>NC_056630.2:17395767-18145767 GCF_002870075.4 Lactuca sativa | reverse complement strand
TAAGTTTTTTTTTTTAAAAAAAAACTATAAAAAAACTAACCTGGGTGTTTAAAAAACGTTGACATTTCCCTTGCTTCTTTTTTCTTCTATCGGAAGGTTTAGAAACGATTATTTACCTTACATCTCATACAGGCGGTATCACAGATGAAGTAGCAAACAGGGGAACCAGTCTTTGGAGGCGTGCATAGGACGAGTTGAGCCGATTGCGAAATATGAGAAGGAGGTTTGTAAGAAGGAGGCGACATAATTATGAAACCCTAGAGAGGGGGAAATATACATACGAGAAGATGAAAGGAAAGAGGTGAGAGAGTGAGAAGTTATAGGAAATATGTAAAGTTGCAATTCCTATTATGCCATTTTGACCATTTAAATGTTACACTTTAATGCCAACAGTTTTAAAATATTGCATAAATCGCCCCGTTAATAATAACCTTAGATTTAAAATTTTAAATGATCCAGATCTGTTCTCGCGTTCTCAACCTTTTAGGTGTTCTCATTTGATCCTAGTCCTATATATATATATATATATATATATATATATATATATATATATATATAGAGAGAGAGAGAGAGAGAGAGAGAGTTATGTTCAAATGAGAACATTTTTGAGATTGAGAACATTTGAGAACAAATCTTAATCAAATGAAAAAAAACATGTGTAAGTTTTAATTTAGATGGGGCTTATGAGTTATTTAACATAACTATTCCAATGATACGCTTATTCACACAAAAACCATCGATACCTATCTCCTATTCGGTCATCCGCCCTGTCACACCCCAAAACCGAGAACGGCGGAAACGTTCAGGGGTGGAGGACGTCATGTACAATATTACAACAATGCAAAGTAGTAAACAAGCAACAACATCATCCATTGCATTAAAAGTAAATATTTAATACATGTGTGTTCTTTAATAGTAATAAGACACCAAAATATGTAATCAAAATAAAAGACGAGTCTTGTCTGTGCTCCTTCTTCTCAAAACCTAGCCATCATACCTGTCTACTGGTGACTTGAGAATACAAGTTATTTTGAAAGCGAGTATTAGCGTAAAGCTGGTGAATTCATAAGTATTTAAGTGTCATTGTCTTGCTTTGGAAATCTGTTATGAATGCTATGAAAATCTTTGAATGAAACAATTGATATAAGTATGAAAATCCTAGAAAATCCCATATTTCCTACTAGTATAAAATGTAGTCTTCTACCAAGACCCGAATGTTTGAAAGTAGTCTTCTACCAAGACCTGTATGTTTTGCTGTAACAAAGATGGTTTTCCCCTTTATGACTACTATTAACAATATATAGTCTACCTCCTCGTTTATGTGAATGTAGCACAAAATAAAAGTAATAGGGAAAATATAACCATAAAAGTATTATCCTTTTGCATTAGGATAAACACGACATCGCGACTGCCGAAATGTATAACCTTGAACATCCGTAGATTGTTCATTTTCCTCTGTAGCTGGCAGCAGGTTTAAGGAATGGTTAGTCCCGTAAAGGTACTCCTAATATAAGTAATAACCGTAGGCATCCGTAGATGTTCATTACCTCTGTTGCTAACAGGTGGGTTCCAGAATAGTTAGTCCCGTCTAGTTATCCTTTTGAACCAGGATAGGCAGAACAATTTACAAATAATGTACTAGTAACTCATCATAGTGAATCTAGGTACAAGTATCCATGTAAGTGTATACACATAAATGTATATATGTAAATGTATTCATGTAAGTGTATCGATGTAGACGTATTCATGTAACATGTAATGTTTAGTATAGACTCATAAATGAACTGACTCTGGTGTAATTCCTTGTAATAGGAATAATATTTTGTATCTCCTAACTATCCCTATAATAGTTAACTGGAAGGTAATTGTTTGTCCAAGCAGGTTTATACACCCTTGCTACACAAGAGTGTGGGAAACCGAATGAAGGTTGAAAGCTATCATATCAATACATATATCAGAAAATAAGTGTATAGATATAGTCTTGTTCAAGAAGATGAAAATGGTTTTGTAAGACATTTAAGAGTTTTGAACAATAATTAAAAATGACTTGATGTCATTTTAATAAACATTTCAAAAGTAATACATTTGATAACAAAGTATTTTTGAGATAGAAAACCATTTTATACATCACATTTTGAAGCATGTGAAATCAGTTGGATGAAAACATAGTTATAAATCACATGTGATTGATTCTATAGCATGCTATTTTCTACTTGTATTCCCCCCCCATTAAAGCATTTAAAATCATTTAAAACATTGATTAAGGGGTATGAACTCACCTGTAGATGGTGGTTTGAACGAACAGAACGGTGTAGGATTGCTAAGTGTCACGTGAAAACTTGTACACACGCTATGATCCTAATGAACATATAATCTCACATATATGCACCCAATTAGTCTTAAACTACTAATTGAAAATGTTAAGACATCCTAGAACATGATAAACACTTTATATAAGTGTTATAAGCCCTAAGGATTGCATTTAAGTTGTTGTAGGACAAGGCTAGTGGGTTTAGGGTTCCAAAGGACCCCATTCTTGAGTTTACTCTTCAATGCCATAACAACAAGGAGTTTACGGTCATAAACCCTTGAGTTTACGGCCGTAAGCTCCTAAGCTTAGGTTTATTTGGTGTTTTGAAGTCTTACATGATCCTTAGAAGCAATTCTACTTGATGGTTTAATCCTTGGAAGGGTTTAGGGGATTAATACACTCCTTTGAGGAGTTTACGGCCCCAAGGCCATTTCCTTCTAGGTTTACTATCGTAAACCCATATGGAAAGGGTATTTTTATGTCTTCAAGTCCCATGCTCATGTAGGATAGGTTTTTAGACATTTATCTAAGGCTAATGAAGGCCTTAGGCACACTTTGGTACCCTTCTTTGATGTTCACGGCCCAAGAACCAAAACCCTTAGAGATTACGGCCGTAATCTCTCCTTGGGATGGGTTTTTGATGATTTAAAGTCCCTAAATTAACTAGGAGTAAATCAAGGCTATTGTCCAAGGCTTTAGGAGGGTTTAAAGCACCTTTTGGCCCTTGAGTTTGGAGTTCACGGTCCAAGAAATTCTTGGGCCGTGAACACCTTACTCTTGGTGTTCTTGGGTGCTTTCTAGTCCTAAATGCATTAGTATACGAGTCTAAGCTAGTTTCATATCAAGAGGATAGGACTAGGCACTCATTTGTCCCTTATAAAAGGGTTTACGGTCCAAGATGTTCTTGGGCGGTAAACTCTTAAATCTTGTTGTTTTGATATGATTTCTATGTTATTAAGCACATATTAAGCTCTATAATACAACTAGATGGAAGCACTTACGTTTTGGAACGAAAGTCCGAAGATCCGTGAGAGAGAATTCTGCTTTTCTTTAGATGGAAATGGAACTAATGAATAAATATGGCTCAGAATCCTATATATACTCCTGGGATTTTTGGCAGAAAATATTTTATTCATGAAATGAACTCTAATATCATAGAGTTTTGAAATAACAGAGTTGCATAGAACCCTAGTGCATCCTCTCTCCTGATATCTCTTTGAGAGTAAATCCTGAAATACTCAAACTTATACTAAAAAGTCTGAAAATTTACTGCAACTGTTCTAACTTCTATTGACTTGATATTGTTTGTACGAAATGGAAATTTCAGGTTGTCACACGCCCCAATATCGCCTCCTCCCGCCTCACTCCGTCCTGCAGCGAACACGAGTTTCCATCAAGTCATGAGCATCACCAAATCGAACCCTCACAAGTCAAAATTCGTCATCTCCATCAGCAACTCCGATGGATACCCTGTGGCGATTCGTGATGGCGATTAACTACCCAACACCAATGACTATGACGATGTCAAGTACCGATGTGATTCTAATGGTCGCCTGTCTTACTGTGAAAGGAGTTGATGATGTCCTTAACAAGTAATTGTGTTCGAGCTCTCCACCAGATCTACTACAGTTTATCGCAAATTCAGAGAAAGAGAAGGAGGATTGGATCAATTTGATCAGAATGTCAATTTTTAGTTCTCAAGGTCTGTCACGATCTCCATCTCTTAACATATTTGTATCAAAAGATAAAACATTAATTCAGTTATTTTCTGCTTTCAAACATCCTGTTGCTGCTGCAACATAGATTTTAGTCCCTATCTTAGTCGGAGAATAAACAGTCTGAGGTCGAGGTGTCGTTGGAAGATAAATTAGGCATTGGAAGATACTTAATCTCACATCATAAGAGACATTTTATCTGAATCGCAATCCGATTTAGGTATTTTACAAGAATATGAAATCTTTGTCTTCTCCTTTTCATTTTATTCCACTTTAGACCTTGGTACCCATCAATAACTCAATATATTATCTACACATAATACATCAGAATGGATTTGTGAACTTTTCGGCTAGTAAAGTTTATCTTTGTTGAGTTTATCAACGTTGCAGGTGGTCACTCTTATCTCGATAATTACACACACACACACAATAACAATAGCTAGTAAAGTTGATATTTGTATAGATTTTTTTATGAACACCAAGTGTTCGATGAAACGCCTCAATGAAAAAGTAGCATTTTATTTGAAAATCGTTAAGTTTGAACCCTCATTAAGCCAAGCATTAAGGCCCTTAGGTTAAATTGAATTTCACATCTTAATAGCCAAATAAGTAACCAACAATCATATAAAAAGTGATAAACTTAAGGCCTAACCATTAAGTCCTTAATAGAACACCAAAAGTGATTTAAAAGCTATTATGATCAATTTTCCTAAATTCGTCCTCCAACTTCTAAAATTCGTGCAAGTCAGTAGGAACACCTAAAAATCATGAGACTTATTTTTCTGGAAATATTATTGTGTCTAGTTTCTTCAAAATTTGAATCACATTTCGAAATTCCAAATCCTTGAGGGGTAAAATTGGCAATCTTCTCAGTTTGGTCCTTGTTGTCACATATTTCATGCATTGTCTTCAAAAATCCCTATACTAATAAAAGAGTAGTTGTTTTGCCATGTGTCACTATGCTAGGCATTGTAATTAATATTATGACACTTGTCAATCTATTAATTATCCATTTCAAATTTCAAATTTTAAAATTTAAATCACATTTTAATTACATTAAATTAATAATATTAGAATAAAAATAAAATAAAATTTATACCAATTATAATAAAATAAAATTTATACAAATTATAAGATGATATATTTTACGTATTTATTTGAATCAACGATTATACTTTTATATATAACTAAAAAATATCTTTTAATTAATAAGTTATTTAAAATTATTAATTAATAGTTTTGAGTTTTTACTTAGAAAGTTTAATTAATTTTTTAACCGTGGTTCCCACGGGTCATAAACTAGTTCATAATAAATTCATCAGAACTCCAAATGCCAAAATTCCAAAGCCTATAGTTAGATATCGATGTATATCTTCCCACATATAAAGGGTTTGATGTAATTCTTATTAGATTGATACAATTTATTCAAATAGTGTTGAGCGGTCTAGAATGTGACAGCTTAAAGTTACTAACTTGTAAATTTAATATAAAATCAACCAAAAATCATTAGAACGAGATCTTTATATTTCTGAAAATATAAAAGAAGGAACTTTATCAATATTATTTTATCAAAATTTAAGAATTGGTTGAAATGTAAGAAAACAGATCCCAAAAGAGCACTACAATCAAAGAGAAAATAAGAAAATATGTACATAAGTTTTATAAGAGTAATAGAACAAATCACAAGCTAAATAATGTTATGATTGTTGTGTAGGTTCTTAGAAAGGAAAAGATCCATCTTGCTCATGCTAGCTGATTTTCAAGTTCAAGGAGGCGAGTTACACTAACTCTCCTATTATGTAGGCATTACTTGTTTTATGATATCGTTTACGTTTACCCTAATCAGGTAGAGTGAACAAGGAAAGACAAAATGTAGTTTGTTTTTTAGTGTGAAATGCATACAAGATTCATTTCCACATTCTCGATTTGTTAATTGTTCTCGTGTATGAAATCACATGCGATTATATGATCTAATCACATATGACTTATATGTACAAGATTCATTTTTGTGTTTTCGATTCAATAGTTGTTCTTTGTCCATATTAATCATATGTGATTAAATATATACAATGACATATGATTAAATACATGATAACAACTATTGAATTAAGAACGCGAATTCGAATCTTATTCACATAAATCATATATGATTAGATACGTATAATCACATGTGATTAAATACACGAGAACAACTATTGAATCGAGAACACAAAAATGAATATTGTCCACATAAATCATATGCGATTAGATACATATAATAACATGTGATTATGTGTATCTAATCACATATGATTTATGTGGCTAAGATTCATTTTTGCATTCTTGATTCAATAATTGTCTTTTTTTCCACTTTAATCATATGTGATTAATTACATTTAATCAGATGTGATTATATGTTTCTAATCACATATGATTTTATTTGGAAAAAATGAATCTTGTCTATATAAATCATATGTGATTAGATACATACAATCGCATGTGATTATATACATGATAAAAAAATATTGAACCAAGAACACAAAAACAAATCATTATCTAAAATAATCATACGCGATTAAATACATCTAATCACATGTGATTATATGAATCTAACACATACGATTTATGTGGACACAATTCTTTTTCTCTTTGTCGATTCAATAGTTGTTCTCATGTATTTTATCACATGTGATTATATGTTTAATACACTTCAAATCATATGTGATTATATACACATGTGATTATCTGTTAATCTACCTCAAATCATATGTGATTATATACATATAATCACATGTGATTAAATACACAAAAGCAATTATTCAATCAAAACCGCAAAAATAAATATTATCTACATAAATCATATCTGATTAAATACATATAATCACATGTGATTATATGTATCCAATCATATATGATTTATGTCGATGAGATTCATTGTCACATTCTCGATTCAATAATTGTTGTTTGTCCACTGTAATCATATGTGATTAAATACATATAATCATATGTGATTATACGTATCTAATCACATATTATTTATACGGACAAAAAATAATGATGTCTATATAAATCATATGTGATTAGATACATATAATCACATATGATTATATACACAAGAGCAACTATTGAATCGGGAACACAAAGATAAATTTTGTCCACATATATCATATGTGATTAAATGCATATAATCACATGTGATTATATGTTTCTAATCACATATGATTAAGTACATCAATATAAATCATATGCGATTTGATACATATAATCACATATGATTAAGTACATGAGTACAACTATTGAATTGAGAAAGAAATAATGAATCATGTCCACATAAATCACATGTACAATCACATGTGATTATATTTATTAATCACACGTGATTAAATATGTAACGCCCCTAGATCAGGGCTAGTCAATTTAGAGACGATAAGCGTCAAAAATGACTTTTTGATAGAAGAGTTTTTAGAACGAATAATCGTAACCAAGTTGTATTATATGTCACAATGTTTCCATGCATATAAAGAACACCGAAATACGAGTTATAACGAAGAAGTTATGACCTATCGAAGTTTGGCAACAGAACCGACACGACACAGCGCGACGTAAATAGTAAATTTACGTTAGAGCAATATTTAGCCTTAGAGATCTAAATGAAAGTCGTAGAGTTTGTTAAACCGTGAGCGTGTATAAAAAGAACGCCCAAATCTGACTTCATATGAGGAAGTTATGATTTTTCTAAGTTTTAGCTTAGTAGTATGCAGCCCGAAGTTCGATTATGAGATCGAGTGATTTCTAGCCAAAGCAATCTAAACGAGAATCGAAGATCTCGTTATTAGTAGTGCAATGGTGAAAAGACAGACGAAAACGGATGTCGGATGAAGAAGTTATGGATTTATAACAGAGTTTTCCTGTCCCGACCTACTAAAAATAAATAATAAAAATAAATTCAAAATTAGCCGACGGAGTCTAAATGAAAGTTGTAGAGCGTAGTATCACCTACGCGTGGATATAAAGAACGTCGAAAACGGAGTTTGTATGAGGAAGATATAAATTTTTGAATTTTATTAAATAATTAAAATATTAAATTTAATTATAAATTTCGATATTATCCGAAGGGGGGAGTCAACGACCTTATCCGGGTTACGCCCAACGTAACTAGAGGATTACGACCAACGTAATCGAAGCTTCCAGCCCCTATAAAAGGAAGTCAAGGTTGCCGAGTTTCAGTTGCTATTTTCTTTCCTCTCGCGTTTTTACCCCGTTTTACGTGCAAGAAATATCCCGATGCCCCTATATTAATCCTGAGCCTCGAAGCAAGTCCCGAAGCCCCAAAGTTGCCGAGAATTGCAATTCCCGATCCGAAGCTTTGCCCGCGAGAAGCCAATTTTTGTGAAGATCTTCCAGATCTACCGAAAAATACTACTTCTACAAGCCGTAGTGTTGTCCGATCACCTTCTGATCAAGTGAGTGTAGTTACTTTTTTCTAACGCATAATTATGAAGTATTTTATACAAAATACGTGTTATGTGTAAATTTTGTTGTTATATGTGTGAATGTATATTCACTTTCTTCTAACTCATAGATATGATTTATTCTCTATGAAATATGTGTTATGTGTATGTGTGTCATCTGTTGTTTGGAATATATGTATTGAATGAGAATGTTATACATGTTTTAAACTATGTATAAAAATATATATTTTTTCTACTAATATGTTGGGTAGAACATGGGTAGATAATTGATGTGTGATAAATAGATGAGTGGCCTCGATGTTGTTGTTGATCTAGTTATTCAACAGAGTATGGATAATGACCACATACTATTTCTAGATAGTCTTGTGGAATGCTAGATGGTTCATAACCTGTAGGTGTTGTGAAAGATGTGTTCACCGGTGTAATCTATCCCCCTCATGGTTGCCTTTAGGACTTTTATTGCTGAGGAAACCCCTCGCAGTAAAGTCCATCCCGGTGAAAATCCTAGATTAGGTCCCTTATGATAGATGTCGTTTTAGGGACGTAAAGTGAGGATAACGGGAATGGGTAATCGGGTTATTGTTGGATTGTTGGTGAAATTAAATATAATTATTTATTGTGGGTTGAAAACCTTATATGCTCACCAGACTCCCAATCCCGACCCACTCAGTTTTGTTGTATTACAGGTAGTGGCGCGAGAGCATAAGTTGGATGACTTATCAAGATCTTTTGATATTAGATTGGTTGTTATATGTAACTATTGTATGGTCTATCTTTTGTTGTTTATGCTTTTGGTCTGTTTATCGAAACATGACATCCTGAATATTATTATATAATGAAAATGCATCTCTTGATGAAATGGTTTGATAAACTTTATTTTATCATATTTGGTTTTGGGAACAAATTTCGCAACTCTTTTAAATCAATGGATTTACTCTGAAATTATTTTAAAAGCATAAATGAAACCGGTCTTTTCTGGCCGTGATTTTGGGGATGTCACAAAATACATGAGAATAATTATTGAATCGAAACACAAAAAATGAATATTGTTCATACAAATCATATGTGCTTGGATACATATAATCACATATGATTATATGTATCTAATAACATATGATTTATCTAGACAAGATTCATTTTCACGTTCTCGCTTCAATAATTGTTTTTTTCCACTTTAATCATACGTGATTAAATACATTTAATCAAATGTGATTATATGCTTCTAATCACATATGATTTTATTTGGAAAAAACGAATCTTGTTTATAAATCATATGTGATTTGATATATACAATCACATATGATTATATACACGATAACAAATATTGAATCAAGAACGCGAAAACAAATCTTCATCCACATTAATCATATGTGATTAAATACATCAAATCACATGTGATTATATGAATCTAATCACATATGATTTATGTATCTAATCACATATGATTAAATATAATTAAATACTTATAATCATATGATTAAATACTTACAATCACATATGATTAAATATATGAGAAAAATTATTGAAACGAAAACTCAAAAATGAATATCGTTCGTATAAATCATATGTGATTGGATACATTTAATCACATGTGATTATATGTATCTAATCACATATGATTAAAGTTGGCAAAAAAAATTATTGAATCGAGAGCGTGATAATGACATATGCAAATTAATATATCTAATCACATGTGATTATATGTATCGAATCACATATGATTTATGAGGAAAAGATTCATTTTCACGTTCTCAATTCAATAGTTATTTTTTGTCCATTTTATTCGTATTTTATTAAATACATTTAATCACTTGTGATTAAATACACGAGAACAACTATTGAATCAAGAACACGAAAACGAATTATGTCCACATAAATCACATGTGATTAAATACATATAAACACATATGACTAAATACACATGTGATTATATGTATCTAATCATGTATAATTTATGTAGACATGATTTATTTTTGTATTCTTGATTCAATAGTTGTTCTCTTACAACGTTAACCATATGTGAATATTGTACACATAAATCATATGTGATTAAATACATTTAATCACATGTGATTATATGTATTTAATCACATATGATTTATGAGGACATTGTTCATTTTTGCTTTATCGATTCAATAGTTGTTCTCATTATTTAATCACAAGTGATTAGATTATATGTATTTAATCACATATAAGCATATGTGATTAAATACATATAATCACATGTGATTATATGTATCCAATCATATACAATTTTTGTGGAGAAGATTCATTGTCACGTTATCGATTCAATAAGTGTTCTTTGTCAAATTTAATCATATGTGATTAAATACATGTAATCACATGTGATTATATGTATCTAATCACATATGATTTATTTGGACAATAATCATTTTTGCTTTTTTGATTCAATAAATTTTCTCTTGTATTTATTCATATGTGAATGTATTTAATCATAAACAATTTTTGTCTATAGATTATATGTGATTACATATGTATATAATCACATATGATTATATACACAGGAACAATTATTAAATCAAGAACACGGAAACAAATATTTTCCATGCAAATGATATGAGATTAAATACATATAATCACATATGATTAGATACACGAGACCAACTATTGAATAGAAAATGAGAAATAAATATTATCCACATAAATCATATGTGATTAAATAGATATAATCACATGTGATTATACATATAATCATAGGTGATTATATATATTTAATCACATATGATTTATATAAACAAGATTTGTTAAAAACAAATATTTTCCAAATAAATCACATATGATTGAATACATATAATCACATGCGATTAAATTATATGTGATTAGATACACATAATTATATATGATTAGATACATATAATCACATGTGATTATATGTATTTAACCATTTATAAAAAAATTACATGTAATCACACATGATTTATGCCATTATATGTGTTCAATCACATAAAATGTTAGTGGTTATAGGTAATGGTGGTGGTGATAGGTGATGGTGATGGGTTGTGGTGGCGAGTGGTAGTGGTGGTGGTTTTGGTGGGTGATGGGTGGTGGTTGTGGTGACGAGCAGTGGTAATGGGTGGTGAAGGTGGGTAGTGGTGATGGATGATTGTGGTATTGATGGGTGGTGGTAGTGTTGTGTGTTGGTAATTGTGGTGGGTACATATAATCACATAAATCTTGACCACATAAATCATATGTAATTAAATACATATAATCATATGTGATTAAATATATTAGAACAATTATTGATTCGACAGAAGAATAAATATTTTCCATACGAATCATATGTGATTAAATATATATATAATCACATGTGATTAAATACACAAGAACAACTATTGAATCAACATGTGAAAACAAATATTGTCCATGTAAATCATATGTGATTAAATGCATATAATCACATGTGATTTTAATACACGATGCCAATTATTAAATCGAAAACACAAATATAAATACGGCCCACGTAAATAATATTTTATTAAATACATATAAGAACATGTAGTTATATGTATCTAATCACATATGATTTACATGGACAATAATCATTTTTGCATTCTCGATTCACTTGTTTTTCACGTGTATTTAATCACATGTGGTTATATGTATTTAATAACATATAAATCATATATGATTTGATATATATAATTACATGTGACTCGATACATATAATCACATGTTATTATATACAAGAGAAAACCTAATGAATCAAAAACACAACAACAAATCTTTGTAGGTGGGGGTAGGGGTGGTGGGGGCGAGTGGTGGAGGCGGGGTGGTGGTGATTGGTGGTAGTGGTGGGTGGTGATGGGTGGTGGTAGGTGGGTGGGTAGTTGAAAGTGGCGGTGATAGTGACGGGTGGTGGGTGGGTGTGGGCGGAGGAGGTAATTTATTTTTGCTTTGTTATTATATAAATCTAATCACATATGATTAAATACATATAATCACATGTGATTTTATGAATCTAATTACATATGATTTATGTGGACATAATTCATTTTTGCTTTGTCGATTCAATAGTTGTTCTCATGTATTTTATCACATGTGATTATAGTTATAATTGTATGTGATTAAGTACATGAGCACAACTATTGAATCAAGAAGGAAAAAATGCATCTTGTCCACTTCAAATCATATATGATTATATACATATAATCACATGTGATTAATTACACAAAAGCAATTATTCAGTCGAAAACTGTGATTAAATATATCCTATCATATATGATTTATGTGAATGAGATTCATTGTCACATTCTCGATTCAATATTTTTTCTTTGTCCACTGATATCATATGTGATTAAATACATATAATCATATGTGATTATATGTATCTAATCACATATGATTTATACGGACAAAAAATAATGATGTCTATATAAATCATATGTGATTAGATACATATAATACATATGATTATATACACAAGAGCAATTATTGAATCGAGAACACAAAGATAAATATTGTCCACATATATCATATGTGATTAAATGCATATAATCGCTTATGATTATATGTATCTAATCACATAGAATTTTTATGTGGAAAATACTTATTTTCGCGTTCTCGATCCCGTTGTTTTCTTGTGTGCTTAATTACATGAGATTATATGTATCTAATTAGATATGATTTATATGGACAATATTCATTTTCACATTCTTGTTCAATAATTGTTCTTGTACATTTAGTTACATATGATTTTTGTACACAAGATTCATTTTCACATTTTTTATTAAATAATTTTTCTTTTTATACATTAATTATATGTGATTAATACATACAATCACATATGATTAAATACATAAGAAAAAATATCGACTCATGAATATTATCAATATAAATCATATGCGATTTGATACATATAATCACATGTGATTAAGTATATGACTACAACTATTGAATTGAGATATAAATAATGAATACTGTCCACATAAGTCATATGTGATTAAATACATATAGTCACATGTGATTAAGTATATTAGAACAATTATTGAATCGACGCAAGAATAAATATTTTCCATACGAATCATATGTGATTAAATATATATATATATAATCACATGTGATTCAATACATAAGAACAACTATTAAATAAACTCGTGAAAAAAATATTATCCATATAAATCATATGTGATTAAATACATATAATCACATGTGATTTAACATACGATGCCAATTATTAAATCAAAAACACGAAAATAAATACGGCCCACATAAATAATATTTTATTAAATAAATATAATTACATGTCGTTATATGCATCTAATCACATATGATTTACGTGGACAATATTCATTTTTCAATTCTCGATTCACTAGTTTTTCACGTGTATTTAATCACATGTGATTATATGTATTTAATAACATATAAATCATATATGATTCGATACATATAATCACATGTGACTCGATACATATAATCAAATGTGATTATATACAAGAGAAAGCCAAATGAACAAAAAACACAATAATAATTTTTTTTAGGTGGGGCTGGGGGTGGTGGTGGTGGGTGGTGGTGGTGGGAGTGTGGTAGGTGGTGGGTAGTGATAGGTGGTAGTGGCAAGTGGTGGTGGTGGATGGTAGGTAGTGGTTGTTATTGGTGGCAGCAAGCGGTGGTGAAGGTGGGTGGTGGTGGCGGGTGGTGATGGTTAGGTGGTGGTGGTGATGGTGGCAGGTGGTGGTGGTGGTGGTGGGTGGTGGCTAGTGTTGGGTGGTGGGTGGTAGTTGGTGGTGGTGGTGATAGGTGGTGGTAGGTGGGTAGGTGGTTGCAAGTGGCGGTGATAGTGATGGGTGATGGTTTTGGTGGAGGTAAGTGGTGGTAGCGGGTGGTGCTGGTTGGGTGGTGATGATGGTGGGTGGTGATGGTGGTGGTTTGTGGTGGGTGGGTGGTGGGTAGTGGTGGTGACAGGTGGTGGTGGGTAGTGATACGTGGTGGTTGGTAGTGGTGGGTAGTAATGGGTGGTGGTGGTGGGTGGGTGGTGGATGGTGGCGGGTGGTGGGTAGTGATGGGTGGTGGGTAGTGGTTGGTGGTAGTGGCGGGTGATGGGTAGTGATGGGTGGTGGTGGTGGCGGGTGGTGGGTAATGGCAGGTAGTGGTGGTGGTGGGTGGCGGTGTTGGCGGGTGGTGGTGGTGGTGGTGGGTAGTGATGGGTGGTGGTTTTGGTAGGTGGTGGTTTTGGTGGAGGCGGGTGGTGGCGGCGGGTGGTGATGATGGTGGGTGGTGATGGTGGTGGCGGGTGGTGGTTGGTGGTGGTGGTGGTGGTTGTGGTGGGTGGTGGTGGGTAGTGATGGTTGGAGGGTGGTGGTTGGTGACAAGTGGTGGTGGTGGGTCGGTGGTGGCAGGTGGTGAGTAGTGGTTGGTGGTGGTGGGTAGTGGTTGGTGGTTGTGGGCAGGGGTGTAAGTGAGCCGATCTACTCGGGATCGACTCGTTAAAAGCTCGACTCGAGATCGAATTAAACGAGCCTGAGCCGAGCTCGAGCCTAAATATGAGGCTCGTTTATTAAACGAGCTCGAGCCGAGCTTTAGTAAGTGGGCTCGCGAGCCTAAACGAGCTTAAACGAGCCTATATATATATATATATATACACACACACACACACACACACACACACACACACACACACATATATATATATATATATATATATATATACATGGAGGCTCGTTTAGGCTCGATTAGGTTCACGAGCCCACTGAATTGTTCATGAGCCGAGCCCGAGCTTCATTTTAAGGCTCGAATCGAGCTCGAGCTCGAGGTCGAGCTTCCTCAAAATTAAACGGGCCGAGCTCGAGCTTGGTCAGGCTCGGGCTCAGCTCGGCTCGTTTACACCCCTAGTTGCGGGTAGTGATGGGTGGTAGTGGCGGGTGGTGGTGGTGGGTGGTAGGTAGTGGTTGTTGGTGGTGGTGATGGGTGGTGAAGATGGGTGGTAGTGGCAGGTGGTGATGGTTGGGTGGTGGTGGTGGTGGCAAGTGGTGGTGGCGGCGGGGGGTGGTGTTGGTGGTGGGTGGTGGTTGGTGGTGGTGGGTGGTTATGGATGGTGGTAGCGGGTGGTGGTGATGGTGGTAGGTAATGGTTGTGGGTGGTGGTGGCAGGCGGTGGTGGAGGTGGGTGGTGGCGGGTGGTGGTGATGGTGTTGGGTTTGAAGGGAAGTCCGAGTATGCGAGGTATACCTGGAAAGTACGCAGGGCGTATAGGTATGAAGGGTGGTACGCAAGGCGTAGTCCAGGGTACGCATAGGGTACTAAAAAGGTTGTGACGGGGGTGTGGAACCTTATACGCTGGGCATGCGATGTGTACGCAGGGCGTACAAGAGTTTGAGGAAAACGTTAATATTTGGTATTGGACCCTACATAAACACATTTAGTCGTCAGGGATGACCTCTTTACCATCCTACAAGTCCTCAAAACCCTAGAAATCGATCTTTAACCTTCATTATTGTATTTTGAGCTCATGGTATCCATTTTTGGTGTGTTTGGTCCATTTCCAAGAAGATGGAGTTTGGTACAAGGATAGGGATCAAGGAAGAGCTTATGGATCTGGATTATGGGCTTCATTTTCAGTTTTTTGAGGTAAAAAGCTATAAACTTGATCATGGATGTCTTAGATCTAGCATTTATGAGTTTTTGGTTAATTTTGGTCCCAAGAATGAGATCTAGTGGTTTGGTATCACTCTAGGAGCTATGAGTTGCCACTCATGGTGTTTCTGGGGTTCTTGATGCATAAAGTTGCCTCCTTTAGGGTTTGGAATCCCCCATGTATTAGTTGGTGTCCATTTTGTGAAAGCTTAATGCTTTAAGTTGATGTTGGGTTCTTTTGAGGCATGCAAGGTCATCAAGTCAATCACTTTAAGGGTCTAGACGTCCTTTAAGAAGTAGTGTGACATCCCCATTTTCACGAACAGAAAAGACCGATTTTGTTTATGCTTTGTTTGAAAATCAGAGTAACATTTTAAATAAAAGTGTTGCGGAATTTGTCCCAATTAAAACAAAATATGATAAAGATTTATCAAAAGCATTTCCATAGAAATGTATTTCATTAAAAGACTTGGGATGTCATGTTCGTACAGATCAAAAGCATAAACAGTACAATATAAGCCTTACTACATTATTTCATATCTACAGGCCTATATCCGTAATCCCTCGTCCAAACATCGTATCTATGCTCAAGCGCCGCTACCTGTACTACATAAAACTGAGTGGGTTAGGCTTGGGAGCCTGGTGAGCACATAGGGTTTTCAACCCACAATAAATAAGTTTATTAATTTCATCAATCAACAATAACCTGATTACCTGTTCCCGTTATCCTCACTTTACGTCCCTAAACACCTATCATAAGGGACCTAGTCTAAGGATCATCATCGGGATGGACACTACTGCTAAGGGGATTCCTTAACAATAAATGTCCTAAAGGCAACCATGTGGGGGATGTAGTACACCGGTGAACACATCATTCACAAACACCTACAGGTTGCGAGCCTGCTAGTGTTCCACTGGACTGTCTAGAAGAATCCGTGGTCGTCATCCATACTCCGCTAGATGACAAAATCAACAACATCAACATCGAGGCCTCTCACCATTTTATCACACATCACCTATTACATTTACCCATGTTTTACCCCAACATTTTCGTAGATATAAAATACATATACAGTTTAAATCATTGAAAACATGTATAACAATGTTCATCCAGCATAGATAGCAAGTGTTCAGATAATATGCACACATAGCACGTAATTTATATAAAATACTTCATATCTATGGGTAAGCTGAAAGTAACTATGCACTCACCTGGTAAGGTGGTGACTCGGCACTCGGACAGCTCTTCGTTACTTCTTAAAACAATTTTTGCTTGACCAAAACCTAGTTTTAATACCACTAGAATTTAGTTTTAACGTTAATCGCGACTAATTAATAGTCTAGCTATTATTACTATTATATAAGCGTTAAATAACACTCAATATAACTCATAATAATAGCCCAAATAATTATTTTAAGGTCCTAATAATGTTACTATAATTAAATAAAAGCTATATTAAATATAGTATAGGCGTAACTCACTTACAACGGGTTTTTATTAAAAACCAGGACTCGCTGGAGCAACGTTTCCGAGCCGAAAGCTTTTCTTCTCGGAGCCGTCGGGCGCTCCGGGGCTTTCTTCTCGTGATAGAGAGGTTCCCTAGACTCAGGAGGGGTTTAGGGAGGTTAGAGAGAAGTTAGAGAGAGAAAGAAAGGTTTGAATGTGTGAGGAAATAATGAAGAGTTCATCTCTTATTTATAGGAAGTGTATAGTAAAGTAGTCTCCAAGCTTCGTCCGTAACTTTTGCATACAAGCTCCGTTTTTGTCTGTCTTTTTACCGTTGAGTTCCTATTAATGAGATCTTCAACTTTCATTTAGACCTCGTTAGCTAATTCTCATTCTATCTCGGATTTACAAAATTGTATCGAATTCGTCGCGCTCGAAAAGTAGAGACTAAGCTTCGTCCATAACTTTCGCATACGAGCTCCGTTTTTGTCTGTCATTTACCGTTGAGTTCCTATTAATGAGATCTTCAACTCTCATTTAGACCTCGTTGGCTAATTCTCATTCTATCTCGGATTTACAAAACTGTATCGAATTTGCCGCGCTCGAAAAGTAGGGACCAAGCTTCATCCATATCTTTCGCATACGAGCTCTATTATCGACGTTCTTTATATCCACGCGTTGGTATTTACGAGTACTACAACTTTCATTTAGATCATGTCGGCTAAAAATCGACCGATCTAAAATTCAGATTTCGGGCTGTGCACTGCTATGCTAAATCTTAGAAAAATCATAACGTCCTCATACGAAGTCAGATTTGGGCGTTCTTTTTATTGATGTTCTTAGTTTAACATATTCTACGACTTTCGTTTAGAGTGCTAAGGCTAAATCTCGCTCTATCATAAATTCACTATTTACGGTTCCCGGTATCGTGGCGGTTCTGTCGCGAAACTTCGACGGGTCATAACTTCTTCGTTATAACTCGGATTTCGGCGTTACTTATATCCCCGGAATCCTTGTTTCGACCACTACAACTTTATGTAGAGATACCGGGTTTATCTCACACTTTAATTTTAACGCTTATTTTTATTCTTTAATAATTATACATTTATAATTAAATAATAAGCACAATAACACACATAATTCACATAATACTCAAATATTTCATCTTTATTACTTCAAAAAGAGTTACAATAGTTGACCTAGACTATTACATTGACAAATATACTTAGCCCTGAAACCTGGGCGTTACAATTCTCTCCCCCTTAGGATGATTACGTCCCGGAATCATGCATCAACAAACAGATGTGGATAGCGACTCATCATGTCATCCTCTGTTTCCCAAGTGAGATTCGGCCCATTCGAATGT
The DNA here is from genome assembly GCF_002870075.4 of Lactuca sativa. Classification (NCBI taxonomy): domain Eukaryota; kingdom Viridiplantae; phylum Streptophyta; class Magnoliopsida; order Asterales; family Asteraceae; genus Lactuca; species Lactuca sativa. Next base: position 18,126,885 of record NC_056630.2, on the reverse strand, counting down.
ATCCATCAGACTAGCACTAAGTCGACCGTCTTGCGTCGTACTTCTTAGTCTTACGGTCAACAATTGCCTCAGGCTCTTCGATCAGCCTTTTATTTTCATCCATCCTTAACTCTGAGATTGGAATTATGTCGGGAAAATCTCCCGCGAATTTCCTCAATAACACACATGGAAGGTGTTATGAATACCATTGAGTTCTTCGGGCAATTCCCGCTTGGCCTTTTCCTTTCAAGATTGACTTTCCGACTGAGAGCATCAGCAACTACATTTGCTTTAGCTGGGTGGTAAAGTATCTCACAGTCGTAGTCCTTGAGTAGTTCTAGCCAGCGTCGTTGCCTCATGTTCAATTCTTTCTGATTAAAGAGATACTGGAGACTCTTATGATCAGTGAACAACTTGCACTTCGTGCCGTAGAGGTAATGCCTCCATATCTTTAGAGCGAAAACTACCGCTGCCAACTCCAAATCGTGAGTGGGGTAGTTCTTTTCGTGCTCTTTCAGTTGTCGAGATGCGTATGCTATCACCTTTTCTCTTTGGATCAGAACACAACCCAAACCGACTCTAGAAGCGTCACTATAAACCGCAAAATCTTCAACTCCATCGGGTAGAGAAAGTATCGGTGCTTCACATAACTTCTTCTTTAGCTTCTCGAATGCCTCATTCTGTTTTTCACTCCACGTATACGTAGCTCCTTTATGGGCCAAAACTGTTAACGGAGCAGCTATCGAAGAAAAGCGTTGGATAAATCGTCGATAATATCCGGCTAATCCTAGAAAGCTTCGAATTTCCGTGGGACTCTTTGGACGTTCCCACTTCATTACAGCTTCGATTTTTGGTGGGTCAACCATTATCTCTTCTTGGTTAACCACATGACCCAAGAACTGGACTTCTCGTATCCAAAAGTCGCATTTGAAGAACTTAGCGTAAAGCTCCTCCTTCTTCAATACTTCTAACACTTCTCTTAGATGCTTGCCATGCTCCTCTTGGCTTTTTGAGTAGATGAGAATGTCGTCGATGAACACTATCACAGATTTATCGAGGAATGGTTTACAAACCCTGTTCATCAAATCCATGAATGCTGCTAGAGCATTGGTTAGTCCAAATGACATAACCAAGAACTCAGAGTGTCCATATCTTGTCCTGAATGCAGTCTTCTCAATATCCTGCTCTCTCACCTTCAGCTGATGATATCCTGACCTAAGATCGATCTTTGAGAATTAGCTCGAACCTTGCAGCTGATCGAATAGGTCATCAATCCTCGGCAATGGATACTTGTTCTTAAACGTTTCCTTATTCAGCTCTCGGTAGTCTATACACATTCTCATACTTCCGTCCTTTTCTTCACGAATAACACCGGAGCTCCCCAGGGTGATGAACTAGGTCGAATGAAACCGTTGTCCAACAGCTCCTGAAGTTGCGCCATAAGCTCCTTCATCTCCGTCGGTGCTAATCGGTAAGGTGCCTTTGCTATCGGTGTTGTTCCTGGTAACAAGTCTATACGAAATTCCACTTGCCTATCATGTGGTAATCCGGGAAGATCTTCGGGAAAGACTTCCGGATAATCACACACAACCGGTATATTCTGCACCTCTTTCTTCTCCTTCTTAGCATCGATTACGAATGCCAAGTACGATGCACTTCCTTTGGACAAACATTTCCTGGCTTTCATCAGGGATATGATTCCAGAATTCACTCTGTGCTTGTCCCCGTACACCATAAATGATTGTTTTCCGGGTGGGTTCACCCTTACTATCTTCTTTCGGCATTGAATCTCAACATCGTTGGCGCTAAGCCAATCCATACCCAAAACGATGTCGAAACCGTTTAACTCTATGGGTAATAGCTCTTCGTGGAATTCATTTCCGTTTAGGTCAATAACGATGTTCCTAATACGATTACTAACAGGTACGAATTTGCCACTAGCAACTTCTACAATCAGGGTATTATCTAGTTTTTCTACAGGCAATGCTAATTTCCTACCAAATTTATGCGACACAAAGGAGTAGTTGGCTCCAGAATCAAATAGTATATTCGCAGGCAAACCATTTACAAGAAAGGTACCTGAAGCGACGTCTGCTGCCTCCTTTGCAGCCTCGAGCGTCATCTGGAAGGCTCTCGCCTTCGGCTTTGGTGGTATGTTGGGTCTTCCAGCCTCCTTCTTCTTCGGGCAATCCTTTGAAATGTGCCCCTCCTCGTTGCACTCATAACAGACCTTCTTAGTGAACATGCATTTGTTGGCATAATGCCCAGGCTTTCCGCATTTGAAACAAGTGACCCCTCCGTCACACTTCCCAGAGTGCTTCTTCTTACACTTGTCACACCACTTCGCTTCTGATCCTCCTCCTCTGGAACCAGACTTCGAGAATCTACCCTTCTTACCGGACCCCAAGGATCCATCAGATTTCCTTTTCTCTCCCACCTCCACTCTCTCCAGACCCTTCTCTCGTATATGGGTCTCCACATTCTTAGCAGCCCAGATGGCGGCTTTCAGAGTGGTAGTTTGCTTGACCATTGGACCGAATTCCGCTGGTAATCCGAGGGCAAATTTGTTAACCTTGGAGAGTTCAGTTGGAACAAGGTGAGGAACAAGCTTCATTTTCTTAGTAAAGCTTGCAGCGTATTCAGTAACGCTCATTCTTCCCTTCTTCAGATTCTAGAATTCGTTGTAGATCTCTAGAAGATCCTGCTCAGAGCAGTATTGCATCTTCAACTGTATCAGAAAATCCTCCCACGACATTTTGCTTGCTTCACCTTTGGGCATTGAATCAGCTAGTAGCTTCCACCAGCTTAGTACTCCAGATTTCAACAGAGGAACCGCGAGAGCGGTCTTCTGCCTGTTGCTACACTCGCAACTCTCAAACATCGTCTCCATTTCAGAGATCCAGTTCGTGAATTCCACCAGTTTCGGGCTTGCAGATAGACTCGGTGGCTTGGATGCCATGAAATCCTTGTATTTGCATCCACGTCCGTCATTTCCTCCATCCTGGTGGTTTTGCCTAACTATCGGTGGGTTGGCTTGACCAACAGTCCCACTGTAGTTTCCCTCCTCAGTCTGCCATTCGTTCAACTCGGGTTGTTCGATCTGAATAGTCTCTTCCTCTCGATTTTGCTGGAGCAAACATCTGGTTTCCTCCATTTGACGATCCAACATCGCTTGGATCATCGCTTGCACTCCGGCCATCGTGACTGGATCAGGTGCAACTTCTTCAACAACAGGTATTTGCTGAACCACTGGGGGTTGGTTCCTATCTCCATTTGCATTCACGTTTCCGCTACGGGTCCTTGCCATCTTGATCTATACACCGAATAACGTGAATCTAGATCTTTATTTAGGATTGACGTTTAAATCATCCTTATCACCCCGAAACATTTATATGCTAGTTCTAATATCGTAGTCGTACGTTTAGAATCCTAAACACATAAGGTTTCCAGATCCGGTTGGCAACAGACCATAGATCCAAACAATTAACAGCATATCAGGCACAAAGCATTTAGCACATAAAAGCATTTTAGGCATAATTTCTAAAATAACCTAATGCTCACACCTCACAATCATCGCTTAGCATTCTAAGTTTAAGTCTAGAAATCCTACAAATTCCTCGTTCGCTTAAACTATTGCTCTGATACCAACTATGACATCCCCATTTTCACGAACAGAAAAGACCGATTTTGTTTATGCTTTGTTAGAAAATCAGAGTAACATTTTAAATAAAAGTGTTGCGGAATTTGTCCCAATTAAAACAAAATATGATAAAGATTTATCAAAAGCATTTCCATAGAAATGTATTTCATTAAAAGACTTGGGATGTCATGTTCGTACAGATCAAAAGCATAAACAGTACAATATAAGCCTTACTACATTATTTCATATCTACATGCCTATATCCGTAGTCCCTCGTCCAAACATTATATCTATGCTCAAGCGCCACTACCTGTAATACATAAAACTGAGTGGGTCAGGCTTGGGAGTCTGGTGAGCACATAGGGTTTTCAACACGCAATAAATAAGTTTATTAATTTCATAAATCAACAATAACCCGATTACCCGTTCCCGTTATCCTCACTTTACGTCCCTAAACACCTATCATAAGGGACCTAGTCTAAGGATCATCATCGGGATGGACACTACTGCTAAGGGGATTCCATAACAATAAATGTCCTAAAGGCAACCATGTGGGGGATGGAGTACACCGGTGAACACATCGTTCATAAACACCTACAAGTTGCGAGCCTGCTAGTGTCACAACTGGAAATTTTGTGTCCTGTAATCTATACACTCAAGTTAATGTGAATCAAAAACTTAAGAACATGGTTGACACCTACTATTATGACATCAAAAACTTCAATCAAATACATCATACAAGTACTACTAATAGTCATCAAACAATTGGAGACCCTAGAAGTCCTTGTTTAAGTCCATTTTGGACTAGGACTTCCTTATTGGATCCAAATGGACCAATAAGCTTCCAATTTGACTATCATGGGCTTAGAACCCTAATTGGGCTCTAATTGGACCCACACTAATTTATTTCAACATTTTGGGCCATGTTGGGCCTAGAATGAAATGAATTAAAAGCTTTGATCCATGAGTAACCCAAACTAGTCCAACAAAAATGTAAAAATCACTATTTTGTTCTATAAGGCCAAGGAACACCCTAACTAACTCTAATTTTGGGCTTAAGGGAAAAAGGCCAAAATTTTTCCTTTCTTCCTCAAAATTTTCGGCCCAAGGCCCAAATCCAAGAGAGATGGAGAAGTTTTGACTTTGGATGCCACCTCATTTTTATTCATTGGATATCCATGCATTATATCTCATTCTTCCATGCAAACATCACCTCAAAGTCTCTTCTTCTCTCTCTCTCTCTCTCTCTCTCTCTCTTGCTCTCGGCCATACTCAAACACACACACATTCACAAAAATCTCTCAAACTCCCTCAAGAACACTCCTCCCTCTCCACTCAAAAATCTCGAAATTTAGAAGCTTTCAAGAGGATCTTCCAAGTTAATCATCATCTTAGGTAAGTTTTTACTTATATCCATGATCTAGCTACTTCATTCCATCAAAAATCTCTTCTAATCTATTCCAACTTGTGATCATGCACCTTAGAAGTCACCAAACTCGAGATCTACCAAGGAAAGGTGCTAGGGCCGAAAATCACTTCATTTTTCTTCCATCTTCTCTTCAAAACCGAAAGCTTCAAACAAGGTGAGCTTCATACCCCCTATTTTTTGTTTTTATGAGTTTTATGGGGGGGGGGGGGGAATACAAGTGAAAGTGTAGATCTATATGTGTTTTGTATGCCTTGTATGATTTCCATGCTTATATGTGTGTTTTTGTGTGTTATAATGTTGGATCTAGCCATAAAACCCCTCAAAACCAAGATATACCTTATGTTAAATGATACTAGCATCAAGTATATTTCTACATACAAAGTGTTCTAAGAAAAATAGCTAAATGGCTTAGTAACATTTTCTTTGGGCTAAAAACACAATTTTTGGACATAAAATGTGAAAAATATAAAGTTAAAGGGCCCAAATTGACATATCACGAATTCTGATGGATGAGGTGTGTCAAAACAGTTTCAATAAAACATTTTCTGGAAATATACTCATTTGGAGGATTAAAAACATAAATTTCAAGCTTAATGGGCTAAAAATGACATTTTCGGCCCAATAAGGCCCATTATGCGAGATTTTCTGTTTTGGAGGGCCAAAACTGTGTTTTTCTGTAAAACAGTGGACTATTAGTGCTCCAAGTCCTTTTCAAAGGTTTAAAATGCTTTTTAAATTTAAAAAGGACCAAAGTTGCAAAAATTTTACTATTTGGGCCAAAATTGTCAAAATTGCGCAAAAGAGGGGTTATAACCGAGAAAACTGCATTTTCAGAGACTTAAACTGTTTTCTATGAAAATATGCTGAAAAATATTAATTTCAATAAGTTTTGGTGTTAAAATGTCAAGAGAATTGATTTAAGGACCAAACCGGAAAGTATTTAATTAAAAGGGTTGAAAAGGTAAATTTTACAAACAATGAGGGGCTGAAAACAGAAAACTTTCAAGGCTAATTCAATACACGCAATTTGATCAAATAATGGCACTGCGACTATCGACGAAATACAATATACAACAATACCAAAAAGTCGTTGTTAAACGAATTGGTTCGGTCTCGAACCAATAAAAATCTGAAACTACTAACGCGACGATACCTCGATTCATACAAGTAACATTTGGGAATTCAATATACATGCGAGTGTGCACAGACGTCTACGCACCATCTTTGGGCCCCAAAAGTGTAAAATCTTGTTTGTTGGGCCTAGCTAGCCCAATGACCTGATCTTAAGGCCCGAAGACCTCTACCTTACGAAGTGTTGGGTTTTACCGATCTAACACAACGTAAAAGGACTTTCAATGGCTTGTATACTACTGGTCCCCAAGGGTCCTTTGGTATTGCTAGTAAAGTCGACATTTCATGCGAGGTGGGTCAGGGACCCCTCGTACATTTTTTTTATCCCCAACCGATTAATGGAGTCACCGGGGTCTTCGTGTCCTCTTTCTCCTCGGATGTGGGACTACACGTAGTCAGGGCGGTTGGATAACGTGATTAGTACGGACGACGCCTACGGGATCGTTAGTATAGCTATAAACTGGTCGTTTGTGTAACGCGTGTTTGTAGTAATTAATCATGCTCAAAAATAATCCAACGTCGCCTGGGATTGATACTACACACATTGCAATGGTTTCAATGTAAATTCATGGAATTCAAAGAATTAGGAAAACATCGGGTTTTCTTAGGGTTTTTAATACATACGGATTCGAAATGCATACAATTTTAAATGAACAATTTTTACAAGTATAGAAACACACAAGCATACCTATGGATCTTCACAAACGTTTTCAAAAGCATTTCTTTTTCAGAAAATATCGGATTTTCTGGTGGTTTTCAAACGATACGAAACCTGGTTTTTTTTCAAATACCGCTTATGAACTCACCAACATTTCACATGTTGACGTTTTTCAAAATACTTGTATTCTCAGGTAACCAGTGAATTCCAGGAAAATGTACTCAGTGATGGCTTGCGGTTTACTTATTAACGAACCGAACAATTTATTTTGGGAATGTAATGTTTAAACAATGTACTTCATGTAAACTTTATTGGTTGTATTATATTAATGCATGGTGACGAATGTTGTTACGTTTCATATATATTCAATGTTATGGTATTCAATTGAGTCACGACAGCTCCCGAACGTTTCCGCCGCCTGGTTCAGGGGTGTCACAGGTTGGTATCAGAGCTTTGTTTATAGTGAACTAGCATGTCGAGCCACACATTGATATGCAACTATAAACCAAAAAGAGGGACTAACATAACTCTGAACAAAACAAGTAAATAAAACACACTTGCTTGCATTAGGAATAAGAACCTAACGCCGAACCAAACATAATAATGTTGGTATCTCGGTTAATTTGGGACTGTTCTTAGTAGTACCAAGGAGTGAATGTAGCCGGATCAACTACATTCTCTCCAAAGTAAAACTAACACACGTCTTGATGAGATCGGGATAGCTAGGGAACCTAAAACTATACCCTTTATCACTAAAAAGAGAACTCTTGCTTAGTCCGTACAATAGTCATAGCATCCTAGGAATAATGTTAGCATATTTACCTACCCGCGCAGACAGCATGGCTGGTTTTCATCACCCTGGAGACCCCTATTTCCCTAATCAGGGAAACAACGGGTGGCTAGAGGAGGAGGAACCTGAGGAAGACCCCGAAGAGGAGTCCGACGGGGAACCGGAGGCAGAAGTCGAGGGTGATCCTGCTGAGCCCGAAGAAGACGAAGAGCATTTCGAAGAGGAGCTCGATGACAGCGAAGGGGGTGATTCGGACGCGGAGTCCGAGGTCATCGACCCCCCTTACCCGATCAGGGTGCCTGCGTATCGTGTGGGCCCTACTGGTCCTACCCCTCCTTGGGGCATGGATCTTTGGAGATGGAGCAGACATCAGGGACAGCGACCCCCGTTTGGCATGTCACGTGAGTTCTTTGACCTGAGGGACGGAGGACCGGCCGACCGAGCCCTACCGGTCATGGTGAGACGATTACGGGACACCGGCGACCTTGCTCAGGGCACTGCTGATCAAGTACGCCAGTTGTGGACTAGAGTCGAGCGTGCGGAACAGGAGACGCGTGACGTCCTTCGGGAGTTTCACATGAGGCAGGTAAGGTGGGAGTCTCGACTTCAGGACGCAGAGCGCTTGGTGGCTTGTCTTCAGGGAGCATCCACATCTTCGACACCACCTCCCGACGCAGCTCATCACGGTTAGGGATAGACTTATCATAATAGGTCATTAGGAACTATGCTATGTACTCCGGCTCTATGTTTAAGTGACTACACTACTCATAGAGCCGTTATGCTGTCGAATTAGTGTCACTTATGTATGCTCTTACGAGCAAAATTTTCTTGTATTAAATGCGGATAATATTAATGAACCTCTGTGTGTTTTGCTATGATATTACAAGTTGTTATGTGTTGAGACGTTATGATTGTATGTCCGATGGTAGTAATGTCTAAGTTCGTACCATACACCTAGTTAGTAGGATCACAACCTCACAGAAACCACATACACTCAACATCTTTCCGTTTCATGACAGAAAGATGCCTCGCCGAGCTACTCGCAGAAATCCCGAACCAACCCCGCCTGAAGTTGACACCACTGCTTTCCAGGCAGCCGTGTTTGCTGCGGTCACAATAGCTATGGCACAACTTCACCGAGGGAACAACGGAGGAGGCAACGGGCAAGGATCCGGAAGTTCGAACAACGGGACAAATCAAGGACCCACTAAAACGTGCACCTACAAGGACTTCACAAACGCTAAACCACGAACTTTCAACGGCACTGGAGGGGTGATCACTCTGAAGCGATGGATCGAGAAGGTAGAGTCGGTATTCGAGATATGCGATTGCCCCGAGCAGATGAAGGTGAAGTTCGCGGCCTGCACTTTTGTGGACCAAGCACTCACTTGGTGGAACGGACACGTAGAAGATATGACGCTCCCTGTAGCCAACTCTATGCCATGGACTGAAATGAAAGAAATGTTGATGGCTGAGTACTGCCCCCGAGGCGAAGTACAGAAGATGGAGCAAGAGCTATGGAATCTCACTGTGCAGAATGCGAACATCGATGCCTACATATCGAGATTTAGCGAATTATCTCTGTTGTGCCCAGGTATGATCACATCAGAAGGAAAGAAGATTGAACGATTCATCTGGGGACTGACATCCCCCATCCAAGGGAATGTGATAGTTGCGAACCCTGAAATGTTTGACAGTGCGAAGAGATTGGCGAAGAGATTGTATGATCATAACAACAAAAAGAGCGAGAAGCCAATGGAGGCTGAGAAGAAAAAGGAGGGTGATGGCAAGAAGGGGAGGAACAACAAGAGAAAGGGGCGTCAGGGCCCCGAGACCTCTAAAAAGAAGCAGACAGTGGCAGTTAATGCTGTCACCGTACCGGTTCCAGCCACACCACATGCTCCAGCCTCAGCTGCTCCAAATGCTTCAAGATCCTATTCTAGTAATCTTCCCAAATGCAATAAGTGCGGTTTCCACCATCACGGCGAATGCAGGGAATTCCATTGCACCAGTTGCAACCGAAGGGGACACACTGCAAGGTTCTGCAGGGCTTACCCTCCCCAGAATCAAAATCAGGGAAACAACAACAACAACAAGAACAACAACCACTGCAATAAAAATAACACCAATGCCGGCGGCAACAATGCAGGGCCTAGCCACACCTGCTTCGGGTGTGGAAGGACGGGGCATTTCCGCCGAGATTGCCCTAACAACAACTCAGGAAACAGAGGAGCAGGAAGGATGTTGACTATGGGTCAGGGTGAGGCAGTTCAGGACCCCGCAGTCGTGACCGGTACATTTCTCCTAAACCACACTTATGCATGCATCTTATTTGACACCGGAGCGAAACGAAGTTTCGTAAGCGAGAAGTTTAAACATTTATTAAAACAACAACCCCAGAAGCTAAATGAAACCTATACGGTGGAAATGGCCAATGGTAAAACCGAATCCACTAGGGAGATCTACATCGGATGTACCCTAACCCTTAACCAACACGTCTTTCGAATAGACCTAATGCCAGTGTCAATTAGGAGTTTCGATGTGATAATCGGCATGGATTGGTTAAGCCCCCACCATGCTGAGATTATGTGCCATGAGAAGGCCGTCCGCCTTCGTCTCCCAAATCACGAAGCCCTAGTAATTTATGGAGACAAACCCAGCACGAATCTTCGTCTCATCTCGTGCATCAAGGCACAAAAACATCTGCGAAAGAACAACTTGGCGTTCTTGGCTCACATAGTGGACAAGACCAAAGAAGAAACTAACATCCAAGATATTCCGGTAGCGAGAGAATTTCCAGACGTGTTCCCTGAAGATCTTCCAGGAGTACCCCCAGAGAGACAGGTTGAGTTCCGAATCGACCTCGTTCCAGGAGCAACTCCTCTCGCTAAATCACCATATTGGTTGGCTCCTGCTGAAATGCAGGAATTGTCCAGCCAACTCAGTGAGCTTCTGGACAAGGGATTTATCCGACCTAGCTACTCGCCATGGGGAGCTCCGGTGCTCTTTGTCAAAAAGAAGGACGGATCTTTCAGAATGTGCATCGATTACAAAGAGTTAAATAAACTCACTGTTAAAAACCACTACCCACTCCCACGAATCGATGATCTATTCGACCAGCTCCAAGGAGCTAGTTATTTTTCTAAAATAGATCTACGGTCCGGATACCACCAACTCAAAGTCCGAGAAGAGGATATTCCTAAAACCGCTTTCCGAACCCGCTACGGACATTATGAATTCGTCGTAATGCCCTTCGGTCTAACAAATGCACCTGCCGCATTTATGGACCTAATGAATCGAATCTGTCGACCGTTCCTTGACAACTTCGTCATTGTGTTTATCGATGACATCCTCGTTTATTCTCGAAGCAAAGAGGAGCATGGCCAACATCTCCGACAAGTCTTAGACACTCTACGATCGGAAAAACTGTACGCCAAACTCTCCAAGTGTGAGTTCTGGCTCCGGAGTGTGAATTTCCTAGGCCACGTAGTTAGCCAAGACGGAATTCATGTGGATCCCTCTAAGGTCAAAGCTGTGGAAGGATGGGCAACTCCGACCACGCCCACAGAAATTCGTCAGTTCTTAGGCCTAGCAGGCTACTATAGGAGATTCATCCAAAACTTCTCTAAGATTGCCAAGCCGCTTACCTCGCTCACGCAAAAGGGTGTGCCATTCAAATGGACGGACCGACAAGAGATTGTGTTTCGAACTTTGAAGCAAGCTCTCTGTAGCGCTCCTGTACTATCTCTACCTGAAGGAACGGAAGATTTTGTGGTCTACTGTGACGCGTCGAATCAAGGCTTAGGTTGCGTTCTCATGCAACGTGGAAGAGTGATAGCATATGCGTCCCGCCAACTAAAGACACACGAGGTAAATTACACGACCCATGACCTAGAACTGGGAGCCGTGGTCTTCGCTCTGAAAATTTGGAGGCACTACCTGTACGGTACAAAGTGCACCATCTTCACGGATCACAAGAGCCTCCAGCACATCTTGAATCAGAAGGAGCTGAACATGAGACAATGAAGATGGGTGGAATTGCTAAACGACTACGAATGCGAGATCAAGTACCACCCAGGCAAGGCCAACGTGGTAGCTGATGCATTAAGTCAGAAGGAGTACTCTAATTGCCATACAAAAACTCACTCGATAACCATTCAATCTCATCTGGCCACTCAAATTGCATCAGTCCAGTCAGAGGCTATGAAAACGGAAAATAGAGCTAGCGATGCATTGCGCGGGATGGAAAAGAACCTAGAAGCAAGGGAGAATGGGGTATACTACTTCATGAACCGTATCTGGGTCCCAAAAATCGGAGGATTTAGGGAGGCCGTTATGAAGGAAGCCCACCAGACACGATACTCCATTCATCCCGGTTCGGACAAGATGTATTTGGACATTAAATAACACTATTGGTGGCCTAACATGAAGGCGGAAATCGCGACCTATGTTAGTAAGTGCCTTACGTGCGCCAAAGTAAAGGTGGAATACCAGAAACCTTCAGGATTGTTACAGCAACCGGCAATCCCTGAGTGGAAATGGGAGGGGATTTCTATGGATTTCGTGACCAAGCTACCCAAGACGTCGGACGGACTGGACACCATATGGGTAATAATCGACCGACTGACGAAATCTGCCCATTTCCTGCCAATCAAAGAATTCTACAAGATGGAGAGACTGACGCGGTTGTACATACGAGAAATCGTAAGACTCCATGGAGTGCCAAAATCTATTATCTCGGATAGGGACAGTAGGTTCACATCGCGCTTTTGGCAATCACTCCACAAGGCAATGGGAACTCATCTCGACATGAGCACCGCGTATCACCCACAAACGGACGGCCAAAGCGAACGAACCATTCAAACGCTTGAAGACATGCTTCGTGCATGTGTGATAGACTTTGGGAAGTCTTGGGATACCCACCTACCGTTGATCGAGTTCTCATATAACAATAGTTACCATTCGAGCATCAAGGTGGCTCCTTTCGAAGCACTGTACGGGCGTAAATGTAGATCACCGTTATGTTGGGCTGAAGTAGGTGATACCCAGCTAGCAAGAACACATACGTCGGACAGGGCACTAACAGGACCAGAGATCATTCGCGAAACCACAGAAAAGATCGTCCAGATCAGAGCTCGATTACAAGCATCGCGTGACCGACAAAAGAGCTACGCCGACAAACGGCGAAAACCCTTAGAATTCCAGGTCGGTGATCGAGTACTGTTGAAAGTCTCACCCTGGAAAGGGGTTATACGTTTCGGAAAACGGGGAAAACTGAACCCGCGATACATTGGACCTTTCGAAATCGTCGCCCGAATAGGTCCGGTAGCCTACAGACTACAACTACCTGCGGAGCTAAACGGTGTACACCCCGTGTTTCATGTCTCTAACCTGAAGAAGTGCCTATCAGATGAAACCCTTGTTATTCCTCTTGGCGAAATCGAAATCAATGAGAATCTCCTGTTCGTTGAAGAACCAATCGAAATCATGGACAGGGAGGTGAAGCGTACTAAGCAAAGTCGCATCCCGATCGTGAAGGTACGGTGGAACGCAAAGCGTGGGCCAGAATTCACGTGGGAACGCGAAGATCAAATGAAGCAAAAGTACCCTCACCTATTCTAGCATTCTCAAATCTAGCTTTCAAACAGAATTTCGGGACGAAATTCCCTCTAACGGGGGGATGATGTCACAACTGGAAATTTTGTGTCGTGTAATCTATACACTCAAGTTAATGTGAATCAAAAACTTAAGAACATGGTTGACACCTACTATTATGACATCAAAAACTTCAATCAAATACATCATACAAGTACTACTAATAGTCATCAAACAATTGGAGACCCTAGAAGTCCTTGTTTAAGTCCATTTTGGACTAGGACTTCCTTATTGGATCCAAATGGACCAATAAGCTTCCAATTTGACTATCATGGGCTTAGAACCCTAATTGGGCTCTAATTGGACCCACACTAATTTATTTCAACATTTTGGGCCATGTTGGGCCTAGAATGAAATGAATTAAAAGCTTTGATCCATGAGTAACCCAAACTAGTCCAACAAAAATGTAAAAATCACTATTTTGTTCTATAAGGCCAAGGAACACCCTAACTAACTCTAATTTTGGGCTTAAGGGAAAAAGGCCAAAATTTTTCCTTTCTTCCTCAAAATTTTCGGCCCAAGGCCCAAATCCAAGAGAGATGGAGAAGTGTTGACTTTGGATGCCACCTCATTTTTATTCATTGGATATCCATGCATTATATCTCATTCTTCCATGCAAACATCACCTCAAAGTCTCTTCTCTCTCTCTCTCTCTCTCTCTCTTGCTCTCGGCCATACTCAAACACACACACATTCACAAAAATCTCTCAAACTCCCTCAAGAACACTCCTCCCTCTCCACTCAAAAATCTCGAAATTTAGAAGCTTTCAAGAGGATCTTCCAAGTTAATCATCATCTTAGGTAAGTTTTTACTTATATCCATGATCTAGCTACTTCATTCCATCAAAAATCTCTTCTAATCTATTCCAACTTGTGATCATGCACCTTAGAAGTCACCAAACTCGAGATCTACCAAGGAAAGGTGCTAGGGCCGAAAATCACTTCATTTTTCTTCCATCTTCTCTTCAAAACCGAAAGCTTCAAACAAGGTGAGCTTCATACCCCCTATTTTTTGTTTTTATGAGTTTTATGGGGGGGGGGGGGGGGAATACAAGTGAAAGTGTAGATCTATATGTGTTTTGTATGCCTTGTATGATTTCCATGCTTATATGTGTGTTTTTGTGTGTTATAATGCTGGATCTAGCCATAAAACCCCTCAAAACCAAGATATACCTTATGTTAAATGATACTAGCATCAAGTATATTTCTACATACAAAGTGTTCTAAGAAAAATAGCTAAATGGCTTAGTAACATTTTCTTTGGGCTAAAAACACAATTTTTGGACATAAAATGTGAAAAATATAAAGTTAAAGGGCCCAAATTGACATATCACGAATTCTGATGGATGAGGTGTGTCAAAACAGTTTCAATAAAACATTTTCTGGAAATATACTCATTTGGAGGATTAAAAACATAAATTTCAAGCTTAATGGGCTAAAAATGACATTTTCGGCCCAATAAGGCCCATTATGCGAGATTTTCTGTTTTGGAGGGCCAAAACTGTGTTTTTCTGTAAAACAGTGGACTATTAGTGTTCCAAGTCCTTTTCAAAGGTTTAAAATGCTTTTTAAATTTAAAAAGGACCAAAGTTGCAAAATTTTTACTATTTGGGCCAAAATTGTCAAAATTGCGCAAAAGAGGGGTTATAACCGAGAAAACTGCATTTTCAGGGACTTAAACTGTTTTCTATGAAAAATATGCTGAAAAATATTAATTTCAATAAGTTTTGGTGTTAAAATGTCAAGAGAATTGATTTAAGGACCAAACCGGAAAGTATTTAATTAAAAGGGTTGAAAAGGTAAATTTTATAAACAATGAGGGGCTGAAAACAGAAAACTTTCAAGGCTAATTCAATACACGCAATTTGATCAAATAATGGCACTGCAACTATCGACGAAATACAATATACAACAATACCAAAAAGTCGTTGTTAAACGAATTGGTTCGGTCTCGAACCAATAAAAATCCGAAACTACTAACGCGACGATACCTCGATTCATACAAGTAACATTTGGGAATTCAATATACATGCGAGTGTGCATAGACGTCTACGCACCATCTTTGGGCCCCAAAAGTGTAAAATCTTGTTTATTGGGTCTAGCTAGCCCAATGACCTGATCTTAAGGCCCGAAGACCTCTACATTACGAAGTGTTGGGTTTTACCGATCTAACACAACGTAAAAGGACTTTCAATGGCTTGTATACTACTGGTCCCCAAGGGTCCTTTGGTATTGCTAGTAAAGTCGACATTTCATGCGAGGTGGGTCAGGGACCCCTCGTACATTTTTTTTATCCCCAACCGATTAATGGAGTCACCGGGGTCTTCGTGTCCTCTTTCTCCTCGGATGTGGGACTACACGTAGTCAGGGCGGTTGGATAACGTGATTAGTACGGACGACGCCTACGGGATCGTTAGTATAGCTATAAACTGGTCGTTTGTGTAACGCGTGTTTGTAGTAATTAATCATGCTCAAAAATAATCCAACGTCGCCTGGGATTGATACTACACACATTGCAATGGTTTCAATGTAAATTCATGGAATTCAAAGAATTAGGAAAACATCGGGGCCTCTCACCATTTTATCACACATCACCTATTACATTTACCCATGTTTTACCCCAACATTTTCGTAGATATAAAATACATATACAGTTTAAATCATTGAAAACATGTATAACAATGTTCATCCAGCATAGATAGCAAGTGTTCAGATAATATGCACACATAGCACGTAATTTATATAAAATACTTCATATCTATGTGTAAGCTGAAAGTAACTATGCACTCACTTGGTAAGGTGGTAACTCGGCACTCGGACAGCTCTTCGTTACTTCTTAAAACAATTTTTGCTTGACCAAAACCTAGTTTTAATACCACTAGAGTTTAGTTTTAACATTAATCGCGACTAATTAATAGTCCAGCTATTATTACTATTTTATAAGCGTTAAATAACACTCAATATAACTCATAATAATAGCCCAAATAATTATTTTAAGGTCCTAATAATGTTACTATAATTAAATAAAAGCTATATTAAATATAGTATAGGCGTAACTCACTTACAGCGGGTTTTTATTAAAAACCGGGCTTCGCTGGAGCAGCGTTTCCGAGCCGAAAGCTTTTCTTCTCAGAGCCGTCGGGCGCTCCGGGGATTTCTTCTCGTGATAGGGAGGTTCCCTAGACTCAGGAGGGGTTTAGGGAGGTTAGAGAGAAGTTAGAGAGAGAAAGAAAGGTTTGAATGTGTGAGGAAATAATGAAGAGTTCATCTCTTATTTATAGGAAGTGTATAGTAAAGTAGTCTCCAAGCTTCGTCCATAACTTTTGCATACGAGCTCCGTTTTTGTCTGTCTTTTTACTGTTGAGTTCATATTAATGAGATCTTCAACTTTCATTTAGACCTCGTTAGCTAATTCTCATTCTATCTTGGATTTACAAAACTGTATCGAATTCGCCGCGCTCGAAAAGTAGAGACTAAGCTTCGTCCATAACTTTCGCATACGAGCTCCGTTTTTGTCTGTCATTTACCGTTGAGTTCCTATTAATGAGATCTTCAACTCTCATTTAGACCTCGTTGGATAATTCTCATTCTATCTCGGATTTACAAAACTGTATCGAATTTGTCGCGTTCGAAAAGTAGGGACTAAGCTTCATCCATATCTTTCGCATACGAGCTCTATTATCGACGTTCTTTATATCCACGCGTTGGTATTTACGAGTACTACAACTTTCATTTAGATCCCGTCGGCTAAAAATCGACGGATCTAAAATTCAGATTTCGGGTTGTGCACTGCTATGCTAAATCTTAGAAAAATCATAACTTCCTCATACGAAGTCAGATTTGGGCATTCTTTTTATCGATGTTCTTAGTTTAACATATTCTACGACTTTCGTTTAGAGTGCTAAGGCTAAATCTCGCTCTATCGTAAATTCACTATTTACGGTTCCTGATATCGTGCCGGTTCTGTCGCGAAACTTCGACGGGTCATAACTTCTTCGTTATAACTCGGATTTTGGCATTCCTTATATCCCCGGAATCCTTGTTTCGACCAATACAACTTTATGTAGAGATATCGGCTTTATCTCACACTTTAATTTTAACGCTTATTTTTATTCTTTATTAATTATACATTTATAATTAAATAATAAGCACAATAACACACATAATTCACATAATACTCAAATATTTCATCTTTATTACTTCAAAAAGAGTTACAATAGTTGACCTAGACTATTACACTGAGAAATATGCTTAGCCCTGAAACCTGGGCGTTACAAGTAGATTTATGGTTTGAACTCCTGATCTTGAGCATTAAGGGCTTAATGGAAAAAGTTGGCTTGATAGAGGAGTATGTTGGGCATACATGTTTGTACGTGCAGTGTACAAGCCATCAAGCATGTACGCGCAGCGTACAACTGATTACGCCATGCGTTCTCAATTAAAATGTGTTTCTCATCTTTGGGCCATTTCATGGACCTGGTTGCTTTGGGCCTAAGTGGGCCATCTGAAAGCAGGCTTTTGGACTAAGGAAATTATTGGGCTTTAGCGTAAGGCCCATTGGAGGGGTTTTGGCCCAATTTGGAAAATTGGACCATCAGTGGGCCATAAGTGGGCCTTGGAAGATTATTTAGTGTTGGGCCTTTTATATTGTGGATTTGTCTCTTAGTCATGGATTAAATTAGGCCAGGGGTAAAATGGTAATTTTACCCCAAGTACGTAGTATTGGGTATTGATTGGGTGTTGTTTTGATATTGACAGTTCGGGGAATCTGTGAGCCAGCAACCAGAGATCGTATGTGTGTTCCGGCAGCGCGAGGTGAGTCTCATCACTGGGTTTAGCAGGTCGAAGGCACCAATGTCGGCCCAAGGTTTTATGTTAGGATGTTATATGCATGTTCTACTCTTGCACGCGTTATATGATGATATGTTTACCAGGCAAGGCCCGATGCCATGCGAGACCTGAGGAGAATATAGTATGTTAATTATATATATATATATATATATATATATATATATATATATATATATATATATATATATATATATATATATATATATATATATATATATATTTCTTATGCTTACCGGGCGAGGCCCGATGCTGGGCGGGGCCCGATGACTGTACGATATGCTATAGTCTTTATGGTTATTGCATGTGCTAGTATGGTTATATGTCTATATGATTATATGGTTATATGGTAATGTGTGTACCGGGCGGTGCTCGATGACGGGCGAGGCCCGATGACTGGAACATATGCTAGTGTTTATGATCATTTTATGTGTTAGCATGATAATATGTGATAGTTTGTATGTGTCTAGTGGGTGAGGCCTAAGAATAACAGATATGCAATCTGAGCGGGGCTCAATGTCGGGCGTGGCCCGAGGCCGAGTGGGACTCGAGGCCTGGAAAGGCCCAATGGAGGGCGAGGGCCTAGTATGTGATTTATGTATGTGTGGTATGTGGTATCTTGGGGAACTCACTAAGCTTCATGCTTATAGTTTTCAGTTTATGTTTTAGGTACTTCGGTTTTCAATGGAAGAGCTCGGGATGGTTGTAGGGCACACACCACATGTTTCTGCATCTGTGATTTACATGATGTTTTACTAAATCTTGATAACCATGGTTTGATGGAAATGATATGTATCAACTATTTGTTAATTTAAAAATGAAAATTTATGTTATTATTTTTGGGACGTTACAAATGCTTAGCCAGAAACGTTGGCATTACATAATTCAATTAGAATTTGTTGTAGGATGATTTATTTCATGTCTTGCTTGGGAAGTGATAAATAAGAAGTTTAAAGAGGTGAGTTTATATTTCATGTTGTTTGATCATCTGTTTTGTGACTTTGATCTTTGTGAAATCCCAAAAACCATATAACTTGTCTCTTCCAAAAGATTGATAGTTACTTCATACCCATTTTGTTTTGCATTCTTAAAGTGGATACAATATTACCACTTATTAGTAGTTTTAATCTGATTTATGATTCTTACTTCTTCCATTAGTCTTACTACTGTGTTGTTTGTTGTTATCTTGATCGGGATGAAATAGTTTGAGCAATAGAGTTTAGGGAAAAGTAACAACTTTGGTTCCATCTTACTTAAAAATTGGGAAATCATTAAGAATTAGGCCAAATATATTGTTCGCTGTTGTAATGACTAAGTTGCAAAATCTTTGTGATAAGTTCTCATCATATCCAAATGACATTGTAATAATATCTTTAGAAGAATGCAATTGTGGATAAAAGTTGATTCTACTATCTTAAATAGGCTCTCATTAGCTTATTCTTCATTGTTGTTGCGGGCTCTTGTAAAGAGAATTAGTCGTGCTGATAAACTAAATAGGTATGAGGGTTGTGTAAACACAATAGAGCATAAAGTCATTTTGACAAAATTGTATCCTAATTTGTAATACTTTTTACATTCTTTAGGAATTTTAGGGTTCAACTTACAAAAGAAGCAACATTCTTTTAGAATATAAATCTTCATCTTATAAGCGCAACATCAGTCTTTCATAATATTAGGGTTCAACTTACAAAGATAACAACATTCTTGCATAATAGAATGGTTCACCTTACAAAAGCATCAACGTTCTTTCATAATAGAAGGGTCACCTTACAAAAACGACAACATTCTTTATTTAAGGAGAAATCTGGTAGAATGCATTCTTAAATTTTATATCAATACATTTTTGTATTGTCAAGAATTGCATATATCTTTTTCTTAAGTATGGTTGACATTAGTTAAAAAATGAATGAAATTTAGTTTTATTCTTTAAGAATGTACGTATATTTTTTGTGTTTTTGTCATTTATTGAAGAATGCATATTGTTTGCGAGAATGAATATTTGTTTGCCTATTTTTATCGATTTCATTAAAAAACAAATAAATAAATTTCTTAAAGAATAGATAAAGGTTCTATTCTTAAATAATAAATGAATAAAAATCGAAACAGATAAAAATTTATGTTAAATTTGAAATTTAATTCATTTTTAATAATCATATTTTTTTAATTAAGAGAATTAATTATCCCATAAAATATGTGATTTCCCCTTTTTAAATCTAGCTCAATTGATTAAAATGTTCTTATAATGAAATTTGTGTGATTATATGGTACATGTTGCTTCGTTGTAATATCATAAATAATTAAATATTCATACTTTTTCATCCGTTACTCCAGAATTGTCCTTACGACCACACAATAGATATCATTCACATCATAACCTAACTATATATATATATATATATATATATATATATATATATATATATATATATATATATATATATATATATATATATATATATATATATATATATATATAACAACGCTAATTTTTTATTTATTTTATTTTTTTATTTACTTTTGATAAAAAAGTTGATGAAAATAATATTTTAAAAAAAAATGAAAATTTTAAATTAAAAGCATTTTAAAAATGTATTTTTATCTATAAAATAAGTGGCTAGGATTGCGTTTTCATGTCTCACAATTGATATAGATAAATTTTATTGGCAAAAATGATATACATAAATGATAAATTTTATTGGCAAAAATGGGATTTGTTTGATTACGTTTGGTGTTCATGAGACAGCCTTAAAAAGCATATGTTCTTGAATGACATGTATGTGTCTTGTTCTCTAGAGAAAGCTAGGTTGATATTTGGTGGCAGTCATAATCATGTTGGAAGCATAGTTGTATCCTGAAAAAGGTTATAGTGTTTGATTTGTGTTTTTATGCAAATATTTTTTATTAATCAAACGATTAAATATCTTTTATAATAGGGATAATGACTTGAAAGGGTAACGAACTTTCGAATTTGTTCATATTTAGTTATTAAACTTTTTTTTTCGTTATTTATTTGTCATTAAACTATTGAAACTATTCACATTTTACCCTTATGACCGGCTGTTACCGGTCATAAGGGTAAAATGAGAACAGTTTCAATAGTTTAGTGGCAAATAGATAACGAAAAAAAGTTTAGTGACCAAATGTGAACAAAATCGAAAGTTTGTTTTCCTCTAAAAAGTTTAATGACTAAATGTGAACAAACTTCCTTTTGTATTATGTTTTAGCAAATAATTTATTTTTGTTTAATTGTAGCAACATTTGTTGATGAAGAAATCTATGAAATAAAAAAATAAAAAAAATAAAAAAACAAAACCCCAAAAAATATATTAAAAAAAACGAAAAACCGAAACCGAAATAAAAAACCAATGGTTTTGTATTTTCAAAAATAAAAAATCACAATTTTCCAATTTGATTTTGGTTTTACAAAAATTCAACTTTCGGATTTCCATATCTAAATCCATCCTCCTTTTCTATCCAAAACTCCCCTTTTATGAAATGAGAGAGAGAGACATGTAAACACCTCTATATAAGGGGGTCCATACCACATGTAGAGATGTGCTTGAGAGATGTAACATTAAGAGTGTTACTGTGTGTTAATTATGTAGATTTAGATCTAGATCTTTTTTTGTAAACGTCTTTCATAAACGAATGCATCTCTTAACAAAAATAAATAATTTGCTAAAACATAATACAAGAGGAAGTTTGTTCACATTTAGTCATTGAATTTTTTAGAGGGAAACAAACTTTCGGTTTTGTTCATATTTAGTCACTAAACTTTTTTTTTCGTTATCTATTTGTCACTAAACTATTGAAACTGTTCACATTTTACCCTTATGACCGGTAACAGCCTGTCATAAGGGTAAAATGTGAACAGTTTCAATAGTTCAATGGCAAATAGATAACGAAAAAAAATTTAATGACTAAATGTGATCAAAGTCGATAGTTCGTTACCCTTTCAAGTCATTATCCCTTTATAACAAGACAACTTTAAGAAAATTAATGCAATACAATCTATCTCATTAATATCTTGTAATAATTATAATTGTTACTACAAAACAAACGAATTTGTATTGAAAACTTTTATAAAGAATGAAACGATGTGTTTTAGAAACAAAAGCGATATATCGAAAGTCAGCTAAAATGTAATAATCAATGCGATATCCTAAATTAATTTATTTGAAGAAATAGATTATTATGATGGTAATATCAGTGTGTATCATATTTAATGGAGTCATTCACTAAAATATAGATTATTATGGTGGAAATATCAGTGTATCATATTTAATGGAGTCATTCACTAAAATATGACATTAGTTTGGATCATAACTTTAGTTAATTTCCAAAATTTCATTTATCCAAAAACAATCATTATCTTCACAAAAACAAGTATATTAACTATTGATTTACAAGTTAAATATTGATATCGTTCGCCAACAAAATTTCGTTCTTTGTAAGGTCACTTTTACGTCTGATCGGTCTACCTAAAAAGATATTTTGATAAACGTATATTTTCAAAACTTTTATAAATGAGATATTTTGATAAACATAACAGGGACAATGTTGAGTAAAATGGTGATACCGCATATATGATGGATTATTACCAAGTAAGTTGATAAATGATTTTCGGTTTGTATTGTTGAGTTGAATCACTAATAACCTATATCGTTTAATTGTTTTAATTTAATTGTAGATAAGACAACCAATCAATATTCTTTTTTAATGAACAACCCATTACAAATTCTTGTTCAGTTTACAATGATTGTAGTCGACGTACGAAGTAGCTTGTATGGAAGCTCGTATATCATTTGTAGAGGATCTTTAATGATTATGCATTTGCCTCTAAAAATGGGTTCAAGTTAACACTCAGAAAACATGTGTATAAAATTCGATCTTTTTTCAAAGTTTAATGCGTAACAATTCGTTCTCTAGAAAGTGGTGATACCATCTATAGTTAGTTTTTTTTTATAACGTATTTGTCTAGTTTGTGGGGTTGTTAATGTTACCCTTAAAATGTAATAGTTCCTTAGTATATTGTAAAATACTTATCAGGTTTGCTATATCTTTTTGAGTTCCCTCAATTCCAATATTTGATCATCAATCGTTATATTTTCGTTTATGTTAGTCATCTTCAACTCCAACTATATTATTCGGTTTTGATTGCGTATCTTTCATACCATCGTTCATTTTAAAAAGAAAATACGTGTATATTTATTTAGTTAGTTCCCCGTCTATCCATATGATATATTTAGAGTCTTTTCTCTCACCCTATAACAATACAATACAATGTAATATATGAGTCCATTACGCTTCACTTTCTACAATGATATTTGTTACATACCTTGAAATTAGGACATACCATGGTCTAAGGGAGTATATGAGGTAAATATTGGAATTTCGACATCACACTGACATATCTGCATGTGGGCATTTCGTATGAACCTCCTCATCATTCATAAGCTTGATAAGAATATTATGAAATAGAAAAAACATGCATAATCAAGGCTTATTATGAAGTGAAAATTCAACCTTTCGCATGTATTATTACATCTCAATGATCACCGATTCAAGAGTTTTTCAGGAAACAACTAGACCCTACCTATAGCGTTTTGCATGCGTGTGAGAAATAATGTTGACTCTTGTACCTGGTTGCTAGCGTTTTGCATGCGTGTGACAAATAGTGTCAAATCTTTTACCTGATTGGTGATAAGGCTAAAGGAAGCTCATAGGGATGTTAGGGAAGTAACATTCATAACATTCCAGACAATATGTTTCGTAGTTGATATTCAAATTCTAGAATAGTTCTTCGTATTTCGTAATAACCTTAGTGGCATTACCTATTGTTCTGTACTTCGTATATAGTATTAATTACAAATTTTATGCTACTTATATGCCAACAATGAGTAAAAGTAGTCTAACATTACATGCTATTTTGGAGATGATCTACATATTGCTAACTTGTTCTACGCATTTCAAATTACATAAATCCTTCATAAACATAAATGTAAGTAGTTTAAAATGTAAAATCAACCTAGTTTGTTGAATCGATTATAGAAAACACACAAAATCTTCAATGTGTAATTTGCAAGAATTTCAGATTGACAGTCTTTCCTGAATACACACACATCCTAAAGTGTTAGGCTTGGCCCATTTTTTCCTTACTCCAGAATGTGCATTCCAGAGTAAGTGGTAATTATGCAAAAAAGGATATATATATATATATATATATATATATATATATATATATATATATATATATATATATATATATATTGTGACAACCCGAAATTTTCATTCGGTCAAACCCTAAAAGTCAATCACTCCATATTATAAGTCAAGTTCACTTTTACTTGTTATTAGGAAATTAAAGTTCGTTTGATTATTTTAATAATTAATCTTTAAACGAACGGGTGAACGGATGGGCCGTCTCGAGTCTTGAAATTTCAAAGCCGCAAACACCTTGTGTCTTAGAAGTTCACGACCAAACTTTTATGTTTGGGCCAAAAAATCTTCCCAAAAACTTTTATGTTTGGGTCGAAAAATCTTCCCAAAAACGTAAACTCATGCTTAAACATGAGTTTACTCCCCAAATTATCACACTTCTCATTTCCACCCTAAAAGAGTAAACTCCAAACTCTCTCAAGTATCATCCCGGTTTTCGCCCGATTTGCCGAAAACGTAAGTGTTTCTTTACTTGATTAGTTGATATAACATAACATCTAGTGATTATACATCCTTTAATCCATCATTTATGTGTTTTGACTAGTTTTCCAAAACACCAAGAACACCAAGAACACACACTAAGTGTTCTTTGACTTATAGTTCATTTCAAGCTTCCACAAAGTAAGTACTTCTATCCTAGAGTCATTTAAAGCTTGCTATGCATAATTATACCAAGGAAAAGTCCCAAGAACACCAAGAATAAGGTGTTCACGGTTTTGGGAGGCTCCCAAAACCGTAAACACCAAGTATATTGCCAAAGTGTGCTTTAAGGTGTCTAGATGCTTCACTATGCCTTAGGGACTTTTCTAGATTCATCCTTGATGAGTTTATCACACAAAAGCACCTAAACCTTACATTTTAATGTGTTTATGGTTTGGGGATCTCCTAAAACCGTAAACACCCCAAAAGGTGTATAAAAGTCTCATAAAAGTCCCATGGTTATTCCTTATGTCTAAATCTAACCTAGACTATTGCCATGATTGAGCTAAGGACTTGAAAACCCCCAAATATCAAACTTATGATTTTAAGGTAGTAAACTCATGGAGAAATGGTCCTTAGACCGTAAACTCCATTTAGGAGTGTTTTGATGCCACACAACACTTCCTAAGGCTTAAACATGAAGTAGGAATGCTTGGAATAGCTTAGAAGACTTCAAAACAACAAATGGTCAAAAGGTTAGGAGTTTACGACCGTAAACTCAAGAGTTTACGACCGTAAACACAAGGGGCGTTGGTCTTTAAGGAGTAAACTCATTTTAGGAGTGTTCCTTGAACCCCAAACACACTAGCCTCTCCCTACAACACTTAGATGCAATCCTTGAGACTTATAACACTTGTATAAAGTGTTTAGCATGTCCTAGGGTGTCTTAAATTTGTTTATTAGTTGTTTAAAGACTAATTGGATACATATATGTGATATTATATGTTAACTAGGATCATAGAGTGTGTTCAAGACTTCTCTTGACACCTAGCATCCTGTTTCGTTCAGTTCATCCAAACCACCATCTTCAGGTGAGTTCATACCCCTTAATCAATGTTTTAAATGATTTTAAATACTTTAATGGGGGTGGGGGGATACAAGTAGAAAACAACATGTTATTAAATCAATCATAGGTATTTATAACTGTGTTTTCATCCAACTGATTTCACATGCTTCAAAATGTGATGTATGAAATGGTTTTCTATCTTAAAAATACCATGTTATCAAAAGTATTACGTTTGAAATGTTTATTAAAATGACATCAAGTCATTGTTATTTATTGTTCAAAACTCTTAGATGTCATACAAAACCATTTCTTTTACCTTCTTGAACCAAACTATATCTATATACTTATGTTCTTATATATGTATTGATATTATAGTTTTCATCCTTCATTCAGTTTTCCCACACTCTTGTGTAGCAAGGGTGTATAAACCTGCTTGGACAATCAATTACCTTCCTGTTAACTATTATAGGGACAGTTAGGAGATACAAAACAATATTCCTATTACAAGGAATTACACCAGAGTCAGTTCATTCATGAGTCTATACTATACATTACATGTTACATGAATACGTCTACATAGATACGCTTACATGAATACCTTACATGAATACCTTTACATAGATACATTTACCTATATACACTTACATGGATACTTGTACCTAGATTCACTAGGATGATTTACTAGTACATTATGTGTAGATTGTCCTGCCTATCCCAGTTCAACGGGATATCTAGACGGGACTAACCATTCCGAAACCCACCTGTTAGCAACAGTGGTAGATGAACGTCTACGGATGCCTACGGTTATTACTTATATTAGGGGTACCTTTATGGGACTAACCATTCCTTTGGCCTACTGTTCGCTATAGAGGTAAATGACCATCTACGGATGCCTACGGATAATACTTATACTAGGTGTACCTTTACGGGACTAACCCTTCCTTAAACTTGTTGTAGCTATAGAGGAAAATTGAACAATCTACTGATGTTCAAAGGTTATACATTTCGCTTGTCACGATGTCGTGTTAATCCTAATACAAAAGGATAACACTTACATGATTATATTTTCCTATTACTTTATTTTGTGA
Organism: Lactuca sativa; assembly: GCF_002870075.4. Classification (NCBI taxonomy): domain Eukaryota; kingdom Viridiplantae; phylum Streptophyta; class Magnoliopsida; order Asterales; family Asteraceae; genus Lactuca; species Lactuca sativa. Next base: position 18,099,962 of record NC_056630.2, on the reverse strand, counting down.
TACATTCACATAAACGATAAGTTAGACTAAGTACCGTATGTAATAGTCAAAAAGAAGGAAAAACTATCATTATCATAGCAAAACATTTGTGTCTTGGTAGAAGACTACATTTCATACTAGTAGGAAATATGGGATTTTCTAGGGTTTTCATACTTATATCAACTGTTTCATTTAAAGATTTACATGGCATTCATAACAGCCTTCCAAAACAAGACAATGACACTTAAATACTTATGAATTCACCAGCTTTAGGCTGATACTCGCTTTCAAAATAACTTGTATTCTCAGGTCACCAGTAGACAGGTACGATGGCCCGGTTTTGAGAAGACGGAGCACAGACAAGACGCGTCTTATTCTGATTATTCATTTTCTTGTTGTACATTATGAAAGAACACACATGTATTAAAACTTTACTTTTTATGCAATGGATGATGTTGTTACTTGTTTACTACTTTACACTGTTATGATACTTCACATGACGTCCTCCACCCCGGAACGTTTCCGCCGTTCTTGGTTTTGGGGTGTGACATATATATCAGTTATATTTTGTAAAATTTCTTCAAAAATTGGTTAGATTGCTTAATTTCCCTTTAGTTTATTTTCTAACTTGTTTTAAATCGTCTATTCTTCTCTTCTCTGATTTATTTTATCTCTATCTTAACAATTTATTATCTTTTAATAAATGCTATTGTTTACAGAATCATTCAAATCTTTCAGATCTATACTATGGAAGTGTTGATGAGCATCATGGGAATATAAGTCGGCCAATACTCATATAGGGGTGGTCGGCCAATACTCGTATTAGGGGTAGGGTGGGGTGGGGGATGCAAATGTTGAGCCCCCTAGACACTTTTAAAATTGGAGAAAGATTAAAAGCTCACCAGACCAAATCCTAACATAAATAACATTTTCCTAGTTAATTCTCTTTAATTAAGAAAAAGGTTATCTTGAAAACATATCGTAGGTATAACAAGCTCATAGTATCATGTATAGTTGACAAGTGGAATGTGTATGTTCTTTTGTAGGAGAAACAATAGCTTAAAGTATCATAGTTTTAAGCATAACAATATTGTTTGTGATATTAGGTCCATTAGCATGACCCATACAGCTCTAGCATGCTGCCCTTACCTGGCGCTATCCTACCATCCATGGCTATCATTCGCCTCCCATCCATTAGCATGATGTTTTCATGATCATTGGCTGCCAAGCCAGATCCGTTCCACGCAATGCTCTCCCGCGAGACGTTTTCCCGATCGCAAGCTGTTAAGATTGATCTATTTCATATGATGCTCTCTCATATGATGCTTTCCCAATCATTGACCGTTAATCCTGGTCCATCTTATTGTGATGCTCTCCTATGTGACATTCTCACGATTGCTAGCTACTAAACCCAATGCCCACCTATTATCCACTATATGGTGGCGTCTCGGGCTTAAATGCCCATTTTTTTGGGATTTAGGCCCTATTTAAAGGATGTGATGACTAGGCTTTCATCCAACCTCAGCCTCTGTCACCTTCAAAGTCTAAAAATTAATCCCTAACCTCCTTGTGTTAATGAAATCCTAATTTTCGGGATTTGGACCCTATTTAAAGGAAAGTGGGAGGCTAGGGTTGCCTATTTTCAGCCTCCATCACTCTCAACCTTAGAAACCCTAACCCTAATCCTCCTTGGTGCTCTTGTGGTCATTTTGGTGAACTTTTGGTGGTTTTGAAGAAAAAAGAAGAAAATTTAGTGCGTGGCTCATCAAGTGATCCTTTCCTCCATTGGTGTGCATCTTCTTGACTCCTTGTAAGTCCTCAAGCTTCAACCTTTTGTGTTCTTCTTCATGAATCTAGGTTTTGGAGCAAGATTGGTCCTTTTTGGAGTGGTTTGAGTGATATTAAGAGATTAAGTTTGCAACTTTATTGTCTCTCTATGTCACTTGGATATCATATCTCATAGATCTGGACTTTTTTAGTAAGATGGAACCATGCTTGGATTTTGGGTCATTTTGTTCCCTTTTGACCTAGTTTGAAAAAGGACATGCATGGGTCATGCATGTTGATAAATTTTTGGATTTTTATGGACCATTAGGAGTCCTAGAAGCATTCTAGAATAGTTGGGCTAAAGACTTTTGGGATTAAGTGCTTAATGGCTAAGCCCTTGCCATTTTCAGCCTTTTTGGATCTAAGACTTGAGATCTAGACCTCTTGATGGGTATCAATGGATAATGATGGAAACGTTATCCATTTAGACATTTGAAATGATCAGATATGGACCTTGGGACCTTTGATATTGGAGGATTCGTATTAATCCATTAAGACATTTTGGATCCAGTTTCCATGGTGTGGCCTAGGTTGCCACGGTATGGCGACTGGGGAAAAATGCAACTGTCTTGTTGATCGAAGGCCATGACGTGGCAAGGATGGCTACAGTGTAGAGGGTCAACTTTGACCATTGACTATGAATTTTGACTGGAATTGACTCTTGGCCAACCATTAGCTTTGGAAGGTAGACTAAAGGTTTACCTTGTATGATTATCTAGGTGTGATGTAGCACTTATCTTGTTAGCAGTAGAGCAGCAGCAGTTGATCATCGTTTCTAGGTGAGTTCCTTTACTATACTCGTAATTGGAAGACACCAATACCGGACCACATGATAGTTGTCTTTTGTGACACTTAGTGTTATGCTTGTATGTTCTTGTTGTCTTTGAGACTCTTGCTAATATGATTGTATGCTTAGTCGTTGGGGTGAAATAGACCCAATACCGATTAAAAGAGACCGAAGAGGGTGAAATAGACCTAGTACCGGTTGAAAGAGACTGAAGGGGTGAAATAGACCTAGTATTGGTTGAAAGAGACCGAAATGGGGTGAAATAGACCCAATTATGTTTTGACTATAATGCATGTATGGTATGGGGTATTTTGAGGAAACTCACTAATCTTTATACTTACAATTTTACGTTTATAGTTTTAGGTACTTTCGGTTTGAAAGGGAAGGGCCTGACATGATCGCACCGCATCCACCATAATTCCACATTTTATGACCTAATTTGTACTCTAAGTATGAAGATCATTGCAATTTAGATCTTATGTATGAGAAGTGTTGCAAAATGGCACATAACGACATTTTTGTAAATAATAGGCATGGGGCACGTACGTTGGACGTACGTGGAAGGATCCCAATACCTAATTTTTAGGGTTTGGGCCCTATTTTAACATCTTTATGGCCTCCAAGTATTTTCTCTCATCAGCCTCCATCACTTCACACGACCTTAGCAAACCCTAGTCCCTTGTTTGAGCATTCTTGACCTTTGGTGTGCATTTTGGTGACCTTGAATTAGAACGAAGGAAGTGGAATCACCTTGGAAGCTTGAAGAAGCTTTGGATTTGGAATCCTCATCTATCTAGCAACCTCCAGGAGGCATAAAGTTTTGAACTTGGCTTGAATTTCTTTAGATCTTGTTAGCTCTTGAGTCTTGAAGCATTTTGGTCCCAAATCTTGATAGTTATGAGTATGGCATACTCTAGCCAGAATAGTCTGTCCTTTCAGACATTTTGATATGTCTTGAAGACTAAAAATATGATCTTGGATTTTAGTTCTTCCCCATGTATGTGCTAGGATGTCCTAATGGATTAAGAAGTTAGGGTCTGTTTGTATTAAGCACTTCTAGCCATGCAAAGTCATAAAGTTGGAAACTTTATGACTTATAATGATATTTTGGGCTTAGATCTAGAATTGGACCTAAGGACTTGATGGATTAACCTCTTAATATGAAGTTGAGGTGGCCAGGTGCGTATGCTGGGCGTACCAAATGGTACGTGGCACGTCCAGGGACAAAGCCTCGACTCCTTAGTCAAGCTGAGTATGCCCCGCGTACAACTGAGTAAGTCCAACCTACTAATCTGAGCTGACTCAGATGTTTTGTTAACCTTGAACTTTGACCTGGGTTTGAACAAGGTTGAATTACGAGTATTTTTGGTGTTTTAGGTCTTTTGGGGGTTATTAACTAAGCCTGGGTCATCGATTTCATTTAGGTGTTCAATAAAGTCGGTGTAACTCCTGGTTCCTGGTATTCATTTAACTCTTTATTTTATTTATTTTTTTAAAGGGTGACTCGGCGAGTTGGTGGCCCTAACTCGTCGAGTAGAGGGCAGATTATGTGCGGGGTTTAAGCTATCTACTCGACGAGTTAAGAGCCCTCGAATTGGCGAGTAGATCATCCAGAATGAAACCCTAATTTCATGGTTTTGCACCCTATTTAAGCTCCTTAACCCCTACCCCTGAGCCTCATTTACAGCTTCCTTTTCCCAAACCCTATTCCACGAAACCCTAGAGCTTTCTTTAAGAGTGTGAGTCATTTGAGTGACCTTTGTGTGCTTTTGAAGCTTGTGGAAGAAGAAGAAGATAGAGGGCTCAAGAAGCAAAGAGTAGACCCAGAAACCACACTCAATTTTCTACATTTTATGGTAATCAAGCTTCTATCCTGACTATTGGTTCATTTGATCTCTTTATGTCCTCTTTATGTGGGTTTTTGGTCCAGGATTGATAGCTTTTGGGAAATGATCGACCCAAGTGGGTATTCTTGCAGATCTAGTACCTAGAGGGGCTATGATGACATAAAGGTGCAAAATTTATGCTATTAGAGCCCCCATGCAAGCCTTAGAGAGTCATAGTAGTGTTAGCCCCAAAAGGCTATGCATGTGGGAAAGGTGGGAACTTTACGTGTCCAAGTAGTGTTAGGGGTTTAGATCTGAGGTTGTAAGTTGGGGTTTGGTGTATGGAGGGCTTAAGGACCAAGCTCTAGGTCCCAAGGAATTAGGGTTTGAGCTAAACCCTCTAAGAAGTGGTATTAATGGGTAAAGTCAAAAACTTTACCCTTAAAAGGACATTTTCAAGGTTGATGTGAAGTATGAAGCTTGGATCTGAAGTGTAGAGGCTTAATCCATTAAGTTAGCCAAATAGACAGAAGAACTCGGCGAGTCTAGTAAGGGGATCGACGAGTTGAAGTCGGGTTATCTCAATAGTAAGCCAGGTAGAACTCGACGAGTCTGCAAAGGGACTCGATGAGTTGACTCGCCTGACCACGAGTCTGAGTAGTACAGGAACTCGCCGAGTTAGGAGGTAACTCGACGCGTTAGGTTGACTGGGTGTTGACTTTGACTTTGACCAGGACGTTGACTTTGACCAGGGGTAAAATGGTCATTTTACCCTAAGAAGACTTAGCAGATTTTGTTTAAGTGTTAATGTGAATTTGATAGTCGTTGAGTCATTGGAGCAGCCGTCAGAGATTCCTCACACGAGATTTCACAACTAGCATTCGAGGTTAGTTTCCTCCAGTATGAACCGGTCTAAGGCACCAAGGCTGGCCCGTTTAGTTAGTAGTAGTCCCGGACTACGATCTGATGTCAGGTGGGGCCCGGTGTAGGTTTATATGTGTTTCTGGATTTCGATCCGATGGCGGGCGGTCCCGAGGAATGCTTCTATGCTTGATGTCGTTGTGATTCTTGCATGTGTTTGTACTTGTATGTTTCTGAACTCCGGTGCGGTCCTGAGGAATGGTAGTATGTTTCCGAACTACAGTCTGATGTCGGGCGGGGCCTGAGGAATGTTTAAATGTTAATGATATATGCTTAGGTTATTTGTATTATTTATTGTGTGCACATGTATTCCGAGATGTGCTCGATGTCGGGCGAGGCTCAATGCTGAGCGGGGCCCTATGCCGAATAGGGTTCGATGCGGGGTGGGGCCCGATGCCGAGCTTGACTCGATGTAGCAGGGGCGGGGCCCAAGATATGTTTATGTGATATGTGTTTAGTATGTGGTAGTTGGGGAGACTCACTAAGCTTCGTGCTTACAGTTTTCAGTTTTGGTTTTAGTACTTCCGCTAGCAAGGGGAAGAGGTCGGGATGACTGCATGGCACACCATTGTTTTTAGTCTGGGAGGATTCACTCAGATTTATGATATGTGATTTTGATACATTGACAAATTTGATGATGTTTTGAGATACATGACTTGTGGTTTTATTATGATATGGACGGATTATGGTTTTTCATAAATGATTTAAAAATAAATTTTTGGTCTATATTTTTGGGATGTTTTAGTCGGTGTTGGAGTAATACTCGATGTTGTTTACTTTTATGCTACTCGTCGAACTGTGAGGTTAGTTTTCCTCACTGTACTTGTGGGTCAAAGGCACCAAGGCCAACCCATTTAATTGATATCATGTTATCTGGTAGATCTATATGACTACCTGTGATTACTGGATGTATGATTATCAATCTATTGAGTATGTTTGTTATCTATTATATGTCGATATGTTATGTTGGGATTGAGATTACTGCTTTGTACTGTCAGTCAACAGACTGGGGCAATCCAAACGGGAGGATGTGAGCCAGGGCATTCCAACCGGGAGTTGTGGACTGGGGCATTCCAACCGGGAGGTTGTGGATCCATTATGTGACATGTAGGGTAATCCAACTGGGAGGTTATGGGCTGAGTAATCCAACCGAGAGGTTGTGGACCCATCATGCTAAATTGTATATTTTATGTGTTGCGTGGTGGTACTTTGGGGGAACTCACTAAGGCTTGGCTTACAGTTTCAGTTTAGTGTTTCTTGTACTTCTGATGATCACGAGAAAGTGAAGGCGTGATTGTGCACATCTTCCTGTTTTATGATATTGGATCTTAGGAAAAACTCTGATTATGTTTATACTTTTGAAACAATGGTTTTGTAAACACTTTATAGTTAAAATGAGTTGTTTTTGAAAATTTTAAATTTTTATGATTTTTGAGATGTTGCAAGTTGGTATCAGAGCTTTGGTTTGAGAGAATTGGAAGAACACTCGTGTGAATCCAGACTCAAATTAGGGAAATATAGGAGTTTTAAAAATGGTTTTCAAAAGTAACCACAGAATGATGCCATGTGTATGGACAGTCGGAGTAAGAAAGTATGCCCCGAGTTACCCCACTGTTATTTGATATGATGTTTATGATAGAACAAGATCCTAGTGATAGGTTATGGATCTTCATGGATTGCATGATAGAATTGTCTGATGTATTATGTCCGATAGCCTAGGGTTACTTTTTGTATGAAATTGGCATCATTATTGTAGTTTCTTAGTGTATGCATCATAGTTATACATAACTAAGATTTTACAGCCAAAGAATGTTTGGTTTAGCCTTATTTTCTATTCCTTGTTTGGTTGTGGGCTTAGGGTAGAATCAAGTATTCAATAGCATTCAATGTTATGTATGATTAGCATATGCGAGTGTTGCAAGGTTGGTTGAAGTTTCATGGATGGGTATATGTGTGAGTAGCTAGCCAGATGAGGAATTTTTAGCCACTCTTGAGAGAGTGAGGATAGGATGTATGTGTATCCTAGTTGTTGTATTTGTGTTGGGAGGTTGTGATGATCCATGAGACAAATACGAGTAGGTATGGAAGGTAGTATGGGCTCGTACTACTGAAAGCACATGACTCGTATGCATAGCAAGGAAGTCACAAACCCCAAGGGTTTAGTCTTGTCTCGTGATTGTACAATGTGTATTGTGACATTTATGATACATTCTTGTTTATTTTCAGAATTGTGTTGACGATAGGATTTGGTTTTGGGAGTGGAGCAAGTGGCTAAGACAGGCCAGGGTTGACTGATGATCAGATTCGAGAGATCATCGCCACTAAGGTGGCTGCTGCTGTCCAGAGGTCTATGCTGGAGATGATTTGATCTATCAAGACCACCATGATTAACCTCTTTGGTGATCAGTACGCTACTCTTTCTGATGTTGTTATTGTTGCAGCATTTACAGTGGTTTCAGCGGCCAGGGATTCGAGGGGAGAGATCTTTCTAGTATCGAGAATTTGACAATATGAAGCCCCCAGAGTTTGATGGGGTCAGGGACCCCATTATAGCGTTGAGGTGGCTATCTAATGTTGAGGGTTTTTTCTTCACATGCTCTTGCCTTGCTGACCAGAAGGTCAAATGCGCCCTGAACCTTCTCCGATCAGGGGAGAAGGATTGGTAGAGATTGGTGACTGGATCTTACACTCCTGAGTTGAGGGTTGTTGTTACTTGGGAATAGTTCTCGAAGATGTTTCGCTCAAGATATGTTCCCTTGGAGGAAAGGGAGCGTTTGGCTCAGGAGTATTTGGATCTTAGGCAGGCGATTGAGATGGTGACAGAGATCACCAAGATGTTTACTGAGAGGGCTCTTTTCTGACATGTGTATGCTGCTTCTAAGCAGGCTCAGATGACCCGATACTTAAGCATGCTCAAGACTGATATTCGACTGTTATTGTCCACCCAACTTTATGGTTCCCTTGTTGAACTTCAGGAGGCTGTGAGAAAGCAGAAGATTGATATGGAGCTCTAGTCGAGAGAGTTGAGGCAAGCTCCCGTTCAGTCTGGAGGACAGAGGGGCTGCAGTTGTGGGAAGTACGATAAGGTTCGTCATAGTGCTTTTCGGTCTTCTTCTTCTGCATGCCGTAATTTCGGCTGGGAGGGACACTTTGCGAAGGACTGTTGTTAGCAGGCTCCCCCGCCAAGTAGTAGGATTGCTATCATTATGAGCAGCTGGGCCATGTGAAGTCCCATTGTCCCTTATTTGTCATCAGGGTTGCTCAGGCATCAGTTATTTTACGGTATGCTTATGCTTATGATTCTGCTAGGTACCTTCTTAGTGAATTCCTTACCTACTCTTATGCTTTTCGATTAGGGTGCGCGTCGGTCCTTTGTATCTCAGTCTTTTAGTAGGGGTTTTTATATGACTCTTGGAAATTTGGGGTGTCCGTTGCGGGTTTCTATCGCCAAGGAACACGAGATTTCTGCATTGAGCATTTATCGGGGTTGTGTTTTAGAGATCTTTGGGGTGCCTTATCTGATTGATCTGATTCCTATCCCCATGGGGGATGTATGCGTGATAGTAGGGATGGATTGGTTGAGTAGATTTGGTGCTATGATTGACTGTGAGGGTCAATGGGTGGTAGTTTGAAACCTAAGTGGGGGAGAACTGGTTATTTTGTGAGAGGGTACCAGGATTGGGCCAGCCTTTTGTTCTGTTTCCAGGGATTGAGAGTATATTCAGCATGGTTGTATGGGCTATCTTGCGTATGTGGTGGATACTCAAGCTGGGAAGTAGGTCTCAGTTTCAGATGTGCCATTCATTAGAGAGTTTGTAGATGTATTCCTAGAAGAGTTACCTGGCATGCCTCCCGAGAGGCTGGTTGAGTTCTGGATCTATTTGGTTCCAGGTACGGCTCTGATTGCCAATACGTCGTACCATTTGGCACGACCTGAGATGCAGGAGTTGTCCTCTCAGCTTCAGGAGCTATTGGGCAAGCCTTTTATTAGGCCGAGCAGTTTGCCATGGGGAGAACTAATTATGTTCGTCAAGAAGAAGGATGGTTCACACCAGATGTGCATTGATTATAGGGAGTTGAACAATTTTACATCGAAGAACCGTTATCCCCTTCCGTGTATTGATGAACTCTTGAATTGGTTGCAGGGTGCATCTTGGTTCGCCAAGATTGATTTGAGGTTGGGGTATCATCATATGAGGGTTAGAAAGGAGGACGTGGAGATGATTGCGTTCCAAACTCGTTATGGTAATTACGAGTTTGTGGTGATGCCATTTCGGCTCACTAATGTGCCTGTAGCATTTATGGATTTGATGAATCGGGTATGTGGGCCGATGCTCAATCGATCAGTCGTTGCTTTCACTGATGACATCTTGGTATATTCCAATACCCGAGAGCAGCATGAGGACCACCTTCGAGAGCTTCTGGGAGTGTTGAGGCAAGAACAACTATATGCCAAGTTCTCAAAATGTGGGTTTTGGTTATAAGAGGTCCAGTTCTTGTGGAATCTTGTCAACCAGAACGGGATTTTGATCGATCATTCCAAGATTGAGGCTATGATGCAGTAGGAGTTCTGAAGTCTCCCTCGTGGATAAGAAGTTTCTTGTGATTAGTAGGGTATTTTCAGAGATTTATTTAGGACTTCTCTAACATTGCAGTACCCCTCACTCATTTAACAAGGGAGGGCATGGATTTATGTTGGGGGATGATTAGCAGGTTGTGTTCGAGACACAAAGACAGGAGTTGTGTGAGGCCCAAGTGTTAATCCTCCCCATGGGTGTTGAAGATTTTGTGGTATTTTGTGATGCACCCATCATCGGCCTAGGAGACGTTCTTATGCAACGAGGTAGGGTTATTGCTTATGCTTCTTGGCAGCTGAAGACACACAAGGTTCACTATCTGACACATGATTTGGAGGTGGGAGTGGTGGTGTTCACTCTCAATATTTAGCGGCATTATCTTTATGGGGTCCGTTGTATGATCTACACGAATCACAAGAGTCTAAGATATCTCATGGATCAGTCGAATCTAAACATGAGGCAGCGCAGGTGGCTCGATGTAGTCAAGGATTAAGACTGTGAGATTCTATATCATCCTAGGAAAGCCATTGTGGTGGCTGATGCGTTGAGCCCTAAGACGACTAGTTCTGCTATTGAGAGTCTATGTATGAGGATTTCATTTGATTCGCCATTATTGGGTTTGATTAAGGAGGCTCAAGTTGATGGAGTCAAGAAGGAAAATTGGAAACCGGAAAGACTCAAGTGTGAGATTGGAAGGTTTGCTACTAACAATTGTGGATTATTGACCCGATATGGATGGCTTTGGGTGCCAAATTTTGGTGGGATTAAGCAGACTGTACTGGAGGAAGAACACAAGTCCAGGTTTTCGATACACCCTGGAGCCACCAAGATGTATCAGGATGTGAGGTTTATTTAGCGATGGCCCTGCATGAAGAGAGAGATAGCATGGTACGTTGAGAGGTGATTGACATTTTGGATGGTCAAGGTCGAGCACCAAAGGTCGTATGGCAAGTTGCAACCACTAGAGGTTCCCATGTGGAAATGGGAACATATTACTACGAATTTATCACCAAGTTACCTCGGTTGGCTAAAGGATTCGAAACGATATGGGATATAGTGGACCGTCTGACAAAGAGTGCTTACTTTCTAGCCATTCAAGAGAGCTCTTTGGCTAAGAAATTGACCGATTTATACGTTTGTGAGATCGTTGCTCGGCATTGTATTCCAGTCTCTGTTGTATCTGATCAAGATGTTCGGTTCACGTCTTGATTTTGGTAGACGTTCCATGAGGAACTCGGTACGAGGTTGCATCTTAGCACTGCTTATCATTCGCAGATGGACGGTTAGAGTGATCGGACCATTCAGACATTTGAGGACATGTTGAGGGCTTGTGTTATAGATTTTTGGTGGGATTTGGGACTTCTACCTTCCCTTAGCTGAGTTTTTGTAAATCAACAACTATCACTCCAGTATCAGTGCGCCGCCTTTCGAGCTTCTCAATGGGAGGAAGTCTCGTACCCCAATATGTTAGGTAGAGGCTGGCCACAGGGTCATGGGAAGGATTGAGGTAGTCCTTCAAACGAAAAAACTTATTTATTAGATTAGGTAGAGGCTATAGACAACTTTGAGTCGGTAGAAGAGTTAAACCAACATGCGTTGGTCTGAGTTGGAGTTCCAGGTCGGCGACATGGTTTTGCTGAAGTTATCACCTTGGAAGGGTGTGATATGTTTCAGGAAGAGAGGAAAGTTGGGGCCCCGATATATTGGGCCATTTCGGTTGATTTCCAGAGTTGTCAATGTACCTTAAAAGTTTGATCTTCCTAAGGATCTCAGTCAGATTCACAACACCTTCCATGTACGATGTTCAGATTCATGACCACCAGAATTACATCGAGAGACCGGTGACGATTTTGGATCGAAAAATGAAGGCCCTACGCAATAAGGTGGTGTCCTTGGTCAAGGTTCGGTGGCAGTATCGGAAGGGATCCGAGTGGACATCAGAACCCGAGTCCGAGTCCTAAATCATGACATTTATGAGTATGGCATACTCTAGCCCGGATAAGTCATCCTTTTGGACATTTTGAGATGTCTTGAAGCATAAAAATATGATCTTGGCTCTTAGTTCTTCCCCACGCATGTGCTACGATGTCCTAATGGATTAAGAAGGTATGGTTTGTGGGTATTAAGCACTTCTAGCGATGCAAAGTCATAAAGTTTGAAACTTTATGACTTATAATGATATTCTGGGCTAAGATATGGAATTAGACATAAGGAATTGATGGATTAAGCTCTTAAAAAGAGGTTGAGGTGGCCAGGTGCATACGATGGGCGTACCACATGGTACGTTGTGCGTCTACGGTCAAAGCCTCGACTTCTTGGTCAAGCTGAGTACGCCTCGCGTACAACTGAATACGACTAGTGTACTCATCTGAGTTGACTTGGTTGGTTTGAGGATAGTTTGGGTATGTTAGGTCTTTTGGGGGTTATTAACTAAGCTTAGGTCACCAGTTTCCTTTAGGTGTTCGGTAGAGTTGGTGTTGGAGTTGTAATCGGTGGTATATACTTTTCTTGTAACATCCATAATTTCAGGTATGTTATCGTATGATTGAATTCTTGAGGTTTATGGAGTGAATCGGCGAGTTGGGAGTCCAACTTGTTGAGTAGGGTCAAGTTGTCGTGTGGGATTTGATGATTGGACTTGACGATTCGGGAGACAGACTCGCCGAGTTGGTGTTGGGCAGAGAAACCCTAATTTCCTAGGGTTGGGGGCTATATAAGGGAATTTATGCCCCCATTTCCGCCTCGTCAGTTACCCTACACCCCTGAGAACAAACCCTAATGGATATTTGATCTAGAGAGTGAGAGAGAAGCTTATATTGTGGTTCTTGTGCATCATTTGAGGAAGAAGATAAGGTTATCAAGCAAGGAGCTAGAGGTGAGGCTATTGGATCCAGTGATTTCCTGTCCAGAGTTCCTGAGGAAGGTATGAAGTCTTCACCTTTCGTCTTATTTTGGATAGATCTCATATCTATGGAATTTTAGGGCTTTTTGCCATCTTTTGTTTGGGGTTTTGAGTAGCATGAGTTATCAAAGAGTCTAGACCTCATATACGGACCTTGTGAGGTACTTAGAGTCTAGGTGTCCCATCTTTATGCATCCATATGAGGGTTTTTGAGCTTAATCATTCATGAAGGGCTTGTATTAGCATTTTGGAGCAATAACATCATGCATGAACGTAAAGATCGAAGCTTTATGTGCTTATTGTGCCTTGAGATGACAGATCTAATGTTTGGAGTGATAGATCTGTTTGAAATCATCTGAATGAGGAATCAGATCGAAGGGACTCGCCGAGTCCATGGCCTGACTCGACGAGTCGGTGAGGGTTGTCCTGATGGGTTTGACTGTGCGATAACTCAGCGAGTTGAGGGTCAAATCAACGAGTTGAGCTGGACCTTCTTGAGACTTCTGGGGAAACGAGTGGACTTGCCGAGTCGCAAGAGTGCACTTGACGAGTTGGGTCAAACATGGACTGTTGACTCGAAGTTTGACTTCTGTTGACTTTAGGGTTTGGTCAACATGAGTAATGGAGACCATGGAGGGGTAAAATGGTCTTTTACCCAATTTAAGAGTTAAAGAGAGAAGAATAACTTTTGGTTGCTTAGAGTTGAGAATCAAGTATTTATTGAGGTAACTACCCTATGTGTAGGCGGTGGCTAGTTCGAGATTTGTGTACGGGGATGCATGCTTGCTGTCGAGGTGAGTCTTCTCACTATACTTTACCTAGAGTGGTAACTATGTGTGTGACCAGAGGGTCTTATGTGCTTACTTGTGTTATGCATGTTTGTGTGATATGTATTCTATGATATATTATGTGTTGCTTAGACCGGATCGGAGGATCCAACGAATTATGAGGCCGGAGGATTCTCAACCAAACCAGACCAGTGGGTACGACGAGCTGTAGGATTGGAGGGTCCCACTGAGACACATTGACCAGAGGGTCTTCCAGAGCTATAGCCTCGAGTGGCCAATTATTTGTACGTGGTATTTTGGGGAACTCACTAAGCTTCGTGCTTACCGTGTTATGTGTTATGTGTTTCAGGTTTTCTCAAGATCACAGGAAGGCATCGGCTTGATTGTACACACATCTAAGACAAAATTAATTTGAGAGGATCCTGGATTTTTGATATATACAGTTCTTGGATATGAGATTTAATGATTTGAAATTGTGACATTTTGATGATTTTATAATTGTGATAAATGTATTTTTAAATTGAAAATTTTGGTTTGAAATTTACGGTGTTACATTTCTACTACTCGTAGGACTGTAGGTGAGTTTTCCTCACTGTACTTGTGGGTTAAAGGCACAAAGGCTAGCCCACTGGATTGATACCCTGTTATATACTTATTAATTATATGTTGAGTATGCGGTAGATCTGTATGATTATATGATAACTATTGATAGACGTTAGACTGGTAGATCTATAGGACTACCTGTGATTACTGCATGTATGATTATATGTCTACTGAGTATGTTTGTTATCTATTATATGTCGATATGTTATGTTGGGATTGAGACTGCTGCTTTCTAATGTCAGTCAAAAGACCGGGGCAATCCAATCGGGAGGTTGTGGGCCAGGGCATTCCAACCGAGAGGTTGTGGGCTAGGGTAATCCAATCGGGAGGTTGTCGACCGAGTACGTGATCTGTATGGCAATCCAACCGGGAGGTTATAGACCAAGCATGCTAAATTGTATATTTTATGTGTTGCATGGTGGTACTTTTGGGGAACTCACTAAGCTTTGGTTTACAGTTTTAGTTTATTGTTTCAGGTACTTCTGATGATCGCAGGAAATCTTAAGAAAAACTCTGATTATGTTTATACTTTTGAAATAATGGTTTTGTGAACACTTTATGGTTGAAATGAGTTGTTTTTGAAAATTTTAAATTTTTACGATTTTTGAGATGTTACACAAATAATTAATAGAAAATTTATCAAAATGAAAATCATCATCATTTATTTTAAAATTAACCATTTCCTCATCATACTCCATTGAAATTCTTCCATTAAAAACATCTATTTTTGTTTTTGAAGTTTTCATAAATGGACTTCCCAAAATGATAGAGTTTGTATCTGATATGTTCAAATTACCCATGTCCATAATATAAAAATCAGCAGGAAAGATCAAACTATTCACTTGGACAAGAACATCCTCCAGTACACCTTTTGGGTGTACTATTGAGTGGTTCGTCAACTGGATAATTGTCCCAGTCTTTTATAAAGTTCTCAATTAAAATTTTTGAAAAAACAGAAAAGGGAAAGACATTGAATGAAGCTCCTCGGTCAAACATGGTTTTTGGAAAATTAAGGTTGCCCAATTTACAAGGAATTGAGAAAGCTATCGGATCCTTGCACTTTAAAGGTAAACCCTTTTGCAAAATAGCTGAAATGTTTTCACCAACTTTTAATGTTTTGTTAGTTTTAAATCTTTTATTTGAAACACATAATTCCTTTAAAATTTCGGCATAACGACGGATGTGTTTGATAACATCTAAAAATAGAAGATTTACCTCAACCTTACGAAAGATTTCCATGATGTCTTCATCCTCTTGCTCGTGCTTCGTACTCTTCAGTCTTGATGGAAATGGAGGTAGGGGTTTGTACTGCTTCAGATTCAGCTTCACTAATTGTGGAATTTTTGATCCTTTATCTTCTTCAGCTTCTCCGCCAACCAAAACTTCTCATATTCATCTTCAACTTCTTTTTCTTTATCTTTTTCATCTTCTTCTTCAACCAGAACTTCTTCATATTCTTCTTCAGCTTCTTTTTCTGGTTCAGATACACTTGGGCCCTCATAAGTTTCCCATTTCTCAAGGAGATAACACTCACATTGTGCTTTGGATTGTTTTCAATGTGCCCCGGTAACTTTCCTTGAGATTCCAAACGACCCATATAAGTGGAAAGTTGAGACACCTGCTGTTCCAGATTCTTAATACTAGCTCTGGTTTTGTTCTGGAATGCCTGGGTGCTCATGCCAAGACCTTTTACAATATCTTATAAGGCCACATTGGAACTACTGGGTTGCGGATTTGAAGACTGCTAAAAATTTGAATTATGATAATTTTGCTGATGAAGATTCTAAAAGTTTTGTTGAAAGCCTAGCTGCTGATGAAATCCAGGTGGCATCTGATATTTTTGTCGTTGCTGAAAATTGTTCTCATAGCCTCCGACAGCTTTTTCTGCAGATGTATCCTCTTGCATTAATGGACACATATATGTTGGATGTTCTGTCTTCAAGCAAATTCTACATGGTTTCTTTGCAACTATTTTTTCATTTGTCAGTAAAAGTACCGCTTTTGTCAATTCAGAAATTTGGGACTCGTGGTTTATCAATATACCACTCGTCTTCATATCCAGAATGCTTTGACTCTATCGCCAACTTCTCGATCAACTATGGGATTTCTATTGTTGGCATATCAACTAAGGAACCGCAACTAGAAGCATTTATCAGACGTCGCTCCATGGGAGTCAGACCTTTATCGAAGCAGTTATACAAGTTATAATTGTTGGATTAGTGTCTAAGCCCGTAACTATATTTTGTATGTACTTGACCCGGTTGTGCATGGTCCTTTTGGGTTGCCTTCACCAGAGCAACTTGACAGGATGATTTATGGAGAGAGAGAGAGAGGGGTTATTATGGTTTATTAATATATTATATGAATAATATATTAAAAGAGAAATCATATATTTAATTAATATTATACAAGAATTAATTATGTGGCTAAAAGACATTAATTAAATAAAGGGGGCTTAACCTGTTAAATGTGTGATAGTTGAATATTGAGCTGAGAAGCCTTATAGATTAGGCATGGACGAAATTAGGGATGTGTCCATCCTAATTTCGGCCATAGAGGCCCTATTCCAGAAGGTTCCTTGGACTGCTTAAGGCCTAAGTTGTCAATTAGAGTTTTGACTGAAACCCTAGTAGCACAAGTATAAATAAACCCTAGGGCATCAGATTTCGGCAATGGAAACCCTAGAAGAGTTCATAACCGAAATTGTGCCTCCTCCCCTCTCTCCAATATCATCATGTTGCTTGTGTGGTGTTTGTAAGCCATTAGAGGAGTGACATTTGTGACTTTAAGCTCCAAGAAAATAAGACTCAAGCCATTATTGAAGAGGTAATCATCTAGATCTATTTTCATCTGGTAATTTCGAAATATGTATGCTAGATCTAGGGTTCATAAGTCTTGGATGAATTGCATGTACTATATATATATATATATATATATATATATATATATATATATATATATATATATATATATATATATATATATATGCCTTCTACATGTATGCATATAATTTTATCTAAATAGAGTTTTAACCCTTTTGCTAATTACCTTTGGAGTCAATCATATGCGATTCAAATACAATGTAAACACTATATTATCAATACAATGGTTGTGGTTACTTTGATTACTATTATTCAATTGTTGTGATACTATACATGACATCCTCCGCCCCCGAACGTTTCCGTCGTTCCGGTTTGGAGGTGTGACATCGCAGATTTTAGGATTTATTCTAGAATTGCGCTAAAATGAAGTACGATGCTATTTATGAAGTTTTGGGAGTTGAATCAAAAAATGTGATCACAGATACGAAAATACGATCGTGAATTTTGAGATTTTTCTTCAGACGACTTTCAGATGACTTTTTTCGACCCTGCAAAAGTTTGACTTATTTATGCAATCACAGAAGTTAAAAATGTGATCTTATTTTTGGCTTTTTGGCACATTTTGGTCTTGATTCTGATGGGTTATGAGCACTACATCAATCCTATGGTGTACATGCAAACCCTAAAGCTTTGGATCTAGTTTGTCTAATGAACATGCAATAATCATCCAAAGCTCATAAACCCTAGATCTAGCATATAATAATTGATATTATCATAATAAAAGGGTTTAGATATTACCTTGATTTTTATGTAGTTCTAACAATCTCAATTCCTCTTGATCTTGACCTTTGAAAGCTTAGTGCCTCAAATGTTACATCTCTAATGGAGTCACAAACACCATGAGCAACAAGATGACTTAGGAGAAGGAGGAGGAGGCTCCAAAAACGTCTAGGGTTCTCTTAGAAGTGTTAGCCACGTTTTTGGAAGCCTTGGGGGTCCTTTTATACTTGTGTGGGCTGCTAGGGTTTCAGGTGAAATCCTAATTCTTTGCTTAGGCCTTAAGCAACCCATGGAGTTCCCCTAGAAAGCCCTTGGACGAAAAATTATATGGGCTTCCCATAGATTTCGTCCAATTCCCTTTCCATTAGGAATCCACAGCCCAATTGCAACTATCATATAATTGCAATATCAGTCCCCTTTATTTAAATAATCTCTTTTAGCCACAAAATTAATTCTTATTAATTCTTGACTAATATTAATTAAACAATATGATTTCTCTTTTAATATATTATTCATATAATATATTAATAAATCATAACTAATCCTCTTTCTCCTTAATTCATCCTATCAGTTGCTATGGTGAAGGCAACCCAAAAGGACCATGCTCACAATTGGGTCAAGTACATACCAAAATATTTATGGGATTAGACACCTAATCCAACAGTCTCCCACTTGGATAAGTCTAATAACTATATTGCGTATGTCTTCGGAACTTGATCAGCAATCATAGCTTTTAAAAGCCGTTGTCGAACACTGATCATATCATAAACGTGTCCTTTAGATAATGGATCATATATTCCTCCATTCTAGATATCGTATGAACTGAGACATGGATATTAATCATACTCTCTGTTCATGTGTTGTTTCCCAATTTCCGATTTATGACCACGGGTCAAGGAGACAAAGGAAGCTCAGGAGATCCTACTTTACTTACATCTGTAACATGTGGTTTAGGCTAAGGTCCCTATGGCCTTCGGTTATAAGATCCCTATGGCCTTCGGTTATAAGATCTCTGTTGATCCCTCTAGCGAATCTGTGGATCACAAGACTTATAGAGGTATCATTGGCTCTCTAATGTACCTCACCGCAAGCCGACCAGACATTGTCTTTGCAACTGGTGTATGTGCAAGGTATCAGGCTGACCCAAAAGTGTCACATATGACCGCAGCCAAACAAATTCTCCGGTGCCTGAAAGGAAGAAAATCTCTTGGTCTATGGTACCCCACAGCCAATGATTTCAGTCTTCAAGCATTTATAGATGCGGATCATGCCGGATGCGAACTTGATCGAAAAAGTACCTTAGGTGGATGTCAATTTCTGGGAGGAAGACTCGTCAGCTGGTCCTCAAGAAAACAAAGTTGTGTTTCTTTGTCTACTGTAGAAGCCGAATATGTGGCCATAGCCAGCTGTTGTTCTCAAGTCTTGTGGATGAAGACACAACTGCTAGACCACGGATACATAATGCTGCAGATACCAATCTACTGTGACTCTGAAAGTGCCATAGCGATTTCTCATAATCCTATTCAACACTCCAAGACAAAACATATTGAACTACGGTATCACTTCATCAAAGACCACATTCTGAAAGGTAACATTGAACTCATCTTTGTCCCTACTCATGAAGAGATTGTTGATGTATTTACAAAAGCACATGACTCTACCAAACTCAATGCATTCCTACAAATGTTAGGAATGAAGAATCAGGACCCTCAATTCTTCTTGAATTGATAGGTACCGCAGACCATCCTTGGTCTCCATTGCGGTCCTAACTAAAAGTTATTTATAATAAATGGTTTTGGAATATCCTGTGTACCGCAGTATATGTACCGCAACCATATATTATATTTATCTTTCACTGGTCCTTCTTGTTTGTTAGTACTAACTTAATGTACAAGTGCTCTTCTCAGTTTCTTCCACTGTAGTCATCCGCAACGGCAAAGGATCCATCCGCAATGATGTGTCCATCCACAGTCACATTAATTGATTTTCAGACTGTTCATTCTTTAAAAAAAACATGGTGTGCTATTTAATGATCCTTCATTAAATAAAACAGTAAATAAAAACATTCCTTTGAGAAACTGTCTCGTTCTTTTCTCTCTAAACCTCGTGTTAGACCTATTTTAGGTATGATGACAAAAAGAAAGATTTACCAAATCAAATCCTTTTAATATGTCCTTTCCTATTACCCTAAAACATCACATCCGTTACAGCTTTCCCTTTACCCAACGGATTGATCCCACCCTCACCACACTTTCACCAGACGTGGTATCAAATCTGACATTTCATTGAATGCAAACCCTTTTAGGTAAACCCCAAATTCAGATTTAATCCCTCTTTTATCAATTCATGGCTGAGATTAAAGATTCTAATTCAAAAGATAAACCCAAACGTTTTTACCCAAATTCACTTAGGTCGAAAATGTTTCCCGCTCCCTTAAGCCACTATAAAACCCCTTTCTTCTCCACAAAGAAAATTTTATGCTCTCTAAACCTTAAACCTTCTCTTGCATTCTACCTTTCTTCTTCAAAGCTTCCTCGAACTCTCAACAATGGTGAAATCCAATGTATCGAAGAAACAATCCAAGGCTTCTGGATCAGGGAACCCTACTGGTTCAGACTCTCCCACAATTGCTTCAAGCAATTTCAGAGCCGTCTTTGAAGAACACCCTTTCTACAATGCTCCCACGAAGCTAATGATCAAGTTCTTGAAAAATCACCCTCTGTTTGGTCCCTTTGATGCTTTCACAGATGTTGTCCCAATCTCAACCCTCTTTAAATGTGCCTTTTCCGCCTATCGCCCACTCGAAAACCCCCCAAGAAGTTCATCTCAACCTGATTAATGATTCTTTCGTCATTCTGTCCAAAGAAAAGTTTCTTACTGCCATTAACCTCCTTGTTCATCCCTCCATCAAGATTTTCACCCCATCAATGGCGGACATTACTTCGGCACTTTACTAAATGTGATATCAGAAAAGGATCAAAGGAATTGGTGAATTCAAGAAAAACCAATTGCCTACGGTCTGGCAATTTGTGTGCCACTTCGTCATCCGCAGTCTATCAGGCAGAACCGGAGGCACGGATAATATGGGACTCAAACTGTTAGAACTAGTGTGGAGTATCTTAACAGGTCTCGATGTGAACTATAGACAGATCCTTTGGGATGACTTTCTTCAATACATTCCCAAGGATAGCCCAAGGGAGAACCCAACCGAACTCACCTTTGCAAGGTTCTGGTCTCTTTGCATTTCATACCTTCATGCGGATGCAGGGATCGAAATGGGTAGTGACATCAACTTCTTTGTCACCAAGGATCTCAAAAGGTACAATCCTTCCTCTGATCAATCAATTTTTGGACCAATCCGAAGACTTCCTACCCACATTCTTTCTACCCTCGGTCTTGAGACTGCTGATGTCTCAGACCACATTGAGGCTACGGAAGGTATTGACCCATACCTTCCTACCCCACCTCTTCAAAATCCACCCGCAATCGTTAACCCTGAAGGAACCGCAGTCCCTTCTTCCACTACTCTCTCCAACATTTCTCAATCCCAAAGATGCAAGCATAAAGTCTCTGCTCTTCATGGCCCCCGTAACACCAAGAAACAAGGAGCTCCTAAAAAGGATGCTTCCAAGCCTTCCAAGAAAAGGAAAAAACCACCAGTAGTTACTATTTTCGAACCTAGCCAACATGAATCCAGCAGTGATTCAGACGAGGATAACCAACCCATTTCAATCCTCAAGAAATGCAAAACCGATCCCTCTAGCCATATGCGTGACCGGACTGATACCTCAGCCTCTCAACAGGCTCTGGTAGTCCTTGGGATGCCCGCTCATCCATTTGAAACTACCATCTTCTACCTCTCAAACTCAGAAAGTGAGTCTGATTCCCAGAAACAAGGAGACTCCCCCCCCAGTTCAACCCCAAGAGGATAATATTGGTTCTCGCCCTAAAGTCTCCAGGGCTTCCCGGCTGCATTTCTTTTCTCCTGGGGAGTTGAACTTTATCCTCTTAAATGTAACCCATCCACTGCAAACACCTTCCCAACCGCAGGGCACTTCTTCCGCCCATGCTAGAACTGAGTCGAGGCCAAACTTGACCACGGATCAAGGAGACAAAGGAAGCTCAGGAAATCCTACTTTGCTTACATCTGTAACAGGTGGTTTAGGCACGATGATCACAATTGTGCAAGGATCTGTGGACCCGAAGGACACTTCGTTGCGATATAAAGGATTTGACGGTGAAGACTCCAATGATTCTTGGTTGAATTACAATCCGGTAACAGAAGTCGAGATTCAAAAATATGTCGCTTTCCGTAGGGCATTCCAAGCACGCAAGGATCAACAAATCAAGCAACAACAGCAAAAGGAACAAGAAATCCAAGTTGTGGCTAAGTATTGGGCAGATGCAATTAACAATGCCCATATTGTAGCCACTATTCTGAAAGTTCAAGATTGGATGTCTGAAATGGTCGAAACCTTCCACAAGGCTCAGGAAGCAACTGCTGACCAACATGCATCCAAAGTTCCTCCCACTCCTACTGTCCAAGGATCACAAGACGAAGGACCTGAAATAGAAGTGAGCTCTGCTCCCACCTTCGGATTTGATGATGCTGATCTTCAAGAGATAAACAAACCCTATCCCTCTGATGATGATCTTATGATGTTCGATGAAGAAGAAGAATCCAGTGGCTCTCGTCATTCAACTTCTAAGCCCAAAGAAAAGAAGAAGAAGAAGAAGAAGAAGAAGAATGTTGTCACTAGGAAAGAGTTTTTGAGCCTTCAAGCCAAGGTTGATCAAATCCTTGCTTCGGTCAAGCCAACTCAACTGCAACCAGAAGATATCCCCGGAGCGCAGTCATTGATGGAACACATAGAGCGATCGGAAACACGTGGGAGATTGGCTACGGAGCGTATCTCACTCAAGGTTGAAATGGGAATCCAGTCCCTTGACAATAATCAACAAGCAGATCACAAAGACTTCATGGCTGCTGTGGAACGCCTCATCTCAGAGGTAACCGCAATTAAGAAAGATCTTCAAGCAGCCGTTGCGGATCAAGCCTCCCACTCTCAAAAGCTGATTGTTGAGACTCACACTGCCTATGAGTCCACAATCTCAGTCCTTCAAGCTACAATCAACCGCCTGCAGCGATCCTTGTCCACAAGTTTCCATGGTCCCGAAATCCTTCCACTCACCAAGGAAATTCACAAACTGCTCTTCAACCCCACCATCCCCAACAATCAACAACTGTCTGAAGTCCTCAAAGCTCAATTCCAAGAAGTTTTTGCCAAAGTTGATGGCCTTCGTCAATGGCTTGAAGAGGCTCCGGGTCTGAACTCCTCAAGAGGGGGAAGTGAAGAAGAAGAAGTCCATCACTCCAACCACTCCATCTCACAACATCAAACTCACCCTATCACTACAGAAAAAATTCCTACACCACAACCTACACCGCAACCTTCACCGCTACCATCTCATCATACTCCACCTCATAACTCTCCACCGCAAGAGGAAAACACTCTTGAGAAACTAGAGACTCCCCTACACTTCAAAAATCTTGCGGAGAACATGTCTTCTCCGAGTTCAAATGGCTCTCCTACCACCACCCAAAGGAAAAAAGATTGGAAGGCAGCCAAACTTGTTGAAGAAGTATGGAGACTATGCGGTTTTGATACTATCATGGATGAGTCCTTGATAAATTCTTGGATCAATCCCCATCGCAGACTGCTTGATGATGATTACACTCCTCACCTCACCTATGCGGAACCCCCTTCGGATGGCTACTAGGATGTTCCAATCTCTCCGAATGCCAGATACTTCACAATATTTGAGCAATTCGACCGCAGCCTTCCAGACTCCAAAATACTGCCAATGGAATTTGAGAGACTTAGTCTGTTTTATGCTAAGCATGCGTCTCCCATTGAGAATATATGGTCTAACGATAGACCATCTGTAGTCAAGAACTACAAAATCAGAAAGTTCATGAAGGCTGACTTCATCCAGTACACTCTGACTAGAAGGGAACATGACTATGTCCGCACCCAGGCTGACTTCCCCAGTATGAACCCGGAAGAAGTCTTTCTCATTGTAAAGGTGTTCCAACACAAGTCGGAGAAGCACTCGAAGATGAAGATTTCACTTGAAAGGGCTAATACTTTCTTGAAGGAAACAGTCTGTGATTTTGCTAAAATAGACGTCGACATCTACCCCACCATTGCCAAGAAATTTGATCTGTCGCCACTTGACCCCGCACCAATGCCTACCGAAGGCTATGAAGAAAGATCCTTAGGTGCAACCAACTACCCTGAACTTGGAGTCATTTTCAAAAGGAAGACCGATAATGTCAAATACTTCATTCCTATGACTGTCATGCATCGCCTCACCAGGAAGCAACTTGATATTTGCCGAAACGCAGTTGAAAAATCAAAGCACACTACTGCAGAAGTCAAGTTCAAGATCTTAAAAAGAATCATCTGGTTGGAAAAACATCAGGAAGTTTTGGTGGATCTTGATCAAGTTTCTTAAACTTGATAGCTGATCAAAAGTTAAAGAGGTCACTTAGGGGGAAATTGTTGAAAGATAAAAAGTGACCCTCTTGAACTTCAATTACCGCAGCCGTCAAGCCCCCGCAGTCAAGTTCCTTCATCAGCAATCGCAACCGCAGTCTCTACCTACTGCAGTCTCTTTACTACATTACTTTACTTGTCTTTTATTGTAATACTCTCTATTGTCCAGTATGCCTTGCATGGCTACTCTTAGAGATGTAATCTAGTGTACTTCATGAGTCTCTATAAATAGAGCTCATTCTCTTGCATCCAAAGACTTACGCATCTAATTCTGAATACACATCTCTGAAGTTATCTTTTATATCTCTCTTATTCACACTTCTTACTCTCTCCTAATCGATTACAATCTCTCTTCGGAGCAAGTCTTTTGTGACTTAATCACTAAGTTTGATCTCACTTATTAACTTGGCTTGAATGCATTCCTCGTTATGAATACGCTTAAGTGTATACTTGATACAAAAATTGTTGTCATTTCCATTTCTTTACTTTTCCACAACTAACTCTCTAACCATCTAACTCTAAATATTATTGTTGAGCTTTTAGATCCTTCGAGATTAACTATTCTGCAATATACTTGTTCTAACGTTTGTTCAAGTGTGTCTCAAAGTTTTTCTCTCAACAGCTTTTATCCCACTTTGGGTATAAGGAACGGATAAACATCGAATAAAAATGTTCACTTGTACATACTCATCAAATCATACACAATAGTATGTTTTATAAAACCAAGTTACTGGTGCGTTTACATATTATCAATGTGCAACCGACTTGCAGAATACAACTCACATGTTTTGGTTTCAAGAATATAAGATATTATCGTCTCACCAATCACTCGTGATAAAATCCATGAAGTGATCCAAGTGAGCGTGGATTTAATCCAATGCTCAAATCATATTCATAAGCACTCATGAACGTTGCAGCAAACCTTTGTTATGTCTAATACACTTTAGACAATCTACAAGCCAATTCATGACAGTCTTCTTTCATACCTACTTCCAAAGCATGAGCGAATGTGGATGATTTGAATAATCTTATTATCTGGGAAGTCAAAACATGCAAAGTGAAACACAATAATAATCGAATCCAATATGGCCCCAAACTTTTGAGTATAAATAAAACTTCTTTTATTTAGTCACCATATTGATATCACATTATTCATTGTTTAATGTTTTGAATAATCAACTTATTATTTGAATCATAACAGCGGTTTTCCCATGCACCAAGCATGCACACTCTGTTTACCTATGGTCCATTCTTTGTGAAATAGATCAATTTAAAAACATTTCCAATGATGCTCATTTCACAATCCCTAATCCTTATCTTTAGTGTAAGAACACAAAATTCTCGTCACTATTAGAATATGTTAGATTCTAACATTTTATGCAATGATCCTTTTGTAATCTTATTGCACAAAAGTCACCAAGACTTTGCGAATGAAATTACAAAGTTCTCTATTGGGGATTGTTACAAGACAATTCCATAGATATGAAGTCTCACATTCAAAGTACATTCCTTTGAACATATATCTTGCATAAAAGTTTTTAATCTAGACATAGATTCTCGATATCCAACTCCCAATATGGAAACATTTCCATACTTGCCATATGACAACTCATTATTAATAGAATGTAACGCCCGTAGATCAGGGCTAGTCAATTTAGAGACAATAAGCATCAAAAATGACTTTTTGATGGAAGATTATCTAGAAGGATTAATCTTAACGAAGTTGTAGTATATGTCACGAGGTTTCCGTGCATATAAAGAACGCCAAAATCCGAGTTATAACGAAGAAGTTATGACCTGTCGAAGTTTCGCGACAGAACCGGCACGACACAGCGCGACGTAAAAAGTGAATTTACGTTGGAGCGATATTTAGCCTTAGCGATCTAAACGAGAATCGAAGATCTTGTTGTTAGTAGCGAAACGACGAAAAGTTAGGCGAGAACGAACGTCCAACGAAGAAGTTATGAATTTATAACGAAGTTTTTCTGTCGCGGCCTATTATAAATAAATAATAAAAATAAAGTCGAAATTAGCCAACGGAGTCTAAACGAAAGTTGTAGAGCGTAGTCTCACCTTCGCGTGGATATAAAGAACGTCAAAAACAGAGTTCGTATGAAGAAGATATGAATTTCCGAAGTTTATTAAATAATATGTATTTATTTTTAATCTTTAATTCGGAAGCATTATCCGAAGGAGTCACCGGTCTGATCCGAGGTACGCGTCGCGTACTCGTGTACGCCCTGCGTACTCCGAAGGTGTCGACATCGCAGCAAGTGGCTTCGGATACGTAAGCAGTGACGTTTCTCGGACCAGTACGCCCCGCGTACGTGCGAGGCTCAACCCCTATAAAAGGCTTGCGAGGGCAGCCGAGAGTTTTGTTCATTTCTTCTCTTCTTTCTCCCGGTTTGCATCGGTTTGCGTGCCAGAAGTACCCCGAAGCCCCGGTATTATTCTCAAGCCCCGAGGCAAGTCCCGAGATCCCGAAGATCCCGAGAAGTGCGGTTCCCGAGTCGAAGCTCTGCCCGCGAGAAGTTCGATTTTTGTAGAGATCTTCCAGATCTGCTGAGGATTACTACTTCTGCAGGTCGTATTGTTGTCCGATCATCTTCTGATCATGTGAGTGTATACTACCTTTCATAAACACGATAATAATACAAGTATGGTTTGAGTGTATTAAGTATATTGGTGTTTATATGCGTGAGTGTGTAGTTACTTTCTTCTAACACATAAATATGAAGTATTTGCTATGAAATACGTGCTATGTGTTTATATGTTATTTGTCTATTTGAGATGGGCATGGAAATTGGAGTTTTATACAGGTGTTAAATGATTTAAACTGTGTAAGTATTTATATCTACAAAATTGTTGGGTAGAACATAGGTAGATGGAATAGTTGGTGACTATGGAGTTAGCGCCTATTGTATAAACCTTGGCGACGATGTGACTTCGTGCCTATTTGATGAATCTTGGCGACTATGGAGTTAGCGCTTGTTGAGTAAGCCTTGGTGACTATGGAGTTAGCGCTTGTTAAGTGAACCTTGGTGACTATGGAGTTAGCGCTTGTTAAGTGAACCTTGGTGACTATGGAGTTAGCGCCTATTGTTAAGTGAACCTTGGTGACTATGGAGTTAGCACCAGATAACTATGGATTTAGTACTTGATAAGTAAGCTTTGGCAGTAATGGAATTCATGCCAAATTTCTTACGAATGAATGAATGAAGGATAGTTGGTTCTTAGGGTAAAAACCTTAAGAAGATAATAGGGATGGGTAATTGGGTTGATTGTTTGCTGATTAAATATAATGATTATATTATTGTGGGTTGAAAACCCTATATGCTCACCAGGCTCCCAAGCCTGACCCACTCAGTTTTCTTTTCATTACAGGTAATGGCACAAGGGTATAAGTAGGTGGACTTGACGAGAGATTTTGGGATTATAGATCAGTAGTTATAAATAACTATTGTAAGATCTATTTTATATTGTTTATGCTTTTGGTCTGTAACGAACATGACATCCCGATGTTTTATTATTTAATGAAAATACATTCTTTTCGAGAAATGTTTTGATAAATGGTTATCATATTTTATTTTGGGAACAAATTCCGCAACCGTTTTCTTTAAACGATCACTCTGATTTATAAAACAAAGCATAAACAAATCGGTCTTTTCTGGCCGTGAAATTGGGGTTGGTATCAGAGCATTAGTTTAAGCGAACTAGGAATTTGTAGGAAATTTCTAGACTTAAACTTAGAATGCTAAGTAATGATTGTGAGGAGTGTGTCTAAAATATGTTAGGTAGTACACCTAAATTGACACAAGCACTAGTTTATTTTAGGAATGATGCCTAAAATGCTTTTATGTGCTAAATGTTTTGTGTGATAGCTATATTGGTGCTATGATTTGTTCGGATCTATGGTCTGTTGCCAACCGGATCTGGAAACCTTATGTGTATAGGATTCTAAGCGTACGTCTACGATATTAGAACTAGCATGTAAACGTTTCGGAGTGATAAAGATGATTTGAATATCTATCGTGAATAAGGATCTAATTTCACCTTATTCGGTGTATAGATCAAAGATGGTGAGAACAAGAAGTGGAGTTGGAAATGCTGATGAAAACAGGAATCAACCACCTGTGGTTGAGTAAGCACCTATTGTAGCAGCAGCGCCTGAACCAATGACAATGGCCGGAGTTCAAGTGATGATCCAGGCAATGTTGAATAATCAGATGGAAGAAACCAGACGTCTGATCAGGCATAATCGCGAGGAATTGTCAATTCAAGTTGAAGAGCCCGAAGTAAATGGAGGTCAGTCTGAAGGAGGAAACTATAGTGGGACCGTTGGTCAAGCCAACCCACCAATAGTTCACCAAAACAACCAGGATAGAGGAAATTAGGGACGTGGATGCAAGTACAAGGATTTCATGGCATCCAAACCACCATGTCTTTCTGGGAGCCCGACACCGGTGCAAGTCATGGACTGGATCTCCGAAATGGAGACGATGTTTGAAAGTTGCGAGTGTAGCAACAGACAGAAGACCGCTCTTGCAATCCCTCTATTAAAATCTGGAGTATTGAGCTGGTGGAAGTTACTGGCTGGTTTGATGTCTAAGGGGGAAGCTAGCAAGATGTCTTGGGAAGAATTCGTGGTGCAACTGAAATTGCAATACTGCTCTGAGCAAGATCTTCTGGAAATCAACAATGAGTTCCAGAATCTGAAAAAAGGAAAATTGAGCGTTACTGAATACGCTACGAGCTTTACGGAGAAAATGAAGCTTATTCCACACCTAATTCCAACTGAACTTTCCAAGGTCAACAAGTTTGCCAATGGATTACCAGCAGACTTTGGTCCGATAGTCAAACAAGCAACCACTCTGAAGGCCGCCATCTGGGCAGCCAAGAATGTTGAGACCCAAATAAAAGAAAAGGGTCTGGAAAGAGCTGAAGTTGGAGAGAAAAGGAAGCGTGAAGGATCTTCAATAATCAACAAACAAAGTAAATTCTCGAAATCTGGAGGAAGAGATGAAGCTAAGTGGTGTGAGAAGTGTAAGAAGAAACACTTCGGGAAATGTAGCGAGGATATGACTTGTTACAAATGTGGGAAGACAGGGCACTACGCCAATAAGTGCGCACCCCTCAAGAAGGTGTGCTATAGGTGTAACGAAGAAGGTCATATTTCTAAAGATTGCCCACAGAAAAACACACCTCCACAGCCAAGGGCATTCAACATGTTCCTCAACGAAGCAGAAAAGGATGGGAGGATTAAAAGATGAAGACTTCATATTAATATATAAAGTCTGTATCAAGAAGCATAGCCTGTTAAAGGCATAGTATAGGGTGAACTTGAACTTTTGTGTAATAGTTTCAAGAATTAATATAAACTCTAGTTTTGCTATCTGATGTGTTGAATGATTATGTGATTTTCTTGTATGGTGACTTGGTCGACTGCGGGACAATACTTGGGACGAGTATGAGTAGGTGTGAAAGGTAGTAGATGCATATACTACCGGAAGCACAGGACTCACACTTGGATCAGGGAAAGTCACAAGGTTATCAAGAAGCTAGTAATTGATTCTGTTTTATTCAAGTATGTCACTACCATTGTTTCGGTAATGACTAGTAAGATGGTTCTTGTTCCGACCCTAGTGGTCATGTTTAAATTGAGTCCGACTACGAGGAGTTTGTTACGTGGTTCATGGAACCAAGTTAGATGTAACATCTGAATTAAGTCAGAAGGTTGAAGTTAATGCGATTGATAGTGTCGCGCTCGTTGTTAAAAGAAGTCTGCAGGAAGAAATGCTACATGCTGAAATGTGATTAAATCACATTAGAATATGAAGGAAGGTATATTCCATTATGGAATTTAACTTTATTAAAGACCGAGTCTAAGCGTCGCATCGTGCGATGAGAGCTCAATAGAGCATGACCCATCGGTTTGTTACAATAGATAAAGGAAAGTATTTATCCTAAGAAGAAGAAGGAGTCCACAATGAGGACTTATTTGGTAACTTGAAGGTTACGATTGAAAGTACAACATAGTACGATAAGCAGATGCAAGATTTGGGCATCGTCTGCGGTCAAGAAGGCCATAGAGTTAAATACTCTTTCGAGGAAACATAGAATTTACGGTTATTACCTAGGATGAAGAGATAACGTGTGGAATCATTATGCAAGTCCTATTTCGTTGATGATTCCGGGACGTAATCATCCTAAGGGGGAGATAATTGTAACGCCCGTAGATCAGGGCTAGTTAATTTAGAGACAATAAGCGTCAAAAATGACTTTTTGATGGAAGATTATCTAGAAGGATTAATCTTAACGAAGTTGTAGTATATGTCACGAGGTTTCCGTGCATATAAAGAACGCCAAAATCCGAGTTATAACGAAGAACTTATGACCTGTCGAAGTTTCGCGACAGAACCGGCACGACACAACGCGACGTAAAAAGTGAATTTACGTTGGAGCGATATTTAGCCTTAGCGATCTAAACGAGAATCGAAGATCTTGTTGTTAGTAGCGAAACGACGAAAAGTTAGGCGAGAACGGACGTCCAACGAAGAAGTTATGAATTTATAACGAAGTTTTTCTGTCGCGGCCTATTAAAAATAAATAATAAAAATAAAGTCGAAATTAGCCGACGAAGTCTAAACGAAAGTTGCAGAGCGTAGTCTCACCTTCGCGTGGATATAAAGAACGTCGAAAACAGAGTTCGTATGAAGAAGATATGAATTTCCGAAGTTTATTAAATAATATGTATTTATTTTTAATCTTTAATTCGGAAGCATTATCCGAAGGAGTCACCGGTCTGATCCGAGGTACGCGTCGCGTACTCGTGTACGCCCTGCGTACTCCGAAGGTGTCGACATCGCAGCAAGTGGCTTCGGATACGTAAGCAGTGACGTTTCTCGGACCAGTACGCCCCGCGTACGTGCGAGGCTCAACCCCTATAAAAGGCTTGCGAGGGCAGCCGAGAGTTTTGTTCATTTCTTCTCTTCTTTCTCCCGGTTTGCATCGGTTTGCGTGCCAGAAGTACCCCGAAGCCCCGGTATTATTCTCAAGCCCCGAGGCAAGTCCCGAGATCCCGAAGATCCCGAGAAGTGCGGTTCCCGAGTCGAAGCTCTGCCCGCGAGAAGTTCGATTTTTGTAGAGATCTTCCAGATCTGCTGAGGATTACTACTTCTGCAGGTCGTATTGTTGTCCGATCATCTTCTGATCATGTGAGTGTATACTACCTTTCATAAACACGATAATAATACAAGTATGGTTTGAGTGTATTAAGTATATTGGTGTTTATATGCGTGAGTGTGTAGTTACTTTCTTCTAACACATAAATATGAAGTATTTGCTATGAAATACGTGCTATGTGTTTATATGTTATTTGTCTATTTGAGATGGGCATGGAAATTGGAGTTTTATACAGGTGTTAAATGATTTAAACTGTGTAAGTATTTATATCTACAAAATTGTTGGGTAGAACATAGGTAGATGGAATAGTTGGTGACTATGGAGTTAGCGCCTATTGTATAAACCTTGGCGACGATGTGACTTCGTGCCTATTTGATGAATCTTGGCGACTATGGAGTTAGCGCTTGTTGAGTAAGCCTTGGTGACTATGGAGTTAGCGCTTGTTAAGTGAACCTTGGTGACTATGGAGTTAGCGCCTATTGTTAAGTGAACCTTGGTGACTATGGAGTTAGCACCAGATAACTATGGATTTAGTACTTGATAAGTAAGCTTTGGCAGTAATGGAATTCATGCCAAATTTCTTACGAATGAATAAATGAAGGATAGTTGGTTCTTAGGGTAAAAACCTTAAGAAGATAATAGGGATGGGTAATTGGGTTGATTGTTTGCTGATTAAATATAATGATTATATTATTGTGGGTTGAAAACCCTATATGCTCACCAGGCTCCCAAGCCTGACCCACTCAGTTTTCTTTTCATTACAGGTAATGGCACAAGGGTATAAGTTGGTGGACTTGACGAGAGATTTTGGGATTATAGATCAGTAGTTATAAATAACTATTGTAAGATCTATTTTATATTGTTTATGCTTTTGGTCTGTAACGAACATGACATCCCGATGTTTTATTATTTAATGAAAATACATTCTTTTCGAGAAATGTTTTGATAAATGGTTATCATATTTTATTTTGGGAACAAATTCCGCAACCGTTTTCTTTAAACGATCACTCTGATTTATAAAACAAAGCATAAACAAATCGGTCTTTTCTGGCCGTGAAATTGGGGATGTCACATAGAATCACATCTAATCATAATAATGCCATTATGGTCCATTCGTTACTACACTTCCAACTGCCCACAAGTGACCAATCCTTGGCGAACCTTAGATTGTACTTGACCGTTGTTTAATTATTTTAGTCAAATCCAGTTCTAGTCCCTTTTCCTCTTAATGCCCTAGGCATTTGGAAATTTTTAAAACAGTCGAATATTACAGCATATGCAATCTATCCTATACTTTGAAGCGTATGGGACACGATTCACAGCGAAAAAACGTGATACTTTACCAGTTTCTTGCTATAATACTGCCATATATAGAATTCCCCTATGTTAAAACTTTTCAGCATAACATTCATATATGTCTTATGACTAAATTTAATTAAATTTTTTTTGATCTAAGCCTTTAGATTTGAAATGAAGTATAATATTCTCTCCCTTAATTATAGCAAAACAACTATTCAACCATTGCAACTTTGCGAATTGAAACTTTGTTTTCTATAATTAATATTGCTAACTTGTAACACATAAAATAATAATCATGCTCCCACTAACATGATAACTATCTTCATACCAGCATAACACTTATGCTCCCACAAGCTTTGACACGTATTCAGAAAATAGTTGGACTTCTAGAAATCAATACTTATTGACTTCCAAAGCTCATATTTCTAATTTGAGATGCTTCGATAAACCTTTATCAAGCTTCTCAAGCTCATACACCTTTCCTTAGAAAGCTCATATGTGTGTTTAAACCTTTTTAGAACTTATAGGAATAAGTCTTAAATGTTCAAAGTAATTGCCAAATCTCACAATTCTAACTATGAAGAGGGATGCCGTAATCATAATCGAATTTGATAATGCAATTTACACAATCTCTATCTCCTTAAAATCTCTCTCAGTGAAAGCGTTTCCTCACAATAATTTTCATGAAAGAGAGAAACTTTATGACACTTAGATTTTATGGTGTATGTGTTCCTATCCATGTGAATTTGTCATAACCATAATCATAAGATAATGTTTGTAACAAATCCAAACTCTTATGGACAGAACTTGTTCATTCCTAATTTCTTGCCATCAAGGGTCCCACCATTGCTTCCAAGTTATTTAGCAGCTCACCTATACTAGTCAACGTACCTTCATTGAACAATGTACTTGCCCTTATGCAGTCAATTGAGAACTCATAGAACTCATATGCATAAGTAACTTTACTGGAATGGCATAAAAATAGAAATTGTCAACACGATAGGTTACAAACCTCAATTCATGCACTAGTGTCTAATAGGTTTACTCTTGATTAGTTCTTGAACCTTTTTCAAGATCATTTAGACTCCCACTAACCTCTTGACATATAAGATTCTCTTGTCAAGAAAGATTTCTTGACAAACAAATATTCAAGAGTTAGTGCGAATTCTTATCAAGACAATTCACTACACACAATTTGTCTTAGTTGGTCTTTGTACTATCCAAGACATCACAACTTACTAATTTCAAACGTGCAAGAGTAAGAAAAACAATTTTTCTACTCTACATTTGATGAGTGTGTTAAAACTTCTTAAGATGTGTCACTCAAGTCATAATCTTGGAGTATGACTCTAAGACTTGATTTTGGAACGAAGTATGATTCACCTTTTGATTTAACCATTTCAACAATTTCTGAATCCTCTTCTTAACCATACTAGTGCACTAAGGTTTACCTAGAGGATCAGTTGTGATATGGTTACACAATCAATAAGACGATCATAAAACATGATACTAAAGTACTCTCCCATCTTTTTAGAGTGGAGAAACTTTTATCTCTCTTCCCAATTGATTCTTCTTATTCGTTCTGCTATTATTGAAACTTTTCAATAATTCAGAATAATACTTAATCTTGTAAGCATAACCATATTTACTAGACTTTTAGTAAATCATGACGAATAGTCTTATTGTTATTTGTGGTGGACTTGACCAGTGCACAACATTGTGTTCTAGTCCTTTAGTCCTTCACTTGACTCACATACTTGTGTGATCAAGGAATTAGTCTTAATTTCCCAAGTACCAAGATTTCCATACATCACATGATTCAAACCATATAATTCCAAGCTTCTGTTCAATTGATACTTGGGCGATGGGAATCTTTCTTTACTTAGAAAATTTATGACACTACCATAAATAACATAACTAAGAATCACTTCCACTTAATATTGCTTACAATAGAAACACACAAGCATAAATTTTCATAAATAACATTGCAAGGATATATATAATAAGACAAAACTCAAAATTTATTTTATTTATAAAAAGGTGTGGAAAACTTGTCCATACAACGCAAATTCTAATAAAAACTATGCTATTACATATTCCTAAGCAATCTATCATAACTCTAAGCAGCGACTTAAAAATCCAATCATCGAATCATATGATCGAAATCCATTTCTTCACGATCAGACTCAGCTCACTTCTTCCTTTAAGCTTCCTTTCTTTTCTTCGATCTTACAACACATCAAAATGCAATCTTATCACATCATGTGTTAAGAATCTAAAATAGAAAACTTAATAGATTTAGATAGTGGATTTTACCTGAAGCAGAGTCATACATCTTGACTCTCTCATCTCTTAGATCTCTTAGGTAGTCAGGGCAGCTTCGTAACCAATGCCCCCTCTTTTGGCAGTAGAAACATATGGATTCTTCTGGAATGATACACAGTACTATCTCAGACTCAGCCTTTCTCTTGCGTAGAGAAAAAATTTATGGGCTTCCAATGTTGCCATTGCCCATAGAAGGTTGGGATATTGATTTACCAGACAAATTTTCTCGACCAGTGCGCCAAATCATTGCTGCTTCAGCAGAAAAAAGCAAATAAGTCAAATCAATGAGGGTCACGTCGTGGTCCATCATATAGTACTCTATAATGAACTCACTATATGATTTGGGAAGTGACTGAAGAACCAAGTCAATAGCCAACTTCCTTGAGACATCGACCCTCAACATTCCCAATTTATCGATATGCAACTTCATATCCAAGACATGAACACATAAAGACTTTCCATCTTTGTGTCTTTTTGCCAATAGGGCTTGAGTGACTTTGAACTTTTCAAGTCTTCGAACACGTGGGTCAGGAGAATTATTGGAGGAGGTGGAGGAAGTGAAGTATGATTTTCATTTCCACAATCAAATCGTGGAACACCATCTTCATGTGGAAAACCTTTTCCAACGGATTTAGGAAGACCATAGTTGATAGATTTTAACATCTACAAAATGGGAGAAAATTCAAGTTAGTTGATTGGAATCCTTGATATAACACCCAAATGAAATATCAAGGCTAGGACCAAACACAATATTCTACAATTTGGAAGAGGGTTGTCGTAATCAAAATTGCAGAACATTTGAAGGTAGGTAAATGACGATTTACCAATTTCCACCATGAAAAACGAAAATTGAAAATTAAGTTTTAAATGAATTAAAACTCCTAGATCTTTTGAGATTCATTGAACTTTTCAATGGCATGTTTAAATCTTGAGTGTTCCCTTCGTTTGTGACTGGGATGCCGAGGATCACAAACAAGTTGTGGATAACCATGCAAATATACATGGTGCCCCCAATGTTACAGTCACCTAATCGACGTGCCGGTTAGCCACATACGTTCCATCGATCTATGACAGACATCGAGTCACCCTTTGCCACCTTTGCTTAGATCCCAATTAGTGTTCCGGTTAACCACACACGCTCCACTAACGTCTTAGCAAGGGTAGAAAGTGTAATTTCATGGAATAGCACCAACTCCACATTTTTCCTAAAGTAACTAAGATTTGTGAATTTATAAAACATTTAGTTACTTCGTATTTCATTATACTTATAATGGAAGGTTGTGTCCTATCCTACCCATTCGGCTAATGACCCTCCACTAGTCAAGAGTGCAGTGGGTAAGAGTGGATACCAATGGCGGTCATTTTACAGGCCACTTCCTTAAACACCCCTTATAGACCAGCTTCGTGAAGGAGACATACTAACGGTAAGACTGACTCTTTACTTATACATATATAATATATTATACTTTTACTTTTATATAGTATAAGGGTGTATTTTACACTTTTAAAATACTAGGTGGTTTAATCTAATAAATTATACCTTTAATTTTTGTTAAATGTAAACCATTAAATTATGGATTTATTAACTCTGTTTTAATTACACACTTAAGTAATTTAATAAAATCATAAGGGTGTAATTTGAACTTTTCAAAATACTAGGGTTTTAGAATTTAATATTTCAAAATTAAACTTTTAATCAAAATTTTAAATTCCAAAACTTGAGGGCAGGTTTTGAAACTTTTCAAAACTTCCTAGATTCAAAACTTACTAGATCAAATTACAAATAATTCAGTTAATCAAATAATTAGTGATTATCTAAATTTGACCTAATTAAATTTCCTTACACGATAATACAAATCAAAACTACAAATAATTAATTTTTATCTTATAAAACAAGTAATTATCTTAATTTTGACAATTATATACTATTTGGATTAGGATAATCAATACCATAATAATTCAGATTTTATCTGGAAAAACAATTTATGGTAATTATCCAAATCAAAATATGGCAAAATTTTCGAGATTAGCTATCAGAACTGAGATCACGTCGTGAGCCTGGTCAGAACCCAAAAAAACAATTTTTTTCATCTTTGAATGATCAAACATAGCATCAAATACATTAGATAAACAACCTAGGCTCTGATACCACTGATGGGTTATGAGCACTACATCAATCCTATGGTGTACATGCAAACCCTAAAGCTTTGGATCTAGTTTGTCTAATGAAGATGCAATAATCATCCAAAGCTCATAAACCCTAGATCTAGCATATAATAATCAATATTATCATAATAAAAGGGTTTAGATACTACCTTGATTTTTATGTAGTAATAACAATCTCAATTCCTCTTGATCTTGACCTTTGTAAGCTTAGTGCCTCAAATGTTGCACCTCTAATAGAGTCACAAACACCATGAGCAACAAGATGACTTAGGAGAAGGAGGATGAGGCTCCAAAAACGTCTAGGGTTCTCTTAGAAGTGTTAGCCACGTTTTAGAGAGCCTTGGGGGTCCTTTCATACATGTGTGGGCTGTTAAGGTTTCAGGGGAAACCCTAATTCTCTGCTTAGGCCTTAATCAACCCAAGGAGTTCCCCTAGAAATCTCTTGAACGAAAATCATATGGGCTTCCCATAGATTTCGTCCAATGCCCTTTCCATTAGGAATCCACAGCCCAATTGCAACTATCATATAATTGCAATATCAGTCCCCTTTATTTAATTAGTATTTTTAGCCACAAAATTAATTCTTATTAATTCTTGACAAATATTAATTAAAAAAATATGATTTCTCTTTTAATATATTATTCATATAGAACATTAATAAATCATAACAAATCCTATTTCTCCTTAATTCGTCCTATCAGTTGCTACGGTGAAGGCAATCCAAAAGGATCATGCTCACAATCGAGTCAAGTACACACCAAAATAGTTATGGACTTAGACACCTAATCCAACGGATTCTTCATTTTAAGTAAACACAAAAATCGTCCGAAATTTTATCTATGTTTCGAAACATATTAAATCTCATCAATCGGAGTTACGAGTCATGAGATATGGTCAAAATATTGACAAGGGTCAAATATGCCAACAACATCCTTTAGGCTCTAGAATGTAGCAATATTTCTTCGTAAAATCAATTCGATCGAATGTTTCTTGACCAAAATAGCTTCTAAGCATTAGGCATAATCCTTCTTCAGTTCCAACTCCATTTAGGCTCCAAATATGCATCCATCTGCTCCTAAAGTACCGCTCCACTCGAACTATCTGAAAACGACACAAAAACACTAGCGGTACGGGAATTCTGATAAAAGACATGAATTGAACATTATTCAAACAAATGACATGAAAATGTACAAATATATGATGCTAAATTATAATAAAAACTATCCTAAAAGATGCATGAAATGGCATCTATCAAGACCTTGGTCAGATCAGGTTGGGAGTTTTGGTTACTGTGAGTGAAAAATGGGGTGATTCAGTCTACCTGAGGGTTATGCATGATTTCGAGATTTGCAAGTGATCGGCCGGAAAGTGGATTCTTTTCTTACGAGTTAAGGATGTTGTGTGGAGTAGTTTTTTTTTTCTAGTCGCTTGTTACTCGTTAAAGTCTGTAGAGGTGTCGGGAGGAGGTTAACTAATCAAGGGGTTACTTCGAGAGTGGAAGCAAGAACCAATTTAGGGATTCAAGGAGTCAAAGGCATGGTTTTTGGGTAAAACCAGATGTCACGTTGTGACCATAGAGAGGTCACGATGTGACAAGTGAGTAAATGAAAATTGTTGATTTAATTAGGCTCACGACATGATCCATATGAGCTCACGACGCGAGATGTGTTGCATCCTAAGCCCATGATCTTTTAGGGTTTCCTTCGTATTTAAACCCCATAAACCTCATTTTGGTGTTCATCTACAACCTCCTTCGTCCTCAAGCACATAAAAAACCCTAAACCTAGCCTCTCCTTGTGATTCTTGAGCTTTTCATGGTGTTGTGGTGGCTTAAAGAAGAAGAAGAGATCACCATTAGAGCGTTGATTCACACTACTAGAAAAAAGGCCTTTTACGACGCGCAAAATACGACGCTCATTGATCTATGTTACGCAAAGGAGAGTGACATTAGAAAAATGTCATCTCTTCAAAAAATTTAAGGATAGAAGACACGCATTATTGCGCGCCCTTAAATTAGTGTCTAAAAAAAACACGGAGGGCACCTATAATAAAATGCGCGTCGTCTAAGGATTTCGCTTTATATTTTTTAATGGAACGCGCGTTCCATCCTTTAATAGTGGGGGAAAGGGGGAAATGAAATTCTGAAAAAATTAAAAACCCCGCCTTCCTTTTTTTCTCCTTTCCCTCTTGCCCAAATTATGAACGCTCCTTCCTTACTGCCGCCTACTTCTCCCCCCACTTACTTCTACCCACTAGAACCACCATATCTCCCACTTGATGTTGAAATTGTTAGAAAAAAACCCTAATTATACTCTCAAGTCTCAATATTAGGAATGTGAATCTTGATTCTCGTTTGTTTCAGATTCCCCACAGATAAATCGAAAAACACACAGATGAAGAACCGTAACTTTGCTCCATTAGCTTCCCGATTGCATCTCGTCATCACCTTTGAAACTTCTGCGTTAGAGACCCAGGTAATCAATTTAATTTTCATTCCTTCACATATCTTTTTCTAGTTTTGAATGATTTGGCGGTTCTTATGTAAAAATTTGGACCGTATCCTGCAAAAAATTGGGCATATTTGAATAGAAAGCGGATCTGAATCTAGCACTCTCGATATGATTATCAGGCTCAAAGGAGTGGGCGTCATTAGGAAGGTCGTCATGGGTCGCTAAGGGCGCTAAACACCGCCCGATATCTTCTGCCAAAGGGGTCGCCAGCCAAGTCTCGCCAGCAACTTAACGAGAAGAGAGAGAGAGAGAGAGAGAGAGAGAGAGAGAGAGGAATAAAGATGTTCAGGCCTTCATAGTGGTAACTTCCATCCCTAAATCGACTTATGTTCTTCTGTTTTTTTACTTCTCGATTTATTATGTTAATCCATTGTGCATCTCTATTGTTTTTGTTTTTGTTCATATTTCAATGAATTATCAACTCCTATACTCCATTTTTGTGATTTATGTGTTTGATTTCTGCAATTTACCTTTGTCTTTCCATGGTGTTTAGACGAACACCAAGTGTTCGATGAAATTCCCCAGATATCATTAAGTCTTTAGCACCTATTACATATGTTTTATGAAGTGAGAAATGCTTCATTTGATAATATTCACATGTATTTTTATGTTTTTAATAATTTGTGCTCTGTGCCACTATATGACTACATGTGTGATTTAACTATATGCATTCAATTGTGGGTGTTGCTGCATTCAATGGTAAGATATTCTTGAAATTTTAATCCATTGTTACATTTTTTCATGTTAATTTAATGGTTGATGGCCAAAGATGTTTTTATTTTGTCAAATTTAGGGCACATTTAGTTTGTGTTTAACCAATGGATGGAATTTAGTTCCATTGCAATCATTTAAAAGACCAAAATACCCCTTTGTATGTATAACGATTAACCAAAAATCTTAAATTAACTATTTTTTGTGCAAATGATTTTTCAGTCAAAGGCAAATTCGCAAAGAAAAGTTGCAGATAAGGCATACCACTAAAAGGAGTTGTAGTGATTTTGTGTTTTGAATAATTCTTGATGATGAATTAGTGTGGCCATTGGCCATGTTATATTTTATCTTTTGCTTGTAACTCTTCGATTTTCAACCATGAGAAATGGTAATACGTTTTCTTAGTTTTTTTTTTCAACCATGAGAATGTATGTTTATTCAAGTATGTTAATTTAAATTGTTCTAAATGGATCCATGACATTGTGAATTTTAGAAATTTTTTATTTTTTTACACGGTAATTTGATATATAAATTGTTTATACATTGATCCCTAAAAATTTGTTCAATACTAGTTCTCGAGAAGTATTTTATTATTGAATCCCCAATATTTTTTTATTGAATTTAATTAATAGTTTATAATAATTAATTTTAGATATGAAGAAGCGGAAACATTTGGAAGGAAGGGCTAATGTACAAAAGGCTGCTTTCAGTATGATCTAGAATTCAATGAGCTACAGGTTTGTTATTCTTCAAACTTTGCTTGGTTGAAAATGGTGATCTGTTCTATTATATATATATATATATATATATATATATATATATATATATATATATATATATATATATATATTGCTTATTTGTTAGAAATTTTCTAACAGGGGCAACTGTGTCATTTAACAGAGCTGATGTATTGAGAGAAAACATAGAAGCAGTGTTTGCAGCTTGTGATGCAGCTCATGGAAGATGGGCAAAACTTCTTGGTGTTCGTGCTCTTTTGCATCCAAGACTAAGGCTTCAAGACTTTTTACAAATATATAACGTGTCACAATAATTGTAACTGCAACAGAGAAGGTAAACAACAATTTGTTTGATTAATAATATTATTATTGTTGTTATAGATGACAAAACTGAAAGCAATGCTTGATCAAGAAACAGGGGTTGAAGTAGATGTGCCTAATGAATTCCAGGGAATTGTGGATTCCCTTTCTAGAACAATTGTTCACTATTTCTAAATTCCAATTACTTTGTATGTTTCAGTGG
Organism: Lactuca sativa; assembly: GCF_002870075.4. Taxonomy (NCBI): domain Eukaryota; kingdom Viridiplantae; phylum Streptophyta; class Magnoliopsida; order Asterales; family Asteraceae; genus Lactuca; species Lactuca sativa. The sequence continues at coordinate 18,058,137 of NC_056630.2, read as the reverse complement.
TCTCCTGACAAATCATCCATCTTTGGAAGCTCAGTAGAAGATGGTGTCTTGAACATCTGGGATCACAATAAGGTGTGTCAACTCAACCAAAAACCACTTTTACTTTTATTCCATTTTCCCCTATTCTTTTCTTGCAACAAATTGTTTTTTATTAATAAAAGGTTTGTTTGTTTGTCTACAGGTTGGTGAACGTTCTGGTCCAGCCTCAAAGTTTGCACCTGGCTTATTGTTCAGACACTCTGGACATAGGTATATATATTTAATTTTAATTAATGGTTTTCCTTTTTATAGAAATAAAAAAATATATAAAAATTGAAACAAGATTATATTGTGCTATGATTGAAGGGATAAGGTGGTTGATTTCCACTGGAACTCGCATGATCCATGGACAATTGTCAGTGTGTCGGATGATGGTGAAAGCACAGGTGGCGGTGGAACTCTACAGGTATGTATATATATCACTTATTTATTATTATTTTAGTTTTTATTAAAATGTTATTTATATTGATTAGTTGAAATGTTTGTTTTGTTTGAATGATGATGTGTGTAGATATGGAGGATGATTGATTTGATTCATAGACCACAGGAAGAGGTGATTAACGAGCTGGAGCAGTTAATCACCTCATCCCTGTTTTTGATGTTGAAGTTATTTCCGAATTTGGGATTTGGAAATTTGATTCGAGTCTATTCAACTTGTGAAGTTTTCTTTAATTTATTTTCTTTTTAAAATTAGTTGCAATGGAGTTTAGATTTCGAATCAATGTTTCATCTGTTTGATAAAAAAATGTTTCTCTAGCTTCAAGGAATAGATATGGTACAAGCACTTAAATAATTAGAGAAAAATATGACTACATCCACTAATCCATAGTTTTTTTCAATTTTTCTATGAACGCAATTGGTATGAGACATTTCTTGCGGTTAAGTTTTTTTCATTGCTAACCAATAATAGTGACGTTGAAACCTTATGCTAGTTTCATTTCAAGTGATATAGATTCTGTGAGAAGAAGTTCTTGAGCTAATGGGAGACCAAAGAGTCAACATCCAGAAAGCATATTTATATCTTGCTCTGACCGATTAAATTATTGCTAACACATATTAATTAACTACTGTACGCATATCAAATAATTCTTGAATTGTTGGTTTTTGATTATATGCAGTCAGGTTCTTTTATCTTTTATCCCCCGCTTTAGTAGCCATCTTTGGAAAGCCCTTGTTCTCAAAACAAAACAGGTGATTCTTACAATTGTCAAACTGAATTTTATCTATGGTTCTGGTTGCATAATTATTTTATTCATCATTTTAACTGAGATCTTATTTTACTTTGTCAGGATATGGACATCCAAGATAGAGAACTAGTAAATGACTGGCTCATGATCATAGTTTACAAAGAACGTGGTTTTGGCTGAAAAACATATTACCATGTGGTATGCATCTTCCTTGAAACTTCATGATCTTAGGCCTCTATGTTTGTTTATTTAAGGTGTTAGCATAAATGGGAAAGCATACTTTTGAATGTCACATTGTTGCCTTTACTTATAATTTGCATAATGTCGATTGTGCTTTAGAATATTATTAATTTATTTTTATTTCTCCTTAGTAACTGAGGGCATAGCACCACCTGTTTTTGTGTTTCTTTTATTGTGAGGGCAATCCTTAACTGTACCAGTGGTTCCGATTATTTTGGTCTCTTAATGGGGTATTTAACCCTTGGCTGGGAATTAAATAGTTAAGCAGATTTTTGTGATGCTTATCTGAACTTGAAGAGTTTTTTCACCTCTTGAATATGAGAATAGAGTTTCTACCTGATCCTTTATAGGGGATACTTTTGACTGGTGCAGGGAAACTCTAATGTTACTATGGATTGTCTTATGAATCAGATGTTAATGGTAACAAGTTTAACACTCGAGTCCATACGATTAGATGTTAATGGTAACAAGTTTAACACATGTGTCTTTGTTATACATACAGATTAAATGCAATGGATTGTATTTTTGTATATGGTATTTTATTTAATATTATGCAATGGATTGTATTTTTTGTATATGGTATTTTATTTCTATTATGAGAGATTAAATGCAAATTTAATTTATAAATTAATAAATATATAAATTTATATTTTTTTTTAAAAAAAATTAAAATTACGATACGCAAAAATGTGTGTCGTCTTCATTTATGACATGGCCTTTCTTGACGGAGGCTTCCTTGATACGCATTGCGTGTCATAAACACGTGCGTCGTAAAGTTACGACACGCAAATGCGTGTCGTCTTCCTTTTTGTGTTTCAAACAACTCGTGTGTCATGGTTTTGTTAGGACTTTGAGAATTTGTAGCTTCTAGACCTAACATTTATAGATTCATAACTCGATCATAACATTATATGTATAACAATTGGAAGAAACATTAAAAGTATATGATGAACTATGTTTTTAAGAAATCGCGACAAAATGCTAGTAACACAAGTTCTCTTCTTGTAAAGTTTCAAGTTCCCTTCTTTTTTTTTTACTAGAATTATAAATTTTAAATAAATTTAATTATCATCGTACAACAAGAGATGCCAAACGGACAACAAGCTGTGCTGTTACGCTTTTTTGTATAACAAAGCTCAATCTTCTATCTCAGTTTTTCAGTAAATTACATTTTTTTGTAAATGAGTATATATGATATTTGCAAATTTTATCACAAATTTTTTATTTTGCAAGTTCTAATTTTGGTAATTATTTTATGTTTTTATACCCATTTGGTCATTGTTTCAAATAAAATGGCAATTTTCGGTTGTTATATATAATTGTTTTATACAATTTTAGTCTCTAGAATATAGTCATTTTAGATGAAACGTGGACCTAAAAGGTTATAAAAACCTATAATAATAATAATAATAATAATAATAATAATAATAATAATAATAATAAATACTAAATATGTAAAAGAAAACATGCGTATCAAAATTTAAAAATTGAAAATTAAAAAAATGGACCACCAATATATAAATATCAAAGTTTTTAGTATGAATTTGATCTTAAAATCAACTATAATATATAAGAATCTCTCAACCTACACCACATGAAAATCTATTTATCTCATATATCTCTCAACCAATTTAATTTAATTTTATTCTTTAAATTTAAACATGTACTCAAATTAAAAATAAATAAAACCAAAACTTAAAATAACATTCCACTAAAAAAGGAAACCACTACAAACATTTATTAAAATCGTAAAATTGACAATTAAATTCTTAAAACGATAATTAAAACCCTAAATTAACTTCTATAACTCACAACCTATGCTATCAATAGCGTGCTATAGCGGTGCTATAGTGACGCTATAGCTTTTTGCGGTGTTATTGAACCGTTATTTTGAAATAGCGTTTACAAATAGCGGTGACGCTATTAGCGACGCTATTGACTGCTATTTAGCGCGAAACTCATCAGCGCTATAGCGACGCTACACCCGCTTTTATAATTTTGTACATATTGGGCTACTTTGACATTGAAAAAAACGATTGTGTGTTATTTCAATATTAAATCTTTATTTTTTTAACTAGTCCACTACACTTTTTGTCTTAATAAATCCAAATAATAAATATAATTAATTACAAACTACAAATTAACAAATGACAACTTCCCTTTCTCTTATGTTTCAGTACTTAGAAACCACGAACGATTTGAGCTGTAATGACATTTTGACATTTTTTAGTTTCCATATAACTATATTAGAATATTATATATAGATTATGTTATGTTTTTATATGATTTTTTATGATATTAATGCCATATAGTATTAATAATCTAATATATAAACTTTGTATAAATATATAATATAAAGTATACATAATATTAAAAACCCGCTATACCACTGCTATAACCACCGCGATAACCGCGATTTCAAATAGCGGCATGTGACCACTATTGAAATTTAGACCGCGATAACTGCTTAGCTCACAACTATAAATCGCTTCCATTTCCCGCTTGCATGTGACCATCGTATTCAACATCTATCCGATCAAATGGTCATGTGGTTGAAAAGAGAACCACAATTTTTTTTCATTCATTTCTCCTTGAGCAAGCTTAAGTCCTCATCTAAGACTGCCACTTTATTTATCTCGGGCATTTCCATGATACTCAATTTATCAACTTGACATCGCTTTGTCATTCATGTCTTCATCGTTTGTCTAGGTGACACCAGTGATTTTGGTGACGATGTATTTTATTTTAGGATGCCGATGTTGTTTTCTTCATTTTTTGTCATTGAGGCTGTCGCGGTGATGCTAAATGAAACTCTTCGACTTCTGTGTTGAATTCAAATATAATTTGTGAATTCAAAGAGGTTGTGTGCGTGTTGGAGTCGAATGTTTTGGTCATGCCGGATGGAGGGGGGGGGGATTCTCACCCATTGGTTCGACGTTTAACCATTTCACATGGAATTTTAAAATAATCCATGTTGCCTTGTGTGTAAATGCTTTTATTTAAAAAAAATTGATACTCGCTTTGTGTCGACTTTAAATATCGACGTTTGATCTTCTACTCGTACGATTATTCAACTTTTGGTTTGGAAATGCAATTGAAATTGTTGTCTTCTGCATACAAATCCTTCCATTTGGAGTTCACTTAATGCTTAGAACGATCTGACCACCCCCCATCGTGCACACACACACACAATAGTTGTTTGAAGTTTTCTATAACACGCTCCCAAAAAGACTTCGCTCTTTGATGATTTCCACATTCCTTGTCTTCTAAAACAACGATATCAACCTTCGCCAACACCACTTATTATTTTTCAAACCATTCTTTAGATTTTTTTACATTGAGTATAGTTCTTTTAGGGTTGGGATTTAGCATTTTGGATTTGAGGGATAGGTTGGAATCCGTTGTTTTATTCTTCGGATTCGTGGTTTTGAACATAGCATAATTGTGATGCTTCAGGAGGGGACTATGAGTGTTGGATTTTGGGAAAAGGAATTTAAATATTGTTGGCACGGATTAAAACCATAATGATCTTGAGGTAGCATAATTTAGTAGGTCTGACAATCGGATTGAGTTTGGGTTGGCGGGTTAAAATACATAAACTCAACCCAACCCATATAATATATAAGTTGGCGGGTTGAAAATCTCAACCCAACTCAACCCATATAACATGTTTAAGTAAATGGGTCCGTGCGTTCACAGATTAGTGGTCGAACCCAACCCACATAACCCGTTTAATAAATAAACAACATATTCTCAAAAAATGGATTTTTTCAACATAAAGTCATAAAGTGATTGAAGTCATTAATATCAAAAAAGAGGTTTTCAACATAAAGTCATAAAATAATTAACATCCAAACTAAAATTGAAAAATAAAAACATTCATACAAAGTGTAATTGTTCAAAAATATCAAAAAACCAATTCGATAATTCATTTATGCTAGAATTCTCATTTCTTCCTCTAACACCGACTTCTTCATGATAGCCTTCGGATAGAAACAATATGAAAAATTAAATTTATGATGTTTTTGAAAGCTAGATAAATAATTTTATGTCTTTTACTATTTGTACTAAAAAGAACTTACCAAATGACAACTTAAAGTATGTTAAAATTTATAGCCTTCGTATTGTCTTCATTGATGTTCAAATTCATTACATATTGAGTTAGGTTGTCAACAACCACATTCAAATCAACTTCATAACGAATACAATAATAATAATAATAATAATAATAATAATAATAATAAAATTATACTTTTTCGTTCGTGGCTCATTAGTATGTGTGTTTTCTTTTTTGATTAGGGTTCCAAAAAAAACTAGCCACATGATTATAAAACTACGGAAGGCAAAGAAATACAATGATACAGAATATATATATATATATATATATATATATATATATATATATATATATATATATATATATATATATATATATATATATATATATATATATATATTATCTTATATACTATATTATAAAACATATTAGTTATATCTTGAATTTTAAGAGTTATAAGTTATAGACCTTTTTGTACAAATCAATTATGCATAAATAATTCATTAATACTTATAAAAAGTTTGAAGCATTAAATTAAAGAAAATAATTAAGAAATTCAATTTAGAACAAAATGAAAATTTTAAAATATTAAATTCATGTATATACATTAATTTACATTTTTTAAACTAGATATCAATATTAATTAATTTACAGCAATAATATAAATAGGCAATATAAATATAAGGTATAAACATAAATAATTTATATAAAATTGGTCATTTTTATTACCATTATAACTAATAATAAAATCTAATAATAATTTCTCCGTAAAAACTTATTCGTCAAAGTGTTATCTATTGTCGCCGCTTTGCGTGGACACACATCTAGTGTGTATGTGTGTGTCTATATATATATATATATATATATATATATATATATATATATATATATATATATATATGTGTGTGTGTGTGTGTGTGTGTGTGTGTGTGTGTGTGTGTGTGGCGGCTTGACCCGTAAATATAGACAAACGGGTCGTGTCGTGTCGGGTTAGGACATTAAAAGGGTTGAGGGTAGTTGACACGGACACAACACGTTTAATAAACAAGTTGAAAACCTGACATGTACACGACTCGGTTATAACCGTGTCAACCCGGCACGAGAAGTGTAACCCAGTTAACCTTAAAACATGTGAAACCCACCAACCCGTGTGACCCATAAATTTGACATAAAATGGTAAACAAAATACAAAGTTAACATTGTCATCAAATTTCAAAAACAAAATGACAAAAAACAAAAGAAATGGAAAGTTCAAGTAATCATCCAAATGTCATGAAACAGCAAAATCAAAAGAAATTGAAATTTCAAGACTTCAAGTAATCATCCAAATGACCAAGACATTAAACATATTACAATCCAATAAAAAAACAAGTTTAATACCAACAAAGACTAAGTGGGTGTTTGGGATAGCTTTTTAGTTTTTCAAAAACCTAAGCTAAAAAAGTGTGTGTATTTAAAAAGCGCTTTTTTAACGACGGACATATAAAAAAGAGAAAGCTAGACAGGGGCTAGGAGGTACAAAGGTTTGCAATACAATAAGAAAACAAAAACAACATATAACAAAGATCAAAAGAAAATTACAACTTGTGATAGCATTCTAAAATTAGATCATAGCACCAATCACACCGTCTTAGATTTTGGCCTCTCTGTTTCCAAGCATTCATCCATAAATGTGAAAGGGCTTGTACCTCATATGCCAACGCCATATGTGATTTTGAGCTTAGAGCATGAGCCTTAGCCAGGGCCGGTTCTGAGGATTCAAATGCCCAGGACGAGGCGGATAAAAAAGACCTTTAGGCCTTAACATGTAACGAATTAAATTACACAAACTAATTATTTTTATTAAAATAACGATAAACTTTATAGCAATAAACATAGCAAAATCATAGTATTTTAATGAGTAATTATATATCGTAACAGCTACCTGACGACTCGTGAAACTCTTCTAGCATTCTTGATAATCAAATAACCTAATTTCTGATAAACAATTTTACAATCAACATAATCTAGTAACAATAATATGATAGAGTGGTATTTGATTCTTTAAACACTCATGATTTCTAAATTCTGAATTTCTAACAAATAATTATACAATAAAGATAATTACAGAAATACATAATCTCATTCACATAATTCAATTTCAGTTTCTAATTGTAATAATCAATCATTCATTATAATTTGATTGATATTTCATAATAAAATTAAGATTTCATAACCTAATTAGTGATAATAAACTACTAAATTGATTTCTATGATCTATGAATCTGAGAAACTGATAAGATTTCATTCATTCATGATTCAGCATTCTATTAAACTGATTTCCATAATGATAATGCTACACCTCCAATACAATACACATATTCTAGAAGGAGGAAGGGTAGAATGGGAAATCAAGACCAAGACAAAAAGGGAACATCCCTGGAGGTGGCAAAACCAGAGAAGTAGTGGGAGACACTGCAGGGACAAATCTGGAAAGAAGTATTACTTTTGTCTTTTGCATTTTGGGAGTTATTTAGTTAGCAATAGAATAGTATGGAAGGGGAGAAAAAAATTGGTGTTATTTTTATGGAGAGACTAGCCTCTCGAACATGCTAGGGTTCTTGTTTTTCTTTGAGTGTTTGTGAAATACCAGAAGAGATTTGTCCATGATATTTACGTTCACTTGTTCTGTGCTCTAGTTACTATCAGAAGTTTAGCATTAGCCCAGCAGATAATAAACTATTAAACCGATAATCTATGAATCATTCAAATATGAAATTGATAATTATAAACTTATAATCCTCAATTTCTCATAAATCATAATCTATTAGACTAATAACTATTAGAGTATTACCTGATTAGTGATTAGCAGGACTGCAGGAGATTTGATCCTTGGTGTTGTTGTCTTACTGATTGACGATTGCTGAAAGTTGAGTCGATGTGGCTTAGTTGTTGTCGCCCTATCCTGCTCGGTCTTTTTTTTTAACGATGATTTATGTCTTCTGTTCGTCGAATGTCGATACTCGATGCCACCTTGTGCAATTGTGCCTTCTCCCGTACGTGATGTTGATGGTCCTGGACTTGTTTGCATTTGGATTGGGCAAAAAAATATAAATATAATTTTTAAAAAAAAATGGGCCCCTAAAAATTATGGGCCCTATTCTAATTCCCATCTTGCCCTTTGTCTAAACCGGGCCTGCCCTTAGCATTTATATATCTCCAAATTACCCACATGAAGACTAGCTGTTAACATGCTGCCACACACGTATTAAACAAATAAATTTATCACTACTTGGAATGCACTAAAAAGATAGCATAGGGAAGCAGGGTCGAATCCTCAGGGACATAGCCTAAAAGTCAATGTCTTTTTGCATCAGGCACATCTAGTCAAGAAACAGAATATAAAAGGGGGATTTTAAATTAAACTAAAAACTAAAAATATAGTGATATTAAATTAAACGAAAATCAATATAAAAAACGATTTCAGCTCTGCTACGACTTTCCTAATCATGCAACTAACCCATATATGATTATTTAAGATGCGTTCTATCTAATTTGGTACTGAGAAAAACTAACAAGCTCTAGTAATTTCTCTTTTACCTAAATTAGTTAATCAAAACAAGCTATTTAATTTACCCTAACTTTTTATTGTCTAATCAAACGAGCTCTTAATTAAATCAGAAAAATTGCATTAAGTTCTTTGTAAAATTCCCAACAATACCCAATACTTCTCACAAGCTCGGTAGCGTAAATGTATGATTTTTCAGTTTATAATAAAGTTAAATCCAAAACACAGAATTGATTTATTACTTGTTACTTATTACCAATTGACAAAAACAATTACGTATTCTATAACTGGTTAAATGGAATGATAAAACCCTATCTAGGTGATCAAACTAACAAACACTCATTAAGAACAAAACTGAAGAACCTAGATAGAAACACAAATCAAAAAACCAGATCTAATGATCAGTCACATGAAAAATACTCGTCTTTGCAAAACTGAAAACTAAAGTTTAGCCAGACATGGCCAAAAACGAAATCAAACTAGATAAAAGAAACATTATTGATCTATCTATATAAACTAAATGTGTGAGACTATTCGCAGTCTTTAGATCTCCAAAAGTCGCTGAAAGAACTCAAAAATCGCCTTCTGAAGTGGTTTTCTTCATCTGGAATCGTCCAACTTAGGTTACAGGGATGCTATCAGGGTGTATTTATACATCCAGCAGCAAAAACGACGCACCTGCGATCGCATGTGCACAACCTGCGATCGCAGGTTTTGATGAAAACGCATCTCGTGCCTTTTTAATGAAGTAGAATACTATTTTGGCACTTTTTGGCCAACCTGCGATCGCATGTACAGAACCTGCGATCGCAAATTTTCATTTTTCACTTCCGGGTGAATTTTGGGCACAAAAGAACCTCGAAGACAAGTTGTGACCCAACGGCAAAAAGGCCCCATGCGATCGCATGAAGGCAACCTGCGATCGCATGTTATGCCCAAGATGTCCGAAATTTTGTCTACTCTTGAGATCATTTTGAATCGCCTCAATCGGAGTTACGGTTCTCGAGATATCGTCAAAATACTGACAGGGGGTCAAAGCTGCCAACAACATCCTTTAACTTTAGATTGCATATTCTATCTTCGTGTGATCAATTCGATCGAATGTTCCTTGACCAAAGCATCTTCCAATCATTCCGTAACATACTCCATATGTTCCAAGCTCCATTTTAAGCTCCAAACGCAACATCCAACTGCTCCCAAAGCATAGCTCCACATAAAAACATGAGCAATACGAGAATTCTAACAAAAGACATGAGCTGAACATTATTTAAATAAATGACATGAAAATGTACAAAATATGATACTAAATAATAATGAAAACTACCCTAAAAGATGCATAAAATGGCATCTAACAAATCTTTCCAAGCTTAAACCTTACTTGTCCTCAAGTAAGAAAAAGATAAAACATTATAAACAAATGGAAAGATGTAAATGACCTAAAAAGAATTTTAGAATAAAAAGAAAATAAAAACTTAAACTAAAATAATTCACTCTTTTTTTGTCACATGATCAAATTTCACAACGAGGAAGCTCCAATGAAATCACTACCTAAACAACAGTCTCAATAATTTCATATTAACGATTTATATTTCATATTTAATTAGTTAAACCAAGATTGAGAAAATAATCTTTACGCCGAATTAAATTTGTGAAAACAGTGTATTTTTAAAAATCATTTCACGAGAATTCGTGTATAAAAACTTAGTTTGACCAAACCCTCCTTTTTTTCCGAACTCGTCTAATAAACGCGGTAAGCTCCATTATGGACAGAAAATTCAAGCTTACCCCTATGATTCCACTATCGAGAGATCAATCTCATTACACCACACATCTTCTTTGTCTTGATCAAATCTTCAGATTTAACTTGTTTTCTTCTTGATTTCAACATGAACTTGATTTGGATTTAACTTTGAATTACAGATTTCTTCAAGTTGCTAGATATACCATTTCTAACATATATATATATATATATATATATATATATATATATATATATATATATATATATATATATATATATATATTGACTGGGCACGAATTTTACTTTGAGGCACATCATATCTTCAATATTTCAAAAATGATAATAAATTGTGGGTATAACAAGAGTTCCCTCCCAACCTCAAAAGGCGCGGAGACTATAGGGTTCAGTACTTCAAGGAATGATTAGGGTTATCCAATCTAGGTTCTTTTTAAGGCATTCAAGGAAATTATTTTCAAAACACTGTTCGTTTTTCCATCCCACACTTTTATTGTAAAAGTTATCCGACTATTATGTTGATTCATATTGAAAACATTTAAAGTACTTGAAAAGACAATTCTTAAAATTGATTGTAATGAGACCATTATTTTCGGTAACTATCACACTTCATATTAACCGAGCTATCGAATGTAAATAATATCCTCATCTCATGTAAAAAAAATTAAAGATTTTCAAGATTTTTTTTGGAATGCATAAAATAAAAATAAAAATAACTAGAAATAAAATCTTTTTAGGTTTTTTATTATGAATGCAGAAAAATAAAAATAGAAAATAAAATATTGTTTTTTGGATTTTTCGAATTTTTTATATGCACATGCAACAGAATAAAATGTAAAAATAAAAATAAAATTTGAAAATTTTAAATGAAAAACTGAAAAATTAAATTTTTTTAACAAAAATGCAAAATTTTTACACTAACCCCATCCCCAAGCTTAAAATGATGCATTGTCCTCAATGCTTAAAGAGGAATAAACAGCTCAATAAAGAAATTAAACAAAAATTTGCAGCCAGAAAAGAATGTACCTGATAAGTTTTGCAGAAATCTGATTTTGACGACGAATGTTGACGAAAAATCTAGATTTCAGTAACTCTGTCGATCCTCTGATTTCCACAAACTTGCTTGGGACTGCGACCATCTCTTTTTTGAAAGAGGAAAACTAAAAACTAAACATCGGGTTGCCTCCCGGAAAGCCGCCCTTTTTTAAATTCGTTGGCTCGACTTTGCCCAACCAGATTTATGAACTGGTGTGGTCGGGACTTCTCTGAAGCTCAACTCTTTTTCTTGTGACTCCAGATCCCTTCAAATATGGCAAGATGGGTGGATCTGGAACTTGCTCAACAAACTGGAAAAAATCTACATTGTCTTCAGATAAGTCCTTCAGATTCTTTAAACTTTCTTCTTTTCAGATTCATATATGAGAACACATCTCCCACCTTTTCTTTGTCCAAAAACATTTTCCTTATCAGATTTTTATTTGATTCTTCTTCCGTAGCAGATTTCATCTCAACCTCTTCCACCTCCCCAAGCTTATCTTCTGCCAGCTCTTTGGATATACTATCAGATGAATTCCTGTCTTGAAAATTTTCTTGCACATAGATATTAGAAAACTCACACCAGCCCTCTAATAAAGGACGGTTGGTACCCATATAACTGACAGAAATATTTTCAGAAGGAAAATCAACATTATTAATTTGAAATTTAACCACTTCCTCATCAAACTCAATTGGAATCATGCCATTAAAAACATCAATTTTTGTTTTTGCAGTTTTCATAAAAGGTCTTCCCAAAATAATAGAGTTTGTATCTGAAGTGTCCAAGTTTCCCATGTCCAAAATGTAAAAATCAGCAGGAAAAATCAGTTTATCCACTTGGACAAGAACATCCTCCAACACACCTTTTGGGTGTATTGCCGAGTGGTCAGCCAACTGTATAATTGTCCTGGTCTTTTGTAAAGTTCCCATTTTTAATTTTTCAAAAACAAAATAGGGAAGGACAATTACTGAAGCTCCTAAATCAAGCATGGCTTTTGAAAAATCAAGGTTCCCTAATTTACAAGGAACTAAGAAAATCCCCAGATCCTTGCACTTTGGAGGCAAACCTTTTTGAAAAATAGATGATATATTTTTGCCAGCTTTCACGATTTCATTAAATTTCATTTTTTTTTTCATAGAAATACATAAATTTTTCAGAAATTTAGCATAGCGAGGGATGTGCTTTATAACATCTAAAAGTGAGATATTTACCTCAACCTTGTGAAGAATTTTCATAATATCTTCATCATCTCTTTCGCGCTTCGTACTCTTCGGTCTTGATGGGAATGGAGGTAATGGCTTGTACTCCTTCAGAATTGGCTTGGGTAGTGTTGGAGTTTCTTTTTCTTCTAGCTTTTCAGATTCTTCTTCAACAAACACCTCTTTAAACTCTTCAACTTCAGTTTCTTTTTCTATCCCTTCCACATCTCCTTCTTCTATCAGAACCTCTTCAAACTCTGCTTCATCTTTGTTTTCTGGTTCAGATGAGCTTGGGCCTTCATATGTTTTCCCGTTTTTCAAGAAAATAGCACTCACATTATGCTTTGGATTGTTTTCAGTATGCCCTGGTAACTTTCCTTGAGACTCCAGACGACCCACAGAAGTGGCAAGTTGAGACATCTGTTGCTCCAAATTCTTGATACTAGCTCTAGTTTCGGTTTGGAATGTTTGGGTGCTCATGGCAAGACTCTTTACTATATCTTCTAAGGCCACACTGGAGCTACTGGGTTGATGTTGCAAGTTTTGATTCTGGAAATTCAAGTTCTGAAAGTTGGGCTGAAAGTGAGAATTTTGATGAAAATTTGTCTGCTGAAAACCCGGTTGCTGAAAATTTCGTTGTTGTTGAAATCTGGGTGGAGGCTGAAATTGTTGTTTATGTTGATAATTATTCTAAAAATTCTGGTGGTAGCCCCCAACAACTTTTACTGCAACTGTATTCTCTTGCAATATTGGGCACATGTCAGTAGGGTGATCAGTCTTCAAGCAAATACCACATGTTTCTTCGCAGCTACTTTTTCTTTCGTTAGGAGTAGAACAACTTTCGTTAATTCAGATATTTGAGCTTCCAGATGAACATTGCTAACTTCCTTGACACCCCTTGGTTGATCTGGATACCACTCGTCTTCATTTCCATAATGTTTAGATTCGATCGCTAGCTTTTCGATAAGCTCTTTGATTTCGGTTGGTGTCATGTCACCCGAGGAACCACCACTAGAAGCATTTATCAAACGCCTCTCCATGGGTGTCAGACCTTCACAAAAGCAATTATAAAGCTGATAATCGTTGATCCCATGTTGGGGGCACCGAACTAGAAGCTTCTTGAACCTTTCCTAATAAGTACGTAGAGGTTCTCGTCTTCCTTGTTTGATGCCAAGGATTTCTCTTCTAAGACTTGAGACTCGTTTTTCTAAAAAGTATTTCTCTAAGAACAGCTTCGTGAGTTCTGTCCAAGTGGTAATGGAACCAGACGGGAGTTCATAAAATCATTCTCTTGCAGAATGGAATGCCCTTAACTTTATCTGGTCTTCTGTGACAGCATCAGGCTTCATTCCTGAACAAACCACATGAAATTCCTTGAGGAATTTATGTGTGTCTTCGTTTTCCAATCCTATGAAAGTAGGAAGATGAATCAACCCAGATTTAAGTTCAAAGTTTTGGGTTTCTGGAAACGTAATGCAAAGGGGCTGTTGGTTGACCTCTTGAGTGGACCACTCTCTAAGGGTCTTTTCTGCTTCGTCTCCACTCATAACTAAGTCTTTAGATTCGGTTTCTGAAGATTATGATTTTAGTTTTAATGGAAGAGGGTGGGGAATAAGTTTTATATGGGCTGTTTTGAGGGGATGATGGGGGTACTTTTGGACAAATCGAATGTGATTCGTTCCACAAGGGAGTGCCTTGTGGTGTGGAGGCTTCTGAGTGTATGGAAGATGATGAACCAAAGAAACCAACTGATTGTTTCTTTCTTGTTTCTTATTTCTTCAATCTTCTTGCAGTTCGCACGATTTCTGGATCAAAAACTAAAGGTGTACCTGAACGAAAAATTCTTGGCATAAAACTATTAGAAAGTACCGTTCCCCGGCAACGACACCAATTTGTTAACGCGCTGCCGCACACGTATTAAACAAATAAATTTATCATTGGTCGGAATGCACTAAAAAGATAGCACAGGGAAGCAGGGTCGAATTCTAACGTCATGATTTTTACTAAATTTTTTTTCATTTATTTTTAAAGTCTTTTAACGGAAAATGCAACGGAAGACTATAAACATTGTTTATTTCAAAAACCTTTCAAACCACAACGTTACATTCAATTCAAAACCAAAATATCAAAAGTATTTAATTGTAGCGGAAGCACAAGTTTCAAAATTAAATAACGTTTCCAAGTGGCATCTTTAGTCTAAGGATAAACTACCCAAAAGTGACCCCATCTCACCAAGCCAAACCCCTAAGCTACATGTACCAATCAGAAAGGCACAAAGCAAAGAAACAAGTTTCAGCAAATGCTTTGTGTGCCAATAGAAGTTTGTACACAACCAAAGGGAAAATATATCATCCCCTAACGAGTCAATCATTCAAATTATGATCATATAAACAAATTGACATATCAATCAATAATCAATCATCTTTCGCATAAAATTCAATCATTCAATTTTTGTATCATCCATTTACATATCATTCATTAGTATAACATCAATCATATTTCATGCATAATCATATCGTAATCGTACATCATCATATCAAAGGAATCTATCATAATCGTATAGGCGTAGGTAGTCTCATAGTGATACCTAACCCCAAGGGAAAAACCCGTTCGCTACTTGTGTGCCTGGCCAGCCAAATGCTTTAGGTGGTTCATGACTCCCACCCGTCACACCGACCCCAAGACTCCACTTTCACTACTCCGACTATGCAATGTACAAGTACATCGCGGTGTCGTTCGGGATCGGTACAAACGGTGTCAATTCTACCGATACACCTCCCGATTCCCACGTGATGTTTGATCCGGCCTCGTTCGAATGGCCAACATCACTCCAGTCCGCAAACACCGAAGTGTTCGGGTACTATGTGTCGCACGGGCATCTAGAAAGACCAAGCAACTCGTAAATGGATTAAGCTCTTTTCCTAGAAGGTATTTTTCAACCAACCAGGCTCGAATGTATCCGGATAGGGTTTCATGCTAAGTGCTAGGTTCTACCCTTTCCCTCTATGCATAACCCCGCATAATCGACCATAAATCAAGTACAAGCATGCAATATTCGTATTATCATAATCAAGATTCATAACATTTATACACAGAAGATACTCAACAAGATCATAGTCAAATATCAAGCATTTCATATGACATATCATAGTTGCAATTAATCGTATCAAGTACCAGGATAGGCATATCAACCAAATTTACTAAGCATACAAATGTCACATAAGGCAAAACAATGACATATCTCATACTACACATATAGGCATAATCAACAATTAATAATATTCTAATTTAACTAATCGATCTGTTTCCAGAAAGTAGTTTTCGACTATGTATAAAGTTTATGAAAAGTCTATTGACTCACCTTTGGTTTGGTAGTGTAATCACTTCAAAACGTGAATTTGTGGCTCTTTGATTCAACAAATACCTAAACAAAATTATATATTTATTTAGTTTAGGTTAAGACAACTAGATTATTACTAAACGCGTATTTAGTTTATCTATTATTACTTTATTGAATTAATTTTATTTTCGTTTATAAGCATAGCTTTTAATACATGCTAACAAATCATATCATTTTTTTAACATTTTAAAATTCGCATGCAATTATTATTATTATTTTATTTTTACTAATAAAGCTCATGATATTGCAAAAATTATAAGCCACGACATTTATGTGGTGATTAATTAAACTTCATCTTGACTTAACAAATTCAAAAGTTCTTGTCTTTACGATCACCGGCCATGTTCTAATATTAATATAGACACATAATCTAATTAAAGACCTTATCTGGTGAAGTTTTGATAGTTGTAACTTGTTTATAAGTTAATTAATCAACTTATATATACTGACTACTGTCATAAGAATGTCACGACTACACTATTCTCCTTTATGGCCGGACACAAAGGGATATGATTGACTGTAGTTTTGAGATTAGTAGATTAATAAAATCAAAAGGATTACCCACTTCACATGGCTGCTAAATTCAGGTAATAAGATCGTTAAACAGAAGAAGAAAATATCATGTGATAAGGGTGGAATTGGCAGCAAATCAACTTGGTTAGATAGACAAAAGAAAAGAAGTAAAACAGATGTATGTTTATTGGCTGCCCCTCATCGTGAAATCAGAAGAAAAATAAGAAAATAGAGAAGTATACGCTTTGACATAAGCTTTCTTCAATAGCAACCGTTCATGGAGAACATCCCAAACACACCAGTACACGCATAGGCTATTATCCCATCTGGATTTGTTCCATGAGCAGGTAACAAAAGGAAAGTCATACATATCTCGTTTAAGGATTAAGAGCATTGAGTTGACAGAAAGTTCCAAGAACAGGGAAGGAAAGGAAGAGCTACAACTTGGCAGCAAAGCAACAAGGTGTCAAATATATGCTCCACAAACTAACGTTTACTAGACAACTGCTACATCGGATTAATACATTCACGATCATTAGCAAGTGTATAATCTTTCAAGTTTATGAAGGAAACTTACCAGGTGCAAAGAAGGCCCTGTTTCTTCCTGTTTTGATTTTCAGAAGGCACAACACTCTTTCTTGTGTACAGCGTACTTCTATCTATCTATTTCTCTCTATATCCCTCTTATCCCTATTCTTATCTTTTCTCATAGGTCTAGTGTAACCCTATCAGATATCCTTAGAGAAACGTATGCGAGAGTAATTAGGGCAGACGGTTAGCATATGGGTCGTGTGTAACAGAAACGAAGGAGGTGGAAGGATACGACAGTTACCCTATTCGCATGGAATTGATTAAAGATGAATTTACAGTTTTGGTCCCTGATAACCTCACCAACTTCATTACAAACCCCGCCTCTTATATCATTTCAATTATAGTTTCTAAGATTAACAATTTAGCCCCTAGACTTGTATATTCACTTAATATATTATCTTTAATTAAATTCTAAAATTAATTAAACACATTTAATACATTTTGATTATTCGTTAAATTCTATCCTATAAGTAATTTAAATCTCAATTAGTTACCGCAGGATTTTATTCTTTTATAGTGAACTAGTTTATAACTCGTGGGAACCACGGTTACAAAATTAATTAAACATTGTAAGTAAAATTCAAAACTATTAATTAATTATTTTTAAATAACTTATTAATTAAGATATACTTTTTTAGTTATATATAAAATTAGAACCGTTGATTCAAATAAATATGTAAAATTATATTATCTTATAATTTATATAAATTTTATTTTATTATAATTTGTATAAATTTTATTTTATTTTTTATTCAAATGTTATTATTTAATGTAGTTAAAATGAAAAATTTAAATTTTGAATTTTGAAATTTAAAAGAAAAATCAATAGATTGACAAGTGGCATAATATTAATTACAAAACTTAAAATGATGACGCATGGCAAAAAATCTATATTTTTATTAGAATACACACCTACAACGTGTCATTACGAATGCTTATAGATTTAATTCACCAATTGAATTCAAATTTACATCTATGGTCCTTAAACTTTGATATCTATTCCAACAGTAACCCTAACCATATTAAATAAGATTTTCCCTTTTTTTTAACAATCGTTTCATTAGATTAAATAGAAAATAAAATACACACTTTCAATCATTTTGAATTATTAATTAAATCTCAATATTAATTAAATATTTTTAATAATTTTAATTGCTAATAATCCGAGATAATCATTTAAAATATTAATTAAATCTTTTAAATCATAAATAATATCTTTTTGTTCATGTTATTATATATTAAACATATAGTCCTACACGAAATCTGCACACAACTTAATCTTATATAACGGAAAACTAAAATTGTTATAAGGAGATTTTTGGGTCGTTACACGAATCCTCAGGGACACAGCCTAAAAGTTAATGTCTTTTTGCATCAGGTACATCTAGTCAAGAAATAGTGTAACATCCCGAATCCAGGGTTTGCTAGTTCAGGATTCAAAATGAAAATGTATAAGGGCAACTTGGCGAGTCCATAGGTGGACTCGGCGAGTAGAGTCGCGACTATGGTCGCGTGTTAAGTGGTCAACTCGGTGAGTCGGCGGCTGGACTCGGCGAGTTGGTGCTGGGTGAAGAAAACCCTAATATTCGGGGTTTGCCCCCTATTTAAAGGATGTTATACCCTCTTTTCAGCCTCTATGCCCCCTGAGAGTTCCAGAGAACACCCCCAAACGTTAGAAACTCCATTATTGAGAGGATTGAAGCTTGGAAGAAAGGATTTGTGAAGAGAAGTGGGAGTGATTCGAGGATAGCATCAAGAGGGCTTGGGGATCTGGAGTCTACATTAGTTTAGGCTCATCTTTGGGGTAAGAATCTTCTGTCTTGAGCTCTTTTTCCCTTATTGTCTTCCATGAGGGTTGTTTTGGGGTTTTTGGGAGTATTTCATGAGTTATTCGGGATTGGAAGATGGATCTGAGGATGCTACCTCAGATCTGGAGTAGGGAGGATCCAAATATGCATAAAGTCCCTGTGTTTGAGTGTTTGGTGAAGTCATCTTGTCCCAAACCCTAGCCCTAGAGTGTAAAAGGCCTAGATCTCTTTGGATTCACGTAAATTTTGCCACTTTACGTGATGGATGGCCTTAGGAAGGGTAGATCTATGGTTTGGATCATCTGCATGGCTTGGAGAGCCTCTGTATGGATTCAGACCCGGTGGTACTCGGCGAGTTGCTTGAAGATAGGCAGGGACTCGACGAGTTGGAAGAACAAATCGGCGAGTTGAATGAAGATGGCATGGAACTCGACGAGTTGGAAGAACAACTCGGCGATTAGGTTGAAGATAGCCTTAGACTCGACGAGTCTGTTCTTGGACTCGACAAGTCTTGTCGAAGAGTCCCAAATCTTTTCTGGTTGAGCTGTGAATCGGTGAGTCAAGGGATGACTCAGTGAGTTGTGTGCGAGTGGACTCAGAGTTGTTGAACTCGGCGAGTCTCGGGGTGACTCGGCGAGTTGGGTCGCGGATTGAAGGAATTCTGAGCATGGGGACTCGGCGAGTCATCGGGTTGACTCGGCGAGTAGAGCCAGTCAGGGGTTGACTTTCACTTTGACTTTGACCAAGGGTTGACCAGTGATTTCCAGGGGCATTTTGGTAATTGTTGGATATTGTTTTGAGTTCAGTGCCTTGGTGGTTGTCCAGTGGTGGAGGCCGTATCAGTAATCGGAGCAGCTTGGGTTATCTGTTCAGTCGGCAGTTTCGAGGTGAGTTATCCTCACTATATCAACAGGGTCTAAGGCACCAAGGCCGGCCCTGGTAGCTAGGATGGTATGTGTTAGAGACCTGGTTGAGATAGGTATCCCGAGATGTAGGGTGATGCTATGCTAGTGACCGGTTAGGTCGGTATCCTGGTTAGGATGATGATATTTTATGTGATCTGTTTGATCGGTTTGTTGACTGTGAATTGCTATATGATTGTATGTTTATGTGCACATGGTTGTTTGGACTGGAGTTGGGTTGAGCGGGGTCCTGCTTTGTGCTGTAGGCTAAGATACCCAGGGCGGACCGGTTGTCCCGAAGGCCCAGCGAGCGGTCCGGATAGGCTGTAGGCCCCAAGAGGGCGGACCAGACGTGCTGAGGCTCGAAGAGTGGACCAGGCCGACTGAAAGCCCGGTGCGGGCGGACCAGTCATACTGTAGACTCAGAGAGTGGACCAGGTGGATTGAAGGCCCGGTGCGGGCGGACCAATCACACTGCATACTCGATGTATGTGGTTAGAATCGGAGAGTGGACCAGGTGGATTGAAGGCCCGGTGCGGGCGGACCAATCACACTGTACACTCGAGGTATATGGCTAGACTCGAAGGGTGGACCAGGTGGACTGTTGGCCGGTGCGGCGGACCAGTCCCACAGTAGACCCGAAGTGCATGGTTGTTCTGTGATCAGATATGTTATGGCATGTTATGCGTGTATGGTATATGTGGTTGGTATTTTGGGGGTATCTCACTAAGCTTTCGGGCTTACAGTTGTGGTTTAATGTTTTTTAGGTTCTTCAGGAGACCGTGGCAAGGCGAAGGCGTGATCGTACCGTTCCTTGTGTTTATATTGTGATGAGATTTTGGGGAATACTTAAAATAAATTGTATTGAAAACCTTTTTGTAATAACTTTAATGGAATCGAGTTGTTTTCGAAAATTTTAAATTGGTTGAAATTTTTGGTCGTTACAAGTTGGTATCAAAGCCTTAGTTTGAGTGAATTGGAGGAACACTCGTGTAACTCCAGTCTCAAATCGAGGAGAGTTTTCAAAAGAGTATTTAAACTGGTTTTCAAAATGAGTAAAGGAGGATGCGGAGGTACGATCAGCCGGAGCCAGTAAGTAACCCCAAAATACCATACATGATATTTGTTTTTGAGCTTAGTTAGAACAACATGCTAGTGCAAGGCTAGGGATCTTCAGGATTTCATGATAATGTTGCTTGATTTGTGATGCCTGTAGCCTAGGGTTTCCTTGTGAGAGATTTCCAGTGTTCCTCTAGTTGTGAGGGTTGAGCGTTGTTATGCATGTTTTCACTAGGGTGTTGTGGTAGGACTTCATACAAATATGGGTAGGTGTGGAAGGTAGTATGGGCCCGTACTACTGAAAGCACAGGACCCATACGCGTATCAGGGAAACCATGACCTCTAGGGTTGGGTTAAGAGAGTTGGTTCCCGGGATAGTGGGAAGTGTCTGAGATTTTGTGGTATTTTTCAGTATGGAGATTCCAAGGCATGCTGGGAGTGGATCTGGGTCAGGATCGAGAGCAGGAGAGGGAGTTCCGGGCGGGTCAGTACCGCCCGAGGTTATCGGTCAGATGAGCACGTGCAAGTTGGATGCGAGGATTCGTGAGATCCTGCGTGATGAGATTGTTGAGTTGTTCCGGGCTGAGTTACGGGAGCTGTTTGGGTCGATCAAGACCGCCATGGTTGAGTATTTTGATGAGCGATATGCAGCTCTCATAGAGACGGCTGCCGCGGCGGCTACAGCAGCTGTAGCAGTGGCAGGGGGAGGAGCTAGTCGGGGCTTTCAGTATCGGGACTTCGATAATACGAAGCCTCCCACCTTCGATGGAGTTCAGGACCCGATTGTTGCTATGAGGTGGTTATCGGACGTGGAGGGGTGTTTCTTCACGTGTTCATGCCCTGCTGAGCAGAGGGTGAGGTGTGCTCTGAACCTGTTGAGGCTCGGGGCGAAGGATTGGTGGAGATTGACCATGGGGTCATATTCGGATGCGCAGAGGGCTGCAGTTTCATGGGATCAGTTCAGAGAGATATTCAACACTCGCTATGTTCCGCTAGTTGAGAGGGAGAGATTGGCTCAGGAGTTCCTTGAGCTGAAGAAGGATTCGGAGTCGGTGACTGAGATCACCAGGATGTTCACTGAGAGGGCGATGTTCTACCCTGAGTTCGCTTCAGAGCAGGCTCAGATGTCTCGATATCTGAGCATGCTCAAGAGGGATATCAGACAGTTTGTGTCTACGCAGAGGTGCGAGACCTTGTTGGAGTTACAGGAGGCCGCCAGGCGGCGCGAGTTAGAGATTGAGTTGCAGATGCGTGAGTTGAGGCAGGCTCCAGTACAGTTGCAGCCGGCGCCAAAACGGTCCAAGACCGTTGATTCTAGAGTGGGGGATCTGAGTAGCCACACTTATGGGAAGTGTGGAAGGAGTCACACCGGAGTTTGTAGGTCCGGTGGTGCATGCCGCAAGTACGGAAATGAGGGGCACTATGCGAGGGATTGTCGGCAGTCAGCGCTGGTTCGGGATTTGAGGATTTGTTACCATTGTCATCAGGTTGGACATTTGAGGGTCAACTGTCCACAGCTCGCTGCAGGACCGGTGCAGGCTCCAGCACCGGCCACTTTGAGAATCACGGGTGGAGGTCAGGGTGGAGCGGAGCCCCCAAGGGCTCAGGGTCGTGCTTTTCAGGTTGCAGCAGAGGAGGTTGGAGCAGTGCCAGATGCAGCTGCAGGTATGTTTCTTCCTTGATGTCTTGTTATCTTATGATTATTGTGGAGTATTATTTATGTGCTAGTATCTTTATGTGGTTCTTGGTGTGGTATTTGTTGTTTTTGAGAGTTATGGTATGGATAAGGGTTTAGTTTTGGGAATTCCGTGGTTATCATCTATGAGGGGTTGTTAGTGGAAACCTGGCATTGGTCTGAAGGCCGGGTAGCATCTGCCTTATGAGGAGTGGTTAGCTGCAGATTGAGTTTCTTTCGAGCGGGATGATCAGTGTGGAAATGTGATTTTGTGAAGGTTGCTAGTGCTAGTGGGAAATCAGTCCGCATGTAAGTGTGAAGTTGTGCAGGGTTGTTTTGGGAGGTCGATGATAGCGACCGGTGGTTGATAGTCAGTGCCTTAAGTGGGGGAGAATTAGAAAATTCTCCGGATGATCAATGAGTATGTGAGATTGTTGAGCTGTCTGGGATTCAGCAGTGTTCTGTCAGCCAAGAGCGTAGGCTGGCATGAGTAAGTGGCAAGCATGCGGGGCGGAATACAGACCAAGGGTACTTATTTGTGGAGGGTCTAGGATCAGGCCGGGATTGAGTTGTGAGATGGAGATAGCGTTCGGAACCCCTAGAGGGCTAGAACGGTATGCATGGGAAGATTTCCCGGAGAGATAGCTCGGAATGATGAATGCTAGTTGAGCGGTCCAGATAGACTGAAGGCCGGTAGGCGTACCAGTCAGGCCGAAGGCTCGGAGGATGGTCTAGCCAGACTGAAGGCACTGAGAGCGGTCCAGATTGGCTGAAGGTTCTGAGAGTGGTCCAGATTGGCTGAAGGCCGGTAGGCGTACCAGTCAGGCCGAAGGCTTGGAGGACGGTCCAGCCAGACTGAAGGCACTGAGAGCGGTCCAGATTGGCTGAAGGTTCTGAGAGTGGTCCAGATTGGCTGAAGGCCTGGTGAGGCGGTCCAGTCATGTTGAAGACTCTACAGGTATTGTTGGATCGGTTCGAGGATATGGATTGTGTATGTTGCGGTGCGACAGCATTAGAAGGTCTGGCCCCGGGTAGTGATCTTGATTAGTTGAGATAGTGCATGGGCTTGAGAGTCCCTGCGATCAGATTCAGAGCATGTGTGTTGGATGGATAGCGGTTACGCTATGAAGGAGTGGTGTAGTGTTGGGCGAGCACCATGGCACTTGTCGGAGTGACAAGGCGGCCAAGTGGATTCCTTGGTAAAGGAATGAGAGAGGAATGTAACTCCAAGAGGGAGTGCAAGTTCACGAAAGTGAAAGCGGCAGAGCAGAGTTATGATTAGGGTGATCCGAGTATGGTCATTGAGCAGCGTGTTTGCGGCAGTGGAACGGAATCACATCCGGTATGGGATGTCAGCTGAGGTCGCGGAAGGAATTCCGCAGGTGTAGAGCCAAGAGGCTCGGAAAGGATGCAGGGAGGGAGTCTCGGGCTCTCAGTGTGATTCTGATCAGGGAAATTCGTATGTAGTGGTGGTTCATCATGGGGATGTTTGGAGATGTCGTCAGTGTGACGGGTTTTCCCAACCCGAGAGTGCGAGGGCTGGTTCAACATGTGCGTGTGATTGCAAGAAGAGAATTCGTGGGAGTTGCTCTGAGATTGAGGGATGTGTCTTTTTGTCAGCGGAATGGATAGAGTTGGATTCGGATCGGGAATCCGGTGGTGCATGGTTATTTCTAGCTCATATGGGCCGAGTGATGGTTGTGATTTGGAGCAGTGTTGCATCATGAGTAGTACTCAGTTCTTAAGTGGAGTTATCAGAGGGTAAAGCCGGTGGCCGGCTTGAGACGGTGGTCAGGACACAGCAAGAAAGGAGAAGGCGAGTTTTGGGTTTCGGCGGTTGTGCCTTGAGGAACCTGGTGTGGCTAATGCCAAGTGGCACGTGGCGGGAGTATTTCTGGAGTTGAGTTGCCATAGGCTTCGAGGACGAAGCCTAATTTAAGTGGAGGAGAATTGTAACATCCCGAATCCAGGGTTTGCTAGTTCAGGGTTCAAAATGAAAATGTATAAGGGCAACTCGGCGAGTCCATGGGTGGACTCGGCGAGTAGAGTCGCGACTATGGTCGCGTGTTAAGTGGCCAACTCGGCGAGTCGGCGGCTGGACTCGGCGAGTTGGTGTTGGGTGAAGAAAACCCTATCTTCGGGGTTTGCCCCCTATTTAAAGGATGTTATACCCTCTTTTCAGCCTCTATGCCCCCTGAGAGTTCCAGAGAACACCCCCAAACGTGAGAAACTCCATTATTGAGAGGATTGAAGCTTGGAAGAAAGGATTTGTGAAGAGAAGCGGGAGGGATTCGAGGATAGCATCAAGAGGGCTTGGGGATCTGGAGTCTACATCAGTTTAGGCTCATCTTTGGGGTAAGAATCTTCTGTCTTGAGCTCTTTTTCCCTTATTGTCTTCCATGAGGGTTGTTTTGGGGTTTTTGGGAGTATTTCATGAGTTATTCGGGATTGGAAGATGGATCTGAGGATGCTACCTCAGATCTGGAGTAGCGAGGATCCAAATATGCATAAAGTCCCTGTGTTTGAGTGTTTGGTGAAGTCATCTTGTCCCAAACCCTAGCCCTAGAGTGTAAAAGGCCTAGATCTCTTTAGATTCACGTAAAGTTTGCCACTTTACGTGATGGATGGCCTTAGGAAGGGTAGATCTATGGTTTGGATCATCTGCATGGCTTGGAGAGCCTCTGTATGGATTCAGACCCGGTGGTACTCGGCGAGTCACATGGGTGGACTCGGCGAGTTGCTTGAAGATAGGCAGGGACTCGACGAGTTGGAAGAACAACTCAGCGAGTTGGATGAAGATGGCCTGGAACTCAACGAGTTGGAAGAACAACTCGGCGAGTAGGTTGAAGATAGCCTTAGACTCGACGAGTCTGTTCTTGGACTCGGCGAGTCTTGTCGAAGAGTCCCAAATCTTTTCTGGTTGAGCTGTGAATCGGTGAGTCAAGGGATGACTGGTGAGTTGTGTGCGAGTGGACTCAGATTTGTTGAACTCGGCGAGTCTTGGGGTGACTCGGCGAGTTGGGTCGCGAATTGAAGGAATTCTGAGCATGGGGACTCGGCGAGTCATCGGGTTGACTCGGCGAGTAGAGCCAGTCAGGGGTTGACTTTGACTTTGACTTTGACCAAGGGTTGACCAGTGATTTCCAGGGGCATTTTGGTAATTTTTGGATATTGTTTTGAGTTCAATGCCTTGGTGGTTGTCCAGTGGTGGAGGCCGTATCAGTAATCGGAGCAGCTTGGGTTATCTGTTCAGTCGGCAGTTTCGAGGTGAGTTATCCTCACTATATCAACAGGGTTTAAGGCACCAAGGCCGACCCTTATCAGATTGAGATCCGGGTATTTGTTGTTATGTATTGCTTCGATATGTTTGCATCCTGTTAGCTAGGATGGTATGTGTTAGAGACATGGTTGAGATAGGTATCCCGAGATGTAGGGTGATGCTATGCTAGTGACCGGTTAGGTCGGTATCCTGGTTAGGATGATGATATGTTATGTGATCTGTTTGATCGGTTTGTTGACTGTGAATTGCTATATGATTGTATGTTTATGTGCACATGGTTGTTTGGACTGGAGTTGGGTTGAGGCGGGTCCTGCTTTGTGCTGTAGGCCAAGATACCCAGGGCGGACCAGTTGTCCCGAAGGCCCAGCGAGCGGTCCAGATAGGCTGTAGGCCCCAAGAGGGCGGACCAGACGTGCCGAGGCTCGGAGAGTGGACCAGGCCGACTGAAGGCCCGGTGCGGGCGGACCAGTCATACTGTAGACTCAGAGAGTGGACCAGGTGGATTGAAGGCCCGGTGCGGGCGGACCAATCACACTGCATACTCGATGTATGTGGTTATATTCGGATAGTGGACCAGGTGGATTGAAGGCCCGGTGCGGGCGGACCAATCACACTGTAGACTCGAGGTATATGGCTAGACTCGGAGGGTGGACCAGGTGGACTGTTGGCCGGTGCGGCGGACCAGTCCCACAGTAGACCCGAAGTGCATGGTTGTTCTGTGATCAGATATGTTATGGCATGTTATGCGTGTATGGTATATGTGGTTGGTATTTTGGGGGTATCTCACTAAGCTTTCGGGCTTACAGTTGTGGTTTAATGTTTTTCAGGTTCTTCAGGAGACCGTCGCAAGGCGAAGGCGTAATCGTACCGCTCCTCGTGTTTATATTGTGATGAGATTCTGGGGAATACTTAAAATAAATTGTATTGAAAACTTTTTTGTAATAACTTTAATGGAATCGGGTTGTTTTCGAAAATTTTAAATTGGTTGAAATTTTTGGTCGTTACAAATAGAATATAAAAGGGGGATTTTGAATTAAACTAAAAACTAAAAATGCAGTGATATTAAATTAAACGAAAATGATTATAAAAAACGATTTCAGCTCTGCTACGACTTTCCTAGTCATGCAACTAACCCATATCTGATTATTTAAAATGCCTTCTATCTAACCTGGTACTTAGAAAAACTAACAAGCTCTAATAATTTCTCTTTTACCTAAATTAGTTAATCAAAACAAGCTCTTCAGTTAACCCTAACTTTTTAGTGTCTAATCAAACGAGCTCTTAATTAAATCAGAAAAATTACATTAAGTTCTTTGTAAAATTCCCAACAATACCCAATACTTCTCACAAGTTCGGAAGCGTAAATGTATGATTTTTCAGTTTATAATAAATTCAAATCCCAAACACGGAACCGATTTATTACTTGTTACTTATTACCAGTTGACAAAAACAATTACGTATTTTATAACTGATTAACTGGAATGATAAAACCCTAGCTAGGTGATCAAACTAACAAGAATCAAAATCAAACATTCATTAAGAACAAAACTGAAGAATCTAGATAGAAACACAAATCAAAAACCAGATCTAATGATCAATCACATGAAAAGTACTCGTCTTTGCAAAACTGAAAACTAAAGTTTAGCCAGACATGGCCAAAAACGAAATAAAACTAGATAAAAGAAACATTAATGATCAATCTAGATAAACTAAATGTGTGAGATGATTCGCAGTCTTCAGATCTCCAAAAGTTGCTGAAAGAACTCAAAAATTGCCTTCTGAAGTGGTTTTCTTCGTCTGGAATCGTCCAAATTAGGTTACAGGGATGCTATCAGGGTCTATTTATACGTCCAGCAGCAAAAACGGTGCACCTGCGATCACATGTGCACAAACTGCGATCGCAGGTTTTGAAGAAAACGCATCTCGTTCCTTTTTAACGAAGTAGAATACTATTTTGGCACTTTTTGGCCAACCTGCAATCTCATGTACACAACCTGCGATCGCAGGTATTCATTTTTCACTTTCGGATGAATTTTGGGCACAAAAGAACCTCGAAGACAAGTTGTGATCCAACCTGCGATCGCAAAAGGCCCCATGCGATCGCATGAAGGCAACCTGCGATCGCATGTTGTGCCTAAGATGTCCGAAATTTCATCTACTTTTGAGATCATTTTGAATCGCCTCAATCGGAGTTACGGTTCTCGAGATATGCTTAAAATGCTGATAGGGGGTCAAAGCTACCAACAACATCCTTTAACTTTAGATTGCATATTATATCTTCGTGTGATCAATTCGATCAAATGTTTATTTACCAAAGCATCTTCCAATCATTCCGTAACATACTCCATAAGTTCCAAGCTCCATTTTAAGCTCCAAACGGAACATCCAACTGCTCCCAAAGCACTGCTCCACTCGAACTATCTGAAATTGACATAAAAACATGAGCAGTACGAGAATTCTAAAAAAAGACATGAGTTAAACATTATTTAAATAAATGACATGAAAATGTACAAAATATGATACTAAATAATAATGAAAACTACCCTAAAAGATGCATAAAATGACATCTAACACTAGCATTATAGCTTCATGGATCGCCAGCAACCTTTGATAACCACCAAGCCTTGTTTTACAGTCTAGCAAATCTCGACAAGAGCTGAGTGAGGAATCCAATAACCGCCAACATTTTCACACTTGCTACCAATCTCCACTTGAAACCGTGCAGCCCACAAAAATGTGGTCTTCTGTTTCTAGGGCTTCTTTACACATCTTACACGGGTTTGTAGAGCTGATGCCAAGTTTGAAGAGGTTGTCCATGGATGGTAATTTACCATGACAGGCTCTCCAAGCTAGAATATTTATCTTCCCCGCTACCAGTGGGTTCCAGATCCAGATACCATCACTATTAGGAAGGCCAGATTGTCAATATGTGATCTCAACGGTGACACAATATACACCCCAAAGGAATCGAGTGACCATGTCCATTTTGATGAGCCATCCGCGTTTGGAACCTGCTGGAAGTGGTTCAAAAAGGACACTTGTTCTTTTTCTAGTGATATTAGGATATTTATAACTGTACCCCAGCATCCACTTCGCCTTTTTGCATCCGAAGGACTACAGAAGCCAACATCAGATCCGTGTATGGATTTAATCACCACAGCCCATATGCTATCAGGGTAATTCTTAAATCTCCACCACCATTTCCCCAAAAAGGCTATGTTTTGCGTCTTTAAACTACCAATTTCAAGCCCGCCTCTATCTTTAGTTGCAAGAATTTGTTCCCAAGCGATCCATGCCATTTTCCTTGTTTCCAGACAGCCACCCCAAATGGACCTCATTCGGATCTTTTCAAGAGTTTTTATAACCTTTACATGTGCCTTATAAATTGAAAAGTAGAAAGAACCAAGATTCCACAGAACTACTTTACATAAAGTCAATCGACCCCCAAAAAGTTTCACCTGAAATCTTTCAATGATGGGGTTCCAATGTGTTGTTCTTGTTATAGAAACAGCTACAGGAAAACCTAAATAAATAAAAGGGAGAGAACCATTTGAACAGTTGAAACTTCGAGCCGCCATCTCTAGCTCATAGTTTTGGATACCAAACCCATACAGTTTACATTTAGATATATTTATCTTGAGTCCTGATGACAGCTCAAAACATCTTAAAATTCTGATAAGCTTCTTTGTATTTTCTGACGACCACATACCCATGAATATTACATCATCAGCATATTGCAAGTGTGAAATGACTAGACCATGTCGGGGTAGTTGGATGCCTTCAAATATGCCCTTCTCATTCGTTGTTTCCATTGCAATATGGAGACCTTCGGCTGCAATGATAAATAAGAATGGGGATAGGGGGTCGCCCTGCCTTACCCCATGTTCCATACAAAATTCTGATGTTGTTAAAACATTAATAAGCACCGAGACCCTAGTTGACGATAAGCATCCTTGGATCCATGTTCGCCATTTAAACCCAAAGTCCATTTGCTGCAAGATTGAGTCTCAGTACTCCCAACTAAGACTATCGAAAGCCTTATAAAAATCCACTTTAAAAGTGAATTATTTCTTTTTATTCCTCTTTATCCAACTGATTACTTCGTTTAAAATAAGGGGCCCATCGAGTATGTGCCTATTCTTAATGAAAGTCGTCTGAGTTGTGCTAACCACCAGACGCACCACCTTTTTAGCCGCTTTGCTAGAACCTTTGAGATTGTTTTGCACAAGCATCCAATTAGACTGATGGGGCGAAAATCATTAATTGTGATTGGGTCTTGAACTTTTGGGATGAGGGTGATAAAAGATGAGTTGCAGTCTTTGTCAATATGCTCGGTAGCTTCAAAATGTTTAACTGCGAGATAAAAGTCACCTATAATCACCTCCCAATGTTGTTTTAGGAGAGCAAAATAAAATCCATCAGGACATGGTGCCCTATTCGGGCTACATGCTCAGATGGTTGATTTGATTTCATCCAGCGAGAAGGGTTCTTATAAATACATAGCCGCGTGGGGGGGGTGTTTCTTAAAATTTGGGCTGATGAATTTAGGGCGTGATTTAACCGGTTCAGTGAATCTCCTAGCGAAATGTTTAATGGCCACCTCTTTGATTGCAACAGGGTCATTTATCCAGAAACCATTTGTAACAACTCAAATTTTCAAACAAATTTTTCATTTTTAAAAATAAGGTATTTCCATTCAAAACAAGGCATAATTAATTTTAAGTATT
The DNA here is from genome assembly GCF_002870075.4 of Lactuca sativa. NCBI lineage: Eukaryota > Viridiplantae > Streptophyta > Magnoliopsida > Asterales > Asteraceae > Lactuca > Lactuca sativa. The sequence goes on along the minus strand of NC_056630.2, from coordinate 18,027,121 downwards.
ATGTCAGATACAAATAGTCTAAATCCCAAGATCATAAAAACAATCTTCAGTGTGTATCGATCACGCCGGCGCCTTCCCACGGTCCTCGCTAGTACCTGAAACACATACATAACCACTGTAAGCATAAATGCTTAGTGAGTCCCCCAATATACACTTACGCACATACGCCTTTCCAGGCCCTGACCTTCCGGTCCTCAATACAACGCCTTCCGGCCCATAACATGATCGCCTTCCGGCCCATAACATATTGCCTTCCGGCCCACATAACATACATAGCACACATATAACAAATAACTTACCACATATAGCATACATATCACATATCATATCTGACCTTCCGGTCACAAAGTCAAACCCTTCCGGGTACAGTGCAGTGAGAAGACTCACCTCGAAAATGCTGAAAGCTAGCAACTCCAGAAATCACTCGTGCACAATCCGACGAGCTACAACCTTCCTATAACATCACATATCTCTCATTAACACTTATATCTTCTAAGTATGACTATCCCTAAGAAGTCAGACTTAGGTCAACTCTGGTCAATGGTCAACGGTCAACGGTCAACTCGACCGGACTCGGCGAGTGCCATGGCGACTCGGCGAGTCTAGACGTTCTCCAACTCTCTGAGAGTCCCTACCTACTCGTCGAGTATCCTCCTTGACCCGACGAGTTACTCCTGGAAGAATCGCGGGGCCACCCCGACTCCACTCGCCGAGTCTGAAGAACAGCTCGACGAGTTTTAGTAAATCTCCAAGCTACTCGCCGAGTCTGTTCATCGGACTCGGCGAGTCCACGCCATGAAGTCGATCAAACTGCTTCCTGAGATAAGTCTCGTCCCGAAATACACAAGCATGGGACCTTCTGGACCTCTAAAGGTCCTAATACAAGATTATAGTCGTTGGGTAACAAGGCACTAATTCATCTAATCACCAAATGGGTTCCATAAACCCTAAATCCATGCACACATCAACATAACAGAAAGGAATCCGAAATATTACCTGGAATATGCCCTCTCTGTGTCTCCAAACCACAGAACTCGAATCCCTTGCTGTTCCTTTAGCCAAAACCCTTCTCCTCCTTGCACAACAATTTCTTTAAGCCCTAATATCCTCCAATCTTGCTCTAGATGCCCACAGCCGTTTAGGGTTCTTCTCAGTCGACTAAAGACGGACAATGACGGCCTATAAGTGCATTATATACGACCCAAACCTGAGCGGTTAGGGTTTTCGCTAAACAGCGTAGACTCGCCGAGTCCATATCGGACTCGTCAAGTCCAGTCGCGAACCCGCGACCAAGTCTGCGATCCTACTCGGCGAGTCTAGGCTCCAACTCGCCGAGTCCCCTCTTAACTCACCCCAAAAACATAATTTAACAATACCTGAGATTCCGGGCTGTTACAACTCTCCCCCACTTGGATTAGACTTCGTCCTCGAAGTCTCACTCTGAAAATAGTTCCGGATGCTGCTCCCGCATCTCACGTTCCGGCTCCCAAGTCATTTCCGACCCCTTACGGTGTTGCCACTGAACCAACACCAGAGGTACTTCCTTGTTCCTCAGAACCTTGATCTTCCGATCCCTGATGGCCACTAGTCTCTCGGCATAATTCAGGCTCGCATCCACCTGAATATCCTCCAATGGAACCACTGCCGACTCATCGGCTATGCACTTCCTCAATTGCGACACATGAAAAGTGTCGTCGATCTGTCCCAAATCCGCTGGCAACTCCAACCGATAGGCTACCCGGCCTACCCTTGCGATCACACGAAATGGCCCAATATACCGGGGCCCCAACTTGCCCCTCTTCCTGAATCGAATCACTCCTTTCCAAGGAGAGACCTTCAGGAGAACGAAGTCGCCGACCTAAAATTCAAGCTCGGATCGGCGCCTGTCTGCATAACTCTTCTGTCGGCTCTGGGCAGTCAATAACCTCTGCCTAACTTGCTGAATCTGCTCTGTCGTCTGAAGCACGATCTCCGTGCTGCCCATCACTCTCTGTCCCACCTCTCCCCAGCAAATGGGGGTCCGACATCTCCTACCATACAACAGCTCAAAAGGTGGAATACCAATGCTCGAATGATGGTTGTTGTTGTAGGAAAACTCTGCCAATGGTGAATACGCATCCCAACTACCCCCGAAGTCTAACACACACGCCCGGAGCATGTCCTCCAGCGTCTGAATCGTCCGCTCGCTCTGACCGTCTGTCTGGGGATGGTATGCGGTACTAAAATGCAATTTAGTACCCAGCTCCTCATGGAATTTCTTCCAGAACCTGGAAGTGAAGCGCACATCACGGTCTGAAACAATCGAGATCGGCACTCCATGCCGAGATACCACTTCTCTCACATATATCTCCGTCAACTTCTCTGCTGAAGAACTCTCGCTGATGGCAAGGAAATGTGCACTCTTCGTCAACCTATCCACAATCACCCAAATTGCGTCAACTCCCCTAGCAGTCCTCGGCAATTTGGTGATGAAATCCATAGTGATCTGTTCCCACTTCCACTCAGGGATCTCCAATGGCTGTAGCTTGCCATGCGGTCTCTGGTGCTCGGCCTTAACCCTACGGCAGGTCAAGCACCTCTCAACGAACCATGCCACGTCCCTCTTCATACAGGGCCACCAATACTCTTTCCTCAAATCCAAATACATCTTCGTAGCACCGGGATGGATCGAGAATTTCGATCTATGAGCCTCTTCCATCAAAGTAATACGCGTACCGCCCACGAACGGTACCCAAATCCGACCCTGAAACGTCATAAGCCCTCGTCCATCCTTAACGAACTCTAAAATTAGCCCCACAACCCGCTCCTTCTTCTGCATCTCTGGTAGCACAGCCTCGGCCTGTGCCCCACGAATAGCATCCAACACTGGAGTCATCACAGTCAGTCTCAAGCATACGTCTCGCAATGGAGTGCTCTCCGCCCTGCGGCTCAATGCATCGGCTACCACATTAGCCTTGCCTGGGTGGTACAGGATCTCACAATCATAATCCTTGACCACATCCAACCACCTCCTCTGACGCATATTTAGGTTGGGCTGATCCATCAAATACTTCAAACTCTTATGGTCCGTGTATATCGTACATCGAACCCCATACAAGTAGTGACGCCAAATCTTGAGAGCGAACACTACTGCCCCCAACTCTAAATCATGTGTGGGATATCTCGCCTCATGAGGCTTCAGCTGCCTCGACGCATAAGCTATCACATGACCCCTCTGCATCAACACTGCACCCAGTCCCGAAATCGATGCGTCGCAATATACCACAAAATCTTCCATCCCTTTTGGGAGAGCTAATACCGGGGCTTCGCACAACCTCTGGCGAAGTGTCTCAAAGGAGGTCTGCTGCTCGGGCCCCCATGAGAATGCAACACCCTTCCGGGTCAATCTGGTGAGTGGCACTGCGATCTTGGAGAAATCCTTGATGAATCTCCGATAATACCCTGCCAACCCAAGGAAGCTCCTGATCTCAGAGGGTGACTTCGGCACCTCCCAACTCATCACTGCCTCAACCTTGGCCGGATCGACCAATATCCCTTTCTGATTAACCACATGTCCTAGAAATTGGACCTCCCGCAACCAGAAGTCACATTTGGAGAACTTTGCATAAAGTTTCTCCGACCTCAATACCTCAAGGACCTCCCTCAAATGCTCCTCATGCTGCTCTCTAGATCTAGAATACACCAGAATGTCGTCGATAAATACAATCACTGATCGATCCAACATCGGTCTGCATACCCTGTTCATGAGATCCATGAACACAGTCGGGGTATTGGTGAGCCCGAAAGGCATCACCACAAACTCATAATGCCCATAACGCGTCCTAAACGCTGTCTTCTGGACATCCTCATCCCGCACTCTCACCTGATGGTACCCTGACCTCAGATCGATCTTGGAAAACCAAGATGCTCCCTGCAACTGATCGAATAAATCATCGATCCTCGGTAACGGGTAACGGTTCTTAACCGTCAACTTGTTCAACTCCCGGTAATCAATGCACATCCGGTGTGAACCATCCTTCTTCTTGACGAACAGAATAGGTGCTCCCCACGGCGAGCTACTCGGCCGAATGAATCCCTTCCCCAGCAACTCCTGGAGCTGCGAGGACAACTCTTGCATCTCTGGAGGTGCAAGACGATAAGGCACCTTAGCAATAGGCGTGGCTCCCGGAACCAGATCGATACCAAACTCTACTTGCCTCACAGGAGGTACTCCCGGCAGCTCCTCGGGAAAAACATCTGGAAACTCACGCACCACAGGGACCTCCTCAACTGACTTCGGTCTCTCGGAATCCCCCCGCGTATCCATCACATACGCCACAAAACCCATACAACCCTGCTGTAGACACTGCCTCGCCCTAGCGGCCGAACAGAAAGCTGATCCCGAACGGGTACCCTCGTCGTACACCGAAAGAACTCCCCCACTATGGTCTCGTATGGTCACCAACTGACACTCACAGTCGATGACAGCGCCGAATCGGCTCAACCAGTCCATGCCTACGATGACACAGACATCACCCATCGCAATAGGAATCAGGTCAATCGGGAATTCGACCCCGAAAATCTCTAGCATGCATCCCCGAAGAACCTCCGTGGCACAAATCACTTTCTCGTCAGCTATAGAAACTCTCAAAGGTCGACCCAACGACTCACGACTAGCGCTGATATGCTGACTAAAGGCTAAGGACACAAAGGACCTACTCGCACCTGATTCAAATAACACTAAGGCAGGCACAGAGTTCACAAGGAAAGTACCTACGCATATAATAACATAAGCACAACATCTCGACATTAAAATAAATACATGAATTACAACATACCTGCCACGACATCGGGCGCAGCACGGACCTCCTCCGCAGTCAGCTGAAAGGCTCTCCCACGAGCCCTCGGGGCCTCGACCTTCACCGGTCGAGCCTCAGTAATCCTGGCAATAGGTGCAGATCCCTGACGAAGCTGCGGACACTCGGCCTTCCGATGGCCGGTCTGGTTGCAATGAAAGCAAACCATAAACCCCTTGGAGCACTCCCTAGCAATGTGCCCCTCCTTGCCGCACTTGTAGCAAGCACCGGCTCGACACGCCCCATCGTGACCCTTGCCGCACTTTCCGCAAGTACGGCTCTTCGGACCTCCCGTCCTCGAATCGGCGGACTTGATCCGCTTGGCTGCCGGCTGAGACTGAGCCGGCCGCCGGTCTGCCTGCTAAGACTCGGCCTCCTCCCTGGCCTGAGTCTCCAACTTGATCTCACGCTTCCTGGCATTCGCCTGAAGCTCCGTAAAAGTATGATAGGTGGAGTTCGACACAAACTCCCGGATATCCCTCCTCAAGACACCCAAGTACCGGCTCATCCGAGCCTGCTCTGTGGACACCAGCTCGGGGCAAAACATCGCCCTCACATGAAACTTCCGCGTGATCGCCGCCACCGAATCTGTACCTTGCTTGAGGGTTAAGAACTCCTGAACCAACCGTTCCCGCTCCACCGGGGGAACGTACTCATCCCTGAACATGGCAGTAAACCCCTCCCATGTCACCGCTGTAGTCTCTGCCAAAGTGAAGTTCGCCGTCACGAACTTCCACCAGTCCTTCGCTCCCAGACGGAGCTGGTTCAAAGCGAACCGTACCCTCAGGTGCTCCGGGCATGAACAAGTGTAGAAGCACCCCTCTATGTCCGCGATCCACCTCATCGCCGCAATTGGATCCTGCGTCCCATCGAACTCCGGTGGCTTCGTGTTGCTGAACTCTCGGAACAGCAACGAGTCACCCCCCTGTGGCCTAGCAGCGGCCACAGCTGCGGTAGCTGCAGCGGTCGCAGCCTCAGTCAACGCGGCGTACCGCTCATCGAATGTCTCCATCAGGGTGGTCTTAATAGACCCAAACATCTCCGGGATCTCAGCCCGGATCGCCGCCGCCACCTCCTCGTGAATCATCTGACGAATATCCTCGTCACTCACCCCGCTCGTACTCGCTCCGTGGCGTGGTCTAACCATGATGTCTCTGAAATACAACATAAAACTATTAGAGACTCCATCAAGTGTAATCGCACTCGATAACGCAACCCTACTCAGTCTCCGATATCCAGGGATTCTTACTTGGGTCTCCCACTGACCCGGTGTCTTCTGTAGTACGGGCCCAATACTACCGACCACACCGCATCAGCATTCATCCCAAGTCTTCCTCCCCAAACCCCGGATAGTGAGTACTCTACTTCTGATATGCACTATCTACCCGCATACTAGCAAACCATCTCATATCGGCAAACTTCCCTAGACTAAGGCATCACAAATCAGGCCACTCTAGTCCTATCATGAATACCTAGTCTTCTAGCATGCATAACAATTTATATCATATAACATTGTAAGGTATTTTGGGGATCTTTACCGTTCGGGCGCTGACTGATCGTACACACTGCTTCTTTCGTGCTTACCACAAAACCATTTACAAAAGTTTATGCCTTTATTTAAAAAGTTCTCCTCAAATCCTCGGTTTGAGTTCAGTTACTCCCGAAGGTGCACCCGAATCCCTCAAACCAAGGCTCTGATACCAATTGTAACAACTCAAATTTTCAAACAAATTTTTCATTTTTAAAAATAAGGTATTTCCATTCAAAACAAGGCATAATTAATTTTAAGTATTATGTCAGATACAAATAGTCTAAATCCCAAGATCATAAAAACAATCTTCAGTGTGTATCGATCACGCCGGCGCCTTCCCACGGTCCTCGCTAGTACCTGAAACACATACATAACCACTGTAAGCATAAATGCTTAGTGAGTCCCCCAATATACACTTACGCACATACGCCTTTCCAGGCCCTGACCTTCCGGTCCTCAATACAACGCCTTCCGGCCCATAACATGATCGCCTTCCGGCCCATAACATATTGCCTTCCGGCCCACATAACATACATAGCACACATATAACAAATAACTTACCACATATAGCATACATATCACATATCATATCTGACCTTCCGGTCACAAAGTCAAACCCTTCCGGGTACAGTGCAGTGAGAAGACTCACCTCGAAAATGCTGAAAGCTAGCAACTCCAGAAATCACTCGTGCACAATCCGACGAGCTACAACCTTCCTATAACATCACATATCTCTCATTAACACTTATATCTTCTAAGTATGACTATCCCTAAGAAGTCAGACTTAGGTCAACTCTGGTCAATGGTCAATGGTCAACGGTCAACGGTCAACTCGACCGGACTCGGCGAGTGCCATGGCGACTCGGCGAGTCTAGACGTTCTCCAACTCTCTGAGAGTCCCTACCTACTCGTCGAGTATCCTCCTTGACCCGACGAGTTACTCCTGGAAGAATCGCGGGGCCACCCCGACTCCACTCGCCGAGTCTGAAGAACAGCTCGACGAGTTTTAGTAAATCTCCAAGCTACTCGCCGAGTCTGTTCATCGGACTCGGCGAGTCCACGCCATGAAGTCGATCAAACTGCTTCCTGAGATAAGTCTCGTCCCGAAATACACAAGCATGGGACCTTCTGGACCTCTAAAGGTCCTAATACAAGATTATAGTCGTTGGGTAACAAGGCACTAATTCATCTAATCACCAAATGGGTTCCATAAACCCTAAATCCATGCACACATCAACATAACAGAAAGGAATCTGAAATATTACCTGGAATATGCCCTCTCTGTGTCTCCAAACCGCAGAACTCGAATCCCTTGCTGTTCCTTTAGCCAAAACCCTTCTCCTCCTTGCACAACAATTTCTTCAAGCCCTAATATCCTCCAATCTTGCTCTAGATGCCCACAGCCGTTTAGGGTTCTTCTCAGTCGACTAAAGACGGACAATGACGGCCTATAAGTGCATTATATACGACCCAAACCTGAGCGGTTAGGGTTTTCGCTAAACAGCGTAGACTCGCCGAGTCCATATCGGACTCGTCGAGTCCAGTCGCGAACCCGCGACCAAGTCTGCGATCCTACTCGGCGAGTCTAGGCTCCAACTCGCCGAGTCCCCTCTTAACTCACCCCAAAAACATAATTTAACAATACCTGAGATTCCGGGCTGTTACACCATTCTACTTAATTCCATTAATCCTTTGTGTTCTTTGATGCTTGTTAATCAGACCATGAAAGAACGCACTGTTTTCGTCACCATCTAGAGCCCATTTAGTTCGGGATTTTTGTTTTAAGTCTTCAATTTGGATAGAAAAAAGTAAAGCTTTCAAAAAGCCGAAAATTTCTAGCTTTTTAGTTTTTAGCCATTTTTCTCCTAAAAAGAGTTTTTCTTATTCAAACACTTTTTAAAATCCGTTTTTCCTAAAAGCCATAAGTTAATAAGCATTTTTCTTAAAAAATCAATTTTATGAAGAAAAAAAAAAGTTGTAACCAAACACACCCTAAAAGTTCAAAACAAATCAAGTCTTTTTCAGGCTATTTCTTCTTCATCCTTCTTCCTTAACATAATCCAGATTGTTGTGTTTTATTTGGAACGCTTCCACCTCCTCTTCACCTTCATCAATAGAGAAGTTAATAGTTTCATCTGTTGTAGTTAGATGTCTGTAATAAAGACAAAGAATAGAAAAAGGGTGATCATCGAGTATAGTTGGGTACTTGGTTGTAAAGTGTAAGAAAGATAAAGAACAGATTTGAAAATACATAAGAGGCTGGGATGGGGCAGTGAAGTTGTGAAGGACGAACGATGTGTGCCTGGTGAAGGAGAGGCCGAGAGGGGTGAACAATGAACGAAACAGAAAGTCGTGTTGCTGATTGTTGAAATCGTAAAACGTGAAGGTCCGAACTCTGAAGGACAGAAACAGAAGGCAGATAGGAATAGGATACGATGGGCACAACCGATGGAAATTGGAATACAAAATTAGATTAGGTTTGAACCATCTTGTGAATTCTAAACCCTAATGGACTTGTGAAGCGGATTTTAGCAGCCCAAATATTAACAAGCCCAAAATTGTTTTTATTATAATTTTAAGTTTTTAACCATATATAATATATTTATAAAATATAAAAATATTATATATATGGGTCATCATCGAGTCATATTTGTGTTGAAAATCTTGACGCTAACCTTACCCATTTATTTTTCGTGTAGTGTCATGTCAACCCATGTACATAAACGAATTGAAATCTTTGACCCTAACCTCCTAACTTCTTGTCGGGTTCGTGGGTTATCGTGTCGATTTTGTCAGGTCAACCCGCAAACCCAAACAGGTGACCCAACCCAACCCATGAAATAAAAGGGTTTACGAGTTGGCAGGTCAAAAATCTCAACCCAAACCCATTTATTTTTGGGTTTGGTCCGTGTCGAGTTACGGTTTGGTCAAGAGTTGTCTTCCCTATAATTTAGTTATACAAATGTTGCATCGGAAGATTACTACAACGGTGATATTGAGTGAATTAGTTATAATTTGGGATTTGGATTTTGAAATGAAAAATGGGAAATCTTAGCGAGCCATTTCCGATTTTGTCGGCAGCTTCATTTTTAGGCTTGAACCTATTTTTTTGGATTTGCAGCAACTAGAATCCATTTGAAATAGAATTTAAATGTTGGAATGAAATTATAGAATTGGAATGGAATTTGGAGAAAATTTGTCATTTTTTAAGTGATTGAATGTATAGATTGTAACCGGAGAAAATGCTACCGATGGTCAACGGTCAAGAGAGAAAGAGAGAGGGGCTCGTTGGCCAATTTTCTATTTTGGACCCACCAAAAGAAACTATTACACAATCATCTTTTGTTATTGCAAGATAAAAATAAATATAAAATGACGTGAAGTCAAAATATGTACTCATCTAAAATAGGTGTAAAGACTAAAGAACTTCGAAATTAGTATCATAAAAAATTAACACCCATTGTAGCAAACTATGTACCAAATTACAACAATAAATAACTTCAAAAACAAGTGTGTTACACAGATAAACTATACAAAATGTGGTGCTTCCAACAAATAACCACCATGTTTAGGTGCCTCAAAAAGCTTTTTCTACTCTGTACAAATGACAAGTTTACCCATGTGTTCCCACCCATCCATTAGGGATACCATGTTTATGAAACCATTCAGGCATGTGAAACTTTTCATAGAGTAGAGGCCTTACATCACCCTGTTCGGACAGTTGTTTCAGAAGTGGAAGAATGACATCAAGAAGCTGATTATCATGTGGTTGTCCAGCAGAAAAAGGTATGCATGGGATTCCATTCACTGGTTGCAATAAGAAACTGAATGGATTGTTGTCTACAATCACAATTCTGCAGAAGTTTCTTGATATACAAGAAAGGTCCTTCACATGTTCCCTGTATTCCCTGTAATATTTAAAACATTTAACCTCTTTCTGCAACTATATTATTATCTAGAAAAAGAAAATACATTGCTATTTCTTGAATTTAGCCTAAAGATAACGACTTACGTGGAACTTGTTGAAGGGCGATAAAGTCTACGACTAAATCTGTTTTCAGCATCGATTCTGTCAACAAGTGGTTTAGCATAACCTGCAGTCATGTAATAAATTAATAACTGAAGCTGAAAAAATCAACAAAATGAAAAGCAGTGAGCAAACCTTCAAGGCCAGCAGTGAATAGAATAAGATCAGCAAATAAACTGAGTTGGGTAAGAAATTCGTGCAATCCAGGACGTTCGAATACTGTTACATAGTTGATTTTGGGTTTGCCTTCACTTTCCTTCAAATCAGAAGTTTGAATGTTATGTTTGGTTATTTATCTTTATGATAGAAGATGAGTAGATGATGAAGATAGATATTGTTACCTTGTCTGAAGATAGGCATTCTAGCTCAAACCAATCCAATCCAGCATCTATGGCTTGATTACGAACAATGGCAGGTAAACTGGAAGTCTCATAAGCACATACCAGAGTTTCATCCAAATCAAGAACAACCTACAGCGAGAGTTACATCAATGTTTATAATCAAGCTCAAATCTAATTAGGTTTCTGCACGAATCTGCTTGAAATCTGATATGTAATGTAGAAGAGTTGATTCCATGACTCTAAACAGTAAGAAGAGGTAAAAACTTTGGTCCCCTGGAGTAAAGTATCACTTATTGCAGTAGTATTATCATATGATCTAGTAATTTGAAGTTTTGAACACGAATTCAAATTCTAGAAAAGCGCATTCGTCATCGAAATTAATACAAACGCCTAGCAGTTGTAAGTTGTTCATTCAATAGAAGCAACAACATAAATGAGGGGAACAGTTATGGTAATAACTAACAACGATTTTGTTAACCTAGTTTTTACTCACACAAAAAAGCAAATCAAGGAAACGAAAAAACACATTGAAATGAAAATTAAGCGTACCGTGAGCTTTTGCGAAAGATCATAGGCGGCATCGGCAGTTGGAATATTGACAGCAGAGGCGGCGTACGGTGACGGAGATTCGGGAGATTCAGACAATTCAACGACGGGCAAAGGCTCAAAAGACGGCGACGAAGACGAAGAAGAAGAATAATTAATCAAGGTAGGAGTGGCTTTAATGATCTGAACGAAGATCTGAAAGAAGAAAGCCAACCAGTTCAACAGTGCCCGCCATACGTGTAAGGTCTTCTTTGGCGCGTATACTTCGGTATCTGATTGACCAAGCTCCACCATCGCCGGCCGCCAGCAGAAAAGACACTCACAAACACAGAAAGTAAGCCTTAGTATTATAGATTGAATCAGACGATTCCGCTTTTTTGTGTCCTCTCGTCAATATCGAAGACGATGGGGGAGAATCGGAGATGGGGTGGCGCCTCTTGAAGAGATAGAGAGTGTGAGCCACGCGTTTGTCGAAACGAGTGGGGAATTTCAATCGTCGCCGTGAAGATGGATTGGGGAAGAGACTGATTTTTGCCAGTTGTTCAATTATGTAGGGGCAAGCCACCTATGTTTCTAATTTTCTCAAAAGGTCCATAGAGTTTAACATTTTCAACTAAGGCCACAAATATCGTGATATTGTTGCATTGATTTCCTTTCCGGTTATTTCTATGATCAATATATTAAGAAATATGAAAACTTTGTTTTTATGTGTTTATTTACAAGAAAAACCCTAAATTTGATCAGACTCTTTTATATTAACTTATCATTCTCTTTTTTTTTACGGAAAGATTGCAAAATTATTTCCAAAAAAAAAAAAAAAAAAAACTTTAATCCTCTTTTTAATAATGTAAATGTGGCTATTCACTAAAACAAACAATTGAAAATAATAAACCTTTAGAATCTTAAAACATAAAACTACTATATATATATATATATATATATATATATATATATATATATATATATATATATATATATATATATATATATATACACGATTTGAGCAAATTCACTAAATATGCTCAAAGATATAAAATATATCTAGAATTAGTGCTAACAAAAATATTGCAAGTATACATTACACATATATGTCATAAGGTGGTTTGTTTGCAACTTTAATATTGTCCCCGCGATAGGATCATACGAGTCTTCTGGTTAAGATACAAAAGTCTATAAACTAGGTTAAAATCTCAATTTGTAAACATTTAGAATATTGTTAGTATTCTACGATTATCTCTATGTTATAAACCCTAAAACATGTTCAATGTGAGACGTCCAAAATGTATATTTTACCTATTTTTAATATGTGGTCTAGAAGATACATGTAGACCATCTTCTTATTAAATATTCATGTAATTTTAAATAAAATTACAAAATAACAATATATTTAAAAATATATGCAGAATTTTAGTTTATTTTTTCATTTGTTATAAAAGACAACGTTTTTTCACGACAACAAAACAAATCTACAATTTGGAAATAAAATTTTTAATGTCTTGGTTTGGAATATATTTAGGTGTTTGTTAAACGCTAATTATTTAGGTTTTCTCGTAATTTAACCAAAAAATTAGAAAATTATGTTATTATTACCGAATGAAAAAAAAAAAAGAAGTGATGATGAAATAGAATTTTGGATTTTCTAATATGAGCCTAAGGCACATATAAAAAGCATTAATTAGAGTATTAATTATAAAAATATTATTGTAATTAATTGTGATAAGTATTAATGATAAATAATATTTTTTATAATTAATTTATTTTGCAATTAATTATGGTAATATTACCGATAATTAAGGTATATCACATTTAATTATGATAATATTTCTTATATTTAATATTTTAATTAATATTTTTTATATATGTTCTTAGGACACATATTAAAAAACTCATATAATTTTACAATACTACATTATATTTAGGGGTCGGCTAAAAAGACACTTCATTTTTCCATATAGACACTTTATTTGAATTTTAGGATATTTTTATTGGTTAAATTTGCATTGTTTTCCGAAAAAATAATTTATAAATAGGTTATTATTTGTTGACTTTTGAATAATCCAAAAAATTATAAATATTTAGGGATCGGCTATTTTTATCATTTGAAGACTTATTTTAAAATAATCCAATAATATTAGAAAACGCCAATAGTGTCTTGCCTATGAGTTACAATGGTTGTGAAATGAAGAAGTTGTCAAACTTTTGTGGTCAAAATAGAAAATATGAAACTCCAAAAAGGAGCGAGGATGGGTTAATAACTCGATCTACGCGCCCAATCAAGCACGGGTGTTACGAACGGAGTCGACAAAAATGAGGAAAAGGAGGGGAAGGAGTAATTGTGCATTGACTAAATAAATGCATATCGAAGATTCACAATGAAGGCAAAGTTTCGAAAATGGTCCTTTTGGTTTTTGAAAAGTAACAAGAATACAAGATGAGACTAATTTTCAGATATACTTCATAACTGTCTTTTTGGTTTCAGAAAATGGTATAGATGGCCCGTTTTCAACATTACGTCTTTGTGGTTGTCACATTTAAAAAAAAAACCGACCAATATGCCCCATATGACCATTTTAAAAAGATATTTTTCTAAACATCAACACCAACACCGCCACCATCTATCACCCCACCACCAACAACCATCGGTTACTATGAATTTTCTAGAAAATCTACCTTAAATGATAATATATTATAGATTGAGCTTCAATTCCGTGACCACCATCATCTTTCATCATTAATGGTGATTATGTTAGGGCTAGTATTTCACCCCACCACCAATTACCATCGACCGTCACCTACAACCACCACTAAAAACAAATCTAAAATTTTATATATAATGGTTTGCAAACCCTTAGAATCAAATCCAAACACAAAAACATAGAAACTTCATTCCTAATAATCTTTTTCAATGAAATAACCAAAATGAAGAACACGAAATCTACATCCTTAATCAGCTCTCACGTACACCCTTATACTATATGTAAAATTAAATGTTTAATTATTACTATATGTATAAGAATAAGTCAGTCGAACCGCTAGTACGCCTCATTCACGAAGTCGGTCTATAATGGGAGTTTAAGGAAGCGGCCTATAAAATAACCGTCATTGGGTATCCACTCTTACCCACCGCCCCCTTAACTGGTGAAGGGTCGTTATCTGAACGGGTTTGATATGACAACTTAATCCTAATTAATAAGTATAATGAACTATAAAGTAACTAAATCTTTTTTTATAAAAATTCTCAATCTTAGTTACTTTAGGAAAAATGTGAATTTGTATGTTAACCCATGAAATTGCACATTACACTTTATGAGTCGTTAGTAGAGCGCATGTGGTTAACCGACACACTAATAGGGACGAATAAACTAAAGGCCAAGAGACCCAGTGCGTCCCGGATGGACTGCATGCCTGTGAGGCGTACCAGTCAGGTTGAAGGCCCGGAGAAAGTTCCAGATAGGTTGAAGACCCGGTGAGCGTACCAGTCATGTTGAAGGTTCTGTGAGCGTACCAAATAGACTGTAGTTCGGTTATAACATCCCGATTCCCAGGTATGAGAATTTTATTTAAAAAGACAGTTTTTCCTTGGAAGTCGTCGAGTTGATGGAATCAACTCGACGTGTTGAAAATCTATGGGTCGCGTTTCTTTTTGGACCAACTCGACAATAATCACTCCACTGCTGGATCATATTAGGGAGGCACAGGTTGAGGGCCTGAAGGAGGAGCGCCAGAAGTGCGAGAGGATAGTGGGCCGAGTAGCTTCATTTGATTACGATAGTCGAGGATTATTGACCCAGTATGGGGGTCTGGGTACCATACTGGGGCGGTGTACAATATGTGTTGATGGATGAGGCCCAAAAGTCTCGGTTCTCCATCCATCCAGGGGCGACGAAGATGTACAGAGATCTTCAACCCGATTACTGGTGGCCCTGCATGAAGCGGGACGTAGCATGGTATGTAGAGAGATTCCTGACCTGCAGGAAGGTCAAGACAGAGCACCAGAGGCCCCATGGAAAGATGCAGCCGTTAGATATTCCCGTGTGGAAATGGGAGGATATCACTATGGACTTCATTATTAAGCTTCCCAGGACCGCATGTGGGGTTGATTCGATATGGGTCATCGTGGATCGGTTGACCAAGAGCGCTCATTTTATACCGATCCAGGAGAGTATCTCGGCCGAGAAGTTGGCTAAGATATACGTGCGAGAGGTAGTGGCACGTCATGGAGTGCCTGTCTCGGTGGTGTCAGACCGAGATGTCCGGTTTATTTCCAGGTTTTGGAAGCGTTTTCACGACGAGATGGGTACTCGTCTCCATTTCAGCACCGCTTTCCACCCTTAGATAAACGGGCAGAGCAAGAGGATGATTCAGACTCTCGAGGACATGCTTCGGGCGTGTGTTCTAGATTTCGGTGGCAGCTGGGATAAGTATCTTCTGTTAGCAGAATTTTCATATAACAACAACTATCACTCCAGTATAGACCGGCCTCCCTTCGAGATACTCTACGGAAGGAAGTGTAGGACCTCAATCTATGGGGGTGAGGTCGGTCAAAGAGTCATGGGGAGTATAGAGGTAGTACTCAAGACTACAGAGTGGATTCAACAAGTCCGGAGTAGGCTCCAGACTGCTCAGAGTCGGCAGAAGAGTTACGCCGACAAGAGGTGTTCGGACTTGGAGTTTCAGGTGGGCGATATGGTCTTCCTGAAGGTGTCACCATGGAAAGGTGTTATCAAGTTTCCGAACCGGGGCAAGCTGGGCCGTTCATTGGTCCATTTAGGGTTTTGGCCCGAGTGGGTCAGGTTGCTTATCGATTAGATCTTCTAGCAAAACTTAGCCAGATCCACAACATGTTCCATGTTTCTCAGTTGCGGAAGTGCTTAATGGATGATTCAGCCGTTGTACCCTTTGAGGATATTCAGACTGATGATAGACTGAATTACATCGAGAGACCCATGGCGATTTTAGATCACAAGTCAAAGGAGCTGAGGAACAAGAGGGCAAAGTTAGTGAAGGTACAGTGGCAGCACCGCAAGGGTTCAGAGTGGACGTTGGAGCCCGAGGAGGAAATGAGGGAGCACTACCCAGAGTTGTTTTCAGAGACAACAGACTTCGAGGACGAAGTCTAAGATAAGTGGGGGAGTATTGTAACATTCGGTATCAGGTACGTATTTAAATTCAAGCCAAACTTCATATTTTACCTTTGGACTCGGCGAGTTAGAGGCCCAACTCGTCGAGTAGGATCGACTCCACGTCGGGGTACTAAGTGACCTACTCGACGAGTCGGAAGACCGACTCAGCGAGTAGGAGCTGTCTGAGTGAAACCCTCAATTGGAGGGTTTGCACCCCTATTTAAACATCTTATGAGGCTTCCACCCCAGCATCCATCACTTTCAAGCTCTGTCCTCGAAACCCTAATACGTTATGAGCATTCTTGAGCAATTTTTGCCTTTCCTTATGATTTGAAGTTAGAAGAAGAAAGGGAAAGCTTAGTGAATCAAGAAGCAAGTCAGTAGATCCGGAGTTGTGGTTGCACTTCCAGCTATTTGAGGTAAAGAGCTCCTACCTTGACCCCTGAATTGTTAGATCTACTTTGAGGCTTGAATCTTGTCATCTTTGGGGGTATTTCCAAGCCATTTCGGATTGTAGAGTGTAATATAGGGTAAATACTTCAGATCTGGAACCTTGGAGGGTTCTCATGGCATAAAGGTGCCAACTTTATGGCCATGAGAACCCCATGCATGTAATAAACCATATTTTTGGTCTTTTGAGCTTAAAAGTCCCATGCATGGACGTAAAGTTCATGACTTTACGTGTTATATTGACCTTAGGAGCCCAGATCTACCCTTTGGATGAGATTAGCACAACATAAATCGAGTTTTGGGCATGGACATTAGTTGACTCGACGAGTCGTTCATATGAATCAACGAGTCGGGGGCTTGGTTCCCCAGCTTTTTCTGATTCGAAGGGATCTAGTTGAGTAGGGAAGGCATCTGGATGAGTCCAGGAGGAGGACTCAACAAAATAAGCGTAGTTTTGGACCTGGAAACCATGGGACTAGGCGAGTGAATGAACACACTCGGCGAGTCCAAGGCAATCTCCCAACCCATGAAGACGGACTCGACGAGTTGTTCATACAACTCGGTAAGTCACAGACTAGCCACACTCATATGATGAAGATGTACTCGGCGAGTCATATGAAGATAGTCCTGAAGATATGTTTGAAGGAGAACTCATCAAGTTCTTGCTAGACTCAACGAGTATAGTCGGGGTTGGGAACAGATGAAAGAATAAAGACTCGACGAGTTGGTGAACCAACTCTGCGAGTCGGGTCAACTGGGTGATGACTTTGACCAGGATGTTGACTTTAGCCAGGAATAAAATGGTCATTTTACCCTTAGAGTAGTTATCAGTTTTTGACTAAGTACCTTTATGGAAATTTATAGCCGGAGAGTCGCCAGAACAGCAGACAGAGATTCCTCACCCAGAGTTGCAGTAGTCAGTCACACAAGGTGAGTTTTCCTCTAGTAGGCATGGGTCTAAGGCACCAATACCGACTCGTTTATCTATTAGTACCATGTCGAGGTTAGCCCGATGCAGTTTATATGTTTCCGGATATCGGTCCGATGTCGGGTGGTCCCCAGAAGTAGTTATGTATGCTTGATGTCTTTGTGATTCATGCTTGATTATGTTATGTGTTATGTGTTCTGGACTTCGGTCTGATGCCACACAGGGCCCGATGTAGTGGGTGGGGCCCAAGTTATTCTGGATATCGGTCCAATGTCGGACGGGGACCAATTTATGCCGAACTTCGGTCCGATGTCGGGCGGGGCCCGATGCAGTGGGTGGGGCCCAGTTTGTGTTATATGTGTTATTGTATGGTATGTGGTAGTTTGGGGGAGCTCACTAAGCTTCGTGTTTACAGTTTTTAGTTTTGGTTTCATGTACTTCCGCTAGCAAAGGGAAGGGCTCGGGATGATCGCATGGCACACACCACAATTTCAGCCTGGGAGTTTACTCTGATGTTTTGTTATGAGATTTTGATTTTGATTTGAGACAGATACTATGATGTTTTATGATACATGATTTATTTTTTTACTTATGACTTTGGATGGTTCATGATTTTAATAATGATTTTAAAATGAAATTTTCAGGTCATATTTTTGGGATGTTTTAAGTTGGTATTAGAGTGTTGGTTTGAGGGATTCGGGCACACTTTCGGGGGTTTCTGAACTCAAACTAAGGAAATGGTATAAGTTTTCAAAAGAAAATCCATGTTTATAAAAGGTTTTTTGAAAATAGAAAGGAACTTTGAAAAGAGAAAAGGGGTGTGGTGTATGCAATCAGCCGAGCTCAAGTAAGTACTCCCAAATTACCCATACAAGTTTATGCCATGTTATGATTATCAGATTTATTAGAACAACATGCTAGAGTAGGACTAAGGATCTAGGATTGATGCTTTATGTGCCTGTTATATGTGTTTCAGCTTTATGAGAACTGCATGCTAGTACAAAATTGTCACTATGATAGCCAAAGTAGTATATGCTTGATTATGTGTACTTGATGCTCGAATGCTGCTTGCTTTGTGCTTTTAGGAGTCTTAGTTATCTTTTACTAACTAGTAAATGAATATGTTACGTTACATATTGCAAGGATTAATTAATTTTAGAAGGTTAGGTCTAACTCTATCGTGCAGCTCTTGTCTGAGCCCAACCGTTGTAGGGTAGGGTCTCATTCAAAGAATTATTTAGTCCTAGTGACATGTAATAGTATTCACGAGCTAGTTAGGAGGAGGTATTAGAGACTTCTTATGTAGCTGATAGCAGAGAGTGGGTTAGTGATTACCCTAGGGCAAGCCTAGGAAGAGTTTAGTACGAGGTCAACATTAGTAGTAGAAGGAAATTGGTGGAGTCAAAGCAGTCCTTGAGGAAAGTACGGATAGATGTGGAAGGTAGTATGGGCACGTACTACTGAAAGCAAAGGATCCGCACACAAATCAAGGAAGGTTGAGATCAGAGCAAGGGACTTGTAGCGTATTTGATTCCTCAAGTTATGTTAAGTATTCTGACGTTTGTTATAATGTGTTTTTAGAATGTTAGTTTTACGTCCTAGACCAACAGTTGGAAGTTCAGGTGCCGGAGAGGGATCAGGTTCAGGCTCTGGAGCCGAACACCTAGATGAGCAGACTAGGGAGTTTCTCTCCTCAGAGATCACTCGCACTATACTCGAGCAAACTCCTGTGATCTTCGGTTCAATCAAAGAGGGTATTTTGGAGCTCATGGATGAGATTGAGCGTGTTCCAAGTTGAGGTGGCGACCATGATGGGTCGCGCACGCTCACCTTCAGGGAGTTTAGAGCCTGTGGAGCTCCCGATTACCATGGGGATCGAGACCCCATTGCTAGTACCAGATGGTTGGCAGATGTTGCCAATGCATTCCGCACCAGCAGATGTCCCGAGGGGGATAAGGTCAGATTGGCATCTTGTCTTCTAAAGGACAGGGCATGAGATTGGTGGGAGGAGGTTGGGAGAGCTATTGGTGATGATACGGTATTGGATGCGATGACCTAAAGTGATTTCATGACCAGGTTTAGGGTTGAGTTCGCACCGGTTATTGAGGTGCAACAGCTTGCTAGGGAGTTCTAGGACCTCCAGCAGACGACAGTGACTGTGGCGGAGATCACCGCCAAGTTTAGGGAAAGGACCCTTCTCATTCCGCAGTACGCGGCGGACGAGGAGATGAAAAAGGCCCGATATCATGAGATGTTGTAGAGCGATATCCACTAGTTTGTGAGCCGTTCCATTTGCAAGACACTGGAAGACATGATTGCGAGGGCACGTGAGAGGGAGATTGATCTAGAGATGGAGAGGAAGAGGAAGCCAGAGGTGGCGTCTGGCGCAACAGGTTCAGGAAAAAAGCCCAAGGTAACTGATCATAGGTCTAAGGGACAGAAGAGCCACGGTCGATGTGGCAAGTGTGGCAGGTTGCATGATGGGGTGTGCAAGGCGGGGAGCTCCGGCTGCTTCAAATGCGGCCAGACTGAGCATATGAGTAGGGAGTGTACAGCTACCACTACTACCACCACCGCAACATCTAATCTGATTTGCTTCCATTGCAATCATAGGGGACACAAGAAGTCCTAGTGTCCGAGTTTAGCATTAGTAGGACAGGTGGTAGCACCCGCTCCTACCACATTGAGGATTACAGACGGCCGTTAGGGACGGGCTGAGGCGCTAGTAGTGAAGAAAAAAGCCTTCTAGTTAACAGCAGAGGAGGCACGAGCTACTCCTGATGTGGTTACTGGTATGTACGTTATCCATACTCTCTTTATTAATTTTGATTATTGCTCATGTTTATGTGCTTGTTTATAGGGTCGTTCCTAGTGAACGACATTTCAACTATGGTGTTGTTTGATTCGAGGGCTACCTGATCATTTGTGTCGCTTGCACTCGGTGAGTCAGATGAAGATAGTCCCGATGATATGTTTGAAGGAGAACTCGTCGAGTTCTTGCTAGACTCGACGAGTAGAGTTGGGGCTGGGAACAGATGAAAGAATAGGGACTCGACGAGTTGGTAAACCAACTCGGCGAGTCAGGTCAACTGGGTGAGGACTTTGACCAGGATGTTGACTTTAGCCAGGGGTAAAATGGTCATTTTACCCTAAGAGTAGTTATCTTTTTTTGAATAAGTACCTTTATGGAAATTTATAGCCGGAGAATCGCCGGAGCAGCAAATAGAGATTCCTCGCCCAGAGTTGCAGTAGTCAGTCGCACGAGGTGAATTTTCCTCCAGTAGGCACGGGTCTAAGGCACCAATCCTGGCCCGTTTATGTAGTATTAGCATGTCGGGGTTAGCCCGATGCAGTTTATATGTTTCTAGACATCGGTCCGATGCCGGGGTGGTCCCGAGAAGTAGTTATGTATGCTTGATGTCTTTGTGATTCATGCATGATTATGTTATGTGTTATGTGTTTCGGACTTCGATCCGATGGCGGGCAGGACCCAATGCAGTGGGCGGGGCCTAATTTATGGCAGACTTCGGTCCGATGCCGGCTAGGGCCTGATGCAGTGGGTGGGGCCTAGTTTGTGTTATATGTGTTATTGTATGGTATGTGGTAGTTTGTGGGAGCTCACTAAGCATCGTGCTTACAGTTTTGAGTTTTGGTTTTAGGTACTTCCGCTAGCAAAGGGAAGGGCTCGGGATGATCGCATGACACACACCACAGTCTCAATCTGGGAGTTTACTCTGATGTTTTGTTATGATATTTTGATTTGAGACAGTTACTATGATGTTTTATGATACATGATTTATGTTTTTACTTATGACTTTGGATGGTTCAGTTTGGGCTTGTCAATAATGTTGATGTAATAGTCTAGGTTAACCTTTGTAACCCGTTTTGGAAATAATAGAAGTGTATTATTTGAGTATTATGTGTTTTGTGCTTAATTGTGTGTCTTAATTTAATTAAGAATAAGAATAAGCGTCAAAAATGAAATGTTAGATAAAGCCGATATCTATGGATAATGTTGTAGTAGTTGAAACGAGGTTTCCGAATATATAGAGAATGCCGAAATCCGAGTTATAACGAAGAAGTTATGACCTGTCGAAGTTTCGCGATATTTAGCCCTAGTGATCTAAACGAATGTTGTAGAGTTCGTTAAACCGAGAGCGTGCATAAAAAGAACGCCCAAATCTGACTTCGTATGAGGAAGTTAAGATTTTCTGAAGTTTCGACTTAACAGTATGCAGCCCGAATACTCGATTCGAGATCGAGTGATTGTTGGTTGAAACAATCTAAACGAGAATCGAAGATCTCGTTGATAGTAGCGCCTTGGTGAAAAGACAGACGAAAACGGACGTCGGATGAAGAAGTTGTGAATTTATAACGGAGTTTTCTTGTCCCGACCTACTAAAAATAAATAATAAAAAATAAAATCAAAATTAGCCGACGGAGTCTAAACGAAAGTTGTAGAGCGTAGTCTCACCTACGCGTGGATATAAAGAACGTCGAAAACGGAGTTCGTATGAAAAAGATATGAATTTTCGAAGTTTATTAAATAATTAAAATTAAAATTTAATTATTAAATTCCGATATTATTCGAAGGAAGGGGGAGGGGGAGTCATCGATCCGATCCGAACTACGCCCAGCGTACCCCGATGCATGCACCGCCTCGGACTCGGGTGCTCCGATGACGCATGCAATGACAAACCGAGGCGTACGCCCCGCGTAAAGTTGTACGTCCAGCGTACTGCGAGGCCTCAGCCTCCTATAAAAGGGTTGCGAGGGCAGCCGACTCCATTTGCCAAATTCTCTTCTCTTTCTCCTGTCTTGCATCGTTTTACGTGCCAGAAGTATCCCGAAGCCCCAGTATCAATCCCGAGCCCCGAAGCAAGTTCTGAAGCCCCGAAGATCCCGAGAAGTGTAATTCCGGAGCCAAAGCTCTGCTCACGAGAAACCCGGTTTTTGTGAAGATCTTCCAGATCTACTAAAGAATACTACTTCTGCAAGTCATAGTGTTGTCCGATCATCTTCCGATCAAGTGAGTGTGTAGTTACTTTCTTCTAACACATAACTATGAAGTATTTTATACGAAATACGTGTTATGTGTATAATTTTGTTGTTATGTGTGTGAATGTATATTAACTTTCTTCTATCTCATAGATATGATTTATTCTCTATGAAATACGTGTTATGTGGGTGTGCCTCATCTGTTATGTGGAATATGTATTGAATGAGAATGCTATACAGGTTTTAAACTATGTATAAAAATATATATTTTTATCTACTAATATGTTGGGTAGAACATGGATAGATAGTTGGTGTGTGATAAATAGATGAGAGGCCTCGATGTTGTTGTTGTTGATCTAGTTATTCAGCGGAGTATGGATAACGACCACAGACTCTTTCTAGATAGTCTTGTGGAACACTAGTAGGTTCATAACATGTAGGTGTTGTGAACGATGTGTTCACCGGTGTACTCTATCCCCCTCATGGTTGGCTCTAGGATATCTATTGTTGAGGAAACCCCTTAGCAGTAATGTCCGTCCCGATGAAAATCCTAGATTAGGTCCCTTGAGATAGATGTTGTTTTAGGGACGTAAAGTGAGGATAACGGGAATGGGTAATCGGGTTATTGTTGGTTGGTGAAACTAAATATAATTTATTTATTGTGGGTTGAAAACCCTATATGCTCACCAGGCTCCCAAGCCTGACCCACTCGGTTTTATTTGTATTACAGGAAGTGGCACAAGGGCATAAGATGGATGAATCATCGAGTTGTTTTGTTTACAAGTCTGTATATGTATATATTTGTTGAATGACTTGTAATGTTATCGTTTATGCTTTATGGTCTGTATCGGAACATGACATCTCGAGTTTTGATTATATAATGAAAATGCATCTCTTGATGAAATGATTTGATAAATATTATTTTACCATATTTTGTTTTGGGAACAAATTCTGCAACTCTTTTAAATCAAAAGGATTTACTTTGAAATTATTTTAAAAAGCATAAATGAAATCGGTCTTTTCTGGTCATGATTTTGGGGATGTCACAGTTGGTATCAGAGCATTAGTTTAAGCGAACTAGGAATTTGTAGGATTTCTAGACTTAAACTTAGAATGATAAGTGGAGATTGTGAGATGTGTGTCTGATATATTATAGACACGAGCACTAGTATATTTTAGGAAGCTGCCTAAAATGCTTTTATGTGTTAAATGTTATATGTAGCCATATATGATATTATTTGTTCGGATCTATGGTCTATTGCCGACCGGATCTGGAAACCTTATGTGTTTAGGATTCTAAGCGTATGTCTACGGTATTAGAGTTAACATGTAAACGTTTCGGAGTGTTAAGGATGATTTGAATATCTATCATGGATGAGGATCTAATTTCACCTTATTCGGTGTGTAGATCAAAAATGGTAAGAACCAGAAGTGGCGTTGGAAACGCGGATGAAAACAGAAATCAACCACCAGTGATTGAGCAAAACCTGTTGTAGCAGCAGCACCAGAACCAATGACGATGGCTGGGGTGCAAGCCATGATTCGGGCTATGTTAGCCGAACAAAGGGATGAAATGCGACAGATGTTGCATGATAATAGGGACGAACCTATCATACCTATTGAGGAACCCAAATTGATTCCCGAGCAATCGGAGGAAGGGAACAATAGTCGCATGGTGAGTCAAGTTGGGACTCAAGGAGAAGAAGGAACGATCCGGAAAGGAGAAACAACAAGGATGGGCAAATGTACAAGAATTTCTTGGGCGCCAAGCCGCCAAGTCTTTCTGGAAGTCCGAAGCCTGTTGAGATTATGGATTGGATCTCCGAAATGGAGATGGTATTTGAAAGTTGTGGCTGTAGCAACAAACAGAAGACCGTCTTTGCAGTTAGACAACTGAAGACTGGAGTCTTGAGTTTGTGGAAGTTGCTGGCAGATATTATGCCACGAGGAGAAGCCCTGAAAATGTCATGGGAAGAGTTCTTGGAACAGTTAAGGGTGCAGTATTGCTCAGAGATAGATCTGATTGATCTGAACAATGAGTTCCAAAACTTAAAGAAGGGGAGGATGAGCATAGAAGACTATGCTACTGCATTCACTGAGAAGATGAAGTTATTTCCGTACCTAGTGTCAACGGAACTCTCCAAGATTGAGAGGTTTGCCAATGGATTGCCTGCCGACTTTGGCCCGACAGTCAAGATGGCAACCACTCTGAAAACAGCTGTTCGAGCAGCTAAGAATGTGGAGGCCCAGCAGAAGGAAAAGGGTCTGGAAAGGATAGAAGTTGGTGAAAAGAGGAAGTTCGATGGACCTTCAGGGTCCAACAAGAAAAACAAGTTCTCGAAGTCTAGTTCGAGAGGAGGAGGAGGCGAAGCGAAATGGTGCGAAAAATGTAAGAAGAAGCATCATGGAAAATGTGAGGTAGTGGGCACATGTTTTAAATATGGAAAGCCAGGGCACTATGCCAATGAATGCACCCTCACTAAGAAAGTTTGTTATGGTTGTGGTGACGAGGGACACATGTCGAGGGACTGCCCGAAGAAGAAGGAGGCAGCTAGACCCAACATTTCGCCAAAGCCGAAGGCGAGACCATTCCAGATGACACTGGAAGCTGCTAAAGATGAAGCTGATGTCGCTTCAGGTACCTTTCTCGTAAACACATTGCCTACCCAAATTTTATTTGATTCTGGAGCCAACTACTCCTTTATTTCGCATGAATTTGGTAGGAAACTAGCTTTGCCTATTGATAGACTAGATAATGCCTTATTAGTCGAAGTTGCTAGTGGAAAGTTTGTACCTGTTAGTCATCGTATGAAAAACATCTTAATTGACTTGAATGGGAATAAGTTCCACGAGGAATTATTGCCTATTGAACTAAACGGTTTCGACATCGTGCTTGGAATGGATTGGCTTAGCGCCAATGACGCCGAGATATTGTGCAAGAAAAAGATAGTCAAAGTAAACCCACCAGGGAAAGAGTCGTTTATGGTGTATGGAGATAAACGCAGAGTAAATTCTGGATGATGAAAGCCAGAAAGTGTTTGGCCAAAGGATGTACGTCGTATCTAGCATTCGTGATCAATACTAAAAAGGAGAAAAAGGTGATGCAGAGCATTCCTGTCGTATGTGATTATCCGGAAGTATTTCCCGAAGATCTTCCCGGATTACCGCCTGATAGACAAGTGGAGTTTAGAATAGACTTGTTACCAGAGACGACGCCAATAGCAAAAGCACCTTATCGATTAGCACCGATGGAGATGAAGGAGCTGATGATGCAACTTCAGGAGTTATTGGACAAAGGTTTCATTAGACCTAGTTCATCGCCCTGGGGAGCTCTGGTGTTATTCGTAAAGAAGAAAGACGGGAGCATGAGGATGTGCATTGATTACAGAGAGCTGAATAAAGCAACAATAAAGAATAGATATCCATTTCCGAGGATTGATGACCTGTTCGATCAACTTCAAGGTTCGAGCTATTTCTCAAAGATCGATCTTAGGACACGATATCATCAACTAAAAGTAAGAGAGCAGGATATAGAGAAGACTACATTCATAACACGATATGGACACTACGAGTTTTTGGTTATGTCGTTTGGACTAACCAATGCTCCAGCAGCATTCATGGATTTAATGAACAGGGTTTGTAATCCGTTCCTAGATAAATCTATGATAGTGTTCATAGATGTCATTCTGATTTATTCGAAAAGCCAAAAGGAGCATGGCAGACACTTGCGAGAAGTGTTAGAAGTTTCGAAGAAGGAGAAGTTGTATGCAAAGTTCTCCAAATGTGATTTTTGGATTCGAGAAGTCCAATTCTTAGGTCACGTGGTCAACCAAGAAGGTATAATGGTTGATCCAGCAAAGATTGAAGTTGTGATGAAGTGGGAACAACCGAAAAGTCCCACGGAGATCTGAAGCTTTTTAGGATTAGCCAGATATTACCGAAGGTTTATCCAAGGCTTTTTGTCGATCGCTAGTCCATTGACAACTTTGACCCACAAAGGAGCTACTTATGCTTGGAGTGATAAGCATAAAGAAGCATTCGAGAAGCTAAAGAAGAAACTATGTGAGGCACCGATACTTTCTCTACCCGATGGAGTTGAAGACTTCGCTGTTTATAGCGATGCGTCTGGGGTTGGATTGGGTTGTGTTTTGACCCAAAGAGATAAGGTGATCGCATATGCGTCTCGACAATTGAAAGAGCATGAAAACAACTACCCGACTCATGATTTGGAGTTGGCAGCGGTAGTTTTCGCTCTGAAGATATGGAGGCATTACTTCTATGGCACGAAGTGCAAACTTTTCACAGATCATAAGAGTCTCCAATATCTCTTTAATAAGAAAGAATTGAATATGAGGCAACGACGCTGGCTAGAGTTACTTAAGGACTACGACTGTGAGATACTTTGCCACCCCGGTAAAGCAAATATTATTGTTGATGCTCTCAGTCGGAAAGTAAATCTTAAAAGGAAAAGGCCAAGAGCGTTAAGAATTGAAGTTGTCTCGACCATTGTGGAAAGTATAAAGAAAGCTCAAGAGGAAGCTTCTGAGAAGAATGACCGAAAGGAGGAACGTTTGGGTAAAACGTTGGTGTTCGGTATAAAAAGTCATGGACTGAAGGTGTTCCAAGATCAGATTTGGATACCTAAGACATGATGAATTAGAGATCTTCTGATGGAAGAAGCTCACAAGACCATGTACTCGATTCATCCCAGTAGCACTAAAATGTATAGGGACCTGAAACGCTACTACTGGTGGCCGACGATGAAGCTTGATGTTGCAAAGTATGTGGCCGAGTGTGTGACTTGTGCTAGAGTCAAGACACAACATCAGAAACCGTACGAAAGTTTAGAACCATTGCATGTGCCTATGGGTAAGTGGGAAGACATTGCTATGGATTTTGTCACTAAACTGCTCAGAACAAAGAATGGTCACGACATGATTTGGGTGGTCGTTAATCGATTCACTAAGAGTGCGCATTTCATAGCGGCCAAGGAGAAATGGTCTATGGAAAAGCGTGCAAATTCTTACATGAAGGAAATTGTGAGGCTTCACGTTGTTCCGTTAATGATTGTATCGGATCATGATAGTCGTTTCACCTCGAGGTTTTGGAAAAGTCTACAAGAGGAAATGGGTACCAAGTTGTGTTTAAGCACAGCTTACCATCCGCAGACTGATGGTCAGAGCGAACGAACGATACAAACGCTTGAAGATAAGCTGAGAGCATGTACTCTAGAATTCCAAGGTAACTGGGATGAACATTTACCTTTGGTAGAATTTTCCTACAATAATAGTTTCCACTCGAGCATAAAGATGGCACCTTATCAAGCTTTGTACGGACAGAAGTGTCGTACGCTGTCTTGTTGGCTTGAGGCTGGGGAAAAGCAGTTTATGGGACCGGAGATGGTTCATCAAACTGCTGAAAAGTTGAAAATAATTAGGGAAAGAATGTTAGCAGCTCAGGATCGTCAAAAGAGCTATGCTGACAACAAGTGAAGACCGATGACTTTTGAAGTTGGAGATTCATTTTTTCTTAAAGTATTGTCGTGGAAGGGACTTATAAGATTTGGTAAAAGGGGAAAATTAAGTCCAAGGCTTATTGGACCGTTTAAAGTTCTTCAGAGGATTGGGAACCAAGCTTACAAGCTCGAACTACCAGAAGAACTGAACGGAATTCATAACACTTTCCATGTGTGTTATTTGAGGAAGTTCATGGGAGAAGTTCCCGACATGATTCAACTTTCGGAGTTGAGAATCGATGAGAACAAAAGGTTGATTGAAGAACCAGAGGCAATCATTGACCGAAAGACTAAGAAGTTGCGACGCAAGATGGTCGAGTTAGTGCTTGTCCGATGGAAACACACGAATGGGCCGAATCTCACCTGGGAGACGGAGAGTGACATGACGGGTCGCTATCCGCATTTGTTTGTTGATGTGTCACTCCGGGGACGAAATCATTCTAAGGTGGAGAGAATTGTAACGCCTGTGTTTCTGGGCTTGTTATTAATGTTGATGTAATAGTCTAGGTTAACCTTTGTAACCCGTTTTGGAAATAATAGAAGTGTATTATTTGAGTATTATGTGTTTTGTGCTTAATTGTGTGTCTTAATTTAATTAAGAATAAAAATAAGCGTCAAGAATGAAATGTTAGATAAAGACAATATATATGGATAATGTTGTAGTAGTTGAAACAAGGTTTCCGAATATATAGAGAATGCCGAAATCCAAGTTATAACGAAGAAGTTATGACCTGTCGAAGTTTCGCGACAGAACCGACAACTCTAAATGACGTAAAAAGTGAAATTTACGTTAGAGCGATATTTAGCCCTAGTGATCTAAACGAATGTCATAGAGTTCGTTAAACCAAGAGCGTGCATAAAAAGAACGCCCAAATCTGACTTCGTATGAGGAAGTTAAGATTTTCTGAAGTTTCGACTTAGCAGTATGCAGCCCGAATACTCGATTCGAGATCGAGTGATTGTTGGTTGAAACAATCTAAACGAGAATCGAAGATCTCGTTGATAGTAGCGCCTTGGTGAAAAGACAGACAAAAACGGACGTCGGATGAAGAAGTTATGAATTTATAACGGAGTTTTCTTGTCCCGACCTACTAAAAATAAATAATAAAAAATAAAATCAAAATTAGCTGACGGAGTCTAAACGAAAGTTGTAGAGCGTAGTCTCACCTACACGTGGATATAAAGAACGTCGAAAACGGAGTTCGTATGAAAAAGATATGAATTTTCGAAGTTTATTAAATAATTAAAATTAAAATTTAATTATTAAATTCCGATATTATTCGAAGGAAGGGGGAGGGGGAGTCATCGATCCGATCCGAACTACGCCCAGCGTACCCCGATGCATGCACCGCCTTGGACTCGGGTGCACCGATGACGTATGCAATGACAAACCGAGGCGTACACCCCGCGTAAAGCTGTACGCCCAGCGTACTGCGAGGCCTCAGCCTCCTATAAAAGGGTTGCGAGGGCAGCCGACTCCATTTGCCAAATTCTCTTCTCTTTCTCCTGTCTTGCATCGTTTTACGTGCCAGAAGTATCCCGAAGCCCCAGTATCAATCCCGAGCCCCGAAGCAAGTTCTGAAGCCCCGAAGATCCCGAGAAGTGTAATTCCCGAGCCAAAGCTCTGCTCACGAGAAGCCCGGTTTTTGTGAAGATCTTCCAGATCTACTGAAGAATACTACTTCTGCAAGTCATAGTGTTGTCCGATCATCTTCCGATCAAGTGAGTGTGTAGTTACTTTCTTCTAACACATAACTATGAAGTATTTTATACGAAATACGTGTTATGTGTATAATTTTGTTGTTATGTGTGTGAATGTGTATTCACTTTCTTCTATCTCATAGATATGATTTATTCTCTATGAAATACGTGTTATGTGGGTGTGCCTCATCTGTTATGTGGAATATGTATTGAATGAGAATGCTATACAGGTTTTAAACTATGTATAAAAATATATATTTTTATCTACTAATATGTTGGGTAGAACATAGATAGATAGTTGGTGTGTGATAAATAGATGAGAGGCCTCGATGTTGTTGTTGTTGATCTAGTTATTCAGCGGAGTATGGATAACGACCACAGACTCTTTCTAGACAGTCTTGTGGAACACTAGTAGGTTCATAACATGTAGGTGTTGTGAACGATGTGTTCACCGGTGTACTCTATCCCCCTAATCGTTGATAATACCGCCTTGGTGAAAAGACAGACGAAAACGGACGTTGGATGAAGAAGTTATGAATTTATAACGGAGTTTTCTTGTCCCGGCCTACTAAAAATAAATAATAATAAATAAAATCAAAATTAGCCGACGGAGTCTAAACGAGAGTTGTAGAGCGTAGTCTCACCTACGCGTGGATATAAAGAACGTCGAAAACGGAGTTCGTATGAAGAAGATATGAATTTTTCGAAGTTTATTAAATAATTAAAATTAAATTTTAATTATTAAGTTCCGATATTATCAGAAGGAAGGGGGAGTCATCGATCCGATCCGAACTACACCCAGCGTACCCCGATGCATGCACCGCCTCGGACTCGAGTGCTCCGATGACGCATGCAATGACAAACCGAGGCGTACGCCCCGCGTAAAGCTATACGCCCAACGTACTGCGAGGCCTCAGCCTCCTATAAAAGGGTTGCGAGGGCAGTCGACTCCATTTGCCAAATTCTCTTCTCTTTCTCCTGTCTTGCATCGTTTTGCATGCCAAAAGTATCCTGAAGCCCCGGTATCAATCCCGAGCCCCGAAGCAAGTTCCGAAGCCGCAAAGATCCCGAGAAGTGCAATTCCCGAACCAAAGCTATGCTCGCGAGAAGCCCGGTTTTTGTGAAGATCTTCCAGATCTACTGAAGAATACTACTTCTGCAAGTCGTAGTGCTGTCCGATCATCTTCTGATCAAGTGAGTGTGTAGTTACTTTCTTATAATGCATAACTATGAAGTATTTTATATGAAATACGTGTTATGTGTATAATTTTGTTGTTATGTGTGTGAATATATATTCACTTTCTTCTATCTCATAGATATGATTTATTCTCTATGAAATATGTGTTATGTGGGTGTGCCTCATCTGTTATGTGGAATATGTATTGAATGAGAATGCTATATAGGTTTTAAACTATGTATAAAAATATATATTTTTATCTGCTAATATGTTGGGTAGAACATGGGTAGATAGTTGGTGTGTGATAAACAGATGAGAGGCCTCGATGTTGTTGTTGATCTAGTTATTCAACGGAGTATGGATAACGACCACAGACTCTCTCTAGACAGTCTTGTGGAACGCTAGCAGGTTCATAACCTGTAGGTGTTGTGAACGATGTGTTCACCGGTGTACTCTATCCCCCTCATGGTTGCCTTTAGGATATCTATTGTTGAGGAAACCCCTTAGCAGTAATGTCCGTCCCGATGAAAATCCTAGATTAGGTCCCTTGAGATAGATGTTGTTTTAGGGACGTAAAGTGAGGATAACTAGAATGGGTAATCGGGTTATTGTTGGTTGGTGAAACTAAATATAATTTATTTATTGTGGGTTGAAAACCCTATATGCTCACCAGGCTCCCAAGCCTGACCCACTCAGTTTTATTTGTATTACAGGACGTGGCGCAAGGGCATAAGATGGATGAATCATCAAGTTGTTTTGTTTACAAGTCTGTATATGTATATATTTGTTGAATGACTTGTAATGTTATCGTTTATGCTTTATGGTCTGTATCTATGCTTTATGGTCTGTATCGGAACATGACATCCCGAGTTTTGATTATATAATGAAAATGCATCTCTTGATGAAATGCTTTGATAAATATTATTTTATCATATTTTGTTTTGGGAACAAATTCCGCAACTCTTTTAAATCAAAAGGATTTACTCTGAAATTATTTTAAAAAGCATAAATGAAATTGGTCTTTTCTGGCCGTGATTTTGGGGATGTCACATCCTGGGATAACCTCTCTCGCTCTACCAGTGGAACATATCGGGAGCGGAACATCTCAGAAAACTGCCCCCACATCACAGAAACTCTTTACTCATCATAATAGGAACTGGTAGTGAGCCTCCACCAATCCTTGGCTCTGGTCCTCAGAATGTCCAGGGTACACTTGACCTTCTGGTCAACAGGGCACAAACAAGTGAAGAAACATCCATCCACATCATATAACCATTTCATGGAAATGATTGGATCCTGAACCCTGTCGAAAGTCGGGGGCTTCATATTGTCGAAGTCCCGATACTAAAAAACCCGACCCGGTCCAACACCCGCAGCTGCCACGGTTGCGGAGGCAGCAACAACAGTAGTCTCAGCAACGACTGAATAGCGCTCATCAAACTACTCAACCATAGCGGTCTTAATAGACCCATATATCTTCGGCAACTGAACCCTGAAAAGTGCAGCAACCTCATCATGTATTATCTCCCGAATCCGGGCATCCAACTCATTTGATCCATTCTGCCTGCTAGCGCTTGATCCCGACCCAGATCTGGTATCAACTGGCCCCGTAGTCACCATACATAAAATACATTGGGAAGATATAAGATAATACGCATATCATAACATGGAACCAACTCCAACAAAGCCTTAGGGGTTGTGACTTCCTTGCTACGCGTGCGGGTCCTGTGCTTTCAGTAGTACAGACCCATGTTACCTTCCACACCTACCCGTATTTGTCTCAAGGATCATCACAACACCCTAACAATACTCATAAGCATAACCACACACTAAATCCTCACTCCATAGAGGAAGGATAAACCTCTCACAACTGGCCGACTGACCCCACACCACGCATCAATGAATGAAACTTCCACCAACCCTATAGTACTTGTGTATGCTAGCCATACATAATAGTGGATGTAGACATTCGAATATCTGACCGTACACATTGCATCCTCCTTGGGTATTTTGAAAACCATTTGAAAATCTTTTTCCTTAGTTTGACACTGGATTCACACGAGTGTTCCTCCAATTCACTCAAACCTAGGCTCTGATACCAACTTGTAACAATCGTAAAATTCTTGAAAATTTTAAACTTTTTAAACAAATTGGAAAACCATCATTGTTTGCAAATTGTTTTCAAAATAAGTTCCACATCAGAGAAATCCCAAAATCGTAAAACAAAACATGAGGAGGTGCATGATCATGCCTTCACCTTCCCGCAATCCTCTGAGGTACCTGAAACATAATCTAAAACTGTAAGCCCAAAACTTAGTGATTTCCCAAAAATACCGATACGTAACAAATATCACAATTATAATAACAATATGTAATGGGTCCACAACTTAACAAACTGGATTATCCCTGAGCCCAAAGCATAAGTTTGGCTTGCCCTCGGCCCACAACTTATTTCAGGCTTGCTACCTGGGCTGGTCAGTCCTTCGACAGAATACTGCTAACCCCTTAGTACGAGTCTGACATGCCCTTCCCGTCCCTCAGCTTGTATCTGGAATGCTCATGAGCCCTCAGTATGAGTCTGGTATTCCCTTCCCTGTCCCTCAGCTCACATCTGTCAAGCTTAAGGGTTTGTTGGCTACATCTCAAAGTAGTACAACCTCAACCCAACCCACACAATATGTCGACATATAACAGATAATATCATATACAGATAAACAGACAGTATCATCGGTAGTCCTACCGATCTACCAAACTAGCATGCATATCTATTCCATACTCACCATATCAACAATATCAGGGCCCATAATTGGCCCAATCTTACCCTTTTCCCCCTTTTCCGATACTTACCATATCAATAATATCAGGGCCCATACTAGGGTAAATATCCACTTTACCCCTTTTCCCGATTGCGCTAAGCCCTAAGTCCCAATCTTTGATCCAAAAGGCCCATAATTAGTCCAATCTTCCAAATTGGGCCCAACTCCTTATTGGGCCTTATCCTAAGCTCCAACTCTCTAATCATCCAAAAACACTCACATCTAGTAGTCTAATAAGGGCCCAAGCACCCAAGCCCAAAAGATGGCCCAACACTCGAAGCACAAAGTTTGAAGCCCAAACAAAAGGCGTACGCGGGGCGTAATCCTTCGGTACGTTGGGCATACTCCGCCTTGCATTGACCATCATTGGGGTGGTTGACTCAGTACGCGAGGCGTAGATCGCCTTACGTGGGGCGTACCCTCGGAGGTCTTAAAATCCTTATAAGTGCTTAATGGATTAAGCACTTAAGCCCAAACTTCAGATCCATGACTCAAAAGTACTCTAGAATCATAAAGTCTAAAAATTTAAGACTTTGGACGTCCAAAAAGTCCTTAATATATGGTATTAATCCATTAAGACCTCCTAAAAAGAACAAGGAACCAAACTAGCTAAAGGGACCTTATTTTTATGTCTTATGACCCATCCTAGGGCCTAAAAGGACAGCCTAACACGTCCAAAACAAAGCATGCATATCAATGGTACTTTTGGGACTAGAATAACACCATAAAGCTACCAAGATGAGATCCAAACAAACCAAGCATAGAGGTGGTAACTTTTTACCTTCTGGAGCTTCTTAATGAAGTGATGATCCAAGATTTACTAGCTTGCTTCACTCTCCATGTAACATCCCGTTTAAAATAGAATAATCAAATAATAGACCCGGAACCCCTAGAAGTGATTTTTTAAATATATTGTTACAATCCAAATTCGAATAATAATTAGTGGGGTGTTGGTTTCGGGGAGCCAAATGATATAATTTTAATTTCCGAGGGTTAAAGTATAATTTTGATTTATTTGCTAAGAATTTGTCATGGAGGGGCGATATGGTAACTTTTGGGACTTAAGCTGTTATGAATCTGGATGCTAGGGGCTGATTGGTAATTTTTAGACTGGTGTTGAAAGGAATTTTGTAGAGCAGGGGTTGTAGTGTAAATATTTGACTCTATCTGAAATAAATTGTGAAGTCAAGGGCCAAACTTGTAAAATGTGTCAACTTTCATATGAGAACGGGACTTAACCCGCTGCTTACCCTCGTCCCCTTCACTTTGAACGCAACCAAACCCTAAATGCTCCTCATCCTCCAGCCGCCACACTCGCCTCACCCATCTTCGACGCCGTTGCCACCCTGTCCACCTAGCATCGTCAAACGCCCTGTCGCCGGCAGTAAAGAACAACGATGGAATCCGGTAATGAGTGCATGTTTTTTACTGTTGTTCGCTCGTTGATTGCTCTCCCATCTGCCGCCAACCCCTTCTTCACCGCCATGAGCCACGGACGACCATCTTGTGTCCAACTTCATTGCCAGACGTCGTGAATGGCCAAGAGGGGACTGCTGAAGATCATTGGAGCTGTGGCCGCCGCAGGTGCTGCTGTAGGAAACGAGGACCACCGATGGGTCCGTTCCTCTACCGTCGACGTGGGAGAGTTCTTCCGTCAAGACCGCTGCTGCCCGCTTTCCATGTTGCTGCTGCCGCTGCGGCCCATCTCAGGTGGGTGTTGGGTTTATTTCCGAGCAAGAATGTGTGTGTGTGTTACTGTTGTATGGTGTTAGATTTCTTGTGTGTATCGTGTGTGGGTGGTTATATTAGCTGGAATCTCAAGAAGTCCATCACCACCACCGTGAGGTGGTGGCTGCCGCCATGCACCACCGCCGGCCACCATAGGGTGGCTGTGTGTATGTTTGTCTTTTTAGTGTGTGTGTGTGTGTGTGTGAATATTTTAGGTATAAGCATTGTAACATGTAACTAGAAAGTGAAATAATGGAAAAGAAAACCCTAACCACCACCGTAAGGTGGTGGCTGCCGCCACCGGCCGCCGTGTCGGGTGGCGGTGTGCTTTGCATTGTGGTATTGATTCGTTGAGATGCTTGAAACCCTAATGGGCTTAATGAAACTCTAGTGGGCTTAACGGGTCCCAATAAAGCCCTAATTGACCTAATAAAATCATAATGGGCCCAATGAGGCCCAAAGTGACCTAAAAGCCCAACCGGTTGACTAATGGGCTAGTATTGGGTAGGAAACCCTAATTTGGATTTGGAAATCCTAATGGCTTAAAACCTTAATTTTGAGAATTAATCGGGACACACATGAGATTATTTCATAACTTGAAATATTAAATAATAATCATTGGCAAACTAACTTAAGGCAATAATGGACTTAATGGATTAAGTCCTTATTGGATTAAGTCCTTAATGGGTTAAGTAAGAAACACTTAACCCTAATCATCATTTCATGTGAAAACCCTAATTTTGGGATTATGAGCTTGGACTTATCGAGACCCACTTTTGGGCCATTGGAATGGAATCGTGTATTAAGCCCAATCATAACATATGACTTGTTTAGCAAAGTAAGGGACTTAAGGGATTAAGTCCTTAAATGGGTTAAGTGAGAAACACTTAACCCTAATTGTCACCTTATATGAAACCCTAATTTCTTTTGGGCCTTTCTATTGGGCTTTGGTAATTGGATTATTAATGGGCCATCCAAGAATGATCATAAGCACTAGAATATGTTGATAGGCTTAGGGTAAGGCCCATATGAGGGTGTGGGCCCAATTTGGAAAATTGGGCCATATGTTGGGCTTTGGCCCATTACTTGGCTATTGAGCCTTTAGTGTGTGAGTTGGACTTTGGGCTTGGAACCCAATTATTAATTGGGTGTTGTTTGATGTTGACAGTTCATGAATTTTTCAACCAGCAACTGGAGTTTTATCGGTGGGACTTCAATAGTGCCAGGTGAGTTCTCCTCACTATATCAACAGGGTCTAAGGCACCAAGGCCGGCCCTTTATGGATTGTATTCAGTTTATTGCATGTTATGCTTACTGATTTACATCCTGGTAGTTAGGATGGTGATATGTTATGCTTTTGTGACCCGGTTGGGTTGGTATCCTAGTATATAGGATGATGTTATGTTAGTGACCTGTTAGGTCGATATCATGGTTATAGGATTGTTGCTATGCTTTGTGATATGTTAGATCGGTTGGACTGTTATATATATATATATATATATATATATATATATATATATATATATATATATACATGCTAGTGTTATATGATGTCTATGTGCACATGATTGTCCTGGTTATAGGATGATCCTATGTTAGTGACCGGTTAGGTCTGTATCCCTGTTATCGGGATGTTGCTATGATTGGTGATCTGTTAGATCGGTTTAAATGTTATATGAAATGAGCTAGCGTATGATATTTATGTGCACATGTTTGTTTGATTGGGGGTTGGGTTGAGGCAGTCCTGCTCTGTGCTGTAGGCCAACATACCCGACGAGCAGTCCGGATAGGCTGTAGGCCCTGCGTGACGGTCCTGACGTGCCGAAGGCTCGGAGAGAAGTCCAGATATACTGAAGGCCTGTGAGGCGGTCCAGTCAGGCTGATGACTCATTATGGATGTTGTTCTGTATTTGTTGATATGATATGATTATGATTATTTGAGGTTGGTATTTTGGGGGTAACTCACTAAGCTCTCGGGCTTATAGTTTTCAGTTTATGGTTTCAGGTAAATCAGATGAACGCAGGAAGGCAAAGGCGTGATCGTACAGCTCCTCTTATTTTTTGGTTTTATGAATTGATTCTGGGGATACTCTGATGTCTAAACCATTTTGAAAACAAACTATAGTAACTTGATGGTTTTAAAATGTATTAAAAAGTTTTAATTTGGATTGAATTTTATGGGTGTTACAAGTTTGTATCAGAGCCTTGGTTTGAGTGAATTGGAGGAACAGTCGTGTGAATCCACTCTCAAATCAAGGAAGGGATTTTAAAATGAATTTATTCAATGGTTTTCTAAATAAGTAAAGGAGGATGCCGGGTGTACGATCAGCCAGAGCCAGTAAGTAGACGCCAAAATACCATACAGTTATTTGATTTTGTGATATGTTAGAACAACATGCTAGTACTAGGCTAGGGATCTTCAGGAATTGCATGATAGAATTGCCTGATTACATGATGCCTGCTAGCCTAGGGTTTCCTTATATGAGATTGACATCATTACTGTACTTACTTGTGTATGCATCACGGCTGTATATAATTAAGATCTTATAGCCTGAGAATGTTTGATTTGGCCTTATGTTCTATTCTTATTGATTAGGTCTTAAGGTAGGATCGAATATTCAAAAGTCTATGGGGTCCAGCGTTATGTATGGCTAGCATACACTAGTGCTGCAGGGTTGGTGGAAGTTTCATGGATGGGTGGGTTGTGTGAGGCCGGGAGGCCAGTTATGAGATATTTAGTGTTCCTCTAGGAGTGAGGATTGAGCACTCGCTATGTTTTTGTATATTGTTAGGGCGTTGTGATGATACTTGAGACAAATATGGGTAGGTGTGGAAGGTAGTATGGGCCCGTACTACTGAAAGCATAGGACCCATACGCGTAGCAAAGAAGTCACAACCCCTAGGGTTTGGTGGGGAATTTGCTCTTTATCATTATATGAGTTATCAGAGACCTTTCTGGTGTCTTACCAAAATGGTGATTACAAAACGTCTCGAGACCGGATCCTGGTTAGGATCCCGAATTGTCAGAGGATCGTGTTAGTGAGATCATCCGGGAGGGGGTGATCGCGTTGGTCCAGGGACAGTTGTCGGAGATGTTTGGGTCTATCAAGATTTTCATGGTTGAGTATTTTGACGAGCGCTATGCAGCCATTGCCGAGACGGTTGTCGTGGCAGCTTCCACAGCTGTAACGACGGCAATGGGAGGAGTTGGTTGAGCTTTCCAGTACTGGGACATATTCTGATGAGCAGAGGGCTGCAGTTACTTGGGACCAGGGATATATTCTGTACTTGTTACATTCTGCGGGTAGAGCGGGAGAGTCTAGCACATGAGTTTCTAGATTTGAGGCTTTGGGGGTTTTGGTTGAGGCCGGAATGTGAGTCGCGAGGACTCTGGAAAGGAGTGATGTTTATGTTCAGCTGGGGTTTCGCAGCTGGAAGTAGAATGGCTAATTGGTGGTTTGGAATGTCATTTTATAGGGCAATGATTGTGCCCTTTCAGTTTTCGAGCTCGAAGGAGTGAGCAGACTTGGGACCCCAGGATCAGGTTGTGTTCTAGCTCGGGCCAGTTAGTCGTAGGGGTTGGCGACAGTATTTCAGCGCTGGTGAGTGCAGGTGGGTCGATGTGGCATGAGTATCCTGTGAGGCGTACATCATTACCGTTCCGACCCATAGGATCTAAGATCCGATTCATCTTGGATCTCTGGCATCTGACGGTAAGGATTGATTGTGCGATATATTGCACTTATGGGGATTGGAGACTATGTTTGGGGAGTAGTTTGTGGCTGGTTTAGGGCAGAGGTTGTTTCAGTTATTGCAGTTCAGCTGTGCATAATCGAGCTGGTGAGTAAGTCAGGGTGTGAGATCCTGAATGATATGATTCTAGAGCCGAGAGCGGGAGATTTGTTGGAGCACCTTGGGAAGAAGGGTAGTATATGGGAGGTCTGCGGACACAGTCCCACATGATGGATATTCAACATTGTCAGGATTCAGTGGTTTTAGTAAGCGTTATTGATTGGCGGAGGAAAGCACCAAGGGAAGTAGCTCGTTGTTGAGACATTAGTTGGAATATCTGTCTTTGGACTTTATGAATTGGGAGTGGGATCATTCGAGCATTGGGGAATGTTGGTGTCCCTGGGATTCAGAAAGTGTTCAGCTAGTTATTAGAAGTGTGTAATCACTGGGGATTGGCTGGTAATGGAGCACTAATTGGTAAGACTTGGTTGTATTTGGATTGATCGTTGGTAGTGAGAAAGATTGGAAATTCTCCAATTTTCATGTATTGTGAAGACTTAGTCGAATCTAAGTGGGGGAGAATTGTCCCGTGATATAGAGGCATGATTGGTTTTGGAAATAGGATAAGTTTCGCATCATTGTCATGAAGGAAGACAATCTAAGTGGCTGTTTGGTTTGTGGGTTGTGTGAATTAGAAGCTCGATAAAACTCCCGAGCATGTGTATCACCTCTTCTTGGTGCTTGATAGCAGAAGTCGGGAAACCATGTTGGAGTTCTATTCATGAATTGAGTTCTGTTCGAGTATTCATTCGAGGGTGTGCTCGACTCTGAGGGTTTCTGGATTGATAGATTGAGGGGTTTGTTAGCTGCCAGGACACGACAGTACTTTCAGCACGTGTGTGCGGGTTATTAGCGTATGTGGGAGACACACGGGTCAGGGAACAGATCACAAATTTCTGAGAGGATGGACGATCGACATGAGGCCTAGGGTTTAGGTTGGGGTTAGAGTCCATGAAATGGATCAGGATTTCGGAACCCCAAGTGGGTGGGAACAGACTGCATGGGAAGGATCACCAGGGGTGGTCCAAGGAGATGCACAACAATTTAGAGTGGTCCATATTATTGAAGGCCTGGTAAGGTGGTCCAGTCATACTGAAGACTCTATATGTGTTTGTAGATTTATGTGCGGGTATTGAGTATGTTGCTATGCTATATCAATCAATAGGTCTGTTCCCAAGTATTGAACGTTTTGTTGGAGTACGCTGAAGACTCCGGTATATTTTGGGTTGAACAGAAGTTGTTATTTGAAATCGGATAGAGTACAGTGGATCTTGGTGATCTCATCAGTTCAGAGTGTCTCATGGGATTAATCTGTTTGGATCAGGTAATACTCCAGTTAGGTGACCGGGAGTAGATCTGAATGGGTATCCGTCAGTTTTAGGAAGGATTGGGAATTAGAATATTTTGTCGTTCAGGTTCTGGGAACCGGATTAGACCTGGTTAAGCTAGTGATAAGACTGTAGGAATGCCACTACAGCTATGAGGCCAAGGAAGCAATGGATTGCTTAAGGTTCCGTGTGATGTAAGGCTACCATTAGTCAGGTAGCAATCACTTTTAGCCATGGGTTAGTAGTGACGAGATTCGACGCATGGATCCGATCGGTTGGATCAGGAGGTTATTAGAGGCTCAGTGACATGATAACTAGTGACAACTAGTTCCAGAGAAGGATTTCGTTCAGAAGTCATGTGAGGCAACTATGTGGAAGTCCTTTAGCTCCGCGACCGGGCCGGAACCC
This sequence comes from Lactuca sativa, assembly GCF_002870075.4. Lineage (NCBI taxonomy): Eukaryota > Viridiplantae > Streptophyta > Magnoliopsida > Asterales > Asteraceae > Lactuca > Lactuca sativa. The sequence continues at coordinate 17,985,877 of NC_056630.2, read as the reverse complement.
GGTACGTCAGATGATTGGTGAACGAATTGAGACCAGGGAGGTGTCGGTAGATTTTGGAAAGCCGCCATGTGGCGGCATATTGTTTCAGGCAGATCAGTGCTCAGACAGTTTCCGCGTTTAGGGCGGTATTGACAAATTGGGTTTCAGGTGTATGAGAAGTATCTAGATGTTGGAACCTTCAGTTATCAGAAGTTGGATAGTCAGTTTAAGGGATAGGTGGAATGGTAATAGCAATAGTTCAGTATGCGCGGTCTGTCAAGGAGTCAGATCATCTCAAGATTTTAGGATTCAGATTGAGTAATGTGTTTATGTTGGAAGGAATGCATTCACCTTTAGATTATAGAACCCTGAGGGGGGTTGGTTATGGTTGTATTGGAAAGGCTGGGTATGCTTGTAGTAGTGGCCATGAAGTTCAAGTTGACGGATGTGTAAGGAATGATATGAAACGATTTCGAGGACGATATCAAATTTAAGTGGGGGAGAGTTGTAACATCCCGTTTAAAATAGAATAATCAAATAATAGACCCGGAACCCCCAGAAGTGATTTTTTTATTATATTGTTACAGTCCAAATTCGAATAATAATTAGTGGGGTGTTGGTTTCGGGGAGCCAAATGATATAATTTTGATTTCCGAGGGTTAAAGTATAATTTTGATTTATTTGCTAGGAATTTGTCATGGAGGGGCGATATGGTAACTTTTGGGACTTAAGTTGTTATGAATCTGGATCCTAGGGGTTGTTCGGTAATTTTTGGACTTGTGTTGAAAGGAATTTTGTAGAGCAGGGGTTGTAGTGTAAATATTGGACTCTATCTGAATTAAATTGTGAAGTCAAGGGCCAAACTTGTAAAATGTGTCAACTTTCATATGAGAACGGGACTTAAGCCGCTGCTTACCCTCGTCCCCTTCACTTTGAACACAACCAAACCCTAAATGCTCCTCATCCTCCAGTCGCCACACTCGCCTCACCCATCTTCGACGCCGCTGCCACCCTGGCCACCTAGCATCGTCAAACGCCCCTGTCGCCGGCAGTAAAGAACAACGATGGAATTCGGTAATGAGTGCATGTTTATTGCGGTTGTTCGCTCGTTGATTACTCTCCCATCCTCCGCCAACCCCTTCTTCACCGCCATGAGCCACGGACGACCATCTTGTGTCCAATTTCGTTGCCAGACGTCGTGAATGGCCAAGAGGGGACTGCTGAAGATCATTGGAGTTGTGGCCGCCGCAGGTGCTGCTGTAGGAAACGAGGACCACCGATGGGTCTGTTCCTCTACCGTTGTTGCTTTCGTTCGAAGCAGCCATCGACGTGGGAGAGTTCTGCCGTCAAGACCGCCGCTGCCCGCTTTCCATGTTGATGCTGCCGCCGCGGCCCATCTCAGGTGGGTGTCGGGTTTATTTCCGGGTAAGAATGTGTGTGTTACTGTTGTATGGTGTTAGATTTCGTGTGTGTGTATCGTGTGTGGGTGGTTATATTAGCTGGAATCTCAAGAAGGCCATCACCACCACCGTGAGGTGGTGGCTGCCGCCATGCACCACCGCCGGCCACCATAGGGTGGTTGTGTGTATGTTTGTCTTTTTAGTGTGTGTGTGTGTGTGTGAATATTTTAGGTATAAGCATTGTAACATGTAACTAGAAAGTGAAATAATGGAAAAGAAAACCCTAACCACCACCGTGAGGTGGTGGCTGTCGCCTCCTGCCGTCACCGGCCGCCGTGTCGGGTGGCGGTGTGCTTTGCATTGTGGTATTGATTCGTTGGGATGCTTGAAACCCTAATGGGCTTAATGAAACTCTAGTGGGCTTAATGGGTCCCAATAAAGCCCTAATTGACCTAATAAAATCATAATGGGGCCAATGAGGCCCAAAGTGACCTAAAAGCCCAACCGGTTGACTAATGGGCTAGTATTGGGTAGGAAACCCTAATTTGGATTTGGAAATCCTAATGGCTTAAAACCTTAATCTTGAGAATTAATCGGGACACACACGAGATTATTTCATAACTTGAAATATTAAATAATAATCATTGGCAAACTAACTTAAGGCAATAATGGACTTAATGGATTAAGTCCTTATTGGATTAAGTCCTTAATGGGTTAAGTAAGAAACACTTAACCCTAATCATCATTTCATGTGAAAACCCTAATTTTAGGATTATGGGCTTGGACTTATCGAGACCCACTTTTGGGCCATTGGAATGGAATCGTGTATTAAGCCCAATCATAACATATGACTTGTTTAGCAAAGTAAGGGACTTAAGGGATTAAGTCCTTAAATGGGTTAAGCGAGAAACACTTAACCCTAATTGTCACCTTATATGAAACCCTAATTTCTTTTGGGCCTTTCTATTGGGCTTTGGTAATTGGATTATTAATGGGCCATCCAAGAATGATCATAAGGACTAGAATATGTTGATAGGCTTAGGGTAAGGCCCATATGAGGGTGTGGGCCCAATTAGGAAAATTGGGCCATATGTTGGGCTTTGGCCCATTACTTGGCTATTGAGCCTTTAGTGTGTGAGTTGGACTTTGGGCTTGGAACCCAATTATTAATTGGGTGTTGTTTGATGTTGACAGTTCAGGAATTTTTCAACCAGCAACTGGAGTTTTATCGGCGGGACTTCAATAGTGCCAGGTGTGTTCTCCTCACTATATCAACAGGGTCTAAGGCACCAAGGCCGACCCTTTATGGATTGTATTTAGTTTATTGCATGTTATGCTTACTGATTTACATCCTGGTAGTTAGGATGGTGATATGTTATGCTTTAGTGACCCCGTTGGGTCGGTATCCTAGTATATAGGATGATGTTATGTTAGTGACCTGTTAGGTCGATATCCTGGTTATAGGATTGTTGCTATGCTTTGTGATATGTTAGATTAGTTGGACTGTTATATATATATATATATATATATATATATATATATATATATATATATATATATATATATATATATATATATACACACACACACACACACACACACACATGCTAGTGTTATATGATGTCTATGTGCACATGATTGTCCAGGTTATAGGATGATGCTATGTTAGTGACCGGTTAGGTCTGTATCCCTGTTATCGGGATGTTTCTATGATTGGTGATCTGTTCGATCGGTTTAACTGTTATATGAAATGAGCTAGCGTATGATATTTATGTGCACATGTTTGTTTGATTGGGGGTTGGGTTGAGGCGGTCCTGCTCCGTGCTGTAGGCCAACATACCCGACGAGCATTCCGGATAGGCTGTAGGTCCTACGTGGCGGTCCAGATGTGTCGAAGGCTCGGAGAGCAGTCCAGATAGACTGAAGGCCTGTGAGGCGGTCCAGTCAGGCTGATGACTCATTATGCATGTTGTTCTATATTTGTTGATATGATATGATTATGATTATTTGAGGTTGGTATTTTGGGGGTAACTCACTAATCTCTCGGGCTTATAGTTTTCAGTTTATGGTTTCAGGTAAATCAGATGAACACAGGAAGGCAAATGCGTGATCGTACAGCTCCTCTTATTTTATGGTTTTATGAATTGATTCTGGGGATACTCTGATGTCTAAACCATTTTGAAAACAAACTATAGTAACTTGATGGTTTTAAAATGTATTAAAAAGTTTTAATTTGGCTTGAATTTTATGGGTGTTACACTCCAATCACCTTGATGCAACTTCTTCTTCTTCAACCACACAAGAAACACACTCTTAGCTCAAACACACACACACACACACACACACTAGAGAGGTTAGGGTATGCCAAAAATGATTCCAGAACTTGGAGATTAAAGAGATGGGGGAAAAGGGTCCATAAAGATGCTTAAATACTCGACAAACCCTAAAAATTTGGGTTTTCACGCGGACACATGTATGCCCAGCGTACATATGTGTACACCTAGCGTACTCGGGTGCGCTCTAGTACACTTAGCGTACCCACATATACGCCCAATGTACTACTCATGATCCCAAGAAATTACCAATTTGCCACTAGGGCCTCTTAGGATATTTCCAACCAATTCAAGTGCCAAAATGACAAATTTACATACCAAAGGAAGAATTTGAAAATGCCTGAAAGCTTGGAATGTTTCATAGAGCTTCATAGTTGTAATTTTTTTTTCAAAAAGCACCCTTATAATTACTTAAATGACTAAACGACCCTTAGTAATACTATTTTAACTGGATTTAATGATATTTGTACTAAACTAATGTCGAAAGTATTCAATATTAGTCTTATATCGACAACATCATTGATACCTTTCGAATGACTTGTAAATATGTATGTATGTATGTGTATATATATATATATATATATATATATATATATATCTGTGTGTGTATACATATATATGATTTATACTTTATTTAAGCGCTCTTTAGATCTACGTGCTTGTGGTTACGTTTTGTACGAGTTTCATTTATACTATTTACCCAAAATAATCTTTTATTTTAATGTTATTTTATCATTTAACAATAATTTTTATATTAATATTTTCTACAAATATTATATAATCTAATATTTGTTTACATATCATGTATATATTAAATATTTATAAAACATCCCAAAAATACGCTCCAAAAATTTGGTTTTAAACCATTTAATAAACCACAATTATCAAAACATTTCATCAAAATATAAGTCAAAGTATTTTAAAACATTATTAGAGTATCATATCAAAACATCAGAGTAAACATCCCAGCTAAATCACCGTGGTGGGTGCCATGTAGTTATCCCGAACTCTTCCATCTGCTACTAGAAGTACCTGAAACCAAAACTGAAAACTGTAAGCACGAAGTCTATTGAATCTCCCTAAACTACCACATACCATGCACATAATCGCATAACCACATACATTGGTCCTAGCCCGCTACCTTGGGCCCCGCCCGACATCAGACGAATCCGACATTAAGCCTCGCCTGGCATCGAGCCTCGCTCAGTATATAGATTTGTTTCTACCAAGCCCCGCCTGTCTCTAGGCCCCTCCCACTATACACATACAAACATATAATCATAACCATGGTCATACATAACAAACAAACACAACATTATAACTGCTAGTCTCAAGGCCCCTCCGATCTTGGGGCCCGCCCTTACTCTACTAATAATGAGATATGGAACCCCATCCACACTCAGATAGTGATGAGATACGGGCCCTCGCCCACACTCACCTCCCTACCAGGCACATACAAGTATCAGAAAGACAACAAGTATAACTAAACATGCATTCCTTCCTCGGGGTACCACCCGGCATCGGACCGTAATCCGAAAGCATCTAAACTACATCGAGCTAACCCCGAAAACAAATCTAAATCTGGTATACACTAACATACATAAACAACCTGACATTTGTGCCTTAGACCTGTTCCTACAGGAGAAAACTCACCTCACAAGCTGACTGTAGAATCCTGCGAATAAACCTCTCGCTGCTAGCTGATAGATCCCTGAACTGCTGATCTCTCCACTCCTCGAGCTAGCATTACCAAAATAATAATTAGCCCAAACCAACAATCCTCCTTAGGGTAAAATGACCATTTTACCCCTTATCTAAATTGGTCCAAAACTAAGGCCCAAAAACCATAATATGAAAGGCCCAATACTAGGTAGACTTCCCAAGCCCACTAGTGACCCACTAATGGCCTAGTTTGCTAAATTGAGCCAAATCCCTCTAATGGGCCTTACCCTAAGCCCAAACATATTCTTGTCCCAAATTATATGACTTCTAATGGACCATTAAGGCCCAAAGAACCAAATTCCAATGTATGGCCCAACCCGAGGCCCAAAACACGCAAATCTCACTTCTGCTGAGTATGCGGGGCGTACTCCTTTATACGCTAGGCGTACAGGCTGCATGGTGTGTACGCTGCGCGTTCATGCATGTATGCCCGACGTAATTCTCTGTTAAGTCACTTTTCCCATTAAGCACTTAATACTCTATTCCAAAGGCTATAATCACAGATCCAAGTCCTCTTCATCGTCTTAATCCGTAAAGTCACTGACTTGGTGACTTTATATGGCCCTAATAAGCCCAAACTCCAAAAATGGTATTCTATTTTCATAAAAGTGATCTTAACTCATGCATGAACCCAATAAGGCATCCAAGATGGCAACATTCTGCCTTAGGGACTCATTTGGCATTGAGAATGGCAACTCTAAGCCTAGGAATCATATTTGAACCATAAAGCTCCATTCTTGGGACCAAAAAGGTCCAAAACATCACTATACTAGATCTAAGCATACTTGAGGAACGTTCAAGGCTTTATACCTCAAGATGATCTGAAATGAAGCAACAATCTCGGATCTACAGTTTCTCCTTTGAACCACCACATTGCTTTTCTCTTCACTTGCTTGGAAAATGGATTCACAACACCAAAATGCTCTCTAATGGCCTCCTAAGCTCCAAGAACACTCAAAGAAGGATTAGGGTTTCGTGGTGGCTATCTAAGAATGAGAGGGAAGCTAATATCTAGAGCATTATGTTCTTTATATAGTGCTTAGCTCCAAAATTTGGGTTTAGGAACTCTAAGCGTACGCTGGGCGTACTTCTCGTACGTTGGGCATACTCCTCCCCACCCACTTCCACTTACTCCTCTACACTGGGCGTACCCCCATATTACATTGGGCGTACTTCCGCGTTGGCCACCTTGCATGCATGGTACCTTCTTGCCATTTTTCTCCATTAGGGACCGATATTGCCAATAACTTCAAAGTGCTATAACTCCTTAATTCTAAGTCCGTTTCCGACGAACTTTATATCCACGAAAAGGTGGTGGGAAGCCCTATGCTCCTAGCTACACCCCCAACCCTAAAACCTTCCGAATAAGACCCGAGACCCATAAAAGACCGAATCGTCACATTACGCCTATACCTTGGCCTCCGAAGCCACAACCGATGACTTTTAAAACTGGGTGTTACAAATCTCCCCCACTTAAATTGGATTTCTTCCTCGAAATCACTCCTTACTCACACCCGAATCCAACTAACAATATGAGGAACGCAACTGATGGTTCTACGCGTAATCCATTCTTCTTTCGGCAACCGAAAAATCAGTCGAACTTCCATCTCCAAGAAAGCAAACTTCAAGCTTCAGCAACTCACTTCTGACCTTCCAGTGTCCAAATCCATATTGATCTGTCTCCCTAACAGACTGCCCCTGCATATGCATCCGCAGGACAATTATACTTGACAGAAGGCTTAGATAATCCTTCGCGTAAAAGATTCATCCCTGCAAGACGAGAGCTGCGCAACATAGTCAAATAAATTACTCTAAGATTATTTAATCCAACTCTAAGTGTCTTCACTCTTTCGATCCACAAGCTACCCTACGCATAAGAACCATCATAATCATTACTTATTCCTGAACATCACGTTGTCTCTTATCTACCTTCTGAAGGAACCGGGACCTCCCAGGCCCAAGATTATCTGTCCACTATCTGGAATACCGGATTCTGCCCGGTTACTGAACCAATGAACACCCTCTCAGTCGCTCCCAACGACTTCCGATGAAACTTAGGCTATCGAAACTGCTTTATCTACATTGCCAGTCTTGGCTCTATAAATCATGGAATCCCCGATCTTATATCTCGACCCCTCTTTCTCTGCCAAGTACCGCTTGCCTTGCTATGATCGCACGGTCCTCGCCCACGGGTCTCACCCAAACCGTACTACGGAGTGACATTGCTCCCAGGTCTCACCTGTCTAGGGCTACGCAGGCACCACTTCACCTCGAATCATATCTACCTATCCTTTCATGATTCTGATCACGCTAATCAGGAGATACGTGCCTCACCCACACTTCGCTGACTAGGAGATACGGGCCCCCACCCACACTCCGCTAACTAGGAGATACGGGCCCCCGTCCATACTCCGCTAACTAGTCGCTAATGAATGTTGTGGCTATCCCACAGTCTTACAACATTTCCTATGCCGTCTGGCTGCCAGTGAATGTTACACTAATCCCGTAGTCTTACAACATTTTCCACACCGATCATGCACATGGCTTAACATCCTGGATGAACTCACTTCCTGACGAGAATTTCCTCAACCTGGTCCCCAAAGCCAACTATCAAACATCAAAAAGGACGTGAACCTTACGTTGGGAAGTTTCCCAAACTCCCAACTCACATACCCCTCGATCTAATCAACCACTTAGGCAGCTTTCCTTCCCGACGAGAATGTGAACTCATCCTAAATCCACACTTCCTTCTGGTCCCGATCCCTTGGAGAACCCTCCCCCACTTTGGTTAAACTAACATCTTATAGCACACCTGACTAGAAAGATCCCCAATCCTTCGTATCATCCAGTGATAAATCTTGCTGACAACCAACACTTACCACTGTTAGTGTTCCCAAAATTAACCGACACTAAAGTAATAAGACCCCTAAAGACTGTCAGAACACTTCCCGGGTTCCAATCACATTTGCTACAACTACCGCATATTGAGAACCCTATTTATAAGGAGACGTCCCCACACTACCACCCTAAGACCCATGGTATGCAGACGACATATAATATGAATATATCCCAAGATATAACTACTCATATGGATGCGAGACAATAGTAATAAAATCATAGATAAAAACTGATAGGAAAACAAAAGATACGCACCTGCAACATCGAAAGCTGCTCGTGTCTCCTCTGTAAGCAACTGGAAAGCCCTGCTCCTCGCTGCAGGCGTCTCTGCTTGGCCCTGACGGCCGTCTGTGATCCTCAATGTCGCAGGGGCAGGTGCTATTACATGTCCTACTACAGCCAAACTCAGATATTGGGCCTTCTTGTGGCCCCGCTGACTGTAATGGAAGTAGATCAGGTATGATCCTTGTGTGGTGGTAGCAGTACAATCCCTACTAAAATGACCGATCCGGACACACTTGAAGCAACCAGAATCACCACCACTACCGTTCCTACATGCACCCTCGTGTGTCCTACCGCATTTGCCACAACGGCTACGGTCATGATGACCTCTCGATCTAGAATCTGATGTCGTGGGCCTCTTGCCCGATCCAGCAGATGTATGTGCTTTGTCCGACTTCTTTTTCCTATCTTCCTCTAAGTCAATCTCCTTCTCCCTAGCTCAAGCAATCATACCCTCCAGTGTCTTGCAGCTGGATAGGATCACAAACTGCCAGATGTCGCTCCTTAGCATCTCGTGATACCGAGCCTTCTTCATATCCTCGTCCGCCACATACCGCGAAATAAGAAGGGATCTATCTCTGAACTTGGCGGTGATCTCCGCCACTGTATCTATAGTCTGCTGGAGGTCCTGGAATTCCCATGCTAACTGTTGCACCTCAATAACTGGTGCAAGCTTGTAACGCCCATGTTTCTGGGATTGCCATTTTTAGCAATGTAATAGTCTAGGTTAACCTTTGTAACCCCAATTTGAAATAATAAAAATGTATTATTTGTGAATTATGTGAGTTATGTGTTTATTTGCTTAATTATGAGATATAATTAAATTAAGAATAAAATAAGCGTCAAAATTAAAGTGTGAGATAAGCCCGATATCTTACATAAAGTTGTAGTGGTTGAAACAAGGATTCCGGAGATATAAGGAATGCCAAAATCCAAGTTATAACGAAGAAGTTATGACCTGTCGAAGTTTCGCGACAGAACCGGCACGACGTCGAGTGACGTAAAATATGAATTTAAGATAGAGCGATATTTAGCCTTAGCGATCTAAACGAAAGTCGTAGATTTCGTTAAACTGAGAGCGTGCATAAAAGGAACGCCCAAATCTGACTTCGTACGAGGAAGTTATGATTTTTCTAAGTTTCGACTTAGCAGTATGCAGCCCAAATACTCGATTTGAGATCGAGCGGTTTTTAGCCGAAACAATCTAAATGAGAATCGAAGATCTCGTTGTTAGTAGCGAAACGATGAAAAGTTAGGCGAGAACGGACGTCAGACGAAGAAGTTATGAATTTATAACGAAGTTTTTCTGTCCCGGCCTTCTAAAAATAAATAATAAAAAAATAAAGTCAAAATTAGCCGACGGAGTCTAAATGAAAGTTGTAGAGTACGGTCTGACCTTCGCATGGATATAAAGAACGTTGAAAACGGAGCTCGTATGCGAAAGTTACGCAATTTAGAAGTTCGACGAGTCAATTACGCCCCGCGTACTCAGTCGGATGCAACTTGTCTGACCAATACTCGAGTGCCACCAGTCGACGCACACAGTGACGTCAAAGTACGCCCCGCGTAACCGAGTACGCCCTGCGTAATTTGAGATTACGCCCCGCGTAATCCCAGACCCTCAGCCTATAAATAGAACTCGAAATCAGCCATTTTCTCTTGTTCAAACTCTTCCCTCTCTCTAAGTTTTGCCTCAATTTGCGTGCCAATCATATCCCGAAGCCCCGGTATCATTCCCGAGCCCCGAAGCAAGATCCGAAGCCCCGAGGATCCCGAATAGCGTTATTCCCGAGCCGAAGCTCTGCCCGTGAGGAGTTCGATTTTGGTGAAGATCTTCCAGATCTATCGAAGTATACTATTTCTATAAGCCGTAGTGTTGTCGGATCATCTTCTAATCAAGTGAGTGTATAGTCCCTTTTCAATACGCGATATTATACAAGCAATTTTTAAACGTATTTAAGAATACGGGATGTGAATGTGTAGTTATTTTCTTTCCAACGCAATATTATGAAGTATTTAATATAAAATACGTGCTACGTGTATATATTTTGTGGTTATATGTGTGAATATATATTCACTCTCTTCTATCTCATAGATCTGATATATTCTCTATGAAATACGTGTTATGTGTGTATGCCTCATCTGTTATGTGAAATATGTATTGATTAAAGCATGCTAAACAGGTTTTTAAACAGTGTGTAAAAATGTATATTTTTATCTACTAATATGTTGGGTAGAACATGGGTAGATAATTGGTGTATAATAAACAGATGAGAGGCATCGGTGTTATTGGTGTTATTCTAGTCATTCAGCAGAGTATGGATGACGACCACAGACTATTCTAGACTGTCCTGTGGAACACTAGCAGGCTCATTACCTGTAGGTGTTGTGAACGACGTGTTCACCGGTGTACTCTATCCCCCACATGGTTGCCTTTAGGACACTTATTGTTGAGGAAGCCCCTCTGCAGTAATGTCCGTCCTGATGAAAATCCTGAAATAAGTTTCTTATAATAGACGTTATTTTTAGGAACGTAAGGTGAGGATAACGGGAATGGGTAATCGGGTTTATTGTTGATTGTTGTAATTAAATATAATTATTGTGGGTTTGAAAACCCTATATGCTCACCAAGCTCCCAAGCCTGACCCACTCAGTTGATTTGTATTACAGGAAGTGGCGCAAGAGCTTAAGATGGGCGAATCATCAAGTTGTTTTGTTTACAAGTCTGTATATGTATATATTTGTTGAACGACTTGTGATGTTATCGTTTATGCTTTATGATCTATATCGGAACATGACATCCCGACTTTTGATTATGAAATGAAATCATATTTCTATATGAAATGTTTTGATAAATATCTATTTTATCATGTTTTGTTTTTGGGAACAAATTCCGCATCTCTTTTAAAATCAAACGGATTTACTCTGAAAATGTTTAAAAAGCATAAATGAAATCGGTCTTTTCTGGCCGAGATTTTGGGGATGTCACAAAGCTCGGCCTTGAACCTGGCCAAGAAGTCACCCCATGTCATCGCATCCAACGCGACATCATCCCCAATAGCATGTCCAACCCCTTCCCACCAATCACGCGCTCTGTCCTTCAGAAGACAGGAGGCGAGTCGAACCTTGTCCCCCTCGGGACACCGGCTAGAATGGAAGGCGTTGGCGACATCTGCCAACCACCGACTGCTAGCACTGGGGTCCTTAGCCCCATGATAGTCTGGAGCTCCACAGGCTCTGAACTCCCTAAACGTCACTGTGCATGCCCCCATCATGGCCGCCATCTCAGTGCAGATCGCACCCAATCTCTCGTCCAAAATCTCCATAATGCCTTCCTTGACCGTACCAAAGATCACAGGAGCCTGGTCTAAAATACTATGCATAATCTCAGTTGAAAGAAACTCTCTCATTTACTCATCCAGATGCCCGACTCCAGAGCCCGAGCCTGATCCCTCACCAGCACCTTAACTGCATACTGGTCCGCCACGTAATGTCACCATGCTGCAAGATATCATAACAACCATCAGAATACTCATCACTATCGAGGGATCACACACACACACACTACAAGGTTCCCGGTTTCATCTCAGCCTTTCTTGATTCGAGTACGGATCCTCTTCTTTCAGTAGTATGAGCCCATACTACCTTCCACATCTATCCGTACTTTCCTCAAGGACTGCCTTGACTCCACCAAGTCCCTTCTCACTACTACTGCTCCCAATACAAATCCTATCCTAGGCTTGTCCTAAGGTAATCACCATCTCATTCTCCGACATCAACTGCATAAGAAGTCCCTCATATCTCCCCCTAACTAGCTCGCGAATACCATTACATATCACTAAGACTAGATAATTCTTTGAATGAGAGATCCTACCCTACAACGGTTGGACTCAGACAAGAGCTGCGAAATAGAGCTAGACCTAACCTTTTGAAATTATTTAGTCAATGCAATATGTAACTTAACATATTCGTTTAGTAGTTATTAAAAGATAACTAGAACTCCTAAAAGCACAAAGCAAGCAACATTCGAGCATAGAGTAAACATAATAAAGCATACCCTAATCATGCCATCATATCACTGACTAATCTGTACTAGCATTCAATTCATAAAGCTGATACACATATAACAGGAACATAAGGCATCCCTCCTAGATCCTTAGCCCTAATCTAGCATGCAGTTCTCATAAACATATCATAACATAAACTTGTATGGGTAATTTGGGAGTACTTACTTGAGCCCGACTGATTGCATGCACCACACCATTTTCTCTTTTTCAAAGTCCTTTTCTCTTTTCAAAATTCTTTTCTTTTTCTCAAAGTTCTTTTATAAAAATGATTTTCCTCTGAAAATTTTCATACCAAGTCCTCAGTTTGAGTTCCGACACACCCGAGAGTATGCCCAAATCCCTTAAACCAAGGCTCTGATACCAACTTGAAACATCCCAAAAATATGGTCCAAAAATTTTGTTTTAAACGATTTAATAAACCACAGTTATCAAAACATTTCATAAAAATATAAGTCAAAGTATTTCAATACATTATCAGAGTATCATATCAAAACATCAGAGTAAACATCCCATGCTAAATCATCATGGTGTGTGCAATGCAGTCATCCCGATCTCTTCTTATGCTACTAGAAGTACGTGAAACCAAAACTGAAAACCGTAAGCATGAAGCTTAGTGACTCTCCCTAAACTACCACATACCATGCACATAATCACATAACCACATACATTGGGCCTAGCCTGCTCAAATCCGGCATCAGGCCCCACCTGGCATCGAGCCCAGCTCAGTATACAGATCTGTTTCTACTAGGCCCCGCCTGTCTTTGGGCCCCGCCTGCTATACACATACGAACATACAATCATAATCATGCTAGTACATAACAAACAAACACAACACTATAACTCCTAGTCTCAAGGCCCCACCCTACTCTGCTAATAATGAGATATGGAACCCCATCCACACTCAGCTAGTGATGAGATACGTGCCCCCGCCCACACTCGCCTCCCTACCAGGCACATACAAGTATCACAAAGACAAAAAGTATAACTAAACATGTATTCCTTCCTCGGGTACCACCTGACATTGGACCGTAATCCGGAAGCATATAAACTACATTGGGCTAACCCCGACATTGGATCTAAATTTGGTATACACTAACATACATAAACGGGCCGACATTAGTGCCTTAGACCTGTTCATACTAGAGAAAACTCACCTCACAAGCTGATTGTAAAATCCTGCGAATAAACCTCTCGCTACTAGGTGGCAGATCCCTAAACTGTTGATCTCTCGACTCCCCGAGCTACCATTACCCAAATAATAATTAGTCCAAACCAACAATCCTCCTTAGGGTAAAATGACCATTTTATCCCTTATCTAAATTGGTCCAAAACTCAAGCCCAAAAACCATAATATGAAAGGCCCAATACTAGGTAGACATCCCAAGCCCACTAGTGGCCTACTAATGGCCCGGTTTGCTAAATTGAGCCAAATCCCTCTAATGGGCCTTACCCTAAGCCCAAACATATTCTTGGCCCAAATTATCTAACTTTTGATGGCCCACTAAGGCCCAAAGAACCAAAGTCCACTGTATGGCCCAACATGAGGCCCAAAACATGCACATCCCACTTCTGTTGAGTACGCAGGGCGTACTCCTCTGTACGATAGGCGTACAAGTTGCATGGTGTGTACGCTACGCGTAAATGCATGTACGCCCAACGTAATTCTCTGTTAAGTCACTTTTCCCATTAATCACTTAATACTCTATTCCAAATCCAAATCCTCTTCATCGTCTTAATCCATAAAGTCACTGACTTGGTAACTTTACATGACCCTAATAAGCCTAAACTCCAAAAATGGTATTCTATTTTCATAAAAGTGATCTTAACTCATGCATGAACCCAATAAGGCACCCAAGATGGCAACTTTCTGCCTTAAGGACTCATTTGGCATTGAGAGTGGCAACTCTAAGCCTAGGAATCGGATTTGAACCATAAAGATCCATTCTTGGGACCAAAAAGGTCCAAAACATCACTACACTAGATCTAAGCATACTTGAGGAAAGTTCAAGGCTTTATACCTCAAGATGATCTGAAATGAAGCAACAATCTCGGATCTACAGTTTCTCATTTGAACCACCACCTTGCTTTGCTCTTCACTTGCTTGGAAAATGGATTCACAACACCAAAATGCTCTCTAATGGCCTCCTAAGCTCCTAAAACACTCAAAGAAGGATTAGGGTTTCATGGTGTCTATCTAAGAATGAGAGGGAGGCTGATATCTAGGGCATTACGTTCTTTATATAGTGCTTAGCTCCAAAATTAGGGTTTAGGAACTTTAAGCGTATGCTTGGCGTACTTCTCGTATGCTGGGCGTACTCCTCCCACATTCGCGTCCACTTACTCCTCTACGTTGGGCGTACCCCCAACTTACGTTGGGCATACTTCCGCTCTGGCCACCTTGCATTTATGGTACCTTCTTGCCACTTTTCTCCATTAGGGACCGATATTTCCAATAACTTCAAAGTGCTATAACTCCTTCATTCTAAGTCCGTTTCTGACGAACTTTATATCCACGAAAAGGTGGCGGGAAGCCCTACGCTCCTAGCTACACCCCCAAACCTAAAACCTTCCGAATAAGACTCGAGACCCATAAAAGACCGAATCTTCACATTATGCCTATACCCTTGGCCTCCGAAGCCACAACCAAGTACTTTTAAAACTGGGTGTTACAATTTATTAGCTCGTAACGCGTACGAAGAACAATTACCATATCCAAGGATTTTAATTATTCAATCAAATATATAATAATTATTATTATACTTTAAACGTCTAGCCAGTTACAAGCATTACATTCTACAACCTTTGCTGACAGGAAATTCCTTGCTATATGTCTTTTTTCCTTGTAGTTGAAGCAGATTAAAGAACATTTTACGCAATTATAGCGATTTTTTGAACTTTCATCTTTATGGTAACTTCTTTCCTCTTCTTGATTATTCACTTTGTCATCATTCTTCTTGGACCCAGCTTGGAAAATTTTCTTGAATTTTCCTTTACCGTTGTTTGAATAGAGAGCCTCATTTTTTCTTTAAAAAGACTCCTCCCATTTGCTTGGCTAGTGCTTCCTGTCTAGGTAACAAATTTTCGAACTCAATAAGGAATGGCTACGTTTGCCATCCTTATAGGGCAGCTACAAAGCTCCTAAATTTCGGCTTTAAACCACTGATGCTAATCCAATTCATCCTAGTATCACCGATAAGAGAATCTGGGTCCAACTCATAAATTTCTCAAGATATCATCTTCACTTTGTGAAAGTATTGTGTGATCGTCGTGTCCCGTTGTGCCACTAATAACAACTCATTCTCTAAAAACTGGAGTTTTGGTCGTTCTTCTTTGAGAATAACCCAGTGAGTGTATCCCAAGCTTTTTTCGGTGTCTGCACATCCTGTGTATGCTCGAGCACATATTCTTCAACCGTCGTCTTCAAAACAAACATTGCTTTTCCCACCTTAATTCTCCATTTCTGTAGAACCTCATTGTTGTCTTCGGTTTCTGGTTGCTTGACTTCAGTTCTATACACAAACTCCAACAAATCTTGGCCTTGCATGTAAGACGTCACACACACGTCAACAATAGTTGTAGTTTTGATTGTTGAGTTTCCTAATTCCACCAACGCTTAAAGATCATCCATATGTATCTAATACCATATTGTTGACTTTGAGATTACACTCAATGTGACTTAGTACCCTTCAAGAAATGAGAATGTAATACTTAACTAAGTACAAAGCTGCATAAAGATAATAATGGAAGAAGGGAACAATATACATAGAAGAATGCTTTATTGGTGTTACATATTCAAAAAGCAAGCATAACTTTTAATAGGCTTACAAATGAGAATAAATGGGAAACAAACTCCATAATTTACTAGACTACCTACCATGACTCCATAAAGCTAAATTCCATGACAACTTTTTACTACAATGAACATGCTAACTAAGAGCATTTATGTAGTGCGGTAAAATAAACAAAAGGCACGTGATGGTGTTGCAAACTTGAACATACACTTTCAAGGCGGTAGGGTCGAATTGTCATCGTTGATGGGTTATGTCGCTGGAAAGGTAGCAACACAGTTCATAAGAGAGAGAGAGAGAGAGAGAGAGAGAGAGAGAAGAGAAGAGTGAGGGTGAGGGTGTGTAGGGTTTTATAATGGGTAAATTGGTCATTTCACATACTTAACCAATTTTTACTAACGAAACATTAAAAAAGAACCAAAGTTGCACTTTTTTTAAAATGCATGTCTGCATTTGAATCATTTTTGAAAGTTATCCTCAATCTGCCACTTTTTGAATAATTCTAAAATTTTGTCTAAAATAAAGAGCAAGTTGGTGGTTTTGTCCACATGGTATATATTTTGTATAGGTTTGCAATTTTGGTTCTATTAAATGTAACTTGAGAATTAAAGACCCCAAACAAACCCGACATCATTTTTCTATATGATAAATATTTGGAGTAGGTTGATGGTCGTTAGGCTCATAGTTACACACAGTGAATATTTATCTCATGGGGTGTGGGAGTGGAGGCCCCACGGTATAGACCTACATTGATTTGTATGTTCTCATACTTTATTCTAATCATAGTCTACGTTTATACTTTTCCTATATATAAAAATGGTAAACTGTACCATTTGAATGGCTCACATACTTTTCCTATATATAAAAAATGGTAAACTGTATCATTTGAGCGGCTCACATGGGAAGCCAATCGTGAAACATTGACTAGCAATATTTTTGGTGTTTGTGTTTGAACCATGAACCTCTTGTGTGAAATTAAATCCCTCAATTGCACAAGCTCCAATTGCACAAGCTCCAATTGCACGGGTACTCTGGGTATATATTAGGTTGAGCACAACTCAACAAAAGAAACCATCAGTTTTCAAATACTTAAAAGTTCAATATTAGTCAATTTTCATTCTATCTCGCAAAGATTAAATAAAAGAAACTTGTATATATGCGTATTAAAACTTCACCATGTGTATATATATGTGATTGTAAGGAATTTACATGATGTGTGGACAAAGAGAAGCAAAACAAAATGGTCTCTCGAGTCTCAATATATATGTGCACCTCAGCCTACAAACACCCCCTCTCCAAAACAGGGCAACTTTTGTATGAGAAAAGAAACCCATACCATATTACAAATAGATAAACAAACAAATAGAATCAAGAAAATTCCTCACAAAATCAAGATTCATATACATTTGTCTGGTTAATGAAGCCATGGATGTTGTAAGGCTTCACTAGCCGTTGGTCTTTTTTGGGGATTAATCTCAAGCAAACTCCTCACAAAATCAAGAAATAGTTCATCAGAAACTTGAAGGTGGTCTTCAAGTGATGTTTCTTGTGGGATTATGTATTCCATTTCATTCGTTTCCTGTGATTGCAGACAAACATACAATTATAGAAACAACATTATGAACTACAAGGAATGACTTTTTTTAAAAAAGATTATGCAGCAGACAAAACAAACCTCGTTTATTTGATAAAGATCAAAATTTTTTGTGAAATACTTATCCGTTTCTTGCCCATTTTCCAACATCTCAATATCAATCGGACCAAGCATTCCAATCACACGTGCAAGTAAAATCACAAGCGCATCATTTGGAAATAAAACCTGGAGTTGACACAAACAAGTTAATTACTACATGTCCTCTGACTTTCAAAGTCAAAACTTTTATATTATGTATTTAACAAAAAAACAAATGATGATAAAATAAGTTAATAACTTACATCACCAGAAGATAGCTCAGCTAAGATGCACCCAAGAGACCAAATGTCAATCTTTTGGTCATATGAATTTCCGATAATGACCTCAGGAGCCCTATATGATCTAGATTGCACGTATAGTGACAAATTATCGTTTTGAAAGCAACTGCTTCCAAGATCAATGACCTTGATCTCACATCTACTATAACTTTTAATAAGAATATTTTCAGGCTTCAAATCACAATGAATGATGCCCAATTCATGCAAATACTCCAATGCTTCCAAACATTGCCTTGTGATAATCTATTTTGACTTTCAAAAGTCAACACTTTTTGCGAAATAGTATATAATTATATTTATACATACAAAAGTACCAACTTATCGAACCTGTAATCTGTTCAATGTAAAGTAAGGCTCCCCACCACATTCTTTGTTGTATTTTTGATATTCATATAAGTTAGCACGTAAAAGCTCACATACAATTATAAGATGCTCCTGTAAAATTTCCAACAACATAATAAAAAAGTTAATAAAGCTGAAAGTTTGTTGTGTCAGATACTTTCATATTCTCACCTGAAAATAGAAATAATCATAAAGGCGTAAAATGTGGCGTTCATCCCCCGGATCATACTTGTTTACAAATTTCAAAAGCTTGATTTCATCTAAACTTTGGTCAAAGAAATCTTTATCATTCTTTATAATCTTCAAACAAACATCAATTCCAGTTTGAAGATCATGTGCCTGAACAACTTTGCTAAATGCAGCTGAACCAAGATACTCAGTAACACAATATCTGTAGCCAATCACACTGTTTATAACAATAGGTAAATCCTTATTTTCTTCAAAACCCGTCCTACATAAGCCAAAAAAGGAAATTATTTACTTATTTCCAAACATAAACTTAAAAGAGACTCACCCCAATAACCATTAATATTAGTCACTAACCGGTTTTTCCTGTGTATAATTCTTAAATCAAATACTTCATATTCATCTTCATTTCCATGCATCAAAAGATCATCATTGGTGGCATCCACATCACCTTTTTTAAAGTCATGATCTTTTTTACCCTCTGAATCACTTTTCACATTAAAGTCAACATCTTTTTGACCCACCTGATTTTGTGGTTCATGGGTATTATTAGAAACCCCAAGAAGATAACAATCGCAAGTTCTTTTATTTTCTTTGAGACACCAACTACATACATCTGATTTACAACCCGTGTCAGTTTCTTGAAAATCTTTAAAGCTAATTCCTTTATTTGAGTTATATACAGTTGCACCATTTAGGTCCTGCTCAATATACTTTCCATGTAAATCATAATAATCAGTGACTTTAACGCCATCTTTGACATACCCAATGGAAGTCAAAGGCCAGGGTTTATCCAGATAGTTTGTTTGTTCAAAAGGGTCGAATATAGGATCAAGAAAAGGTTGACCATTCTCTTTTTCTGAAGTTGTTACAAATTTGTCCTCAGTTGGACCACTGAAGGGATCCGAATTGTCAAACAAAGGCGGCATAGAATAGTCTTCATCTCTCTCTGTATACCAGTTTAGGTCATTTTGCAAGTCAAAATCATGGTAATCACGAGCTGTATCAAATTGGGATAATGTATCTGATGAAGCATGAGAACTAACCCCTCTTGTGGTTCTTATTCCATATGGATTTGTGAATTCTGCACAAACCATTATCAACCAAAATAGTCAATAACCATCGATCTCTTAAGCTTGTTCGTCAGTTCAATGGAAATGGATGACTAAAGATGCATTCTAGAGTCTAGACTTTGACGATTGTGGAGGGATTCAGGGAAGTAACTAAAGACGCAATTGATCTCAATCACATTGGCATCGAGGGGAGAAAACAATGAATTTAAATTGAAGACAACAAAAAAAACAAGACAAATTGTGGTCCCAAATCCAAACTAAAAACATTGAGTTCAGTGAACTAAGTCTAATTTTATTGAGAGAAACATCTTTTAGCGCCGATCAACACATAAACAGTTGATCTTCATTCCGAGAAAAGCAAACCCTGATATTACTAAACAATTCAAACAATCGGCAAAATGAGGAGTCACCTGAGGAGTACAAATCGGTAGTAGAAGAACCCAAGCTGACAAACTCGTCATCTGAAGAACCTTCAACCTCCTCCATCATCTGCCGTGGCGGAGAGGGAGGAAGGCGAGCAGCAGGAATTTTAACCGATGGAATAGTGGGTGGAACTAGAGGAAAGAGGAATCTTTGGAAATCGAAAGAAGCCAGATGGGATTTCTCGAGGATATCATCCATGAGTGCAGATTCGGAGTCTGAGAGCCCATTTTTTCGTAAAAACTCGAGCACTTGTTCAATGTCAGAGAGTTGTTGTTCCATGGCGGATGAGAGAGAGGGGATTTGAAAAAAGGAGCGGAGGGAGCGGAATTAAAGAAGAGATTAAGGAAGTGGTGAAAAGTAAAAATCGATCGTGGAATCGAATTTTTCATGATTCGGAGTCTCACAGTGATGAAAGAGAGATAGATTGGAAGGTAAACGGGAAAGAAATCTTGCAACAACTTTGAAAAGTAAGAAAAGGGACTCACCAGAGAAAGGTGTCGTGTGTTTTTTACAGTGATAGTGGGAATAAGTCTTTTTTTTTTTGTTTTTTATCCTTTTTTAACCATGAAGAAATTTGTAAATAATAAGAAAAAAGTTGAAGAGAATCATTAAAATGGGTAAATAACAGTATTTTCTAAATTATTATTTTATGATTATAATTTATATAATAACCATTTATTTTGGAAAATATTTTTTTTAAGACGGTTAATATTTTTTAAATGAAGTTCATCTTTTTGCTAAATTATATCTTCACCAAAGTTATATTTTTATAAATAGTTAATTATTACTGTAAAACCTTTTTTTATACGAAATTAAACTGAAATCTTAGTTATCATCTTATGAAATTTTATTATTTTACAAAACTCTTTTTATCATACTAAACGTTTTTGTAATAATAATCGTTTATAAATTAAAAAATATTTTTGTTTACGAAATTAATGAAATTGCTCTAGTCTTAATAAATCTTATCATTTTAGTTATAATCCCAAAAATTAATTATGCCCATCAAATCATTGAAGAGTTTTTACATAAAATAAATATCTTTTTAATATGATTTTTCTAACTAAAAAATTGATTTATGTTCATATAAGTATAATATCTTTGTAGTACAAGTCAATAAAACATACTATATTTTATTATGTGCATAAATTATTACTTCTAAATAAAAGAATCACATCGACTACAACTACTATTTTCAAAAGAATAGTTGTTAAAAATAAAAGCAATCATATTTATTTAATCTGCTTTAAAAATATGTTTGATTTTGACCGCTTTCAAATCAATAATACAATTATGTAAAGTATATTTGTTAAAAACACATAGAATACAACAAATGTTTAACAAACATGCAATTTCTTTTTCTATAAATCAACATCAAATGGGTACTTATCATAGTTTTCAAGTATTTAAAGGAAACCACAAAGGTTTGGCCGGTCTCTCCAAACATTGGTTTGACAATTTAAGATAATTTTAAGACCAAAATAATAAGATTCAACTAATCATATTATTTGGAATATAAACCTAAAATGTTATAAAACTTCAAATAATAACCGAAATTACAAAATAATTATTTCAAACTAAAGTTTCACAACTGAAAAGAGCTTAATATTCTTTCAAAAAAAAACTGAAACGAGCTTATACTCAAGAACAGTAATTAACTCTAAAGTTTATGCAAGCCATATTGTAATTTATATATTTTCTTAAGAATAGTTTTCAAAATCTTAATTTTTGTAAGTGGTGCAACCTACCTTTCATGAGAGGGTGAATAATAATGACAAGGGTACAACCAACCTCCGGTCATTATGGTGTCCAAAATGTCTTCATTTGGCATCCTGTCCTTTTCACCCCCTACATTTCCTCTTTTTGCCTTGTGTGCCCACTTTTTTAAATTAATTTTCTCCTTTTACTTTTTGGTTTCTTTCCTTTTCTTGTTTAAAAGACGCTCGCATTGATTATGAATCTCTAACCTATAAGCATCGATTAAAAACACATAAACAAAGGGAAAAAATAATAAGGGGTTAAAAATTTGATTAAAAACACATAAACAACTATAAAAAAAAACTTTTTAAGTATCAAATAAATAAAAAAATAAGGGTTTTTAGAAGGATTTTGCAATACTTAATACTAGATATGACCTCAAAATAACATCAATCAAGGTCGGTCACTAAGACAACAATGGAGAATAGGTTTCATCATCGAGAGGGAAAGAGTTTGGATCACCGTTATAGTTCTACAACACAAAATGGTTTTTACAAACAAGAACTCTTTGTTTTGATATATATATATATATATATATATATATATATATATATATATATATATATATATATATATATATATATATATATATATATATATATATATATATATATATAATTCAAGGTTTCAAGTGACAAAAATGCTATATTCTTGAATTCTCTTAACGTTTAGAAACATTTGAAGTCTTGAAATATATGAGTAGTGAAACATTTGGCATCAATAAGATAATTAATCGGGATAAAAAAAAACAATAGTTTAGTTTGTTACATTAATTCTATGCAACAAAAATCTACAATTGTAATAAGCCATTACAAGTGCATCAAAAATCTACAATTGCTAGTTCATCACATCCAAATCCTTCATGTATTATTAACATCGACTGGTGATTACTTTCTCTAAGAAAGTATCTAAACATTTTTTATGAATATTTCCAAACTTCATAGATCTTTAAGTCATTTGTTATCAAATGGGATAAAATCAATATCTTGATATCATATCTAGGAAACATCAACAAGGGAAAACACCATCACTTACTTTGCTAGTTGGATATCATTTAAAGATCGACATAACCAATTTACTCCATATGTTAGTTGATTATATTATATTGATCATGATCATAAAAATAAACTTTTAGGATATAAGTAGAACTTTTCAAAGTTTGTGGGCTTGTGTGAAACCCATGGACACTTCCAAAAGCCTGAAATTATTTAGGAGTGGTGTGACAACAATGTGACCATTGAGTAACAATTATTTGCACTTTGGACCCCATGACCTGAGTTTTAGCTTAGACGCACATGAACGTAACTTCTTTGTGTTCGTCCTTAAAACAAAACAATTAATAGAGATGAACATAAATAAATTATTATGTTTTTCTTCATATTTTAAAGAAGATAAGTTTGTTTACGTTCGTTAACATGTTTGTTAATACGGCAAACAAACATAAAAAAGGAATATGTTTTTGAACATGTTCGCAAAGAGTAAATGAGAACATATAAACAAAAGTAATAACATGAAAATTTATACCTTCAAAACATCCATAATTTGTAAATCACTAAATAACATCTTACTTATGAACTATGACACTAGCACTAACGTGCTTGACCAAATAGTTAGACACCACATCAAATTTTTTTTTATCTAATAATAATTATAAGTCGGTTAAATAAATATCAAATCTAAAGTGTAATTATATATAAACTAAATTTTAATATTAAAATAATATATCTTTACTTCTACTTATAAAATTATGTTTTTTAACTTTTAACATACTATATTTAATTTATTCTTTTTAATATATTGTTGGATGTAATCCATTATTATTTTTAAGCTATAACTTTTGAACAATTTGTATAAAATACTTAAATTATTAATTTAAATATAAAATTACAGGGTCAACTTAAATAAAATTTTTAGTTTAACTTAAATAACCCAAAGAATATTTTGTAAATAGTTAAAAGTGATAAATTGTAGTGTCTTTCTAATAACGATTATAAGTTGGTTAATAAGGTTAAATAAATATCAAACCTAAAAATGTAATCATAAATAAACTAAATTTCAATATTAAAATAATATATTTACTTCTACTTATAAAGTTATGTCTTTAACTTTTTACATATTATACTTAATTTATTAAATTTAATATGTTGTTGCATGTAAACAATTATCAGTTTAAAGCTACAACTTTTGAACAATTTGAACAAAATACATAAATTGTTAATTTAAATATAACATTACAGCACCAACTTATAAATTTCAGTTCTATTTAAAAAAACCAAAGAATATTTTGGAAATAGTTAAAAGTGATAAATTGTAGTGTTAAATGAAAAAACTAAATTGTAATCTCAATTTAAATAAAGTATTTCCTAAAAATATTTGTATAACCGTTAAAAGTTTTCAAATAAGTAGCTTAAAATAACTTATAATAACAATAGTTTAAAATAACTCTATATAAATGATTATATTGTTACCTTTAAAATCAAAAAACAATGTTTGATGTTTTAAATAATTATAATGTTAGAAATTAAAACGTTAAGCAAATAAATTTTAAAAAATTAATTAACAATAACAACAACTATAAATAACATTAAACCATAAGTTATATTTAATTTTATTCATTAGTAACTCGCGGGTAAAAGTCATTCAAACGATTGAGATTATGCAGTTATAATAGATGTATATATTATCATATAATTCAAAATAATTAATATGTTATATCAATTTAGTATACAAATTATTATATCAAGTTTAACAACAACGTTATTGTTATATTTAAAAAAACATATATTTGGAAAGATTTTAAGTTTTTAACTATATAGGTATTTATGTGCAACGCGCGGGCATTCACCTATTATATATATATATATATATATATATATATATATATATATATATATATATATAGAGAGAGAGAGAGAGAGAGAGTTAGGTTCAAATGTGGATTGACATCTATTGTGCAGACGTGTGGATAATACTATTCTGTGAGAATGACAAAGAAAATATATTGTTTGATAATATAAATACGTTCAATCTTACATAAATATTGTCATTAACACACATTTTCACTAATTAAATCATCTATAAAGTTATTATATACTTTTTATTATTATTCTCATTCTGCCAGAATGTTGTCAGAATGTTTATTAAGTCGTATTCTGTCAGAATGAAAGTGAGTGAAAAACAATGTATGAGAACAAAAATGAATAAGAATTAGTGAGAATGCATGAAAATGATGATATTTATGTAAGGTTAACGTATTTATATTACTAAATAATTTATTCTCTTAATAATTCTCATAGAATAGCATTTTCCACACGTCCGCACAATAATTGTTCATCCATATTATAACCTAGCCTTATATATATATATATATATATATATATATATATATATATATATATATATATATATATATATATATATATATATATATATAGGGAAGAGTTATATGGAAAACAAAAAAACCTTAAAAAAAACCCTAAAAATCATAAAAATGCATAAAAAATACTTAGAGATCACAAATATTTTTTTGACATTTTTCACCTAAAAATCGCAGGTTTATTCACAAAATCGCTGAAAAAAAATGATTTTTTTTGGGTTTTTTTTTCAAAAAACAAAATTCAGCGAAAATAAAGAAAAAGCTGCAAAAATTTACAATATAAAATAAAATAAAAATATTTGTGATGTCTAAGTATTTTTTTATGATTTTTAGGGTTTTTTTAGGGTTTCTTGTTTTCCATATAACCTAAACCTATATATATATATATATATATATATATATATATATATATATATATATATATATATATATATATATATATATATATATATATATATATATATATATATATATATAGCCTTTCAAGAACTCCAATCATGCTAATCCTTCCAATTAATACGACCTACATGGTCTTCAACGATTATTAGCTACGATTTACCATCAAATTTTTTTTACACAACTTACCATTAAACTATATATCGGTCATCTTCTCCGATCAACACCATCCACTCCCACCACCATCAGCACCGTCTGCCACCCACCTCCATCAACAAACAACAACTTTCATTCTT
This sequence comes from Lactuca sativa, assembly GCF_002870075.4. Classification (NCBI taxonomy): domain Eukaryota; kingdom Viridiplantae; phylum Streptophyta; class Magnoliopsida; order Asterales; family Asteraceae; genus Lactuca; species Lactuca sativa. Next base: position 17,959,587 of record NC_056630.2, on the reverse strand, counting down.
CGAAAAAGAACAAAGAACAATTAACTTATGTTTTTATGGTGTTTGGTTTGTTCATGTTATGATTGCCGATATACAAGTAACAAAGAGTGATGAAATCTCAATCTAATTCTCATATGTATCTTAACGAAGTTTGTGAATGTCACACCCCAAAACCGGAACGGCGGAAACGCTATGGGGTGGATGACGTCATGTCAAGTATCACAACACATGCATTCTAGTAATCAAAGTACAACAAAACATTGCATTAATAGTAATAGTTTTACATGGTTACATTAATACATCAAAGTAATACAAGTAATAGAATAAATACAGCGCGGTACTAAGCTATCTTCATCAACAGCTCCGGGGATGTACCTGTCTAATGCTAACCTGAGAATACAAGTTATTTGAAAAGCGAGTATCAGCATTTTTACAAATGCTGATGAGTTCATAAGTATTTAGTGACATTATCCAAATAACTTTATAAAGTAGTAGTTTAAGTGTTTACTGTGTATTAGAGTTCCTTCCAAAAAATCCTATATTTTCTTTAATAAAGCAGCCTTCTACCAAGACTGGCCAGTGTTATGTGGTAAAAGTCATTTTCCCTAAATTGCTATCATTATCAAAATACTGAATTTGATTATTGAGGAAAGCAAACGACATCAGGGAATAACATATGCCTCAGCAGTGAGGACTGCTGACTAAGGCAAGGAATCATAGACTCCAGGAGAGTATCGAACAAACGACACGCCTGGTTCAGTCTAACAAATAGAGACTCAGACCCCAAAAGGTACCAAATGAAAGGTACAGCTGGTAAGGTCTAAAGCAGTGAATACAGACCGCAAACAGTATCAAATGAAAGATACATCTTGCAAGGTCAAAACAGAGAATACAGACCGCAGACAATATCAAATGAAAGATACATCTCGCAAGGTCAAAACAGAGAATATAGACCGCAGACAGTATCAAATGAAAGATACATCTCGCAAGGTCAAAACAGTGTGACTCTGAAAATGAGTTACCATCATACAGTGTAAATTGCCGGTGAATACTGTTACCTTAAGACCATGAATTATAAGGTAACCCGGGATACTCGTAACCATACTAACCGACACTAGAGTACCAGACGCCCTACGAGCGTCTATATAATGTGACATTTGTCACCCCTTGGCTTGGTGGGTCGTGGACTGTAGCTAGCAGTCAGGGTGCGGGGGTGTCAATCCCATATAGATCTATACACACAATGTCCGCTCTCCCTACAGGAGACTCTGGTTACCAACTAGACGACGGAGAAGGCCGTATCCTGAAGATGCATCCCAAATAGTGGGTAGAGACTTCCGAATAGAGGGTTTCTAATGTAAGTGCTGAACTAGAGGTAGAGACTCATGACTAAACTGATTGAAGTAAACCCATATGTCTATGCTTGTGTACATAATATATAACTAATGAATCAACTGTTGGATATAGTGTCTAAGTCCATAACTATATTTGGTATGTACTTGACCCGACCTGGCATGGTCCATTTGGGTTGCACTTCACCCAAACAATTTATGGATAATATTTGAGAATAGTACAGGTTATGATTTATTAATATATTATAAGTTCTAATATATTAATATAAGATCATATTATTTAATTAGTATTGATCTATAATTAATCTAGGATTAATTTAGAGATCAAAGATATTACTAATTAAATATGGGCTTCTATATTTATATAGTGTGGGCTAATGCTTATTTGGAATGGGCTAGGCTTGTATGGGAAAGTCCATGGATACTCCATGGAGCTTTAACCCATGGGTCTCATGGAAATGAAGAGACATGGGTATTAGGGTTTACATGGATGTAACCCTAATCCATCACACTATATAAAGGAGGCTTTGGTTCTTGAAATCACACTAGTTGACACTTTTTGAGGTGAGGGCCGATTTCAAGATAGTAGTGACTATTCTCTCAAAGTTCCAAGTTTGTGGTGATTTGTGATTTCCATTTGAGGCATCCACACTATTGGTGCTAGGCTCTAAAACTCCAAGGAATCAACTACAACTACAAGGTAAGTGTTTCTACTAGCTTTATTTGATTCAAGTTCCCCATGCCATGCTAGTTAGGATATGAACCTTGGAAAAATAATTATTTGCATGTATCTTAGACAAACATAGATCCAAGGTTTATTAGGGTTGCATGTACACTTAGGAAGTGTTAGAATGCTCAAAACCCATCAGTGGTATCAGAGCCTAGGCTTGTTTGTTTGATACTTGATGCAAAATAGTTGAAAAGGTCGAAAAACTTGTTGTCTGCCTGATGAACTCGCCGAGTCCATGGGGGGACTCGCCGAGTTCATGTGTATCTTCAACCTACTCGCCGAGTAGGTTCATGCACTCGGCGAGTAGGAGCCACAGAGTGCAAATTTTCGAATTTAGTTGCTGGAAATGGACTAGAAACATTACCCTAAACTGTTTTGGTACTTGAAAACTTGTTTTAGATGGTGTAATGTCCTTGCTAATCCATTTACAACAACTAGTTATCAAAATTACAAAGTTTTAAGTGTAATTTTTGATTCATGAAAGTGTTCATATTCATGTTCTTGATCTTATGATGTTTAGATGATCATAGGAATTATTTGTAACCTATGTGGTAGATTAATTCTTGATCATTATGTGTTTTAATGGAGTCCATAACTTGTCGTCAAGTTATGGAAAACCAAAAGTCACTTGAATTAAAAATCATTAAAAGAACACAAGAGTTAGAAAAATGAAGAGTCTTCATTTTATTACTCTATTAAACTCATAAGTTACAAGAAGTGAAAAGTTTTGAAAGTTTACAAAACTTGCCCTCAAGTTTTGGAACAAGTAAAGTCATATTAAAAACTTTAGTTCCAACCCTTAGAATTTTAAAAGTTAATATTCAACCCTTATACTTATATTATTGTGATTTAATAATTATATATATATATATATATATATATATATATATATATATATATATATATATATATATATATATATATATGTATGTATAAGATTAAAGTCGTCTTACCGCTAGTACGTCTCATTCACGAAGCCGGTCTATAGGGTGGGTATAAGGTTGTTGCCTATAAAATGACAACTTACTGGGTGTCCACTCTCACACACCGCTTGCTTGACTGGTGGAGGGTCGTTAGCCGAACGGGTAAGACAAGGACTTATAAATTCTCATTAAAAGTATGATGAATATTATAAAGTAACTAAATGTTTTATTAAATTCCCAATCTTAGTTACTTTAGGAAAAATGTGAATAAGGTGCTAATCCATGAAATTACACTTTACACTTTGTCTAAGTCGTTAGTGGAGCGTGTGTGGTTAACCGGCACACTAATTTGGACTTAACAAGGTAGGTAAAGGGTGACTTAATATTTATCATAGTATCGATGGAGCGTGTGTGGTTAACCAGCACATCGATTGAGGGGTAATTTATTAAGGGTACCAAGTAATTTGCATGGTTACTTCACACCTCGTTTTGTGATCCTCGGCATCCCAGTCACAAAACTTGGAGGGCACACTCGAGATTGAAACATGCCTTTGAAAAGTTCATTGAATCTCAAAAGAATCTAGGAGTTTCTAAGAACCAAATTTAATATTTTAATATTTCGACTTTGGTGGAAATTGGTGAATCGTCATTCACATACCTTTCAAATATGTTATTACTTAGATTACGGTATACCTCTTCTAAGTATAATATATTGTGATTAGATCCTAGCCTTAATACTACATTTGGGTGTTTTATTAAGGACTATCTATATATCTAAACTAAAACCTTCTTTCTTCTTTTCAGATGTCTGCAAACACTACTGCTTCTGGCTCTAATCCCAATGGCTCCTTTACCCTTATGAACTTATGTGGGAAAGTCACTTTTGATGGATCCAACTTTAATGAATGGATCAGAAACATCAGAATGATTACTCGCTACGAGGACAAGGAATATGTCCTTGATAAGGAACTTAAGGAGATTGATGAGTCAGTTTCTACTCCTCAAGAGATCGCTGAGTTTAGGGCACATGAAAGAGATGTCACCAAAGTGGCAGGCATCATGATGGCCACAATGACCGCGGATCTCCAAAAATCCTATGAAGATTTCTACCCTTATGAGATGCACCAAGACTTGATGGAAAGATACCATCAAAGTGCTCGTCAAGAGAGGTATGAAATCATCTCCTCCATGATAACAACTCGCATGAAGGATGGTGAACCCATCACGGGCCACATGCAGAAAATGCAAAGATTTGTGGACCGTTTGCTGAAGCTTAATGTGAACTTCCCCGAGGAGCTAGCAATAGATATCATTTTGCACTCCTTACCTTCATGTTATGATCAATTCCGCATGACATACCACATGAACAAGGAAGAGGTCACACTCAGCAAACTTCAAGGACTCTTAAAGACCGCGGAAAGTGGTCTTAAGGGTAAGGCGGTTGTTACTACTTCTACTCCTACAAACTCTGCCCCTGTCTTGGCAATCGGGAAAGGACGAGGGGAGAAGAGAAAGAGTTCTTCGAAGGGTACCAAGGTTAGGACCCTTGATGGCTATTCTTCAAGTGGAACCAAGAAAGGTTTCATCACTCCTTCTTTTGACCCAAAAGAGGCTGAATGCTTCTATTGCCATGAAAAGGAACATTGGAAGCGGAACTGCCCAAAGTACCAGCAAGATGTAAAGGATGGGAAAGTTAAACCCAACCATGCAGATATTTACACTATCATTTCTAATAACTCACCCCATTCTAAATATTGGGTCCTTGATACTGGTTGTGGTATTCATATTTGTTGTGACTTGCAGGGACTAAGAAGAAGTGAGAATGTGGAGCAAGGAAGAATAAACTTAATCATGGGGAATAAGAAAGTTACACCTGTCACCAAGATTGGAGTTTATACTTTGTCGCTAAGTAGTGGGTTTAGTTTAGATTTGAATAAATGTTGTTATTCGCCAGAAATGGCAAGAAATATTATTTCCTTTCATGCATTGTATAAACAAGGTTTTACCTTTTCATTTAATAATGAAGTTGGTTCTATTGATGCTTTCTTTAATAATGTTCTTTATTTTAAAGCATTACCTTGTGATGGCGTGTATGAAACAGTATCTGTGGTTTTTAACTTAGGAAATAATGTGATGTGTATTGATTCTATTAATAACTTGGATAAAGCATCATTATGGCATTGTCGACTTGGAGATATAAGCAAGAAGCGCATAGGCCAACTCCAAAAGGATGGAGTCTTGGAATCATTTGACCTAAAGTCAGATGATAGTTGCGAATCGTGCTTACTTGGAAAAATGACAAAGTCACCCTTCACAGGTTCTTGTGAGAGGAGTGAAGGTTTGTTGGACCTAGTACACACGGATGTGTATGGACCATTCAAACATGCCACAAGGGATGCTAATCGTTATTATTTGACTTTTACTGATGATTACAGTAGATATGGATATGTCTATTTAATCAAGCATAAGTCAGAGAGTTTCGAAAGGTTTAAGGAATTTAAACAGGAAGTCGAGAATCAATTGGGCAGGAACATTAAGATGCTTCGATCCGATCGTGGTGGTGAGTATCTTAGTTCAGAGTTCCTTGACTATCTAAGGGAATGTGGGATAGTCTCACAATTGACACCTCCCAGGACACCACAGTTGAATGGTGTAGCTGAGAGGTGTAATCGAACCTTGTTGGATATGGTTCGTTCCATGATGAGTCGAGCTTCGCTACCAATCTCATTTTGGGGGTATGCCTTAGAGACTGCCGCCCATATCCTTAATCTAGTCCCTACAAAGAAAGTTGCCAAAACTCCTCACGAGATGTGGACTGGTAAAGCACCCAAACCAGACCACATCAAGATTTGGGGTTGCGAAGCTTTTGTGAGGCGCGAGTCTCATGATAAGCTAGAACCCCGAAGCGAGAGGTGTATTTTCATCGGCTACCCACAAAGATCCTTTGGTTACCTCTTTTACAGACCTAGTGATAATGTGGTCTTTGTAGCAAGAAGAGGAGTCTTTCGTGAGAGAGAATTTATAAGCCAAGGAGACAGTGGGAGGCAAATTGACCTTGAAGAACTTCAAGAGTCAAGTGGTGAAGGAACTTCAAACCCTAGCCCTCAACTTGAGGAGGAAACTCCTGTTGAGCCAATTGACGATTCTGTACCTCTGAGACATTCCACGAGAGTTAGAAATGCACCTGAGCACTACTATGGATTTCATATTACTGCGGAAGGTGAGACACTTATTAGTGATGAGACACTAGTAGGTCTGGATGAACCTAACAGTTATGCGGAAGCCATGGCAGGCCCCGAGTCTGCGAAATGGAAAGAGGCTATGGATAGCGAGATACAATCCATGTATGACAATCAAGTTTGGAACTTGGTTGAGAATGTACCAGGTCGTAAGACTGTAGGGTGCAAATGGGTCTTCAAGAAGAAGACCGACATGGATGGTAAAGTACACACTTATAAGGCTAGACTAGTTGCAAAGGGCTTCTCTCAAATTCCTGGAGTGGACTATGATGAGACCTTTTCTCCAGTAGCCAAGATTAAGTCTATTCGGGTTCTGTTAGCCATAGCTGCATTTCATGACTATGAAATATGGCAAATGGATGTCAAAACCGCTTTCCTTAATGGAAAGTTGGCTGAAGATGTTTACATGAGTCAGCCAGAGGGTTTTGTCAGCAACGAGTACCCTAATAGAGTGTGTAAGCTTGAGAAATCCATTTATGGATTGAAGCAAGCACCTCGCAGATGGAATCTTTGCTTTGATGAAAAGGTCAGGGAATTTGGCTTTTCTAGGAGTGAAGATGAATCTTGTGTTTATGTCAAGGTTAGTGGGAGTATAGTCAGCTTCTTGGTATTGTATGTGGATGACATACTACTCATAGGAAATGACATCCCAACTTTGCAGGAAGTTAAGTCCTGGCTTGGGAAGTGTTTCTCTATGAAGGACCTAGGAGAAGCTGCCTATATTCTAGGGATAAGGATTTTGAGAGACCGGAGTAAAAGAATAATTGGACTTAGTCAAAGTACCTACTTGGACAAAGTGTTGAAAAGATTCAACATGCATAACTCCAAGAAAGGTGAGTTACCCATTCAGAGTAACGCCAGATTGAGTAAGACACAAAGCCCTAGTACTGAGGCTGAGATAGCAGAAATGAGTCGACTTCCTTATGCTTCAGCTGTAGGATCGATCATGTATGCTATGACGTGTACTCGACCTGATGTAACCTTTGCTTTGAGCATGGTTAGCAGGTATCAGGGGAACCCTGGCAAGGAACACTGGACTGCGGTAAAGAATATCCTCAAGTACCTACGAAGGACTAAGGACTGGGTCCTTACCTTCGGTGGGAGTGATGACTTGAGAGTTGTAAGGTATAGTGATGCTAGCTTCCAGACTGATAGGGATAATTTCCGCTCTCAGTCGGGCTAGGTCTTTACCTTAAACGGAGGAGCAATCAATTGGAAGAGTTCCAAGCAGGAGACAGTGGTTGATTCCACTTGTGAATCAGAGTATATAGCAGCAAGCGAGGCAGCAAAGGAGGCTATATGGCTAAAGAACTTCATCGGAGACCTTGGAGTTGTACCAGCTATAAAAGAGCCAATGGAGATTTTCTGTGACAGCAATAGTGTGGTTGCCTTAGCCAAGGAACCAAGAGATCATGGGAGATCCAGACACATTGAAAGAAAATATCACTTCATCAGACATCGAATAGAAGAAGAATTCTCGTGGCTAAGAGGGTATCATCGGATGAGAACCCAGCAGATCCCCTCACGAAGGGACTGAGTAGGGTTAAGCATCTCCAGCATGCTCGGAGCATAGGACTGAAGGATGATATGAGTTTTAGTAGTTAGATAAATTATGAAATTTGTAAAGTGTAATTGACATTAGATGATGAATAATTTGTGTTTTATTTATGAGTAAAGTGTTGCTATCTCTTGTCAATCGTTTACTATATTTCTTTTGCATGTTTTGACTTCCAGAATAATTATGTTTGGTAGATCATATTATTCAAACCTCCATAATCGGTCATATGTCAGAAGTAGGTATGAATCAAGACTGTCATGATTGGTTGCAGAGGTCTAAGGTGTTGGACATGGCTACAACAATCATGAGTGCTCATAAGTTCTGAGCATTGGACTCAACCCACGCTCACTGGAATCACTTCATGGAATTTTATATCGAGTGATCGTGAGACGGTAATATCATATAAGTCTTCAAGCCTAGATATATGATTTGTTACTTACGAGTTGATTATGCATTGATTGTACGAAAATGCATTGGTAACTCGATGTTATAAAACGTGCCTTTGTGTATAATTCAATGAGTGGTAGAACAAACATATGAGTCGAAGTTTATCTGTTCCTTCTTGGATTAGAAGCTGATATCTAAGCCTCTCGATGATTGTGTTTTGACCTATGTACCGGGCCCGGTCAGAACTAAGTTGATGTGTTCAATTAAGTTCTTTGTCAAACAAATCAGAAATCGGGAAAAAACTGCTGGACAATAAGCAAGACATTGTTCCATGTATTTGTCCGGCTGATATCTAGAACAGAGGATTATATGATCACTTATCTAAATGGCGCATTCTAGTTCAACAGAGTTTAAAGAGCTACGATTGCTGATCGGTTCCTGAAGTCATACTTGCAACTATAGTTATTAGACTTATCCAAGTGGGAGACTGTTGGATATAGTATCTAAGTCCATAACTATATTTGGTATGTACTTGACCCGACCCGGCATGGTCCATTTGGGTTGCACTTCACCCGAACAATTTATGGATAATATTTGAGAATAGTACAGGTTATGATTTATTAATATATTATAAGTTCTAATATATTAATATAAGATCATATTATTTAATTAGTATTGATCTATAATTAATCTAGGATTAATTTAGAGATCAAAGATATTACTAATTAAATATGGGCTTCTATATTTATATAATGTGGGCTAATGCTTATTTGGAATGGGCTAGGCTTGTATGGGAAAGTCCATGGATACTCCATGGAGCTTTAACCCATGGATCTCATGGAAATGAAGAGACATGGGTATTAGGGTTTACATGGATGTAACCCTAATCCATCACACTATATAAAGGAGGCTTTGGTTCTTGAAATCACACTAGTTGACACTTTTTGAGGTGAGGGCCGATTTCAAGATAGTAGTGACTATTCTCTCAAAGTTCCAAGTTTGTGGTGATTTGTGATTTCCATTTGAGGCATCCACACTATTGGTGCTAGGCTCTAAAACTCCAAGGAATCAACTACAACTACAAGGTAAGTGTTTCTACTAGCTTTATTTGATTCAAGTTCCCCATGCCATGCTAGTTAGGATATGAACCTTGGAAAAATAATTATTTGCATGTATCTTAGACAAACATAGATCCAAGGTTTATTAGGGTTGCATGTACACTTAGAAAGTGTTAGAATGCTTAAAACCCATCATCAACGACCTTCGGATGGACATCCGATCCCACCAGAACACATCTCAACGAAGAAAAGGAAATAAGGCGGACAAGCCTTCCTAAGTCCTTCAATCATTATTTATATGCATCTATACAAGCACAGACATACATCTAACTACACATGAGTGTGTATCAAGTGGAATCATATCGTGAAGTATAGGTGTATAGTATGGAATAACCGACTTGTGAAGTATAAGTGTACAATGAGATATCCGAGTCGTGAAGTATAAGCGTACAGTGGAACATCCGAGTCGTGAAGTATAAGCGTACAGAGTGGGATAATCGAATCGCGAAGTATAATTGTACCAAGTGTAAGTGTATCACGAAGTGGAGACGACGATAAGTTAAGTAAGAGCGTCTATCAAGTATAAGAGGCTATAAGTATAAGCGATATAGAGACAAAAATCTGGTATAAGCGTATCACGAAGGGAATGCGTTATCAAGTAGGAGTTTTAAATAAGTAAAAGCGAAGCAACAGTAACAACAAGTAAAAGTATACGTTGTGAAAGAGAACTTTGATTAAAATCTTGTAAAACCTTTATACTCAGGGAAAAATCATAATTTGTATTCTTTTGTAAAATATGTTTGTAAACCTTTGGAAATATTTCATAAACCAGTTTAAAATGAATTAGGATAAAATAGTATAAGTAAGAGTTTTGAAACAATGAAAACCTTTTAGAAAACCATTATAGTGTCCTACTCGGTAAAACAGTGTACAATGGTAAAATCTTGTGCATGCGGGTTATCAATCACATGTGATTGATATGACAATTGGCATGTTTAACTTGTATCCCCCCTATAAAACATGTAAAAACATTTAAAAGGTTCATTCATGGGTATGAACTCACCTGGTGTAAGTAGGTCCGACGAAGGTGCCGTTTGGGCGTTCGGTGCCACGCAAGGACTCGAACACACACAATGACCTATTTAACATATGATAACATATGTTCACATACAATTAGTATATTAAATACCAATTAAACAAGTATACGCACTCAAATGAGCGGAAAACACTTTAGATAAGTGTTTGGATGTCCCGGGTAGCGTCTAAAGGTGCGTATGGCTTAGGAATGGAGTTTACTCTCCAAGAGTAAACCCTTATTACATAGTTTACGGCCCAGGGACTACTCACCATGAGTTTACGACTGTAAACTCATGGTGAAGGGTTCTAGGATGTTTAAGGCTTCTAGCTTGTTCATGGGATTTTTCTAAGTACTTTTCCAAAAAGGCATGAGTGGGTTTAAGGCTTCTAAGGGCATTATATTGGAGTTTATGGCCTAGGGACAACTCCTAAGGGAGTTTACGGCCGTAAACTCTCATCCCTTGAGTTTGGTGAAGTTTCAAGCCCTTATATCACTTCTAGTAATTTATTCAAGGCTATAGGGGTGTTTGGTGTTCCAAAAGGGGTCTCCTTTAGAGTTTATGGTCCAAATTACCAACCTTTGAGAGTTTACGGCCGTAAGCTCTATGGCTTGGCCGTGAACTCTCATACACCCTCCATTGTTTGAGTTTAAGCCCTTGTTTCAATCCTAGCTTGTTATGGTAAATGTCTAAGGCCATTTGGGGGTGAAAACTAACATTTGGTCATGTTATGGGGAGTTTACGGCCTAGGCACTTGCTTGGGCCGTAAACTCCATATTACCCCATATTTCCTTGTGTTTAAATGTTCCAAACCTTAAATAGCATGTCCTTATTTTATGTCTTAGACCTAAGATGTTATGAGTAGGGATGTCAAAAAGTATCGTGGGACCCCGATCCCATATAGGGGATATTTGTTTAAAACACTGAGGGCGGGGCGAGGCCAATGTTAGCCCCCGTTTTAATTTTGGAGACAAGGGCGGGGGTAGGCAGTCCCGTCCCGAACTCCCAATGGGGACCCCGATAATATATTATTTATATTCATATATATTAATTATATATAAATATAATAAATAATAACAATTATTTTGAGCTTCCAAAATCAACAAAATACCATGTTTTTAAGTTGTTAGTATAACATTTTAGAGATGTTATAGTATTTTTGCTTTAAACATATAAAATTATGCTATAAATAACTATTTTTTTACACCAAAGATAGCTTTTTTTAGCCCAAAAAAACTTCTTTTGGTCTAAAACCCAACTTCTTTAGCCCAAAAAAAAACTGTCCGAACGGAGGCGGGGGCAGGGGCAATCCAAGGATTCGGGGTCGGGGGTGGGGATGCTAGAGATTTCGGGGACAGGGGCGGAGATGGGGAAACGGGGGAATTTTGGGAGTAGGGGTGGGGGATGCAACCCCAACCCCGTTTTCCCTCGTTGACATCCCTAGTTATGATGAGTAAATGTGAGTGTGAAGCTTCATTATGGCCCAATTTGGTTCTCAGACGATGTTTTTGTTTTTCGGCGATGGATATCTAAGTGTATGTTGGCCTAAGATTATGATCATAAAGTTAATGACGGACGTAAAAGATGAAAATGACTAAATTTGTTCAAAAATTAGTTTAATAGTAAATCATGTATGAAATTGTGAGTTTCATAATATTTTTTGAACAAAAAGTAGAGTTTAATGATATTTTTTGAACATGTAAACTAGTTATACTTGCAATAACCAATAAAAATGATATTAATGCTAATATGCCTATAATTAAATATATTGATTATGAAAATATGTATCGTTTGTTGATTAATAAGATAAATTATGTAAATTAAATTAATTTTGTACTGCTTTAACCTATTTAATTGCTCTTACCATCATATGTAGAAAAATCTTGATTGTAGTTATAAGGAGAGAAATTATGTAAATTAATTATATGATATGTTTGATTTAATTTTCCAATGCCATTTTATTAATATAACTTTCACTCATTAACCATTTTCATATGACAATAGATGCAACATACCGAGTGTTTTATGAATGTAATAATACATTTTGAATTAAGTACATATTGTACGATTTTATCAAACACAAGGTTCCTGTTGACTTAATTTGGACTTCGAATGTTGGTTGCATTAAATGAATGCATGAATAATATTTTTCGTAAATTATTACTAATATGACCTTATTTAACTATATATTTTAGGTCATTATTTTAATAAATTAATCTAAAATGTTATATTTGAAGATATACGATACTTAATATGCTTTGAAATGTTTAATTACAGTTAAAATTAGAGCTGAGATGCAAAACGAGGATAACAGAGCTGAAACAGATGAGAATCGGCGAAAATCGGGGCTAAAAGGCACACCGCGCCCTATAAGATAAATGTAATTTCTCAAAATTTTCCCGTTTTGGTATACATGTTTGTGTGCAAACAAGGAAAACGACCACCGCGCTGTGGTGAGATCTTTACCACAACGTGGTGTCGAAAAAACTGTAAATAAAGGAGATTATCAACCCTAATTGGTGTGCAACCATTTACAGTCTTATGCTACAACTTTTACTTGACTTTTGACATCCAAAAATCCTAGAGGGTCAATTTCGAATCTAGAGAGTTTATTAGAGAAAGGATTTGAAGATTCAAGCGCTATTTGCATCAAAATTTCACTTCGGGTTTGCTTGATGATCGTGTCTCGCAATCTTTTGGTGATGTTTATCTCACAATCTTTTAGTTTACTGATTATGGTGTAAAAACCCTTACTTTCGCTAGATGTAGATGAACTCTAGTTAATATTTTTTATTTCGTTAGTAGGATTATGTGAGTTTAGTTAATACTTGTGTTCGATTGATTATTTATCTTTTCATGTTAAAGTTATGATTTTTATTTACTAAGTTATGTGTAGTTAATAGGATCAATCTAATTACTTTTACTTGAATCTTAACTAGCGTATTACCATTAAAATGTTAGGACTAGAGATCGATCCAATACTAGTTAGGTCATATTAATCGTTAACTTGATTGTGTTAGAGAGTCATAGATATTCATGTTATGTGTTGATTTATTGTCATAATAATTGATAAGAATCGCTAGATCATATCATTCATAGTTCAAATATATTTAATTAATTATGAGTTCACTAATTACATGACTTTTTTGTTAGTTGTTCAATTATTATTAGTACTAGGAGGTCCAACCAAGATAACTAGTTGTATTACAATTCGGTAATCAACTCATCAATCCATTACACTTCTAACCACGATAACTAGTTATATTACAATTCGGTAATCAACTCATCAATCCATTACACTTCTAATGAACTAAACATAGAAACTTGGGCGATTCGTATTCTAATTGAAGTACTTCTTATCTATTGTTTTAATTTAGTTATTCACTTTGTTTGATTAATTGTATGTTACAACAATTTTAATTTAGTTTAAACAAAACCCCCTTTTTAGTTTTTTGCTATTAATTTAATTAACATTTGAATTATTTGATCTAAATCATTCACATTCTCCTTCATATGTTTCACAATTTCTTCGGACTCCTCCCTTTCTTCCTCTCCGACTATGTGGGTTTGACGTCTTCTTTGTCTTCTCGATCAAGATTTAGGATTTAGATTATGGGTTGCAATCTTGATCAAAACTAAGGATTTCCACTTCCGTCCCCACTGAACGGGTCTGTGGTTCGTGGCTGCCTCCAACCGTCTCTATTGCAATTTGAAATCTGGGTATGTTCTCTGTCGTTTGTATACACTATTGATTTCTTGTTTTCAATTTCGAATTTCTTCCTTTCCAACGTTGAGGGTTTGACATTCGAATTCTAGATATGACGTTTCTTACACCTTGTCGATCAGTAACTTCAATTCTGCGTATGTCGATCAAGAACTTTGAATTCTCGACCAAAAACTTAGGATATCAAATTCCATATTGCTTTTCTGTTCCACTTTGAATTTCGATCTGGGTATGTCGATCAAGAACTTCGAATTCTCAATCGAAAATTAGGATATCGAGTATTGCTTTTTTGTTCCACTTTGAATTTCGATCTGGGTATGTCAATCAAGAACTTCGAATTCTCAATCAAAAACTTAGGATATCGACTTCTGTATTGCTTTTATGTTCCACTTTGAATTTCGATCTGGGTATGTTGATCAAGAACTTTGAATTCTCGACCAAAAACTTACGATATCGACTTACGTATTGCTTTTCTTTTCCACTTTGAATTTCTATTTTCAGTTCCACTTTCAAACATTTTTTTGGACTCCATCACGCACAAGGCTCGTTGTTTTTGGCTCTAAAATCTGCCCCCACCCCCCAAAGATAATACTTCCCTCGAAATCCTGCAAAATATTTTATATATTAATAAAGTGTATTTGAATATTGAAGTCAATTATTTATGTTGCCATGACTCACTCCTGAGCGACTTATGGAGCACTGAAGAAGTAAAAATCAATATGTATGCATTTGTGGATGCGACTCTCATTTCCAGTTCATCACCCATCATTTCTAACACCAATCCATAAAAAGACTATTCATTTATGAATTCAATATAATGTTTCACAATTTCAATATATATAAAAAACAAACAGTTAATCAAGAAATAGATAATTTAACTTACATTAGGATAACATAATTAAGTCGTGATGTATATTAACCCTTTTTATAGCATCTCAAGTGGGACGTTATGGGGTGAGATGGAGTTGTATGGATCGGAGGGTGGTATAGAATTTGGGTTATATCATCATACAATGGTGTTTTTTGTATGGGTTATTATTTGTATGTTGATAAATATAGAAGAATATGATAAATATGGGGTGAGGTGGAATTGGGATGGTAAGTTTAGTTGGAAAGTTGTATAACTGGACAAACTTTGTGACATTGAGTAAAGCATATGGACCAAATCTGTAAACTTACATATTCTGAACATTAATGAAAGCCTAAAAATGAAAATTTAACATAGATGAACAAAACTTACTTCAATTTCTAAAGAAAGGTGGTCACACTCTTCATAAGATAGAAAGCCTTTGTACAAGAATACCCTATCGGATCCAAAGAAAGACCATGTCAAAATCATCTCCAAAATGATAATCTTAAAATTATCATCTTGTCACTCAAAACAAAAATTATAGTTTATAAATAAGCATCATATCCTTAACAGATATAACATCAAAGTACCTGACCTTGGTCGCCAAGAGAGTTCAGTAACTTGAGATAGGTCAATTGTGTTAGGATAAGGAAGTGCACGACCTAATTGTATAACATTATCTTTGGCTCTAAGATCCTTTCGACTATAAGACAACAAATGAAATTAACCATATTAGCTGTTAGAAACCAGATATCAAATTAAACCCATCATGATATGAGTAAATTCTTCATAATATAAAAAAAATTACACCATATTTTCATACTCACTCTTTTCTTTATCATCCATTGTAGCTATAAACATTCACATAAGATACCATTTAAGACATGAATTATCATCCAACATGATTATCAATAATTGGAGAATATTACAAGGGGATGGATGCATTCATATGGTCCCTGTGCTTGAGGAAGTGCACGGCCTAATTGTATAACATTCGCTTTGGTTCTAAGATCCTTTTGAATATAAGCAACAAATGAAATTGACCACATTAGCCAATCAAGATATCCACTTATTGCGTCAAAGCAATAAGCAATTAGCCGATTTTCATTTTTGGGCTTTTATAAATGTTCAGAATATGTAAGTTTACAGATTTGGTGATATTCTGAAATTCTTATTTCTTGATTTTGATTAATGATCAGTCAGTAGGAGACTTGAATTTCTATCTGGTGTTGTGACGAATTCCGGTATGTTGTATAATGTTTCAATTATATTATGATTTTCTGTTCAATTGCTCTTCCTTCTAATCCTTCTGTGTTTTTGAGCAATGTCTTCGAGTTTGTGGGTTTGACCGTCTTCACTCAATTGTCGCCACCAAACATCAGCCACCAACCGTTTGTGCTCTGTTGTATTTTGGAATTTCGGTATGTCATATATTGTTTTTATTTGATTTTGATTTTTTGTTTAAATGCTCTTCCTTCTGTTTTTTGTGTCGTCTTTTTGTCATTTGGATGCAAAATAATATACAAATGTAAATGCTAACAGACTGACTATTTGGCTTTAAGATGTTCATGTTTCATCACAAAACCCAACAATGTGGGTGTATTAGCACATGTACCATGAAAACTTATAATGTTGCTATATATTATGTTTAAAGTGATTGGTTTTAGGCATAAAAAGGAAGTTTGCTATAATATGTACTCCCCTACTCCCATGTTGTTTGATTAGCATATCTACTATGAAAACATACACACAAGTACACAACACATATATACATGTAAATATTCACTATAAACTATGCCATCTTTTATATCAAATAATATTTTTTACTTTTCAATTTGTTGTTTTGGTCTCTTTATTGTTCATGTTTCTTGTTCGTGTATGTTAGAAGTGTTGGTATCTATTGGAACATTTTTTGGTTCATATCATACAGATGTAGAAAGTTTGTTATGGATTGTAGCAATGGTCCTAAAAAATCACCTCTGAATCAAGACACCCTACCCAAAGTTGGCGAAGAAACCGGTTGAAATATTAGATCGTTTGAAATTTGTACCTAATTTATTATTTTCAAAAAGACTATCACTCAATTACTTTTTTTTCGAGCTTTCTAATTTCTACCTTAAAATGAGGCATTTTTCAAAAAGCATCCTTAATATGCTTCGTATTTGAATGTGACCTCCACTAAACTATGCTAAACATTTACAAATTGTAGAATTAAGAATTACCAAATTAATCAATTGTCTTAGCACAATGCGTGATTGCTAATTGCATGT
The DNA here is from genome assembly GCF_002870075.4 of Lactuca sativa. Taxonomy (NCBI): domain Eukaryota; kingdom Viridiplantae; phylum Streptophyta; class Magnoliopsida; order Asterales; family Asteraceae; genus Lactuca; species Lactuca sativa. The sequence continues at coordinate 17,942,441 of NC_056630.2, read as the reverse complement.
GTTTGTGTGTGTGCAACCGTTGATGGTTTAATTCCTCAATCATGTCTAATGATAAGTGAGCATTAATGATTTTTTTTGTTTAAATTTTAATTGCACCTGAATAGGTTTAACTATATTGTTATATATATAATGTATAATTTATATATATTTAAATATAAAGTTATCGGTTCGGTTAATCTATAAAACCATAACCGAACCGTTAGTTATCGGTTAGGAAAAAATACAAACCGAACCATCGGTTTTAAAAATGGTTTGGTTTTATCGGTTAATTTGGTTTTGGTTCGGTTTTTCGGTTATTATTTTCACCCTTACGTACCTTCTTAAATGTAAAACACACTACACTAATAATTGAAAACATTCACCATTTTGAAAACAAAGACAAAGTACAACAAATAATGTGACCCGTGGTTCACCACGGGTCCACACACTAGTTTTCACTAATTATTTTAATTACTTTTTGCGATAAGTTTAATCCTTTAGTTTTGGAAGAAAGCAATATCCTAAAAAAATTTAGGTAATGATATTGAAATTAAATTAATTTCAATGTATTTAATTTTTAACTATTAACAGTAACAAACTTATTTTTTCACCAAAAATAACAACGTACATATTGGTCAAAAAGATTAAAAACAACAATAGTAACATACATATCTTTAATAACATTCTTATTCTCCTAACCGTTAATAGTAATACACTAATCACCATCCAAAATAACAATGCACATATCTTTTTATCCAATAATATTAATGCAATTTAAGAAAATATTAATACCAATGTAGTTATCTTTTTCACAAATAATATCAATGTATTAATTTTTTTAACCATTAATAGTAATGAATTTATGATGTGAATTACGAGCATTTGATTTGACATGCGGAATTAAGGAACACACAAAGAACATGATGATTTGGGTGTTTAAGAGATGTATTTGATCATGAAAGGTGTTACAAAAAGTATAAGCTAGATCTAGACAAATAAATAGCTCACACTAACACTCTCAATGTTACATCTCTCAAGTACACATCTACAAGTGGTATGAACCCACCTTATATAGGGGTGTTTACATCTCTCTCTCTCTCTCTCTCTCATGTCACAAGGCTACTCTACCATATGCAAGTAGGTCTACGAAAGTCAAACGATTTACAAAGTCATACATGGATAACTTTGTACCCAACATTCTCCCCTTCAAAGTTAGGAATGGATGACCCGCTTCATATCTTCCAAATTCGAGCAACTTCACGAACTGAGCCTCAAACGTGACACATGTAGAGATGAACTTCAAATCTTTAATTCTTCAATGATTTCGCCAATCCGGGCTTTAAAGTGTGAGAGCGTACAAACCAAGCATCAAAAAGATAATTAGGAGTATCCAAATCTCCAAAAAATTACCCAAAATTTGAGCATAAATGTACACCCCAAAAATCTTCAATAAATCCAAACCATCATGAACCGAAATCACTTTCGAATCTCCAATGGAATCATTTCATAAACTTCAAATACTTGAGGTCACTTCGGTTTTCAAGTCCGCGTAATATGAAAAATTCAACTTTCGAATTTCCATATCTAAATCTCTCCCCCTTTTATAATCAAAAAATGATTATAAAACAAAAAAAGGGAATGAGAAAGCACTTAATTTGGATTTTTTTTATTCAAAACTCCCCCTTAGCACATGACATGAACATTTTGCTTAAATCCAGAAATCCAAAAAAAATCTCAATTTTCGAATATGATTTATTCACGGACCGCCTTTGACAAATTTCTTAAATTTGGGTAGAAATTGTCAATTTCAAAATTCTGCAGTGACCAAGTGCGCCCACAACAACCAAAAATGCGAAACACTACCCCATTTGCGAAACTGGATAGAAAGCATCAATTCGCATTAACTGCAGGGGCCTATTTCGAAAATTATCCCATTTCTTAGAATTTTCAGCCTAATGTCGAAGTTGGGTAAATTCTACCATTTCGCACAAACTCCAGGGATTCGAAACGAAAGTTTAGTTTTTTAACTTGATTTTTGTTCCTTGTTTTGAAGTTGGATGAGAACTGTCACTTCGTTAAAATATCAGGGACCAATTTCGAAAATTTGTGTTTTCTTCTTCTTCGCTTCGTAATCAGACAACGAAGCCAACTATACATCTACATGCTTTGCTTTTTAATAAGAGGGTTTGTTAACGAATCGTGTATAATCCATGATAACAAAGCGCGAATCCATAGCCTTCGTTAATTGACATTCGTTTTTGATCTTCAAGGCTTCGTCCGATCAACAAACAACAACCTTCGAAATCAGATACTCGAATCCAAACCCAAAACGATTCAAATTCAAAGTCAATTCCCAAATTAAGTCTTCGCTATTAACCATTCAAAATCAAAAATCAAAAATCAAGCCTTCACTTTTTCATCACTGTTTCCCAATCAAGTTTATTCCCTTTCGATTCACCAACCAAAATCGACATCGACATCGACCAACCGTTCGTCATCCATACATTCAAAATCTTTGTCCTTAATTCGCACTTCGCTTTTACAAGTCATCGACCCATCGACTGCAAATCTTCGAAATCAAAATCAACTCAAGCCAAGTCGATTCCAAATGTCGAAAACGAATAACCAAATCCAGTCAATATCGATTTCGAAACCAATCGATTCAGTTTCTTTCGATTTAGTCTAACAACCATCTGAGTTCGACTTCTTTTCACCACAAAGATTTAATTTCGACATCATCAACTACAAACATGTTCGGAATCAGAAGATATACGTTTGACCCCAAAAAGTCAACTTTAAACCAAATCCCTTAAATCCTTCTCATATGCGAACTGAATGTCAACACAAATCACTTTCACATTCTCCTTATACCCATCGACATCAACATTGACTATAAGACCTTCGATTTCCAAAAAGCATTATGAACTGTGTTCGACATCAAGAACATAGACCCAAACGATTTTGAAATTAAACGCAAATCAACTGAAATTCAGGATTCACAATCCAAATATGACTCGTATCAACCAAATTCAGCATTCAATTCATTGATTCATCAATTTTCTGAGTTTTACTTTTTGAAATCGGAAGTCAACAAACACGAAATTGATAAATCTAACCCATAATTTCAGATCAAAACATGATTATCCAACTTTTCTTCACATGTTCTTCACAAAAATTTCAAAGTTCTTGATCAATTTCATCAAAATCAAATATCCAATGTTCGATTTCATACATCATTATCGATTTTGAGATTAAAGACATAAAATAAAATTAATTCACAAGTTTAACATCACTAATAACTAACTGATTTGCAAGAACGACGAGAAGAAACCGATACACAAGAACACGGAAAATGCGTATGGTGAACAGATAAATGTACAATCGATCAATGTGTATGATAAAAAAAACGACGCAAGCAGATATATCAGACTGATTTTGGTGAATCTTTGGGCTCAATTAAAAGATATTGGATCATTAGACATTTATGGGCTCAAACAAGAATTAGTTGATGAACAATATCGGATTGATTGTTTGGACTTGAATACAGGAAATATGATCAGTAATATATCGAAATTTGGGCTAAATAAAAAAAAATGGAACACAATAAATTTTGGGCTAGATCTTGATTCAAACAAACAAATGCAATTTGAGAATCAAATCGAACAAACAAATATGAGTTTGGATTGTGCTTTGATCAACGAAAAAATTTATTGGATCATAACAAATGAGTTTTTCAAAAAAAAATGATCAAATGAGTCAAAATGATCAAAAAATTCAAGAACGCAAACACGACTTAAAGAGATTTAGAGAGATCATCGTGAGACTCACCATAAACGTTCCAATTGTAGCTAAACCGAGAACCGTTTCTTCAAAAAATCGTGTTGATCTTTAAAGACCCGCTCTTATACCAATTGATGTGAATTACGAGCATTTGATTTGGCATGCTGAATTAAAGAAGACACAAAGAACATGGGGATTTGGGTGTTTAAAAGATGTATTCGATCATGAAAGGTGTTACAAAAAATTATAAGCTAGATCTAGATAAATAAATAGCTCATACTAGCACTCTTAATGTTACATATCTCAAGTACACCTCTACAGGTGGTATGAACTCACCTTATATAGAGGTGTTTACATTCTCTCTCTCTCTCTCTCTCTCTCTTATGTCACAAGGCTACTATGTCAGATGCAAGTGGGTCTATAAAAGTCAAACCATTTACAAAGTCATACATAGATAACTTTGTACCCAACAATTTATCTTTTTTAACCATAATAGAAATGTACTTACTGGTCAAAAAGATTAATAGTAATAATAGTAATGCATTTATCTTTTCAAACCATTAATAGCAATGCACTTATCTTTTTAAACAATAATAACAACATACTTATTCTTTTAAAAATTAATAGCAATACACTAATCACCTTCAATAAGCAATACACTTATGTTTTTAATTAATAATAGCAACGTACTTTAAGAAAATTCATTAATAGCAATGCACTTAACTTTTTAACTAACAATAACAACATACTTATTTTTTTAACCATCAATAACGATGCACATATCTTTTTCTTTAATAATAACAACATACTTATTTTTTTTAAACCATTAATAACAATGCATTTATTTTTTACCAATAATTCCAATGCACTTCTCCCTTGTAACCAATCAATGCATCTTTATAGTCTTCTAACTTATAAAATAACCAAATGTATAGAGTTCAAAATTGCATCTGTAACGCCTGGTTCCTGGTATATATTAATTTATAATTGTTCACTTTTGTATAGAAACTCGACGAGTTGGAGGCCCCAAACTCGTCGATTAGAGATGGACATCCCATTTGGGATTTGGGATTTGGGCAAACTCGTCTAATTCATGTCCATTTGGGATTTGGACGTCCCATTTGGGAAAACCCTTAAGATCTAGGGTCTTGAGGGGACTTCATGGCATAAAGGTGTCAACTTTATGGCCATGGGAGTCCCATGCACCTTCTAGACAATATTTTTGGTCTTTTAAGCTCCATTAGCCCTTGCATGCAAGTAAAGATGAGAGCTTTACATGACCAAATTGTCCCTAGAGTCCAGATCTATGACCTCATGGTCTATCTTGAAGTTTTGTTGTCTCTTGGAGTTAGATCTAAGCCCTTTTGGGTTAGGATTTGAATTCATGTCTTGGGAAGAGGTTCTTGATGGGTAAAGTTGGAAACTTTACCCTTCTAGGCGAATTTCTAGCTTAGATCCACAAGATAGGGCGTTGGTTCGAAGACAAGGGACTTAATGCAATAAGAAGGCTTAACAGACTGAAGAACTCGACGAATTCATAAAAGAACTCGACGAGTTGTTCTGGAAGTGTCCCGACCCTGTTAGGTATAAGAGGGACTCGACGAGTTGTAGGAGAAACTCGATGAGTCGACTCGGGAAATCGCAATTCTGTGAGTCAAGGAGAAACTCAAAGAGTTATAGGAAAACTCGAGGACTTGGATCGCGATTACATGATTTTATGATTCTTGAGAACTCAACGAGTTGAAGGGGCAAACTTGACGAGTCAATTCAACTCGGAGCATTGACTTTGACTTTGGCCAAGTTGACTTGTAAGGGGTTATAAGTATGAAAAGGTAATTAAGGAAATCTTTTATGTTTAGGAGCTTGAGTTGGGTTGGCATTTGGAGCCAAGGATTTTCAACTACTTTCCAGTATTCGTGGTGAGTTACCTTCCCGGTATAAGTGGGTCGAAGGCACCAATGTCGGCCCACTAGTAGTTGTTTACAGTAGAGATGATCGTCTTCGTGATAATTGTCTGGTATGCCACTATCTATTGAGATTTATGTGCTACTATACTATGTTATTACGTGGTAGTGGTAGGTGGTGAAATAGTCCCCGTAGCCGGTCGAAAGACCGAAGGGGTAGGCCAACACCCATATATGCTAGGCAGTATGTGATTATGCGTTTATATGCTAGGAGATTATGTGGTAGTGGTAGGGGTAAAATAGTCCCTGTAACCGGTTGAAAGAGACCGAAAAGGTAGGCCATCACCCAAATATGCTAAGCGGTTACCGATTGAAAGAGACCGGAGGGGTAGGCCAGCACCCTGATATGCTAGGCGGTTACCGCTTGAAAGAGACCAAAGGGGTAAGCCAGCTGATATGTGCATATTTAGTGTGTATTTAGTATAGTTTTTTATTCATATATTAGCTAAATTATCGCATATTATGGACAAAAGGTACTTAAAAGTATTAAATTATGTTTTTCAGTCCAAAGATGAAGCTCGGGAGCAAAAGGAAGCAAGAGAAGCGATTAGAAGATTGAGAGTGGAATGAAGAAGGAAAACACTGAAAAAGAAGCTTCTACTCGTCGAGTCAGATAGCTACTCGACGAGTCCGGTCGAGGAATCAGAAGGATAATGACTCAGGATCCCAGATAGTTATCGCGATACGTAGAATGTGAGAAGGACTCGACGAGTCACCACTTGACTCGACGAGTCGGACCGCTTATTTAAAGATAATTCCACAGATCGAGAGGCATAAGTTCTGGGACGATTCAGAAGTGCTTAGCTGCGAATAAGAAGCCAGAAGAACCCTAGAAGTCGACCAAGGAAGCTAGAATCCAATTCCGAGAGTAATTAAGGCATAATTCCACCATTCTACTTGTTTCTTTTGTTTTGTCAACATGATTAAGCAACTTGAACTTATTTGTTTGCTGTTATTTACCTTAATTATGAGCTAAATTCTTTAAACTTCTATTTGGGGATACGAAATTGGTAATATGGTTTGATTCTTGGTAGGATTAATTCTATGTTGGTTAATTTAGTTATTTTAGCTTGCTAAAGAACCTTGTGTATGAATGATAATTGATTTTCTGTTAGTAGGGAGATAATTAATTAGCATGAACATCTATTAGTTATCAATCTCATATGCTTAGTGAACACTTTTTGTCATATGTCTAGTGTAATGAACATGAAACTAGGATTAATAAGAAAATCAAGTAAATTTATGTGCAAGCTTGTGAGATGACCATTAAACAAGAAGTTAATTAAAAGATAAATTAATTAGCTATTGCAAGTCTATCTTAACCCGAATATTATATCTAGTAAATTTAATTGAAATAGACAACTGGCCATTGTTTAAATTGATTTATTTGCTAAGGATTAATGAAGTGAATACGGAATTAATCAATTGAATCGGTAACTAGCAAAAGAATTAATCCATTGCACTTTTACCTTGAAATCAACCATAGGATCAATTAAGTTGAACTAAATAGAAGTACTTCTCCGTTATTGAATCTAGTCAAGTCTTTGTTTTCTAGCTTAAATTAGTAATAATTAGTAAGTTTCTAGTCTTGTAAAACTAGAGAAAACCACTACTTATTAGTTAAATTAGATAAATTAGGTTTTAGTATTTAATTTGCCGTTCCCTGTGTTCGATACCCTACTTGCTTGAACTATACTACAATTGATAGGTTCACTGCCTTTTGTGTGTTATTTGATAATTAAAAGTAGGTTTAAAACTAGTGGGTTTTACACACATCACCAGCACCCGGATATGCTAGGAAATATGTTTATTCTATGGTATGTGGTATGATGGGGGAACTCACTAAGGTTTGTGCTTACGGTTTTTAGTTTTGGTTTCAGGTACTTCTTCGAAAGGAAAGGAGTCGACATGATTGCAGCGTATCACACCATGATTTCCACAAATGAGATCTTTGGGAGTTATACTCTGATGTTGTTTTTTTTGACATGTTTTGATTATCGACATATTGGTTTTGATATGGGATGACACTATGGATGTTTTATATTATTGGTTTTATAATTATTTAATTAAAAATGAAAATTTTTTGTCTTAAATTTTAGGATGTTACAAGTTGGTATCTGAGCCTTGGTTTGAGGGATTCAGACAAACCTTCGGGGGGGGGGGGGGGGGGGGGCGTCTGGACTCAAATCGAGGGGTTGAGAGATTTTTACAAGAAAAATATTTTTTAAGAATTAAAATTAAGGGTTTCTATTAAAGAACAAGGAGTGTGATGCGTGCAATCGAACAAGGAGTGGATATAGTGTCTAAGTTCATAACTATATTTGGTATGTAGTTGACCCGACCCGGCATGGTCCATTTGGGTTGCACTTCACCCGAACAATTATTGGATAATATTTGAGAATAGTACAGGTTATGATTTATTAATATATTATAAGTTCTAATATATTAATATAAGATCATATTATTTAATTAGTAGTTATCTATAATTAATCTAGGATTAATTTAGTGATCAAAGATATTACTAATTAAATATGGGCTTCTATATTTATATAGTGTGGGCTAGTGCTTATTTGGAATGGGCTAGGCTTGCATGGAAAAGTCCATGGATACTCCATGGAGCTTTGACCCATGGATCTCATGGAAATGAAGAGACATGGGTATTAGGGTTTACATGGATGTAACCCTAATCCACCACACTATATAAAGGAGGCTTTGGTTCTTGAAATCATACTAGTTGACACTTGTTGAGGTGAGGCCGATTTCAAGATAGTAGTATCTATTCTCTCAAAGTTCCAAGTTTGTGGTGATTTGTGATTTCCACTTGAAGCATCCACACTATTGGTGCTAGGCTCTAAAACTCCAAGCAATCAACTACAACTTCAAGGTAAGCATTTCTACTAGCTTTATTTGATTCATGTTCCCCATGCCATGCTAGTTAGGATATGAACCTTGGAAAAATAATTATTTGCATGTATCTTAGACAAACATAGATCCAAGGTTTATTAGGGTTGCATGTACACTTAGGAAGTGTTAGAATGCTCAAAACCCAACAGTTTTATTATGATATGAAGTGTGAATATGTGAACTGCATGCTAGATTAGGGCTACGGATCCGGGAAGGATTCCTTGTATGCCTACTTTATGAGCTTATTGAACTTCATGCTAGTACTAATTAGTCAGTGATATGTTGGCCTGATTAGGATATGCTTGGTTTGTTTAGTCAATGGTCGAATGCTGCTTGCTTTGTGCTTTTAGGAGTTCTGGTTATCTTTAACTAACTAGTAAACGAATACGCTAACTTACATATTACGAGGACTAAATAATTTCAGAAGGTTAGGTATAGCCTTATTTCGTAACTCTTGTTTGAGTCCAACCGTTGTAGGGAGAGACCTTTCATTCAAAGAATTATCTGGTCTTAGTAATATGTAATGGTATTCGAGATCTAGTTAGGGAGAGATAGCAGGGAATTCTTATGCAACTGATGGAGAAGAGTGGGTCGAAGATTACCCTAGGGCAAGCCTAGGATGAGATTAGTATAAAAAATTGTTTGATTGTAAATCGTGTACATGGATAGGAAGTGGCTTTCGTAAACCAAGGCAAACCAAGGGGAAAGTACAGATAGATGTGGAAGGTGGTATGGGCTCGTACTACTGAAAGCAGAGGATCCATACTTAACTCTTGGGGAGCTGCGGGGAACCAAGATTGGCAAAGTGTGAGATCTCTCGATATAATGTATGACTCTGAAGATTGTGTGGTTTGTTTCAGAATGGTGATGATACGTCACGAAGCAGGAGGTTCGGGGTCTGGGTTTGGTTCGGGTACTGGTTCCGAGCTGGTTGATGATGGATTGCGTGATTTCATTGCATCTGAGATTACGAGAGGCATCCTTGAGTCGACCCCAGTGATTTTTGGGTCTGTCAAGGAGGGTATCATTGACTTGATGGAGGATCTCCTTAAGGCATTCAGGAGCGACATGGCACCTAGCCAGTCGGGGACTCGCACGTCTCCTTCATGGATTTAAGGGGATGTGGAGCACTAGATTTCTACAGGGTGAAAGACCCCATTATGGCTAGGCGATGGATCATAGACATTGAGACTGCACATGTGACGAGCTTCTTCCCTAAGGGGTCGAAGGTCAGGTTTGCTGTTGGCTGTTTGAGGGAGCTAGCCAGAGACTGGTGGGAGGAAGTCGGTGATACTTTGGGAGCCCCAGCCACTGTGGCTATGACCTGGTTGAATTTTGTGACCAGATTCCGAGCAGAGTTTGCGTCAGTTGTGGAGGTTCAACAGCTAGCCCAAGAGTTTTTGGATATGAGACAGACTACAAAGTCAGTGGCGGAGATTACCGCCAAGTTCAGGGAGAGGGCCTTCTTGGTGCCTTAATATGCGGTTGAAAAGGAGATGAAGAAAACCTGGTACCATGATATGCCGAGATCTGACATTCGGAAATATGTCAGCTACTCGGCGTGCCCAACCTTGGATGATATGATAGCCACGACACGAGAGAGGGAGATTGATATAGAGCACATCAGGAAGAGGAAGGTGAAGACTGGGTAGACGACTGGGGTTTCTTTGTAGAAACCCAAGGGATTTGACTCGAGGTCGAAGGGCTAGCAAGGCCGGAGCCACTGTGGTAAATGCAGCAAGACGCATGAGGGAGTTTTCACATTAGGGGATCGGTTTGCTAAGTGCGGAAAGTTGGGGAACTTTAGCAGGGATTGTACTGCCCCTACTCCCACCATTCAGACATCAAACATACTTTGTTTTCACTGCAATCAACGAGGCCATAAAAAGGACAATTCCCCGAGATTGGTATCCAGAGTGCCAGTAGCGGCGCCAGCTCCAGCGACCCTGCGGATCACAGATGGCCGCCAGGGCAAGATATATGTTCCTGTGGTGAGGAGTCGAGCCTTCCAGCTGACTGCCACGGAGGCGCGTGCCACATTAGATGTGGTGACGGGTCAGTTTCTTCTCCCTATCTCTTATTATATTTCAGTTTTGATATTTATGTTCCATGTATTCTGTTTTAGGATCGTTCCATGTAAACGGTATCCCAGGGTTGGTGTTATTTGACTCAGGAGCTACCCGATCATCCGTATCTCTTGCACTCAGTAAGAGGTTTGCTGAGTCTTCAAGCACGTTGGATTGTCCTTTAGAGGTGGAGATTGCGGATGACTAATTTGTCCAGGCATCAAAGGTTTACAGAGATTGTGTCCTGAGGATGTATGACGAGCATTACCTCATGGATTTGGTTCCCATTCCTTTGTGTGGGAACAAGGTCATCATATGCATGGATTGTTTGAGCCCTAATGAGGAGGTGATCGGCTGTGAGCAGTAGTTGGTTCGGTCAGGACCCCAAGTGGGGGAGAGCTAGTGATTCAGGGTGAGAGACCGCAACATGGACCGATCATGTGTTCAGTAGCTGTAAATGGATTAGAAACATTACCCTAAACTGTTTTGGTATTTGAAAACTTGTTTTAGATGGTGTAATGTCTTTTCTAACTCATTTACAACAACTAGTTATCAAAATTACAAAGATTAAGTGTGATTTTGATATATGAAAGTGTTCATGTTCATGATCTTGTTCTTATGATGTTTAGATGATCATAGGAATTATTTGTAACCTATGTGGTAGATTAATTCTTGATCATAATGTGATTTAATGGAGTCCATAACTTTTCCTCAAGTTATGGAAAACCAAAAGTCTCTTGGATTGAAAACCATTAAAAGAACACAAGAGTAAGAAAAGTGAATAGTCTTCATTTTATTACTCTATTAAACTCATAAGTTACAAGAAATGAAAAGTTTTGAAAGTTTACAAAACTTGCCCTCAAGTTTTGGAACAAGTAAAGTCAAGTTAAAACTTTAGTTCCAACCCTTAGAATTTTAAAAGTTAAAATTCAACCCTTATACTTATATTATTATGATTTAATAATTATATATATGTATAAGAACAAAGTCGTCTTACCGCTAGTACGCCTCATTCACGAAGCCGGTCTATAAGGTGGGTATAAGGTTGTTGCCTATAAAATGGTGACTTAATGGGTGTCTACTCTCACCCACCGCTTGCTTGACTGGTGGAGGGTCGTTAGCCGAACGGGTAAGACAAGGACTTATAAATTCTCATTTAAAGTATGATGAATATTATAAAGTAACTAAATGTTTTATTAAATTCCCAATCTTAGTTACTTTAGGAAAAATGTGAATAAGGTGCTAATCCATGAAATTACACTTTACACTTTGTTTAAGTCGTTGGTGGAGCGTGTGTGGTTAACCGGCACACTAACTTGGACTTAACAAGGTAGGTAAAGGGTGACTTAGGGTTTATTATAGTATCGATGGAGCGTGTGTGGTTTACCGGCACATCGATTGAGTGAAAAACCTTAAGGGTACCAAGTGATTTGCATGGTTACTTCACACCTCGTTTTGTGATCCTCGGCATCCCAGTCACTAAACTTGGAGGGCACACTCGAGATTGAAGCATGCCTTTGAAAAGTTCATTGAATCTCAAAGAATCTATGAATTTCTAAGAACCAATCAAAAACCTAATATTTAAACATTTCGGTTTTCGTGGTGGAAATTGGTGAATCGTCATTCACCTACCTTTCAAATATGGTATAGCTTAGATTACGGCATACCTCTTCTAAGTTATATTATATTGTGATTGGATCCTAGCCTTAATATTACATTTGGGTGTTTTATTAAGGACTCTCTTATATCTAAACTAATCTTGTTCTCTTCTTTTCAGATGTCTTCAAACAATGCTGCTTCTGGCTCTAATCCTAATGGCTCCTTTACCCTTATGAATTTGTGTGAGAAAGTCACTTGTGATGGATCCAACTTCAATGAGTGGATCAGAAACATCAGGATGATTACCCGCTACAAGGACAAAGAATATGTCCTTGACAAGGAGCTTAAGGAGATTGATGAGACCACTGCAACTCCTCAGGAGATCGCTGACTTTCGGGCACATGAAAGGGATGCTACGAAAGTGGCTTGCATCATGATGGCCACGATGACAGCGGAACTCCAAAAGTCTTATGAGGATTTCTACCCTTATGAAATGCACCAAGATTTGATGGAAAGATACCATCAAAGTGCAAGACAAGAGAGGTATGAAATCATCTGCTCCATGATAACAACCATGATGAAGGACGGGGAATCCGTCACGAGCCACATGCAGAAAATGCAAAGGTATGTGGATCGTTTGCTGAAGCTTAATGTGAACTTCCCTGAGGATCTTGCAATAGATATCATTTTGCACTCCTTACCATCATGCTATGATCAATTCCGCATGACATATCACATGAATAAGGAAGAAGTCACCCTCAGCAAACTTGAGGGACTTCTCAAGACCGCAGAATCAGGTCTTAAGGGGAAGTCGGTTGCTATCATTCCTACTCCAAACTCAACTCCGGTTTTGGCAATTGGGAAAAGTCGAGGGAGGAAGAGAAAGAGATCCTCGAAGGGTACCAAGGCTCGGACCCTTGATGGCTCTTCTTCAAGTGGAACCAAGAAAGGTTTCGTCACTCCTTCTTCTGACCCAAAAGAGGTTGAATGCTTCTATTGCCATGAAAAGGCTCATTGGAAGCGGAACTGCCCAAAGTACCAGCAGGATGTGAAGGATGGGAAAGTCAAACCCAACCATGCAGGTATTTACACTATCTTTTCTAATAACTCACCTCATTCTAAATCTTGGGTCCTTGATACCGGTTGTGGTATTCATATTTGTTGTGACTTGCAGGGACTAAGAAGAAGTGAGAATGTGGAGCAAGGAAGAATAAACTTGATCATGGGGAATAGGAAAGCTTCACCTGTCACCAAGATTGGAGTTTATACTTTATCGCTAAGTAGTGGGTTTAATTTAGATTTGAATAAATGTTGTTATTCGCCAGGAATGGCAAGAAATATTATTTCCTTTCATGCTTTGTACAAACAAGGGTTTACCTTTTCATTTAATAATGAAGTTGGTTCTATTGATGTTTTCTTTAATAATGTTTTTTATTTTAAAGCATTACCTTGTGATGGTGTGTATGAAGCTGTATCTGTTGTAGATAACTTAGGAAATAATGTTTTGTGTATTGATTCTACTAATCATAATAACTTGGATGAAGCATCATTATGGCATTGTCGCCTTGGACATATAAGCAAGAAACGCATAGGCCAACTCCAAAAGGATGGAGTCTTGGAGTCGTTTGACCTAAAGTCAGATGATAGTTGCGAATCATGCTTACTTGGAAAAATGACAAATTCACCCTTCACAGTCTCGTGTGAGAGGGGTGAAGGTTTGTTGGATCTTGTACACATGGATGTGTGTGGACCGTTCAAACATGCCACAAGGGATGCTAATTGTTATTATTTGACTTTTACTAATGATTACAGTAGATATGGATATGTCTACTTAATCAAGCATAAGTCAGAGACTTTTGAGAGGTTTAAGGAATTTAAACAGGAAGTTGAGAATCAATTGGGCAGGAACATTAAGATGCTTCGATCCGATCGAGGAGGTGAGTATCTTAGTTCAGAGTTCCTCGACTATCTTAGGGAATGTGGGATTGTCTCACAATTGACACCTCCCAGGACACCACAGTTGAATGGTGTGGCTGAGAGGCGTAATCGAACCTTGTTGGATATGGTTCGTTCCATGATGAGTCGAGCTACGCTACCAATCTCATTCTGGGGGTATGCCTTAGAGACTGCCGCCTATATTCTTAATCTAGTCCCTACAAAGAAAGTTGCCAAAACTCCTCACGAGATGTGGACTGGTAAAGTACCTAAGCTAGACCACATCAAGATTTGGGGTTGTGAGGCTTTCGTGAGACGCGAGACTCATGATAAGCTCAAACCCCGAAGCGAGAGGTGTATTTTCATCGGCTACCCACAACAATCCTTTGGTTACCTCTTCTACAGACCTAGTGATAATGTGGTCTTTGTAGCAAGAAGAGGAGTTTTTTGAGAGAGAGAATTTATAAGCCAAGGAAACAGTGGGAGGCAAATTGATCTTGAAGAAATTCAAGAGTCAAGTGGTGAAGGAACTTCAAACCCTAGCCCTCAACTTGAGGAGGAAACTCTTGTTGAGCCAGCTGATGTGCCTGTGCCTCTGAGACGTTCCACGAGAGTTAGGAATGCACCTGAGCATTATTATGGCTTCCATATTATTGCGGAAGGTGAGACACTTATTAGTGATGAGACACTAGTAGGTATGGATGAACCTAACAGCTACACGGAAGCCATGGCAGGCCCTGAGGCTGCTAAATGGAAAGAGGCTATGGATAGCGAGATACAATCCATGTATGACAATCAAGTTTGGAACTTGGTTGAGAATGTACCTGGTCGTAAGACTGTAGGGTGCAAATGGATCTTCAAGAAGAAGACCGACATGGATGGTAATGTACACACTTATAAGGCACGACTGGTTGCAAAAGGTTATTCTCAAACTCCGGGAGTTGATTATGATGAAACCTTTTCACCAGTGGCCAAGATAAAGTCTATTAGGGTTCTGTTAGCCATAGCTGCATTTCATGACTATGAAATATGGCAAATGGATGTCAAAACCGCTTTCCTTAATGGAAAGTTGGCTGAGGATGTTTACATGGTTCAGCCAGAGGGTTTTGTCAGTACAGAGTACCCCAATAGAGTGTGTAAACTCGAGAAATCCATCTATGGATTGAAACAGGCACCTCGCAGGTGGAATCTTTGCTTTGATGAGAAAGTCAAGGAATTTGGCTTTTCAAGGAGTGAAGATGAATCTTACGTCTATATCAAGGCTAGTGGGAGCATAGTCAGTTTTTTGGTACTGTATGTGGATGACATACTACTCATAGGAAATGACATCCCAACCCTGCAGGAAGTAAAGTCCTGGCTTGGGAAGTGTTTCGCTATGAAGGACCTTGGTGAAGCTGCCTATATCATAGGGATAAAGATTTTGAGAAACAGGAGTAAAAGACTAATTGGACTTAGTCAAAGTACCTACTTGGACAAAGTGTTGAAAAGATTCAACATGCATAACTCCAAGAAAGGTGAATTACCCATTCAGTGTAACGCCAGATTAAGTAAGACACAAAGCCCTAGTACTGAGGCTGAGATAGCAGAAATGAGTCGACTTCCTTATGCTTCAGCTGTAGGATCGATCATGTATGCTATGACGTGTACTCAACCTGATGTAGCCTTTGCTTTGAGCATGGTTAGCAGGTATCAGGCAAACCCTGGCAAGGAACACTGGACTGCGGTAAAGAATATCCTCAAGTACCTGCGAAGGACTAAGGACTGGGTCCTTACTTTCGGTGGGAGTTATGACTTGAGAGCTGTAGGGTATAGTGATGCTAGCTTCCAGACTGATAGGGATAATTTCCGCTCTCAGTCGGGCTGGGTCTTTACCTTAAACGGAGGAGCAATCACTTGGAAGAGTTCCAAGCAGGACACAGTGGCTGATTCTACTTGTGAATCAGAGTATATAGCGGCAAGCGAGGCAGCAAAGGAGGCTATATGGCTAAAGAACTTCATCGGAGACCTTGGAGTTGTACCAGCTATAAAAGAGCCAATGGAGATTTTCTGTGACAGCAATAGTGCGGTTGCCTTAGCCAAGGAATCAAGAGATCATGGGAGATCCAGACACATTGACAGAAAATATCACTTCATCAGACATCGAATAGAAGAAGGGATCCTCGTGGCGAAGAGGGTATCATCAGATGAGAACCCAGCAGATCCCCTCACGAAGGGACTGAGTAGGGTTAAGCATCTCCAGCATGCTCGGAGCATAGGGCTAAAGGATGATATAAGTTTTAGTAGTTAGATAAATTATGAAATTTGTAAAGTGTAATTGACATTTGATGATGAATAAAAGGTGTTTTATTTATGAGTAAAGTGTTGCTATCTCTTGTCGATCGTTTACTATATTTCTTTTGCATGTTTTCACTTCCAGAATAATTATGTTTGGTATATCATATTATTCAAACCTCCACAGTCGGTCATATGTCGGAAGTAGGTATGAATCAAGACTGTCATGATTGGTTGCAGAGGTCTAAGGTGTTGGACATGGCTACAACAATCATGAGTGCTCACAAGTTCTGAGCATTGGACTCAACCCATGTTCACTGAAATCACTTCATGGAATTTTATCTCGAGTGATCATGAGACGGTAATATCATATAAGTCTTCAAACCTAGAGATATGATTTGTTACTTACGAGTTGGTTATGCATTGATTGTACGAAAACGCATTGGTAACTCGATGTTATAAAACGTGCCTTTGTGTGTAATTCAATGAGTGGTAGAACAAACATATGAGTCGAAGTTTATCTGTTCCTTCTTGGATTAGAAGTTGATATCTGGGCCCCTCGATGATTTTGTTTTGACCTATGTACCGGGCCCGGTCAGAACTAAATTGATGTGTTCAGTTGAGTTCTATGTCAAACAAATCGGAAATCGGGAAACAAATGCTGGACAATAAGCAAGACAATGTTCCATGTATTTGTCCGACTGATATCTAGAACAGAGGATTATATGGTCACTTATCTAAATGGCGCGTTCTAGTTCAACAGAGTTTAAAGAGCTACGATTGCTGATCGGTTCCTGAAGTCATACATGCAACTATAGTTATTAGACTTATCCAAGTGGGAGACTGTTGGATATAGTGTCTAAGTTCATAACTATATTTGGTATGTAGTTGACCCGACCCGGCATGGTCCATTTGGGTTGCACTTCACCCGAACAATTATTGGATAATATTTGAGAATAGTACAGGTTATGATTTATTAATATATTATAAGTTCTAATATATTAATATAAGATCATATTATTTAATTAGTAGTTATCTATAATTAATCTAGGATTAATTTAGTGATCAAAGATATTACTAATTAAATATGGGCTTCTATATTTATATAGTGTGGGCTAGTGCTTATTTGGAATGGGCTAGGCTTGCATGGAAAAGTCCATGGATACTCCATGGAGCTTTGACCCATGGATCTCATGGAAATGAAGAGACATGGGTATTAGGGTTTACATGGATGTAACCCTAATCCACCACACTATATAAAGGAGGCTTTGGTTCTTGAAATCATACTAGTTGACACTTGTTGAGGTGAGGCCGATTTCAAGATAGTAGTATCTATTCTCTCAAAGTTCCAAGTTTGTGGTGATTTGTGATTTCCACTTGAGGCATCCACACTATTGGTGCTAGGCTCTAAAACTCCAAGCAATCAACTACAACTTCAAGGTAAGCATTTCTACTAGCTTTATTTGATTCATGTTCCCCATGCCATGCTAGTTAGGATATGAACCTTGGAAAAATAATTATTTGCATGTATCTTAGACAAACATAGATCCAAGGTTTATTAGGGTTGCATGTACACTTAGGAAGTGTTAGAATGCTCAAAACCCAACAGTTTTATTATGATATGAAGTGTGAATATGTGAACTGCATGCTAGATTAGGGCTAAGGATCCAGGAAGGATTCCTTGTATGCCTACTTTATGAGCTTATTGAACTTCATGCTAGTACTAATTAGTCAGTGATATGTTGGCCTGATTAGGATATGCTTGGTTTGTTTAGTCAATGGTCGAATGCTGCTTGCTTTGTGCTTTTAGGAGTTCTGGTTATCTTTAACTAACTAGTAAACGAATACGCTAACTTACATATTACGAGGACTAAAGAATTTTAGAAGGTTAGGTATAGCCTTATTTCGTAACTCTTGTTTGAGTCCAACCGTTGTAGGGAGAGACCTTTCATTCAAAGAATTATCTGGTCTTAGTAATATGTAATGGTATTCGAGATCTAGTTAGGGAGAGATAGCAGGGAATTCTTATGCAACTGATGGAGAAGAGTGGGTCGAAGATTACCCTAGGGCAAGCCTAGGATGAGATTAGTATAAAAAATTGTTTGATTGTAAATCGTGTACATGGATAGGAAGTGGCTTTCGTAAACCAAGGCAAACCAAGGGGAAAGTACAGATAGATGTGGAAGGTGGTATGGGCTCGTACTACTGAAAGCAGAGGATCCATACTTAACTCTTGGGGAGCTGCGGGGAACCAAGATTGGCAAAGTGTGAGATCTCTCAATATAATGTATGACTCTGAAGATTATGTGGTTTGTTTCAGAATGGTGATGATACGTCACGGAGCAGGAGGTTCGGGGTCTGGGTTTGGTTCGGGTACTGGTTCCGAGCTGGTTGATGATGAATTGCGTGATTTCATTGCATCTGAGTTTACGAGAGGCATCCTTGAGTCGACCCCAGTGATTTTTGGGTCTGTCAAGGAAGGTATCATTGACTTGATGGAGGATCTCCTTAAGGCATTCAGGAGCGACATGGCACCTAGCCAGTCGGGGACTCACACGTCTCCTTCATGGATTTAAGGGGATGTGGAGCACTAGATTTCTGCGGGGTGAAAGACCCCATTATGGCTAGGCGATGGATCATAGACATTGAGACTGCACATGTGACGAGCTTCTTCCCTAAGGGGTCGAAGGTCAGGTTTGTTGTTGTCTGTTTGAGGGAGCTAGCCAGAGACTGGTGGGAGGAAGTCGGTGATACTTTGGGAGCCCCAGCCACTGTGGCTATGACCTGGTCGAATTTTGTGACCATATTCCGAGCAGAGTTTGCGTCAGTTGTGGAGGTTCAACAGCTAGCCCAAGAGTTTTTGTATATGAGACAGACTACAAAGTCAGTGGCGGAGATTACCGCCAAGTTCAGGGAGAGGGCCTTCTTGGTGCCTTAATATGCGGTTGAAAAGGAGATGAAGAAAACCTGGTACCATGATATGCCGAGATCTGACATTCGGAAGTATGTCAGCTACTCGGCATGCCCAACCTTGGATGATATGATAGCCACGACACGAGAGAGAGAGATTGATATAGAGCACATCAGGAAGAGGAAGGTGAAGACTGGGTAGATGACTGGGGTTTCTTTGTAGAAACCCAAGGGATTCGACTCGAGGTCGAAGGGCTAGCAGGGCCGGAGCCACTGTGGTAAATGCAGCAAGACGCATGAGGGAGTTTTCACATTAGGGGATCGGTTTGCTAAGTGCGGAAAGTTGGGGAACTTTAGCAGGGATTGTACTGCCCCTACTCCCACCATTCAGACATCAAACATACTTTGTTTTCACTGCAATCAACGAGGCCATAAAAAGGCCAATTCCCCGAGATTGGTATCCAGAGTGCCAGTAGCAGCGCCAGCTCCAGCGACCCTGCGGATCACAGATGGCCGCCAGGGCAAGATATATGTTCCTGTGGTGAGGAGTCGAGCCTTCCAGCTGACTGCCACGGAGGCGCGTGCCACATTAGATGTGGTGACGGGTCGGTTTCTTCTCCCTATCTCTTATTATATTTCAGTTTTGATATTTATGTTCCATGTATTCTGTTTTAGGATCGTTCCATGTAAACGGTATGCCAGGGTTGGTGTTATTTGACTCAGGAGCTACCCGATCATCCGTATCTCTTGCACTCAGTAAGAGGTTTGCTGAGTCTTCAAGCACGTTGGATTGTCCTTTAGAGGTGGAGATTGCGGATGACTAATTTGTCCAGGCATCAAAGGTTTACAGAGATTGTGTCCTGAGGATGTATGACGAGCATTACCTCATGGATTTGGTTCCCATTCCTTTGCGTGGGAACAAGGTCATCATATGCATGGATTGTTTGAGCCCTAATGAGGAGGTGATCGGCTGTGAGCAGTAGTTGGTTCGGGTCAGGACCCCAAGTGGGGGAGAGCTAGTGATTCAGGGTGAGAGACCGCAACATGGACCGATCATGTGTTCAGTAGCGAGAGCCAGACGTTACCTTCATCATGGATGTACAGGTTTTGTCACCTACGTTATGGATACTCGGGAGGAGGATAAGGCGACCGTGAGCGATATGTCCGTTGTGCGGGAGTATCCGAATGTGTTCCCGAAGGATTTGCCTAGGATACTTCCGGAGAGACAGGTGGAGTTCAAGATTGACCTAATTCCGGGTACGGCTCCGATAGCCAAGGAACCGTATCATTTGGATCCTCTCGGGATGTAGGAGTTGTCTACACAACTGCGGGAGCTGTTAGACAGGGATTTATTAGGCCGAGCAGTTCACCTTGGGGAGCCCCGATTCTGTTTGTAAAGAAGAAGGACGAGTCTCACCAGACGTGTATAGACTATCTGAAGTTGAATAAGGTAACGGTGTAGAACCGTTACCTACTCCCGAGGATTGACGATCTATTCGACCAGCTTCAGGGGGGCATCTTGGTTTTCCAAGATCAATTTGCATTCAGGCTATCACTAGATGAGAGTCAGAGACGAGGATGTACAAAAGACTGCTTTTCGGACTTGCTATGGTCACTATGAGTTCGTGGTGATGCCATTTGGGCTCACCAATGCTCCTGCCACATTCATGGATCTCATGAACCGTGTACGCAGACCGATGTTGGATCAGTCTGTGATAGTCTTTATTGATGATATCTTGGTTTATTCCAAGACACATGAGCAGCATGAGGAGCACTTGAGGGAGGTGCTAGAGACACTAAGTAGGGAGAGACTTTTTGCAAAGTTCTCCAAGTGAGAGTTTTGGTTGTGCAAGGTGCAGTTTCTAGGGCACCTCGTCAACTAGAATGGTATATTGGTCGATCTGGCCAAGGCAGAGGCCGTGATGAGATGGGAGGTTCTGAGGTCTCCATCCGAGATCCGGATCTTCCTCGGTTTAGTAAGATATTATCGGAGATTCATTCAGGATTTCTCCAAGATGGCGGTACCCTTGACCCGGCTGATGAAGAAGGTTGTTGTCTTTCGTTGGGGGGCCTGAGCAGCAGGCAGCGTTTGAGACTTTGAGGCAGAGGTTGTGTGAGGCACTGATCTTAGCCCTTGCAGAGGGCATTGAGGACTTTGTAGTGTATTGTGACGTGCCTATCTCAGGTTTGGGTGTAGTGTTGATGCAGAGAGGGCACATCATCGCTTACGACTCGAGGCAGTTGAAGCCTCATGAGGCAAATTATGTCACAACTGGCAAATTTAGGGTTGAGATGGTTATTCATGTATAAAAATTTCCTCTATGTAACCTTGCAACATCAAATTAGTGAAATTCAAACTACAATGTTACTTGAATACATACGTGCATACATTGTAAATCAAGTTGAAATAACCACATGCAAGCCCAATACTCGATCCAATAGCTAATCCCAATCAATTTTGGGCCTTGGCCCAAGAATTTTCGGCCCAAAACCCTATTGGACCAAAAACTTTTCCTTGGGCCTTATTGGGCCAAAAACTCTTCCTTGGTTCTTATTGGGCCAAAAACTCTTCCTTGGACCGAAAACCCTCTTATTGGACCCAATTAAACCCAAAAAGCCCATGCGTACCCCCCAAAACGAACACCCTTCTACCTTTGGGCTTTAATGGATTGAAAACCCCTTAATGGGCCAAGCCAAAACCGAAAACCCATTTAAGAAGCCATGAAGGCCGGAAACCTTATAGGGTTTTAGTTAGAGTATATGTAAAAAAAAAAAAAAGAAATTGGCAAAAAGCTTGCCACCTAATTTTTATCCCACAAACAACAAGGCTATTAACCATCATACTTCTATG
Source organism: Lactuca sativa (assembly GCF_002870075.4). Lineage (NCBI taxonomy): Eukaryota > Viridiplantae > Streptophyta > Magnoliopsida > Asterales > Asteraceae > Lactuca > Lactuca sativa. The sequence continues at coordinate 17,920,182 of NC_056630.2, read as the reverse complement.
CAAGCTTCACATCAAGCTTCAACAAAAGTCAACCCATTCCCCCCCCCTCTTATGGCGTTCGATCCCTCCCCCACCCTCACAGTAAACATTTCTTTCAAACTCACTCACAAGTTTCTCTCATTCCCTCTCAAATTTCCGTGTGTGTGTGCCATCCCCAAGGGTTCTCTCTTCAAGAAACTCACAAGAACTAGGTAAGTTCCTTGTAAAACTCTAGTGCTTTTGCTTGTTCAACTTAAGAAATCCATGTTTACACACATTTAGTGTGTAGCTTCTTGGAACATCATCCATATTCGGGTGGTCTTCAAGCTACACAAAGCTAGGTTCAACAACTTCTTTCTTTTTCTTCCTATCACACGAAAATACCAAGGTGTAACACCCAAAGTTTTGAAGACCAAGAAAGGGAAGAAAACCCTAAGTTTAGGGGTCGACTCGGCGAGTCCAAGGAGGGACTCGGCGAGTCGGAGCGGGATCCGGGTCAAGGAGTAAGTGACCGACTCGGCGAGTCGGCCAAGGTGACTCGGCGAGTCTGGTCTGTGCGAGGAAAACCCTAATTTCGGGGGTTGTATCCTATATAAAGGGTGTTATGCCCCTCCCTCAGCCCCCATATCACTCCAGAGGACCTGTAAACCATATATTTCATGTGAGCTTCCATTATTGAGAGAAATAGCTTTGGAGGAAGGAGACTTTGGAGAGGAAACTTGAAGATCAAGAAGGTTGCTTTAAGGGAGAGGTGTGTGCTCGAGATCTACTTCAGTTTGTGTTCATCTTGGAGGTATTAAGCTGCCATTTTCTCTTCTTTGCATCTAGATCTATTTTGTCATGAGATTTGGGGGTTTTATGGTTGTTTGAGACCCAAATCGGGTTAGGGGCTTAGATATGTTGTTGCCACTTCAGATCTATGGTTGAGTGAGTCCATTATGTCATAAAGCATCAGGAGATGAGTAGTTGGTGAAGCCCTTGTGTCTTTAAACCAAACCCTAATGTGTTTTGAGCCTAGATCTCTTTAGTTATACGTAAAGTTTGCAACTTTACGTAGGGATGGAGTTTTGGAAGTATGGATCTATGGATTGGAGTCCCTGCATGACTCAAAAGCCCTCTGCATGTTGGGAGATCTGAATGGACTCGGCAAGTCCTTTGAGTGGACTCGGCGAGTACCATGAAGATGAGGAGGAACTCGACGATTGGGATGAACAGCTCGTCGAGTCGCATGAAGATGGGCATGAACTCGACGAGTTGGATGAACAACTCGGCGAGTTGGATGAAGATTTCCTTGTGCTCGTCGAGTCTGTTCTTAGACTCGGCGAGTCAGGTCGCGGAGTCCCAAACCCTTCGAGTTAAGACTCGAGTAAGCGAGTCAAGCCAGGACTCAGTGAGTTGGACAGGACAGGAATCGGGAATCAGTAGACTCGACGAGTCAGGGGCTGACTCGGCGAGTAGAGTCGCGAGTGGAAGGACTCTGGACTTATGAACTCGGCGAGTCAGTAGGGTGACTCGACGAGTAGGGTTGACCTGGAAGGTTGACTTTGACCAGGACTTTGACTTTGACCTGAGTTGACTTGGTTGTCTTTCGGGGGTCAGTTAGACTCAGTGTTGCTTTGATATTGATAGCTCGGGAAGCAAGTAGAGCAGGAGTTCAGTCAGTGGTCGGGTAGCGGTCAAAGGGATTAGCAGCAGCAGTTCAGCAGTATCAGGTGAGTCTCCTCACTGTTTGTATGGGTCTAGGGCACTAATGCCGACCCATTTAGAATATGCATGAAAGACCAGGGGGTGGCTCCTGGCGCACAGTATGTTATTATGTATGATAGGAAGACCCGAGGGTTAGCCCTAGGCAATATGCATGAAAGACCATGGGGTGGCTCCTGGCGCACAGTATGTTATTATGTATGACAGGAAGACCCGGGGGTTAGCCCTAGGCAATATGTATGAAAGACCAGGAGGTGGCTCCTGGCGCATTGTATGCTATAGACATGAAAGACCAGGAGGTGGCTTCTGGCACATTATATGCTGTTTAGCTAAGTAGAGTAGTATGTACGGTTGTCTTTGTGATACTTGCATAGAAGACCAGGGTGTGGCCCTTGGCACATGTCTGTAAGACCAGGGTGTGGCCCTTGGCACATGTCTGTAAGACCAGGGGGTGGCCCTTGGAACTTGTCTGTAAGACCCAGGGAGCGGCCCAGGCTTGACCAGGAAGACCACGTGCGGCCCGTGGCATAATGGCAAGACTATGTTTGGCACATAGCACCTTACTTGGTTATTGATAAGTCGGTTATGTATGGTTCTTGGCTATGAATGGTTTGTATGGTATGTGGTAACTGGGAAACTCACTAAGCTTCGTGCTTACGGCTTTCAGTTTTGATTTCAGGTACTTCCGGTAGCGGATGATGGAGCTCGGGATGATCGCATGGCACACACCATAGATTAGTCAGCCTGGGAATGTCTTACTCTGATAATGAACATGTATTTTGAAAACCAATACTCTGTTTATGTTTGAAATGATGATTTTACTTTAAGTGATACTTTATTAAAAGAAATTTTTAGTCTTGAATTTTGGGACGTTACACAAGGTGAGCTTCATACCCCCATCTTTTCGCATTTTTCATACTTTTCGGAGGGAGAATACAATTCAAGTCTCGTTTACCCTTTTGTTATTTTCATGCATCATAGTTATAGGAATGGAACAAGTTCTTGAATTAAAAGGTTCTTAACATGGGATAAAATCATAAAGCAAATGTTTATAATATCTTTGTGTTATAAAAGTTTTGTGGTTGTGTTTGTACACTCAAAATGGAAAAAAATATAGGTGTTATTCCCAAATATGTTTAACTCTTGGACATGTGCATTTTTAACTCTTATATTTTACACAAATATTTGAAGATAAAAGATCTCATGGTTATTATATGTGTTTTGCAAAAATGGTGACTTATTAGAGTTACAAGCAAATAGAATATTTTGTATTACAAAACTTTCAAAACTATTATGGTGTGTTAAACAAACTACAAAGCTTGATTATTTTGCTAAAAATAATTTTTATTAGTAAAAAAGTCGTAACTATGTTGTCACTATTTTGATGGCTTAAAATCTAAGGTATTATACTATTTTCACAACATATGTTACAATTATACATGTTCACTAATGATTATTTATAAAAAGATATTATAAATAATTTAACCCAAAATAGTATACAAAACATAATTTATGACAGAAAAATTTGTGTGTCATAATCTGCCTATCATAAAGTTTTTAAAGAATGAGTAGTAAGTTGTATGTCATAAAAGCTGAAAAACGCGTGTCATAAAACTTTAGTCATAAACTTACATCGGTAATGTCATTTTCATTATTCAATAATGGGAGTCAAAGTTCGCGTAAATCCATTAAGGCTCTAGTGAGACACTATCTTCACCGTACCTACCTAGCGTACACTTTAAGTCACGCTTTATAACCAGAGTCTCCTGGAGGAAGAGCGAGATCGTTGTGTATAGATCTATACGGGATTAACAACCCCACACCTCAGTTGTTCACTATAGTTAGACCGCCAAGTCTAGGGTGACAAAAGTCTACAAATTCTGACGCCTGGAGAACGTCGTTCAGGCATAACAGTCATATCAAGCATGGTTATAAGAACTCACTTAGAGAATTAACAATACTATCTTGGTTTACAGGAAGCTTACACTTCACCTATTTTATTAAAATATAAAATTGTGTATCATTTTTTTTCAGTATACAATTACTTACACTTCTGGTTTTAGGGTTTAAGCCTACAGTTTACTTATACGAAAATATTGGATTTTCTGGGAACATACGCTTTACATTTACAAACAAAAGAAAACAAAGGACATGCATGCATATATTCACAGTTTTGGAACAAGAATTACAAATAATTTTCATAGAAAATATAGTATTTTCTGGAGTCATTCAAGCTATTACAAACAAGAATGTTACAGATCTTTTCATACAAATATGCTTATGAACTCACCAACATTCAACGTTGACGATTTTTAAAATGACTTGTATTCCCAAGGACGAGTTGGGTACTCGTCTGCACTTCATCATGGCTTTCCACCCGCAGACGAATGGTCAGAGCAAGTGGACCATTTAGACTTTGGAGGATATGCTGCGGGCGTGCGTCCTAGACTTCAGTGGTAGTTGGGATACTTACCTTCCATTGGCAGAGTTTTCATATAACAATAGCTACCATGCCAGTATTGATCGGCCTCCATTTGAGATGCTTTATGGGAGGAAGTGCGGGACCCCGATATGTTAGGGTGAGGTGGGATAGAGGGTCATGGGGAGTACCGAAGTGGTACTCAAGATGACAGAGAAGATCCAACAGGTCCGGAGTAAACTCCAGACGGCCCAGAGTCGGCAAAAGAGCTATGCCGACAGACGCCGATTGGACTTGGAGTTTCAGGTCAGGGATATGGTCCTTCTGAAGGTGTCACCTTGGAAAGGTGTCATCTGCTTTAGAAAATGGGGCAAGCTGGGCCCCAAGTATATCGGACCTTTTAGGGTTATATCCCGGGTGGGCAGGGTGGCGTATAGGTTGGATCTTCCGGAAGAACTTAGACAGATCCACAACACTTTTCATGTCTCCCAACTGTAGAAGTCCTTAGTGGATGACTCCGCAGTTGTGTCTTTAGAGGAAATTTAGTTGGATGACAGCCTGAACTACATCGAGAGACCAGTAGCCATTCTCTACAGGAAGACGAAGGATCTGAGGAACAAGAGGGTAGAGTTGGTGAAGGTGTAGTGGCAGCACCGCAAGGGCTCCAAATGGACATGAGAGCCGAATGATGAGATGAGGGAGCACTACCCAGATCTATTTCCAGCCGCAGCAGACTTCAAGGAGGAAGTCTAAGATAAGTGGGGGAGATTTGTAATGCCTGGTTCCTGGTATGTATTTAATTTATAATTAGAAACTCGACGAGTTGGAGGCCCCAAACTCGTCGAGTAGAGATGATTTGGATCGCGGATTTTGGAAACCTACTCGATGAGTCGGGGAGCCTCAACTCGACGAGTAGGATGGAAAAATTGAAACCCTAATTTTGGGGTTTTAATTACACCCTATTTAAACACCTTAACCCCAAGGTGTTGGCCTCATATCCAACCTCCACTGCCCAAAAACCTAATCTCAAAACCCTAAGCCATTTTTGGTAATTGTGAGCTAATCTTGTGCTTTCTTGGTGGTTGAAGAAGGAGAAGCTTGAAGGAGGAGCAAGAACGTGTGGGAGGAGAGCAGATCCAGGAGTTTAGCTTCAATTCTGGTTCATCTGAGGTATAAAGCTTCAAACTTGTCTATGTCATGCTTAGATCTAGTCTTAGGAGGTTTTACTTCATGTTTTGGTCTAAGTATGTTGATGGTTGGGATTTGGACGTCCCATTTGGGCAAACCCTTCAGATCTAGGGTCTTAAGGGGACTTCATGGCATAAAGGTGCCGACTTTATGGCCATGGGAGTCCCATGCAGCTTCTAGACCATATTTTTGGTCTTTATAGCCCCATTAGGCCATGCATGCAAGTAAACATGAGTGATTTACGTGACAAAATTGTCCCTAGAGTCCAGATCTATGACCTCATGGTCTATCTTGAAGTTTTGTTGGCTCTTGGAATTGGGTCTAAGCCCTTTTGGGTTAGGCTTTGAATTCATGTCTTGGGAAGAGGTTCTTAATGGGTAAAGTTGGAAACTTTACCCTTCTAGACGTATTTCCAGCTTAGATCCAGAAGATAGGGCCTTGGTTTGAAGACTAGGGACTTAATGCACTAAGAAGGCTTAACAGACGGAAGTACTTGACGAGTTCATAAGAGAACTCGATGAGTTGTTCTGGAAGTGTCCCGTCCCTGTTGGGTAAAAGAGGGACTTGGCGAGTTTTAGGAGAAACTCGACGAGTCGACGCGGGAAATTGTGATTCTGTGAGTCAAGGAGAAACTCGACGAGTTATAGGAAAAATCAACGAGTTGGATCGCAATTCTAGGATTTTATGATTCTTCAGAGCTCGACGAGTTGAAGGGGAAAACTCGATGATTTGAGTCAACTCGGAGCGTTGACTTTGACTTTGACCAAGTTGACCCGTAAGGGGTTATGAGTATGAAAGTGTAATTAAGGAAATCTTTTATGTTTAGGAGCTTGAGTTGGGTTGACATTCTAAGCCGAGGATTTCCAGCTACTTTCCATTATTTGAGGTGAGTTACCTTCCCGATATAAGTGGGTCGAAGGCACCAATGTTGGCCCACTAGTAGTTGTTTACAGTAAAGATGATTGTCTTCGTGATAATAGTCTGGTATGCCACTATCTGTTGAGATTTATGTGCTAGTATACTATGTTATTACTAATAGGTTTTGAGCATTACATCAATCCTATGGTGCATATTCCACCCTAAAGCTTTAGATCTAGGTTTTTTCAAATTGTACAATCAATAATAATTATCCAAAGCTATAACCCTGATCTAGTATGCATAAATAAAAATTTATATCTAAAACATAGTTAGAATCTTACCTTTCAATTATATCTAGCTTGATCTTCAACCTTTGGGCACTTAGCACCTCAAATGTGATGCCTCTAATAGATCACAAACACCAAGATCAAGTTGGAAGAATGAGAGAGAGAAAGAGGCATAAAATCGGCTCAAGATCCTTCTAGGGTTGCTAATGGCCGATTTTTGCATGCCAAGGGTTCCTTATATAGTTGAGAAACTAGGGTTTCAGTCAAAACCTTAATCCAGTTGCTTAGTCCATAAGCAGCCCATAGGATCCTTCTAGAAGGCCCCTTAGACGAATTCTTTGTGGACTCCCACATAAATTTCGTCCATCCCTTAATTTAATTAATCTCATTTGTAACGCCCGTAGATCCGGGCTAGTCAAATTAGAGGCAATAGGGGTCGAAAACGACTTTTCGACAAAAGATTATTTAGAATAAATAATCTTAACCAAGTTGTAGAGTATGTCACAAGGTTTCCGTACATATAAGGAACGCCGAAATCCGAGTTATAACGAAGAAGTTATGGCCCGTCGAAGTTTTACGGCAAAACCGGCACGACACCGGGAAGCGTAAATAGTGAATTTACGATAGAGTGAGATTTAGCCTTAGCTATCTAAACGAAAGTCGTAAAATATGTTAAACTAAGAACATCGATAAAAAGAACGCCCAAATCTGACTTCGTATGAAGAAGTTATGATTTTTCGAAGTTTCGGAATAGCAGTGTACAGCCCGAAACTCGAATTTTAGTTCGAGCGGTTTTTGGCTTACGCGACCTAAATGAGAGTTGAAGATCTCATTAATAGGAACTCAACGGTAAAAATATGGATGAAAACGGAGTTCGTATGAAGGAGTTACGAATTCTTCGCGGTCATTTAACAGTCTAAACGCCTCCTACTGTTAAATTTGAGATCGGTTGAGAATTAGCCGACGGAGTCTAAATGAAAGTTGTAGATCTTGATTTTACCTACGTGTGGATATAAAGAACGTCGAAAACGGAGTTCGTATGTGAAAGTTATGATTTTTCTAAGTTTGAGGGCTGATACGCGATAGGGGGTGACGTGGCACCACCAGAATTGGACACGTGGCACCACCAGAAGGCCACCACATGGACCAACTCGACGAGTCATGACTCAGACTCGGCGAGTCCACCAGTCAGGCCTCCTATAAATAGAGGTGTCGGGCATTCACTTCTCTTCACACCTCTCCAACATTCTTTCTCTCTCTAGTTTCTCTCTCTAGCCTCCCAAACCCTCCCTAAAGCCTAGGTAAACCCCCTAGCACCCGAAGGAAGCCCCGAGGCTCCCGGAGTCTCGAAAAAAAGGGGTCTTTCGGCTCGGAAACGCTGCTCCAGCGAAGCCCGGTTTTGCGAAAAACCCGCTGTAAGTGAGCTGTACCTACCCTATCTTTAGTATAGCTTATGTTTTAATATAGTAACATTATTAGGAACTTATAATGAGTATTTGTGCTATTATTATGAGTTATATTGAGTGTTATTTAACGCTTATATAATAATAATAATAGCTAGACTATTAGTTTGTCGCGGTTATCGTTAGACTAAACCCTAGTAGTATTGGTACTAGGTTTTCTCGAAGGAAATTGTTTTGAGAGTATCGAAGCGCTGTTCGAGTGTTGAGTCACCACCTACTCAGGTGAGTGCATAGTTACTTTCAGCTTACACATAGATATGAAGTATTTTACGTGCTGTGTGTGTATATTATCTGTATACTTGCTATCTATGTCGGATGAACGTTTTATACATGTTTTCAATGATTCAAACTGTATATGTATTTTATATCTACATAATGTGCGGGGTAAAATACGGGTAGATATAATAGTTGCTGTGTGACAAAATAAAATAATGAGAGGCCTCGTTATAGCTGTTCTTGATGATCTAGTCATCTAGTGGAGTATAGATGACGACCACGGACTATTCTAGACAGTCCAGTGGAACACTAGCAGGCTCGCAACCTGTAGGTGTTTATTCGAACTGTGTGTTTAACCGAACTGTGTGTTTATTCGAACTGTGTGTTTATTCGAACTGTGTGTTTATTCGAACTGTGTGAATTGTGTGCTCACCAGGTATACTCCATCCCAATGATAGTCCTTTGACTAGGTCCCTTGTGTTAGATGTTTTAGGGACGTAATGTGAGGATAACGGGAATGAGTAATTGGGTTGATTGTTTGATGTTTAAAAATAATAATTATATTATTGTGGGTTGAAAACCCTATGTACTCACCAGGTTTCCCAACCTGACCCACTCAGTTTATTTATATCACAGGTGTTGATATGAAGTCACATTACACAGAGAGATTTAAAGAGATGTAGATCACTAGTGTAAATAATTGTAAGTTCTGTTTATGCTTATGTTTCTGTATTAACGATGACATCCCAAACGTTTTAAAATGAAATAAATACGTTTCTTCGAAAATGTTTTAATAACGTATTTACCATGTTTTTCTGGGAACAAATTCCGCAACATTTTTATAAAATGAAGTACTCTGATTTTTATAAAGCATAAACAAACCGGTCTTTTTGGGCCGTGATTTTGGGGATGTCACATCATTTGACCACAAAATTAATTATAAATTAATTCTTAACCAATATTAATAAATAATATGATTTCTCTTTTAATATATTATCCTTATAATATATTAATAAATCATAATTAACCTCTTTCTCCATAATTCATCCAGTCAAGTTGCTATGGTGAAGGCAGCTCAAAATGACCATGTTACTAGGGGTGGCAAATCGGGTCATCGTGTCGTGTTTTTGTCTGACACGACACGACATGACAAAGTTTTATGTAACACGAACATGACACGACACGATCTCGGGTTTTTTTTAACTAACACGAAAACGAACCGATTAAAAAACGACAAACACGACACGACACGACAATATATAACATGAAATAACAATTAATGTATTTAATTAATATTTATTCATACATAACACGAAAAACACGACAAATAATGTTAAATCGTGTCAATTTTGTGTCAAATTTTGAACACGAACACGACACGACACAACGTCGTGTTTTTTGCACTTGACACGAACATGAATTCAAATTTCAATTTCGTCTCAATTTTGTTTCATGTCGTGTATTTTTGTCGTGCCATGTCATCAATTGCCACCTCTACATGCTACTATCAGGTCAAGTACATACCAAATATAGTTATGGGCTTAGACACCTAATCCAATAGTCTCCAACTTGGATAAGTTTAATAACTATAGATGCAAGTACGACTTCAAAATCCGATTAGCAATCGTAGCTCTCAAAATCTGTTGTCGAACTCTGACACGTCCTATAGATAAGGGATCATGTATTCCTCCGTTCTCAAGATATCACGCAGACAAATAAATGGAACATAGTCATACTTATTGTCCAACAGTTTGTTTCCCGATTTCTGATTTGTCTGACATAGAACTTAATTGAACACATCAACTTAGTCCTGACCGGCCCGACACATAAGTCAACACAAAATCACTGAGGGGCCCAAGATATTGCTTTTAATCCTCTTAAGATAAAAGGAACAGATAAAATTTGACTTATATGCTTGTACTATTTACTCACTGAATCATACACAACAATATGTTTTATAACATCAAGTTACTGATGCGTTTACGCATTATCAATGCACAACCAACTTGTAAACAACTCATATATCTCGGTTTAAAGACTATACGATATTATCATCTCACAATCACTCGTGATTAATTCCATGAAGTGATTCATCTGAGCGCAGGTTTAATCCAACACTCAAATATTATTTCAGGAGCACTCATGAACGTTGCAGCAAACCTTTGCTATGTCTAAACGCTTAGACAATCCACAAGCCAATTCATGACAATCTTGCCTCAATACCTACTTCCAAAGTATGATCTACTGTGGATTGTTTGAATAATCATATTATTCTGGAAGTCAAAACATGCAAAATGAAACAATAGTAAACAATTGACACAAGACAGTAACATTACTTATAAATAAAACTCCTTTATTTAATCATCAAAAGTCAATTACATTTTATTTATTACAAGTTTCTAAAAGCTATCTAATCACTAAAACTAATATCATCCTTCATCCCAATACTCCTAGCATGTTGCAAGTGCTTAACCCTAGTCAGTCCCTTTGTAAGGGGATCTATTGGGTTCTCCTCTGACGATACTCTCTTCACTACGAGGAGTCCCTCTTCTACCCGATGTCTAATGAAGTGATATTTTCTGTCAATATGCCTGGATCTGCGATGATCCCTCGGTTCCTTGGTTAAGGCGACCGCACCTTCGTTATCATATAAAATCTTCATAGGCTCCTTTATGGTCGGTACAACTCTAAGGTCTTCGATGAAGTTCTTTAGCCATATTGCCTCCTTCGAAGCTTCGCTCACTGCAATGTACTCTGATTTGCACGTTGAATCAGCTACGGTCTCCTACTTGGAACTTTTCCAAGTCACTGCTCCTCCGTTCAGGGTAAACATCCAGCCCGACTAAAAGTGGAAATTGTATCGGTCGGTCTGAAAACTGGCATCTCTATACCCTCGCACTCTCAAGTCCTCACTACCACCGAGGATAAGAACCCAATCCTTAATCCTCCGTAGGTACTTAAGAATGCTCTTTACCGCAGTCCGGTGAGCTCTACCAGGGTTCCCTTGATATCGACTAACCATGCTCAAAGTGAAAGCCACATCAGGGCGAGTACATGTCATAACATACATGATTGAGCCAACTACGGAAGCATATGGTGCTCGACTCATCTCGGCTATCTCTGTTATCTCTACGTCGATACTCAAACTTTGAGTCTTACTCAGTTTGGTATTGCTTTGGATTAGTAACTCCCCTTTCTTGGAATTCTCCATACTAAAATGTTTCAACACTTTATCCAAGTAAGTACTTTGACTAAGTCCTATTAGTATTTTACTCCTCTTTCTCAATATCCTCATCCCTAGAATATAAGCAGCTTCTCCGAGGTCCTTCATGAGAAGCACTTCCCAAGCCAGGACTTAACCTCCTACAAGGTTGGTACGTCGTTTCCTATGAGTAGTATGTCATATACATACAATACGAGAAAGATAACTATACTCCCACTGGTTTTGACATATACACATGACTCATCCTTGCTTCTTGAAAAACCAAACTCTTTGACTTTCTCATCGAAACAAAGATTCCATCTTTGAGAAACTTGTTTTAATCCATAGATGGATTTCTCAAGCTTACACACTCTATTAGGGTACTCTATACTAACAAAACCCTCTGGCTGCCTCATGTAAACATCTTCAGCCAACTTCCCATTTAGGAAAGCGGTTTTGATATCCATCTGCCACATTTCATAATCATGAAACGCAACTATGGCTAGCATAATCCTTATAGATTTAATCTTCGCTACTGGTGAAAAGGTCTCATTATAGTCAACTCAAGGAGTTTTAGTAAAGCCCTTCGCAACCAATCACGCCTTATATGTGTGTACTTTCCCATCCATGTCGGTCTTCTTCTTGAAGATCCAGTTGCACCCGACTATCTTACGACCTGGAACATTGTCAACCAAGTTCCAAACTTAATTGTCATACATGGACTGAATCTCGCTGTCCATAGCCTCTTTCCATTTCGTAGACTTCGCGCCTTCCATGGCTTCCCTGTAGTTGTTAGGTTCATCCATATTTATTAGCGTACTATCACCAATAAACGTATCACCCTCATCAGATATATGGAAACCATATAATACGGGTGCAAAACTAACTCTACTAGAATGTCTAAGAGGTAAGGACTCATCAATCAGTTCAACGGGAGTTTCCTCCTCGGGTTGAGTGCCAGTGTTAGAGGTTCCTTCATCGTTTAATTCTTGAAGCTCTTCAAGATCAATTTGCCTCCCACTGTCCTCTTGGAATATGAGTTCTCTCTCTCTCTCTCTCTCTCTCTCTCTCTCTCTCGTAAAACCCCTCTCCTCGCAACGAATACAACATAATCACTCGGTCTATAGAAGAGATATCCAAAGGACTTTTGTGGTAGCCGATCAAAATACATCGCTCACTACAAGGTTTGAGTTTGTCGTGAGTCTCTCGTCTAACGAAAGCCTCGCAACCCCAAACCTTGGTATGTGCCAAAAAGGGAACCTTCCCTGTCCATATCTGTAACAGCCCGAAATCTCAGGTATTGTTTAAATTATGTTTTTGGATGATTTAAGAGGGGACTCGGCGAGTTGGGGCCAAGACTCGCCGAGTAGGATCGCAGACTTGGTCGCGGGTCCGCGACTGGACTCGACGAGTCCAGATATGGACTCGGCGAGTCGACGCTGTTTAGCGGAAACCCTAACCGTTCAGGTTTGGGACGTATAAAAGGGGTCCATTGGCCGTCATTGTTCGTTTTAGCCTTCTGAGAAGAACCCTAAATCGATTAGTGCAGCAGGAGCAAGGATCTTAGGCCATTGTTGGTTATAGAAGAGTGGGTGTGCAAGGAAGAGGAAGGATTGGCTAAAAGAGCAGCAAGGGGTCACATTCTGAGGATTGGGAATAAAGAGAATACATCATCCAGGTAAGAATTCGTGTATGCTCTGCTATAATGATGTATTTATGAAATTAGGGTTTATAGAACCCATTTAGTGAATTGATGAAGTAATGCCTTGTTATCCCACGACTATAATCTTGTATTAGGACCTTTAGAGGTCCAGAAGGTCCCATGCATGTGTACTTCGGGACGAGACTTATCTCAGGAAGCAGTTACTCGTCTGCATGGCATGGACTCGCCGAGTTGTTCTTCAGACTCGGCGAGTAGCTTGAAGATTTACTGGGACTCGCCGAGTTGTTCATCAGACTCGGCGAGTGGAGTCGGGGTGGCCCCGCGATTCTTCCACGAGGACCTCGTCGAGTCAAGAGGGATACTCGACGAGTAGAAAGGGAATATTCAGGAATTTGTGAGGACGACTAGACTCGCCGAGTCGCCATGGTACTCGCCGAGTCCAGTCGAGTTGACCGTTGACCGTTGACCAGAGTTGACCTAAGTCTGACTTCTTAGGGATAGTCACCCTTAGAAGTTATAAGTGTTAACGAGATATGTGATGTTATAGGAAGGTTGTAGCTCGTCGGATTGTGCACGAGTGATTTCAGGAGTTGCTAGCTTTCAGCAATTACGAGGTGAGTCTTCTCACTATACTGTACCCGGAAGGGTTTGACTGTGTGACCGGAAGGTCGGATATGTTATGTGATATGTATGCTATATGTGGTAAGTTAATTGTTATGTGTGTTATGTATGATATGTGTGCCGGAAGGCAATATGTTATGGGCCGGAAGGCGATTATGTTATGAGGACCGGAAGGTCAGGGCCTGGAAAGGCGTATGTGCGTAAGTGTATATTGGGGAACTCACTAAGCATTTATGCTTACAGTTGTTGTGCATGTATTTCAGGTACTAGCGAGGACCGTGGGAAGGCGCCGGCATGATCGATACACACTGAAGACTGTCTTTATGATCTTGGGATTTTGAACAATTGTATTTGACAGAATAATTAATCTATTTATGCCTTGTTTAAGATGGAAACAATTATGTTTTTAAAATGAAAAATTTGTTTGAAAAATTTGAGCTGTTACAATTGGTATCAGAGCCTTGGTTTGAGGGATTCGGGTGCACCTTAGGGGGTAACTGAACTCAAACCGAGGATTTGAGGAAACTTTTCAAATAAAGGCATAAACTTTTGTAAATGGTTTTGTGGTAAGCAAGAAAGAAGCAGTGTGTACGATCAGTCAGCGCCCGAACGGTAAAGATCCCCAAAATACCTTACAATATTATATAATATGAATTGTTATGCATGCTAGAAGACTAGGTATTCATGATAGGACTAGAGTGGCCTGATTTGTGATGCCTTAGTCTAGGGAAGTTGCCTATATGAGATGCTTTGCTAGTATGCGGGTAGATAGAGCGTATCAGAAGTAGAGTACTCACTATCTGGAGTTTGGGGAGGAGGACTTGGGATGAACATTGATGCGGTGTGGTCGGTAGTATTGGGCCCGTACTACCGAGGACACCGGGTCAGTGGGAGGCCCAAGTAAGAATCCCTGGATATCTGGGACTGAGTAGGGTTGCGTATCGAGTACGATTATACTCGATAGAATCTCTGATAGTTTTATGTTGTATTTCAGAGATATCATGGTTAGACCGCGTCACGGAGCAAGTACGAGCGGTGTGAGTGACGAGGATATCCGTCAGATGATCCACGAGGAGGTGGCGGCGGCGATCCGGGCGGAGATCCCGGAGATGTTTGGGTCTATCAAGACCACCCTGATGGAGACGTTCGACGAGCGGTACGCCGCGTTGACTGAGGCTGCAACCGCTGCAGCTACCGCAGCTGTGGCCGCTGCTAGGCCACAGGGGGGGTGATTCATTGCTGTTCCGAGAGTTCAGCAACACGAAGCCACCAGAGTTCGATGGGACGCAGGATCCGATTGCTGCGATGAGGTGGATCGCAGATATAGAGGGGTGCTTTTACACTTGTTCATGCCCGGAGCACCTGAGGGTACGGTTCGCTTTGAACCAGCTCCGTCTGGGAGCAAAGGACTGGTGGAAGTTCGTGACGGCGAACTTCACTTTGGCTGAGACTGCGGCAGTGACATGGGAGGGGTTCACTACCATGTTCAGGGAGGAGTACGTTCCCCCAGTGGAGCGGGAACGATTGGTTCAGGAGTTCTTAACCCTCAAGCAGGGTACTGATTCGGTGGCGACGATCACGCGGAAGTTCCATGAGAGGGCGATGTTTTGCCCCGAGCTGGTGGCCACAGAGCAGGCTCGGATGAGCCGGTACTTGGGTGTTCTGAGGAGGGAGATCCGGGAGTTTGTGTCAAACTCCACCTACCATACTTTTACTGAGCTTCAGGCGAATGCCAGGAAGCGTGAGATCGAGTTAGAGACTCAGGCCAGGGAGGAGGCCGAGTCTCAGCAGGCAGACCGGCGGCCGGCTCAGTCTCAACCGGCAGCCAAGCGGATCAAGTCCGCCGATTCGAGGACGGGAGGTTCGAAGAACCGCACTTGCGTAAAGTGCGGCAAGGGTCACGATGGGGCGTGTCGAGCCGGTGCCTGCTACAAGTGCGGCAAGGAGGGGCACATTGCTAGGGAGTGCCCCAAGGGGTTTATGGTTTGCTTCCATTGCAACCAGACCGGCCATCGGAAGGCCGAGTGTCCGCAGCTTCGTCAGGGATCTGCACCTGTTGCCAGGACTACTGAGACTCGACCGGTGAAGGTCGAGGCCCCGAGGGCTCGTGGGAGAGCCTTTCAGCTGACTGCGGAGGAGGTCCGCGCTGCGCCCGATGTTGTGGCAGGTATGTTGTAATTTGTGTAATTGTTTTTATGTCGATATATTATGCTTATGTTATTATGCGCGTAGGTACTTTCCTTGTGAACTCTGTGCCTGCTTTAGTGTTATTTGACTCGGGTGCGAGTAGGTCCTTTGTGTCCTTAGCCTTTAGTCAGCAGATTAGCGTTAGTCGTGAGTCGTTGAGTCGACCCTTGAGAGTTTCTATAGCTGACGAGAAAGTGATTCGTGCTACGGAGGTTCTTCGGGGATGTGTACTAGAGATTTTCGGGGTTGAATTCCCGATTGACCTGATTCCTATTGCGATGGGGGATGTCTGTGTTATCGTGGGCATGGATTGGTTGAGCCGATTCGGCGCTGTCATCGACTGCGAGCGTCAGTTGGTGACCATACGAGACCATAGTGGGGGAGTTCTTTCGGTGTACGGTGAGGGTACCCGTTCAGGTTCAGCTTTTTGTTCGGCCGCTAGGGCGAGGCAGTATCTACAGCAGGGCTGTAAGGGTTTTGTGGCGTATGTGATGGATACGCGGGAGGTTTCCGAGAGACCGAAGTCAGTTAAGGAGGTCCCTGTGGTGCGTGAGTTTTCAGATGTTTTTCCCGAGGAACTGCCGGGAGTACCTCCTGTGAGGCAAGTAGAGTTTGGTATCGATCTGGTTCCGGGGGCCGCGCCTATTGCTAAAGTGCCCTATCGTCTTGCACCTCCAGAGATGCAAGAGTTGTCCTCGCAACTCCAGGAGTTGCTGGGAAAGGGATTCATTCGGCCGAGCAGCTCGCCAGGGGGAGCGCCTATTCTGTTCGTTAAGAAGAAGGATGGTTCACACCGGATGTGCATTGATTACCGGGAGTTGAACAAGCTAACGGTCAAGAACCGTTACCCGTTGCCGAGGATCGATGATTTATTCGATCAGTTGCAGGGAGCATCTTGGTTTTCCAAGATCGATCTGAGATCAGGGTACCATCAGGTGAGGGTACGGGAAGAGGACGTCCAGAAGACAGCGTTTAGGACGCGATACGGGCATTATGAGTTTGTGGTGATGCCTTTTGGGCTCACCAATGCCCCGGCTGTGTTCATGGATCTCATGAACAGGGTATGCAGGCCGATGCTGGATCGGTCAGTGATTGTATTTATCGACGACATTCTGGTGTATTCGAGATCTAGAGAGCAGCATGAAGAGCATTTGAGGGAGGTCCTTGAGGTATTGAGGTCGGAGAAGCTTTATGCAAAGTTCTCCAAATGTGACTTCTGGTTGCGGGAGGTCCAGTTTCTAGGACATGTGGTTAATCAGAAAGGGATATTGGTCGATCCGGCCAAGGTTGAGGCGGTGATGAGTTGGGAGGTGCCGAAGTCACCCTCTGAGATCAGGAGTTTCCTTGGGTTGGCAGGGTATTATCGGAGATTTATCAAGGATTTTTCCAAGATCGCAGTGCCACTCACCAGATTGACCCGGAAGGGTGTTGCATTCTCATGGGGGCCTGAGCAGCAGACCTCCTTTGAGACACTTCGCCAGAGGTTGTGCGAAGCCCCGGTATTAGCTCTCCCAGAAGGGATGGAAGATTTCGTGGTATACTGCGACGCATCGATTTCGGGATTGGGTGCAGTGTTGATGCAGAGGGGTCATGTGATAGCTTATGCGTCGAGGCAGCTGAAGCCTCATGAGGCGAGATATCCCACGCATGATTTAGAGTTGGGGGCAGTAGTGTTCGCTCTCAAGATTTGGCGTCACTACTTGTATGGAGTTCGATGTACGATTTACACGGACCATAAGAGTTTGAAGTATTTGATGGATCAGCCCAACCTAAATATGCATCAGAGGAGGTGGTTGGATGTGGTCAAGGATTATGATTGTGAGATCCTGTACCACCCAGGCAAGGCTAATGTGGTAGCCGATGCATTGAGCCGCAGGGCGGAGAGCACTCCATTGCGAGAGGTATGCTTGAGACTGACTGTGATGACTCCAGTGTTGGACGCTATTCGTGGAGCCCAGGCAGAGGCTGTACGACCAGAAATGAGGAGGAAAGAGCGGGTTGTGGGGTTAATCTCAGAGTTTGTCAAGGATAGTCGAGGCCTTATGACGTTTCAGGGTCGGATTTGGGTGCCGTTCGTGGGCGGTACACGTATTACGTTGATGGAAGAGGCTCATAAATCGAAATTCTCGATCCATCCCGGTGCTACAAAGATGTATTTGGATTTAAGGAAGGAATATTGGTGGCCCTGTATGAAGAGGGACGTAGCATGGTTTGTTGAGAGGTGCTTGACCTGCCGTAGGGTTAAGGCCGAGCACCAGAGACCGCATGGCAAGTTGCAGCCATTGGAGATCCCCGAGTGGAAGTGGGAACAGATCACTATGGATTTTATCACCAAATTGCCAAGGACTGCTAGGGGAGTTGACGCAATTTGGGTGATTGTGGATAGGTTGACGAAGAGTGCTCACTTCCTTGCCATCAGTGAGAGTTCTTCAGCGGAAAAGTTGGCGGAGATATACGTGAAAGAGGTGGTGTCTAGGCACGGGGTGCCGATCTCGATTGTGTCAGACCGCGATGTGCGCTTCACTTCCAGGTTCTGGAAGAAATTCCATGAGGAGCTGGGTACTAAATTGCATTTTAGTACCGCATACCATCCCCAGACAGACGGTCAGAGCGAGCGGACGATTCAGACGCTGGAGGACATGCTCCGAGCGTGTGTGTTAGACTTCGGGGGTAGTTGGGATGCGTATTTACCATTGGCAGAGTTCTCCTACAACAACAGCCATCATTCGAGCATTGGCATGCCACCTTTCGAGCTGTTGTATGGTAGGAGGTGTCGGACCCCCATTTGCTGGGGAGAGGTGGGACAGAGAGTGATGGGCAGCACGGAGATCGTGCTCCAGACGACAGAGCAGATTCAGCGAGTGCGACAAAGGTTATTGACTGCCCAGAGCCGACAGAAGAGTTATGCTGACAGGCGCCGATCCGAGCTTGAATTTCAGGTCGGCGACTTCGTTCTCCTGAAGGTTTCTCCTTGGAAGGGAGTGATTCGGTTCAGGAAGAGGGGTAAGTTGGGGCCTCGGTATATTGGGCCATTTCGTGTGATTGCAAGGATAGGCCGGGTAGCCTATCGGTTGGAATTGCCAGCAGAGTTGGGTCAGATCCATGACACTTTTCATGTGTCGCAGCTGAGGAAGTGCATAGCCGATGAGTCGGCAGTGGTTCCATTGGAGGATATTCAGGTGGATGCGAGCCTGAATTACGCGGAGAGACCAGTGGCGATCAGAGATCGGAAGATCAAGGTTCTGAGGAACAAGGAGGTACCCTTGGTGTTGGTTCAATGGCAACACCGTAAGGGATCGGAAATGACTTGGGAACCGGAACGCGAGATGCGGGGGCAGCATCCGGAACTATTTGCGGAGTGAGACTTCGAGGGCGAAGTCTAATCCAAGTGGGGGAGAGTTGTAACAGCCCGAAATCTCAGGTATTGTTTAAATTATGTTTTTGGATGATTTAAGAGGGGACTCGGCGAGTTGGGGCCAAGACTCGCCGAGTAGGATCGCAGACTTGGTCGCGGGTCCGCGACTGGACTCGACGAGTCCAGATATGGACTCGGCGAGTCGACGCTGTTTAGCGGAAACCCTAACCGTTCAGGTTTGGGACGTATAAAAGGGGTCCATTGGCCGTCATTGTTCGTTTTAGCCTTCTGAGAAGAACCCTAAATCGATTAGTGCAGCAGGAGCAAGGATCTTAGGCCATTGTTGGTTATAGAAGAGTGGGTGTGCAAGGAAGAGGAAGGATTGGCTAAAAGAGCAGCAAGGGGTCACATTCTGAGGATTGGGAATAAAGAGAATACATCATCCAGGTAAGAATTCGTGTATGCTCTGCTATAATGATGTATTTATGAAATTAGGGTTTATAGAACCCATTTAGTGAATTGATGAAGTAATGCCTTGTTATCCCACGACTATAATCTTGTATTAGGACCTTTAGAGGTCCAGAAGGTCCCATGCATGTGTACTTCGGGACGAGACTTATCTCAGGAAGCAGTTACTCGTCTGCATGGCATGGACTCGCCGAGTTGTTCTTCAGACTCGGCGAGTAGCTTGAAGATTTACTGGGACTCGCCGAGTTGTTCATCAGACTCGGCGAGTGGAGTCGGGGTGGCCCCGCGATTCTTCCACGAGGACCTCGTCGAGTCAAGAGGGATACTCGACGAGTAGAAAGGGAATATTCAGGAATTTGTGAGGACGACTAGACTCGCCGAGTCGCCATGGTACTCGCCGAGTCCAGTCGAGTTGACCGTTGACCGTTGACCAGAGTTGACCTAAGTCTGACTTCTTAGGGATAGTCACCCTTAGAAGTTATAAGTGTTAACGAGATATGTGATGTTATAGGAAGGTTGTAGCTCGTCGGATTGTGCACGAGTGATTTCAGGAGTTGCTAGCTTTCAGCAATTACGAGGTGAGTCTTCTCACTATACTGTACCCGGAAGGGTTTGACTGTGTGACCGGAAGGTCGGATATGTTATGTGATATGTATGCTATATGTGGTAAGTTAATTGTTATGTGTGTTATGTATGATATGTGTGCCGGAAGGCAATATGTTATGGGCCGGAAGGCGATTATGTTATGAGGACCGGAAGGTCAGGGCCTGGAAAGGCGTATGTGCGTAAGTGTATATTGGGGAACTCACTAAGCATTTATGCTTACAGTTGTTGTGCATGTATTTCAGGTACTAGCGAGGACCGTGGGAAGGCGCCGGCATGATCGATACACACTGAAGACTGTCTTTATGATCTTGGGATTTTGAACAATTGTATTTGACAGAATAATTAATCTATTTATGCCTTGTTTAAGATGGAAACAATTATGTTTTTAAAATGAAAAATTTGTTTGAAAAATTTGAGCTGTTACAATATCTCGTGAGGTGTTTTGGCAACCTTTTTAGTTGGGACTATATTAAGGATATGGGCAGTAGTCTCTAATGCATACCCCCAAAATGAGATAGGTAACGAAGCTCAACTTATCATGGAACGAACCATGTCTAACAAGATTCGATTGGCCTATCAGCCACACCATTTAACTGCAGTGTCCTAGGTGGCTTCAATTGCGAAACAATTCCACATTCCTTAAGATATTCGTGGAACTCGATACTAAGATACTCACCACCACAATTGGATCAGAGCATCTTTATCTTCCTGCCCAGCTGATTCTCCACTTCTTGCTTAGATTCTTTGAACTTTTCAAAAGTTTATGACTTGTGCTTGATTAAGTAGATATACCCATATCTGCTATAATCATCAGTAAAAGTCACATAGAAGCGGTTTGTATCCCTTATGGTGGATCTAAAGGGTCCACATACATCCGTATGTATGAGATCCAATAAACCCTCACCCCTTTCACAAGTACTAGTGAAGGGTGACTTGGTCATCTTTCCAAGTAAACAAGATTCACACATGTCATCGGACCTAAGGTCAAAAGATTCCAAGACTCCTTCCTTTTGGAGTTAGTCTATACGTTTCTTGTTGACATGTACAAGACGATAATGCCACGAGCATGCTTTGTCCAAACCATTGGACGAATCGATATGCAACACATTATCTCCTAAGTTGTCTACAACCATCACAGTTTCATATATACCATTACAAGGCAATGCTTCAAAATAGAAAGTACCATTCAAGAAAGCATTAATAGAACCAATTTCATTATTAAATGAAAATCGAAAACCTTGTTTATACAAACCATGAAAAGAAATAATGTTTCGTGTCATTTCTGACGAGTAGCAACAATTATTAAACTCTAAACTTAACCCACTGCTAAGCACTAAAGAGTAAACTCCAATCTTGGTGACAGGCGATGCTTTCCTATTCCCCATGATCAAGTTCATCTTCCCATGCTCCACATCTCTACTTCTTCTTAGACCCTACAAATCAGAACAAATGTGAAAACCACATCCTATATCAAGGACCCAAGAAATAGCATGTGATGAGTTGTTAGATTGAATAGTGTGAATACCTACAAAGGTTGGCTTTATCTTCCCATCCTTGATGTCTTGCAGATACTTCGGGTAGCTTCGTTTCCAATGCCCTTTGTCGTGACAGTGGAAGCACTCTGCATCCTTCGGATTGGAAGAAGGAGCAGCAGGACCATCTTTGGTCCCACTAGAAGAGGATCCATCATGGGGCTTTTCTTTGTGGTTCTTAGAGGGAGCCTTCCTCTTCTTCCCTTTCCCTTGTCTAATTGCCAAGACAAGGGCAACAATAGTAGGAGTTGATGCAACATATTTGCCTTTCAAACTACTCTCAGCAGTTCGTAGAAGGCCTTGGAGCTTTCTTAGAGTGACCTCCTCTTTGTTCATATGATAGGTCATACGAAAGTAATCATAACAAGGAGGAAACGAGTGTAGAATGATATCTATAGCCAACTCTTCATCGAAGTTGACATTCAACTTCAGCAAGCGGTCCACAAACCTTTGCATTTTTTTGTAAGTGGGCCGTGATGGAGTCTCCATCTTTCATTTTCGTAGTGATCATGGAGGCGATGATCTCATACCTTTCCTGTCTCACACTTTGATGGTACCTTTCCATCAAATCTTGGTGCATCTCATAAGGATAGTAGTGATCGTAGGACTTTTGGAGTTCGACAGTCATGGTTGCGAGCATGATACACGACACCTTTGTCGCGTCCCTCTCATGCGCATCATATTGAGCGATTTGCTCAGGAGTAGCAATGTTATGGTCAATCTCCTTTAGCTCCTTGTCGAGAACATACTCCGTGCTCTCGTAGCGGGTGACCATGCGGATGTTGCGAATCCAATCATTAAAATTGGATCCATCAAAGATCACCCTCCCATATAAGTTCATGAGGGAGAAAGATCCAGAAGGGTTGGAGCCAAAAGCATTGTTGTTTGAGGTAGACATCTGAAAAAGAAAAGAGACAAAGTTTAGATTAGATAAGAATCCCCAATTTAACACCTAAATGAAAAATTAGGGCTAGGACCCAACACAATTATTTACAATTCAGAAAAGGGATGTCGTAATCTAATTGCAAATAATTTGAAGGTATGTAAATGACGATTTACCAATTTCCACCATGAAAAACGAAAAAGATTATTAAGTTTTAAATGAATTGAAATTCCTAGATTCTTTTGAGATTCATTGAACTTTTCAGTGACATGTTTAAATCTCGATTATGCCCTTCAAGTTTGTGACTGGGATACCGAGGATCACAAACAAGGTGTGAATAACCATGCAAATGTGCTTGGTACTCTCAATGTCACTTATCACCTAATCAATGTGTCGGTTAACCACACACACTCCATTGATCTATGATAAACATCAGGCTACCCTTTGCTACCCTTGCTAGTCTCAAATTAGTGTGTTGGTTAACCACACACACTCCACTAACGACTTGGCAAGGTACAATGTGACATCCCCATTTTCACGGCCAAAAAAAAGACCGGTTTGTTTATGCTTTATAAAAATCAGAGTACTTCATTTTATAAAAATGTTGCGGAATTTGTTCCCAGAAAAACATGGTAAATACGTTATTAAAACATTTTCGAAGAAACGTATTTATTTCATTTTAAAACGTTTGGGATGTCATCGTTAATACAGAAACATAAGCATAAACATAACTTACAATTATTTACACTAGTGATCTACATCTCTTTAAATCTCTCAGTGTAATGTCACTTCATATCAACACCTGTGATATAAATAAACTGAGTGGGTCAGGTTGGGAAACTTGGTGAGTACATAGGGTTTTTAACCCACAATAATATAATTATTATGTTTAAACAATCAAAAAATCAACCCAATTACCCATCCCCATTATCTTCTTTATTCTTAAGGATCTACCCTAAGAATCAGCTATTTCTCATTCATTAATTCCTAAGGATCATCCTAAGGAAACAACATGAAGTACATTGTTGCCAATGACACATTGGTCAAGCGCAGCTGCTAATATTGTCACTTAGGATCAGCTGCCAGAATTAGGACATTTTCTATGAGGCCCTTCTGCCGGTATTGACCTTTAAACACTACTGTCATGGTCATAAGGCTCCCTATTAGGCGCAACTGCCGATACTATCCTTAGAGCGCAGCTGCTAGGACGTTTACCGTAGATCTAAATCATCTACGGGTTGTGGCGCAGCTGCCAGTGCTCATCTATAGGGTACTAGGTCCACTGCTGCCAATGTATACCTATAGGGCACTAGGTCCGTACTACTAATGTTCCTCTATTTCAGCTTTTATCCATCATCATTCATCTACCCATGTTTTACCCAACATATTTTGTAGATATAAAATACTTTATACAGTTTACATCATTTAAAACATGTATAAAAATCTTTCACCAGCATAGACAACAAGTATTCAGACAATATGCACACATAACATGTAATTTATATTAAAATACTTCATATCTATGTGTAAGATGAAAGAGACCATGCACTCACCTGATTAGGTGGTGATTCCGAACTCAGACAGCACTTCATTATCTCAAAACAATTTTCCTCGACAAAACCTAGTATCAATACCACTAGGGTTTAGCTTTTAACGTTAACCACGACTAATTAATAGTCTAGCTATTATTACTATTATATAAGCGTTAAATAACACTCAATATAACTCATAATAATAGCCCAAATAATTATTTTAAGGTCCTAATAATGTTACTATAATTAAATAAAATCTATATTAAATATAGTATAGGCGTAGCTCACTTACAGCGGGTTTTTATTAAAAACCGGGCTTCGCTGGAGCAGCGTTTCCAAGCCGAAAGCTTTTCTTCTCGGAGCCGTCGGGCGCTCCGGGGCTTTCTTCTCGTGCTAGGGAGGTTCCCTAGACTTGGGAGGGGTTTAGGGAGGTTAGAGAGAAGTTAGAGAGAGAAAGAAAGGCTTATGGTGTGAAGAAAATATGAGGAGTTCACCCTTGTATTTATAGGAAGTGTATAGTAAAGTAGTCTCCAAGCTTCGTCCGTAACTTTTGCATACGAGCTCCGTTTTTGTCTGTCTTTTTACTGTTGAGTTCCTATTAATGAGATCTTCAACTTTCATTTAGACCTCGTTAGCTAATTCTCATTCTATCTCGGATTTACAAAACTGTATCGAATTCGCCGCGCTCGAAAAGTAGGGACTAAGCTTCGTCCATAACTTTCGCATACGAGCTCCATTTTTGTCTGTCTTTTTACTGTTGAGTTCCTATTAATGAGGTCTTCAACTCTCATTTAGACCTTGTTGGCTAATTCTCATTCTATCTAGGATTTACGAAACTGTATCGAATTCGTCGCGCTCGAAAAGTAGGGACTAAGCTTCGTCCATAACTTTTGCATACGAGCTCTATTATCGACGTTCTTTATATCCACGCGTTGGTATTTACGAGTACTACAACTTTCATTTAGATCCCATCGGCTAAAAATCGACCGATCTAAAATTCAGATTTCGGGCTGTGCACTGCTATGCTAAATCTTAGAAAAATCATAACTTCCTCATACGAAGTCAGATTTGGGCATTCTTTTTATCGATTTTCTTAGTTTAACATATTCTACGACTTTCGTTTAGATCGCTAAGGCTAAATCTCGCTCTATCGTAAATTCACTATTTACGCTTCCCGGTATCGTGCCGGTTCCGTCGCGAAACTTCAACGGGTCATAACTTCTTCGTTATAACTCGGATTTCGGCGTTCTTTATATGTACGAAAACCTTGTAACATACTCTACAACTTGGTTAAGATTATTTATTCTAAATAATCTTTTGTCGAAAAGTCATTTTCGACCCCTATTGCCTTTAATTTGACTAGCCCAGATTTGCGGGCGTTACATACATAGTGCAATTTCATGGAATAGCATCATTTTCACATTTTTCCTAAAGTAACTAAGATTGAGAATTTATGAAAACATTTAGTTACTTTATATAATCATTATACTTATTAATGAGGAATTAGTTTTGTTCTATCCTATCCGTCCGACTAACGACCCTCCACTAATCAAGAGTGCGGTGGGTAAGAGTGGATACCCAATGACGGTCATTTTATAGGCCGCTTCCTTTAACACCCCTTATAGACCAGTTTCGTGAATGAGGCATATTAACGGTAAGACTGACTCGTCTTATACATATATATATATATATATATATATATATATATATATATATATATATATATATATATATATATATATAATTATTAATCTTTTAATATTATACTAGTATAAGGGTTGAATTTTAGACTATTAAAACTCTAGGGTTTAGCATTTAAATATTTCAAAATTAAAACTTTTTTAATTAAAATTTAAATTCCAAAATTTGAGGGCAAATTTTGAAACTTTTCAAAATATCTTTTAGATCAAATTTGAAAAATAAATAAATAATCATATAATTATTATTTATCACATAATTTGACCTAATCCACTTTCAATACAAGATAATTCAAATCAAATAATACAAATAATTAATTTTATCATATAAACTAGTAATTATCTTATAATTTGACAATTATCTTCTAATTGGATGAGGATAATTATTACCATATTATAAAAATCAATTTTTATCAGTAAAAATAGTTTATGTAATTACCCTAATCCAATTCTAGTCAAAATCCTAAAAAATCTGCCAACATACCCGCGAACTCGTCGAGTTCACAGTAAACTCGTCGAGTCCATGCAACAGATTCAGATTTTTGAGTTTTTCAGCCTTGAACAATTAAGCATAGCATCAGATACAATAGAAAAACGACCTACGCTCTGATACCACTGATGGGTTTTGAGCATTACATTAATCCTATGGTGCACATGCAACCCTAAAGCTTTAGATCTAGATTTTTTCTAATTGCACATGCAATAATAATTATCCAAAGCTATAACCCTAGTCTAGCATGCATAAAACGAAATTTATATCTAAAACAAAGTTAGAATCTTACCTTTCAATTATATCTAGCTTGATCTTCAACCTTTGAGCACTTAGCACCTCAAATGTGATGCCTCTAATAAATCACAAACACCAAGTGAAAGTTGGAAGAATGAGAGAGAGAGAGAGTGAGAGAGAGAGAGGGAGAGCCACAAAATCGGCTCAAGATCCTTCTAGGGTTTCTAGTGGCCGATTTCAGCATGCCCAAGGATTCCTTATATAGTTGAGCAACTAGGGTTTCAGTCAAAACCCTAATCAAGTTGCTTAGTCCTTAAGCAGCCCATAGGATCCTTCCAGAAGGCCCCTTGGACGAATTCTATGGGGACTCCCACATAAATTTCGTCCATCCCTTCCTTATGGATCCTAAGCCCAACTTTGTAACCATCTTATAATTACAGTACCAGTCCCCTTAATTTAATTAATCTCATTTGACCACAAAATTAATTCTTGACCAATATTATTTAAATAATATGATTTCTCTTTTAATATATTATTCCTATAATATATTAATAAATCATAATTAACCTCTTTCTCCATAATTCATCCGGTCGAGTTGCTATGGTGAAGGCAACCCAAAAGGACCATGCTACTATCGGGTCAAGTACATACCAAATATAGTTATGGGCTTAGACACCTAATCCAACAATTACATGGTAGTGGTAAGGGGTGAAATAGTCCCCGTAATCGGTCGAAAGACCGAATGGGTAAGCCAGCACCCAAATATGCTAGGCAGTATGTGATTATGCGTTTATATGCTAGGATATTATGTGGTAGTGGTAGAGGTGAATAGTTCTCGTAACCGGTTGGAAAAGACCGAAGGGGTAGACCAACACCCAAATATGCTAGGCGATTATCGGTTGAAAGAGACCGGAGGGGTAGGCTAGCACCCTGATATGCTAAGCGGTTACCGGTTGAAAGAGACTGAAGGTGTAGGTCAGCACCCAGATATGCTAGGCAATATGTTTATTGTATGGTATGTGGTATGATGGGGGAACTCACTAAGCTTTGTGCTTACTGTTTTCATTTTTGGTTTTAGGTACATCTTCTTCAAAAGGAAATAAGTCGACATGACTGCAGCGTATCACACCATGATTTCTGCACATGAGATCTTTGGGAGTTATACTCTGATGTTGTTTTATTTTGACATGTTTTAATTATCGACATATTGGTTTGATATGGATGACACCATGGATGCTTTATATTATCGATTTTATAATTATTTAATTAAAAATAAATTTTTTGGTCTTAAATTTTGGGATGATACAACATCCTAGGAAAGTAATTATTTTCTGTTTTTTATTTTAAAATAGAAGGGTATAGTGGCCATGGTATCATAATCATAGATGATTTCATAATTTTATTTTTTAAGAAAAATACATATTAGTTTCAGTTTTGACTTGATTTCATTTAATTGTGTTTTAGATGTCTATTCTTTTATTGATTCATACGTAATATAATTGGGTAGATCTGTCATTATACAATGTTAAAATAAGAACAAATGAAAGTAGGATGCTACAAAAAAAAAGTAAAATCGATCTATTGCTTTTACATCGCTCAACTCGTCCACCGGACGAGTATAACACTATTTTATTGTGGTGAATTTCGGATATATGTGACAAACAGGAATATAGAAAACTCGTTTTGATTTAAAACTTATTGTTTTGTAATTTGATTTTCTATTCTTGATATATAATAAAAACACATTTGATTTAATTTTGTCCAAACTCCAATGAAACCGGTAGAACCCAAGACCAAACTTGTTTATTCAAAAATATTAAGCAATGGAAAAAACAACCTTGTTTAAGCTTAGGGTTATTTATCGTTCGTTGTCATATTAAACATTTCCATCCAATGTTCACTCTGGAATTGGCTAAACATATTACAATATAGTGGGAGATGGACATATTGACTGATTAGAGTCGCTTCATTGGACCACGATGGATAGGAGTAGGGGAGTCAACAATGTGCACGTCTCTTGGCTCTATTGGACACGGTCTCTTTGTCTTCACAAATTTACAAAATGCTAATACAACGAAGTTATTACAAAATAAGAGCCATAAATGGGTTTTGTAGCCACGCTATCCAACGGAGTCTTTTTGTCCATGCTTAGAGATCGATGGTCTTTGTATTTGGTGGGATCTGGGGTGTTCAATGGTGCATCTGTGAGAGCCTTCATTGAGCATCATCTATTACAGTCAGCTTCGGTTTTCAACTCGATGGGTTAGTTTAGTCCCGATTAAAGTGAATGTTTTGGTTTGGCACTTGGCTTTGGATAAGCTCCTTACTCTTTACAACCTTAACCGTAGAGGGCTTGACATCCCTTATTTGATGTGTCCACTTCGTGATTTGGGGACATAATCAATCTCATCTTTTTTTGTTGCTCTATTGCTATTGGTCTTTTGGCCTAGGTCAGTAGATGGTGGGGGTTGTATGTGTCTATGATGAGTTTTTATGGTGACGGATTATGCTAGTTTATTTCTCTATGTTTGTAGAAATGTAAAGACTTTGAAAGACCATCTTGAAGCACTTTTTATACTATATGGTGGCATATTGGTTGTTTAGAAATTTGATGTTGCGTAGCGGGATCCATTTGAAAAAAGACAGATATTTAATAAAAGTTGTTACCCATATGTTTTTTTGGGTTGACAATAGAATATGATAATAATAATTAGGTAGGTTGAATTCAAGACTTAAGATTGCTATTCGTTGATGTAATTCTCTTGTTTTGTCTAGATCTTTGCAAGCTTAATAAAGAATTTTCCATTCTAAAAAAATATAACATTTCCTTCCTCCAATCCGGGGTGTACGAATTAACCAAGTCAACCTTTTACAACCTTTTAAATATTGACGACAAATTTGTTCACACACGTATCATGTTCCGAGAAATAGGATAAATGTCCATACATCAAATATTGGATATTATATTTTGTGTGATCGGCTCAAAAGTACACTTTTATTTGAGTTAGACTAAAGATGCTCGAAAGGAATGTTCACGAGTATTTGGCAATGTTCAAAAAATCAATGTATTGATATATATTGAATCCGTACTTGATTATGAACACAAGGAGTTAGCGGCATTCATATTTAAGAAAAAGTATACATCCAAGAAAGTATGGATGAAGAGGAATTCTTTTTTTTTTTTTTGTAAAATAACATAGGATACTATTTGTGTGTATTACAACAATTGATATATTCCATAACTAAAAAAAAATATATGAAATAGGGTCGGCCCAAAGACCGGGCGAGACGGGTCACTGCCCAGGACATCAACATGGAGGGGGCATAATATTTAGTCCACCTGTTATAGGTATAGCATAGTTTGAGCCCATTTAGATTATAATTTAAATGGGTCGTTGCTCATAAAATACTTGATTAAAAAAACTATTAATTATAAATATTAATTGTTCATATATTAAAAAATATATATATATCTTCATAATATTATTAAAAGCAATCATAATTAATAAAAAACATATCATTATTAGCTAATGATTAAAAGCTAATTATTAAGGGGTAGTATTAAATAGGGAACGGGTATGGATAAATGAGGCCAAATACTAATACATATAAGGTGGGATTGGACATTGGGGCACAAAAATGTTCGTGAGAAGTGATAAAGGCGACAAAATCAAATCTCAGCGCCCATGAGCAGAAGATGAGGAGACGATACTGATCAGAATTCACGCAGTCTGATTTCTTGGTTATCTCAATTTCATTGCAATGGTTATTAAAAAGCCTTTTATTCTTCATTGCTTTCAATTGTAAATCAAAATCCTTAAATAGGTCAAGATACTATCAGTATACGAAGAGCCGATGTAATCTATTGGAATCGTTGCATTTTGCCCTGATATTTATATTTAGGATTGATTGATTTATTGATAATTATGGTTTCTGGGAGTAAACGTTTGATATGACTCAGTTGTTGCAGAAAATACTAAGGGGATGTTATACAGCACCTACAAGAAAATTGGATGCTCTTTTGTGAGACATGGTTCGTGTTTCTGTTTTATTCTTTTCCCTTTGCTTCTTCTATTTCTATCAAAATTGTAACATCTTTTATTGATCTATAAGTTTTGTTTTCTTTTTACATCTCCTGATCTATAGGTCCGCACACAATTTTGGGCTGAAATTGATATTAAATTTAGGTGTTTGTCTTTGTATCATCTTATATTTTGGTAAAAACAGCTAGACCTGCGTGGTTTTTATTGTATGATTTAAGCACCAAATGATGCATTTCAAAAATTTAATATAATTACTAAGAAGGATCGTGTAGTAATAGTTGATGATTCTTATATGATTTCTAATTGATGATTGTGTGGTGACATTAGGATAATCTTTATTTTCTCTTAGGGTCTGCTAAATCTAGCATTTTTAGTTGGGTAACTGTCAATGTTGCACAGTCTGACTTCCATTGTCATTCCATGGCACAATTTGACAGTTTTAGCCAATTCAAATTATTATTAGTCACTTATATTGCAGGGTATAAGTTCTTTAAAACAATGTTTCTTATCAACCTATGTTTTCATTTCCAGGTTAAAATTTAAAATATGGGGCACCAAGAACGAAACTTAATTGCTCATTTATGAAATTTTCATGTTTCATTTAACATTGAGAGTTTTCAGTACATATAGAAGAGTTGAAGAACAAAAAGCAGAAGCTTGGGACGAAAGTTATGATGATGCATTAAGCGGATCAAATGGGTCAGTTGCCTTGTGCTAAAATCAGCAAGTGAATATATGTAGAATATACATTTGTCTTTTGATAGACTAGGAAGAAAATAATTGAATTCTCTCACTTGTCTTCGGAGATGTTGAAATTTATAAAATGTTGAATTTGAATTAATTAAATTCCATCCGTTTGACATCCAAATACACCATAGAATGGAATCTTAAATTCCAATCCCAATAGATTCTACCGGAATCAATGATCAACTATTGTCTTATGAGATTTTTGTTTGTATTATTATTCATTTTATGTAAATTGTGAAATTTATTGCACTTTTGTTTTATATGTTTTTCTTTTATATATCTGTGTTTTGGTATATCGTATGATAAAGTTATAGGGGCATTATTTTCCTATCTCGCCCTGGGTATAAAAAACTTATGGACCGCCTTGATGAAACCCCATAACAAAATATGAACCCTTTACCCGTGGTACCATAGTTTGATATTTTTACAGCTAATCACAACGTAAGAGTTATGTAACATACATAAGATGACTTCTTAACAATATATAAATTAAATTAATCTACTATAAGTAAATAAATTAAAACTGTTACTTCCAAAATGTAAATTAAATTGATCAATATATTGATAATCGAATCAAAATTGTTATCTAATTCTTTGTTCTTAGACTTGGTTGCGAGAGAACATATTCAACTAAACACTAACCATTGGCCATCTCCTTTGAATTTGAAGCCTTAAAAGTGTTGAATAGTGGACTATTAAATGTTGGGCTCTTGGTACTGGACTATTGGCTGTTCATCGATTTCTTCAAGTTTCGTCAATTCACTTTTTTTTTTCTTTTGAAAAATTAAAATTTGAAAACACTACCATGAAATTAGCCAAGGAAAAAAAAGATAGAATATAAGTTGATGCCTCTACCGATCAAGTTGTCTCCAGTAGAAATCCCATTCACGGCAAACTTAAAAGCCCAACCTCACCGTACCAAAAACTTTCAACATCTATATTTTGGTCACTAATCGGCATCCGTCCTAAACCGATACGTAACATACAAACAATACGGTTGTTTGTTTCCCAAATCCAATAAGTCTAACTTTGTCATGTGCGGTTCTTTAACATTACATCTGACAATGGAGTGAATTTTGATCCTCATCCGCTCCAAACTCATACAAAATTAATGGGTTCGGATCACATTTTATGATTTGTTTAACGATCCGTACCAGTTAACTCTTTTATCAAATGATCGGGTATGGATCATTAACGATTTGATCCGTTTATGACTCATTTTGTATAAAATTTTAAAATATAACCTTATTATTTATAAGTTATACATTTATCACCGTCTACAATTTTAAAATATAAATTTATGTAATGCCCACGTTTTCTGCTAGATTAAGTCATAATCTGTAATCACTTTGGTCAACTATTATAATCCTTATATGAAAGAATAATTAAGGATTATTGATATATTTATGTACTTATGTGTTTCATAGGATGTTTTATAAAAATCATATAGGTATTCGTAAAAAAATAAACAAGATTAAAATATGCGTCGAAAATAAAAGATTACATAGGACAAATAACATTAACTTAGTTGTAGTATACGTTAAAATGATTATGGTTTTATAAGGAGCGTTTAAATCTGATTCCATATGACGAAGTTATGTGTTTTCAAAGTTTCGCGATTAAACCAGTACAACTCTGTGTATCGAAAAAATTAAATTTCTGATAAATTACTTTTTAGCTTAAGCGATCTAAACGAAAGTCATAGTAGTCGTTAAATCGGGAGCATGCATATAGAGAGCATCAAAATATGAATTCATGAGATGAAGTTATGACTTTTTTTAAGTTTCAGCATATTAGTATTCAACTCAAAATTTGAATTACAAATCAGTCGGATTTTAGTCAATAATCTAAAAGAGAGTTGAAGACTTTGTTAATAGGAGTTCAACGATATAAAGTCTGTCGAAAGCGGACATCAAATGAGGGAGTGATGCTTTTTATACGAACTTAACAATCTAAGCATGTGTGCAAAATATAAAGTCAAAAATAGCTGACAGAGTCTAAATGAAAGTTTTTATCTCATAGAGAGCTTTCTGGAGATATAAAGAATGTCAAAAATGGAGTTCGTATGAAGAAGTTACACAATTTTGAAAATCTGAAAATCGGTACGCGTGCGCGTCAGGAGCACGACATGCCAGACAAGACCACGCAGCCCTACCCACTTTTCACCAGGCGTCATGCTAGAATTTCACCGCATCACTATATACCGACCAAGAGCGCGACATGCCACTATGGTGCATGGTGCGCATCCCAAACAATCGCCCTATAAATAGTAGCTCATTCCTTCTTCAGTCCTCACACTATTATGTCAACTTTGATATGAAATATTCGGTATTTGGCCCGTTTTTCCTTCTTCAATCCTCATACTGTTGGGTCAATATTATGGTTTATACTTTGCTTTTCTAGGAAATTGTATTTTTATGTAATATCTTATGTGTTTACGGTCAAGTTTACGGCCAGGGAGGTGTTTACGGCCGTAAACCCATGTCCACCGGCCCATATTCTTGTGTGTGTGTATATATATATATATATATATATATATATATATAGGGGTGAGGGGTGTGAGGAAAATATTGATGAACACGAAGAGAGCTTACGGCCGAAGAGAAGAGAGAAACTAGAGAGCATTGTGTGTGTGAATCTCTTGAATCTGGAGCTTTAATTCATATCAATACATACAGAGATTCATATTATTATTATTATTATTATTCTCTTCTATTTGATCTGACATCATCCGTTTGATTGGGATTCCGCACCATCAAACAGATCTGATTGATACACAAGCAAATTAGGGACTTACAATTGGTATCAGAGCCTGGTTGTATCAGTCAAAAGGTTTTATTGTTTCGTCTGGAATCTGAATAATTGGTGTTTCCGGTCCGAGCTTACGGCCGTAAACTCCGATACACGGCCGCAAACCAATCAAGTTCTTCAACCGTGAATCGTAGTTCTTTGGCCATGAACCGATTTTTGGTGCAAGTTTGTTAATTTGAAGACCGTATTCTAAATCGCGTTGAACCCTGGACCGTGAATTAAATTAATCTCATGAATTTTTGTTAACAATTGAACTGAAAAATATTAATCGAAAAATTGAAGTTTACGACCGCAAACTCCTAGTTTACGGCCGCAAACTCCTTCCAACAGTAAACTATATTCAGCAGAAAATCTTGTTTTCAGTAGTTAATTTTATTTTATTTTTGAATCTTAATTAATTTTAATTAATTCTCAAAAATGGAATCTTAAAGTCAAGTCCATTTAAATCAAAGAACCGTATTCTCCTCTCAACCGGAAATTTGAAGTTTACGGCCGCAAACCCCTTTTGGCAGTGAACTCTTTATACGACAGTAAATCGGATTTTAACTAAATCAGTTTATATTTTAATTTTTTTTTTAACTTTTGACCTTAAATTTTGACTTTGACTTCCAAGTTTGACCTTTGATTTTAAACTTTGACTTTTTCGTTTAACTTTTAAATTTTCAAATTTAGTTTTTCGGTTTGACTTTTAAGTTTGTCTTTTCAAGTTTGACTTTTGAGTTTAACTTTTTAAATTTGACTTTTAAGGTTGACTTTTGAGGTCTATAATCAAAGGGTTTGACTTTTAAGTTTGATTTTGGGTCTTAGTTGTGCTTTTTAATTGATTTGAAGGTCTACGAGGGAGTTGAAACATGAAAGATAGTCGTCAGGAAATGTTAAGACAAATTTTCAACTTTTTCGATTTTATCCCTGGAGAAACCCTTGAAACTCAGTTGCAGCGATTTACTACACTCACTACTGAGATGAATATAGTCGGGATCTTCTTGACTAAGTCCGAGATCAACAAAAAGCTGCTAAATTCACTTCCGAAATCGTGGGATATGAACGTGGCTATCATCAAGAAAACAAAAGATCTCAATCATCTTAGTCTTGCTGATGTAATTCAAGAACTTGATGCTTTGAAGTGTAGAGAAACAATGAGTTCTGAAAACATTCCGATCACTGAAGTTACATGTACTTCAGCTTGTGAAGCCACGATTAAATTCTTCGGGAACAAATTGATTTATTAAAAAGAGAAGTTGAGGACCTGAGATATGAAGGATATCAACTCAGGAAACAACAGAAACCCCTGAAGGCTGAGTTAGAAGCAAAAACCAAGGACTTTAGGAAACTTCAGGAAGAGTATAGCAACAAGTGTGAAAATTATGATTATGTTAAGAGACAACTTGCTGCTGTAACTGAAGAACTTGACGCTTTAAAAATTAAGTGTGGAAAAACTGATGTCAGTTTCAAAAATTATATTGCGTCAAGTCAGACAGTCGAGTCCTTATATGAAACCCAATTAAAATTCAAAGAAAATCAAAACAAGGGTCTAGGGTATGTTAGTGTACCTCCTCCTTATAATCATAACTACACATCCATCCCTATGACACAGGACGAAGCTGACAGGGAGCCACATCTTCGATATGGAAAACGAGCTGGATTTGTGTCAGGAGGAGTTATTAATGTTGAAAATACTCATGTTTCTGTTACATGTGTAGGTAAAGTAGCAGAGGATGAGAACAAGGAGAGTTCTTCTGAACAAACAAACGACCCCTTGAACTCTAAATCTGTTGCTTCAAACTCAGTTGTTTCTGATCAACCTGCTGTTGAGAAATACATGCTACCAATTCGAACGCAACAGAGTTCTTGTGGCAAGTGTGCATGTGGGAACAACAAGAGACAAGGCAAAGATACGCCACCAGGGGCAGGAAGAAATAACTTCACAGTGAAGAAAAAGACTTGTTTGCATTGTGGAACACCTGGACACATTGCCAGAAATTGTCCTAATTGCGCATACGTTCCCTACTATGCACAAGGGTGGTAAAACGCGCTAAGAGGGAGATACTCCCAACGAAACCCCTCAAGGTCACGTTCAGAAAATGCTGACTGGAATGCCATGAAGGCCAAGAATTCAACTCCCAAGGCCAAGCATCCAACTCCCAAGGTCAATCATCCAACTCCCAAGAACAAGTAGGGAATGCTGGCCCAGAAGTCTAGTTCAAGAGATGCTCCTGTGAAGCCAAAATCAAAGTCATCTCACCGGCCGACATCAAGTTCCAAAGCAAGTACTGAGCCACCCATCAGATCGAAAAAGAAATGGGTTAAACCCAACTACAAATGGGTTCCAAAGGTGAAAACTCCCAAATCTTCTAATGACTCTAATATTTCACCGTCTTCTGTTTGTGATAAGCAGGATATGTCATAGGAGAGAGTACCCTACATTGATGACAAAGTTCGACCCAGTTTCAAAATGGACCGGGTTCCAAAGACCAACTGATCCCGCTCTGTGCCGGAGCAGCTATGGAGGCATATCATCATACTTTGGTTTGTTGGTAGTGGCTGCTCCTGGCATATGATTGGGGACATCTCTCAACTGTACAACATTCAGATCTTTGTTGAGAGTATGTGTCCTTTTGCGGGAAAGGACGAAAGGAAGAGATCACAAATGGGGTTAGTGCTTAATGATATGAAGAATTTTCGGATCTGTTCTGAGATTATGCTTGCTTTTCTCAGACCTTCAGAATGCAGATTCAATCGGTGAATTACGGTTTGCGTTTTCTTCTCTATAAACCTGAGTTTTTCTTAAGCTGATTCACTTTAAAGACTAATTTTTGTTTTAGGATAGTTTAAATTTGCGCATTTACTTTCGTTTCTCTCCTATGCACAAATTTAGGGGGAGAAATAAAAGCAAAACAAAAATTCAAAAATTTTAAAATTCAAAAACATTAGAAAATCAGAAAATCAAAAATATGGTGTTAATGGAATGTGCTTGCAGGAGATGTTTTGGGAAATGAAATTGGCAAGTGATAACAGGCAATCTGAATCTGCGTAACGTACCTAAGTTGAATTGTCTACGCTCTGTGTTCGATGCGCTGGTAGGCACGAAAGATTTTAAATGGACTTGACTAGGGAAAGTTGAACCTAATGAATTTAAGGACTTGACAAACTTTGACCTAGTTAGATCTGTTTAACCTGATGTCACGACGCTCGGATAGGTTGAGTAGGGAGATATACATGGGAATCTACCGGTCATATTAAATAACCCGTATCTAGAACTGTGGATTCACTTTTCCTCAATGTGCGGATTCTATCCTTAATTTCGGTTGGATGGGGCAACTAGTAAATTCCGATAATGTAACGCCCGGGTTTCAGGGCTAAGCATTTTTGTCAATGTAATAGTCTAGGTCAACTCTTGTAACTCTTTTTTTGAAGTAATAAAAATGAAATATTTGAGTATTATGTGAATTATGTGTATTTATGTGCTTATAATTTAATTATAAATGTATAATTAATAAATAATAAAAATAAGCGTCAAAATTAAAGTATAAGATAATCCCGATATCTCTACATAAAGTTGTAGAATATGTCTCAAGGTTTTCGTACATATAAAGAATGCCGAAATCCGAGTTATAACGAAGAAGTTATGACCCGTCGAAGTTTTACGGCAAAACCGGCACGGCACCGGGAAGCGTAAATAGTGAATTTACGATAGAGCGAGATTTAGCCTTAGCAATCTAAACAAAAGTTGTAGAATATGTTAAACTAAGAGCGTCGATAAAAAGAACGCCCAAATCTGACTTCGTATGAGGAAGTTATGATTTTTCTAAGATTCGGCTTAGCAGTGCACGACCCGAAACTCGAATTTTAGTTCGAGCGGTTTTTGGCCTACGCAACCTAAATGAGAGTTGAAGATCTCATTAATAGGAACTCAACGGTAAAAATATGGACGAAAACGGAGTTCGTATGAAGGAGTTACGAATTCTTCGCGGTCATTTAACAGTCTAAAGGCCTCCTACTGTTAAATTTGAGATCGGTCAAGAATTAGCTGACGGAGTCTAAACGAAAGTTGTAGAGTACGTCTTCACCTACGCGTGGATATAAAGAACGTCAAAAACGGAGTTCGTATGAACGAGTTACAAATTATAATAGCATATTTACGTATTAAAATAAAGTATAAATCATGTATACGTACACATATATATACATATGTATATATCATTAGAAAGGTATCGACGATGCGGTCATTATAAGACTAATGTTGAGTTCTTTCGACATTATTTTAGTACAAATATCATTAAATCCATTTATAATAGTATTATAGAGGGGTGTTTAGTTGTTTATATAACTAAAAGGTCATTAAGTAATTATGGAGGGTAGTTTTTGAAAATTCAATTAGTATAAATAAGAGCCTTGGGCTCTCATATTTCTTGCACCATTCTCTTGATTCAAGAGTCTTTCTCTCCTTATCCCCCGAGCATTTCGGTCCCTCGTGATTCGACTTCTCTTTCTGTAGCTTAGTATAGTAAGGTGAGCGCTGAAGCGCTGCACGAATCTTTCTTAGAAAGATTCAGCGACGAAGTTCTGCCCCTGCAGAGCCCGACTCCTAGCTAAAACCCCCTTGTAAGTAAGTTATGCTTACCTTATTTTAATATAGCTTATATTTAAAATTAGTATTGTTATTATGAACTTATAATAAATATTTGAGCTATTATTATAACTTATATAAGTGTCGTTATAATATTTTTTTTAACTACTCGCGGTACGGGGAATCTGGTTTAAAGGGCCGCATAGGGTTGTTGGATTTCAGAAGTGCTATATGCCAAAATGGTCCTGCCCTCCGGTGTTTTATGTCTGGCCCCTGTCTGTACATAGTGGTTGGAAAATATTGTTTAACGCTTATATAATAATAATAATACTAAGACTAATAGTTGGTCACGGTAAATATTAGACTAAAATTTAGCGATAATAATGTTAGGTTTCGTCGAAGGAAAATAGAATCGTTAAAAGCAAGCGCTGCCCGATTTTGGAATCATCACCTTAACAAGTGAGTGCATAGTTACTTTCAACTTACACATAGATATGAAGTATTTTATATAAATTACGTGCTATATGTGCATATTATCTGAATACTTGCTATCTATGCTAGATGAACATTGTTATACATGTTTTCAATGATTTAAACTGTATATGTATTTTATATCTACGAAAATGTTGGGGTAAAACATGGGTAGATGTAATAGCTGATGTGTGATAAAATGATGAGAGGCCTCGATGTTGATGTTGTTGTTTCTGTCATCTAGCGGAGTATGGATGACGACCACGGACTCTTCTAGACAGTCCAGTGGAACGCTAGCAGGCTCGCAACCTGTAGGTGTTTGTGAACGACGTGTTCACCGGTGTACTCCATCCCCCACATGGTTGCCTTTAGGACATTTATTGCTGAGGAATCCCCTTAGCAGTAGTGTCCGTCCCGATGATGATCCTTAGGCTAGGTCCCTTATGATAGGTGTTTAGGGACGTAAAGTGAGGATAACGGGAACGGGTAATCGGGTTATTGTTGATCAATGAAATTAATAAACTTATTTATTGTGGGTTGAAAACCCTATGTGCTCACCAGGCTCCCAAGCCTGACCCACTCAGTTTTATGTATTACAGGTAGTGGCGCATGAGCATAGGTGTGATGTTTTGGACGAGGGATTACGGATATAGGCCTGTAGATATGAAATAATGTAGTAAGGCTTATATTGTACTGTTTATGCTTTTGATCTGTACGAACATGACATCCCGAGTCTTTTAATGAAATACATTTCTATGGAAATGCTTTTGATAAATCTTTATCATATTTTTGTTTTGGGACAAATTCCGCAACACTTTCATTTAAAATGTAACTCTGATTTTTAAACAAAGCATAAACAAACCGGTCTTTTCTGGCCGTGATTTTGGGGATGTCACAGTTGGTATCAGAGCATTAGTTTAAGCGAACTAGGAATTTGTAGGATTTCTAGACTTAAACTTAGAATGTTAAGCGATGATTGTGAGGTGTGAGCACTAGCTTATTTTAGGAATTGTGCCTAAAATGCTTTTATGTGCTAAATGCTTTGTGCATGATATGCTGTTATTTCTTCGGATCTATGGTCTATTGCCGACCGGATCTGGAAACCTTATGTGTTTAGGATTCTAAACGTACGACTACGATATTAGAACTAGCATGTAAATGTTTCGAGGAGGATTTAAACGTTTATCGTAAGTAAAGATTTCCCTATCTTAATATTCTCGTCTCAAACTTCGGCTTGGTGCCTATCGAACTCTCAAAGATAGAGAGGTTTGCTAATGGATTGTCAGCTGACTTTGGCCCAATGGTCAAAATGGCTACTACTTTGAAGACAACCGTTAGAGCAGCCAAGAATGTAGCGACCTAGTTAAGGGAGAAGGTCTGTAGAGATATGAGGTAGGAGAGAAAAGGATGTTAGATGGATCTTCAAGGTCCAGCAAGAGGAGTAAATTCTCGAAGTCTGGTTCGAGAGGAGGAGGAGTCGAAGCAAAATGGTGCGACAAATGCAAGAAGAAGCACCAAGGAAAGTGTGACGGAGGGGTCACTTGTTTCAAATGCGGAAAGCCTGGGCACTACGCCAATGAATGCACCCTCAACCAGAAAGCCTGTTATGGGTGCAATGAAGAAGGGCACATTTTGAAGGACTGCCCGAAGAAGAAGGAGACAGGAAGACCCAACATACCACCGAAGCCGAAGGCGAGAGCCTTCCAGATGACGCTCGAGGCTGCAAAGGAGGCAGCAGACGTCGCTTTAGGTACCTTTCTTGTAAATGGTTTGCCTGCAAATATACTATTTGATTCCGGAGCCAACTACTCCTTTGTGTCGCATAAATTTGGTGGGAAATTAGCATTGCCTGTAGAAAAACTAGATAATGCCCTGATTGTAGAAGTTGCAAGTGGCAAATTCGTACCTGTTAGTAATCGTATTAGGAACATCGTCATTGACCTAAACGGAAACGAATTCCACGAAGAGCTATTACCCATAGAGTTAAATGGTTTTGACATCGTTTTGGGTATGGATTGGCTTAGCGCTAACGATGCTGAGATTCAATGCCGAAAGAAGATAGTAAAGGTGAACCCACCCGGAAAGGAATCATTTATGGTGTACGGGGACAAACGCAGAGTGAATTCTGGAATCATCTCCCTGATGAAAGCCAGGAAATGTTTGTCAAAGGGATGTGCATCATACTTGGCATTCGTAATCGATGCCTAGAAGGAGAAGAAAGAGGTGCAGAATATACCGGTTGTGTGCGATTATCCGGAAGTCTTTCCCGAAGATCTTCCCGGATTACCACCTGATAGACAAGTGGAGTTTCGTATAGACTTGTTACCAGGAACAACACCAATAGCAAAGGCACCTTACCGATTAGCACCGACGGAGATGAAGGAGCTCATGACGCAACTTCAGGAGCTGTTGGACAACGGTTTTATTCGACCTAGTTCATCACCCTGGGGAGCTCCGGTGTTATTCGTGAAGAAGAAGGACGGAAGTATGAGAATGTGTATAGACTACCGAGAGCTGAATAAGGCAACGGTGAAGAACAAGTATCCATTGCCGAGGATTGATGACCTATTCGATCAGCTGCAAGGTTCGAGCTACTTCTCAAAGATCGATCTTAGGTCAGGATATCATCAGCTAAAGGTGAGAAAGCAGGATATTGAGAAGACTGCATTCAGAACGAGATATGGACACTACGAGTTCTTGGTTATGTCATTCGGGCTAACCAATGCTCCCGCAGCATTCATGGATTTGATGAATAGGGTTTGTAAACCATTCCTCGATAAATCCGTGATAGTGTTCATCGACGACATTCTCATTTACTCGAAAAGCCAAGAGGAGCATGGCAAGCATCTACGGGAAGTATTAGAAGTGTTGAAGAATGAGAAGCTTTTTGCAAAGTTCTCCAAATGCGAATT
The DNA here is from genome assembly GCF_002870075.4 of Lactuca sativa. Taxonomy (NCBI): domain Eukaryota; kingdom Viridiplantae; phylum Streptophyta; class Magnoliopsida; order Asterales; family Asteraceae; genus Lactuca; species Lactuca sativa. The sequence continues at coordinate 17,878,044 of NC_056630.2, read as the reverse complement.
TTGGATACGGGAAGTCCAATTCTTGGGTCATGTTGTTAACCAGGAGGGAATAATGGTTGACCCCGCAAAGATCGAGGCTGTAATGAAGTGGGAACGTCCAAAGAGTCCCTCAGGGATTCGAAGCTTTCCAGGATTAGCCGGATATTATCGACGATTTATCCAAGGCTTTTCTTCGATAGCTGCTCCATTAACAGCTTTGACTCATAAAGGAGCTACGTATACGTGGAGTGAGAAACACGATGAGGCATTCGAGAAGCTAAAGAAGAAGTTATGTGAAGCACCGATACTTTCTCTACCCGATGGAGTCGAAGATTTCGCGGTTTATAGTGACGCTTCTGGAGTCGGGTTGGGTTGTGTTCTGACCCAAAGAGAAAAGGTGATAGCATACGCATCTCGACAATTGAAAGAGAACGAAAAGAACTACACCACTCATGATCTGGAGTTAGCAGCGGTAGTTTTTGCCTTAAAGATATGGAGGCATTACCTCTACGGCACAAAGTGCAAGCTCTTCACTGATCATAAGAGTCTCCAGTATCTCTTTAATCAGAAGGAGTTGAACATGAGGCAACGACGCTGGCTAGAACTTCTCAAGGTCTACGACTGTGAGATACTTTACCACCCAGGTAAAGCAAATATTGTTGCTGATGCTCTCAGTCGGAAAGTCAATCTGGAAAGGAAAAGGCCAAGAGCGTTAAGAATTGAAGTCGTCTCGACGATTGTGGAAAGTATCAGGAAGGCTCAAGAAGAAGCTTTAGAGAAAAATGACCGAAAGGAAGAACGTTTGGGAAGAACGTTAGTGTTTGGTACAAACAGTCAAGGACTGAAGGTATTCCAAGATCGAATTTGGGTACCTAAGACGGGAGGAATAAGAGATCTTCTGATGGAAGAAGCACACAAGACCATGTACTCGATTCATCCCGGTAGCACTAAAATGTATAGGGACCTAAAACCCTACTACTGGTGGCCGACGATGAAGCTCGATGTTGCGAAGTATGTGGCCGAGTGCGTAACATGTGCGAGGGTTAAGGCACAACATCAAAAACCGTATGGGAGTTTGGAACCTTTACCTGTACCCATGGGTAAATGGGAAGACATCACCATGGATTTTGTGACTAAACTGCCCAGGACGAAGAACGGTCACGACATGATTTGGGTAGTCGTGGGTCGTTTCACCAAGAGTGCACACTTCATAGCAGCCAACGAGAAGTGGTCTATGGATAAGCTCGCAAATGCTTACGTGAAGGAAATTGTAAGACTTCACGGTGTCCCTCTTACGATTGTATCAGATCGTGATAGTCGTTTCACATCGAGGTTTTGGAGGAGTCTACAAGAGGAGTTGGGTACAAAGTTGTGTTTGAGTAACGCCCGGGTTTCAGGGCTAAGCATTTTTGTCAATGTAATAGTCTAGGTCAACTCTTGTAACTCTTTTTTTGAAGTAATAAAAATGAAATATTTGAGTATTATGTGAATTATGTGTATTTATGTGCTTATAATTTAATTATAAATGTATAATTAATAAATAATAAAAATAAGCGTCAAAATTAAAGTATAAGATAATCCCGATATCTCTACATAAAGTTGTAGAATATGTCTCAAGGTTTTCGTACATATAAAGAATGCCGAAATCCGAGTTATAACGAAGAAGTTATGACCCGTCGAAGTTTTACGGCAAAACCGGCACGGCACCGGGAAGCGTAAATAGTGAATTTACGATAGAGCGAGATTTAGCCTTAGCAATCTAAACAAAAGTTGTAGAATATGTTAAACTAAGAGCGTCGATAAAAAGAACGCCCAAATCTGACTTCGTATGAGGAAGTTATGATTTTTCTAAGATTCGGCTTAGCAGTGCACGACCCGAAACTCGAATTTTAGTTCGAGCGGTTTTTGGCCTACGCAACCTAAATGAGAGTTGAAGATCTCATTAATAGGAACTCAACGGTAAAAAGATGGACGAAAACGGAGTTCGTATGAAGGAGTTACGAATTCTTCGCGGTCATTTAACAGTCTAAAGGCCTCCTACTGTTAAATTTGAGATCGGTCAAGAATTAGCTGACGGAGTCTAAACGAAAGTTGTAGAGTACGTCTTCACCTACGCGTGGATATAAAGAACGTCAAAAACGGAGTTCGTATGAACGAGTTACAAATTATAATAGCATATTTACGTATTAAAATAAAGTATAAATCATGTATACGTACACATATATATACATATGTATATATCATTAGAAAGGTATCGACGATGCGGTCATTATAAGACTAATGTTGAGTTCTTTCGACATTATTTTAGTACAAATATCATTAAATCCATTTATAATAGTATTATAGAGGGGTGTTTAGTTGTTTATATAACTAAAAGGTCATTAAGTAATTATGGAGGGTAGTTTTTGAAAATTCAATTAGTATAAATAAGAGCCTTGGGCTCTCATATTTCTTGCACCATTCTCTTGATTCAAGAGTCTTTCTCTCCTTATCCCCCGAGCATTTCGGTCCCTCGTGATTCGACTTCTCTTTCTGTAGCTTAGTATAGTAAGGTGAGCGCTGAAGCGCTGCACGAATCTTTCTTAGAAAGATTCAGCGACGAAGTTCTGCCCCTGCAGAGCCCGACTCCTAGCTAAAACCCCCTTGTAAGTAAGTTATGCTTACCTTATTTTAATATAGCTTATATTTAAAATTAGTATTGTTATTATGAACTTATAATAAATATTTGAGCTATTATTATAACTTATATAAGTGTCGTTATAATATTTTTTTTAACTACTCGCGGTACGGGGAATCTGGTTTAAAGGGCCGCATAGGGTTGTTGGATTTCAGAAGTGCTATATGCCAAAATGGTCCTGCCCTCCGGTGTTTTATGTCTGGCCCCTGTCTGTACATAGTGGTTGGAAAATATTGTTTAACGCTTATATAATAATAATAATACTAAGACTAATAGTTGGTCACGGTAAATATTAGACTAAAATTTAGCGATAATAATGTTAGGTTTCGTCGAAGGAAAATAGAATCGTTAAAAGCAAGCGCTGCCCGATTTTGGAATCATCACCTTAACAAGTGAGTGCATAGTTACTTTCAACTTACACATAGATATGAAGTATTTTATATAAATTACGTGCTATATGTGCATATTATCTGAATACTTGCTATCTATGCTAGATGAACATTGTTATACATGTTTTCAATGATTTAAACTGTATATGTATTTTATATCTACGAAAATGTTGGGGTAAAACATGGGTAGATGTAATAGCTGATGTGTGATAAAATGATGAGAGGCCTCGATGTTGATGTTGTTGTTTCTGTCATCTAGCGGAGTATGGATGACGACCACGGACTCTTCTAGACAGTCCAGTGGAACGCTAGCAGGCTCGCAACCTGTAGGTGTTTGTGAACGACGTGTTCACCGGTGTACTCCATCCCCCACATGGTTGCCTTTAGGACATTTATTGCTGAGGAATCCCCTTAGCAGTAGTGTCCGTCCCGATGATGATCCTTAGGCTAGGTCCCTTATGATAGGTGTTTAGGGACGTAAAGTGAGGATAACGGGAACGGGTAATCGGGTTATTGTTGATCAATGAAATTAATAAACTTATTTATTGTGGGTTGAAAACCCTATGTGCTCACCAGGCTCCCAAGCCTGACCCACTCAGTTTTATGTATTACAGGTAGTGGCGCATGAGCATAGGTGTGATGTTTTGGACGAGGGATTACGGATATAGGCCTGTAGATATGAAATAATGTAGTAAGGCTTATATTGTACTGTTTATGCTTTTGATCTGTACGAACATGACATCCCGAGTCTTTTAATGAAATACATTTCTATGGAAATGCTTTTGATAAATCTTTATCATATTTTTGTTTTGGGACAAATTCCGCAACACTTTCATTTAAAATGTAACTCTGATTTTTAAACAAAGCATAAACAAACCGGTCTTTTCTGGCCGTGATTTTGGGGATGTCACAGATAAATTAGGTCTGTAGAATATCATTTTCTTTCTTTCCGTCTGTTAGCCATATGTTGTCTCCTTTGCGTGACTTCCAATCCGACCCGGTATACAACATATGCAACTACTCTGCATGCTATATATGTGAAATACTTCTTATCTGTTAGCCATATGTTGTCTCCTTTGCGTGACTTCTAATCCGACCTGGTACACAGCATATGCAACCTTCTTCTTCTCAACCCCTCTGAAGTAATAAGTTATAGAATTCTGAATCTATCCTCTCTCTGAATGGTTGTCTGCTCACCCGGTGTAAGGAGTACTCTGGAAGTTCTTGATGGCTGGGGCATATCAGGAAGCGGGAAACATGTTCTAGTACACTTAAAAATTGAACACATACAGATTGTCTGTAGATCTCGCTGCTCGATTTAGGTGGACAATAATATCCCTGGTTGTAGTTAGTTAAATGGTCTTAAGAAAAAGATATTTAAGAATTAGGGCCAATCATGATAATAAAGTTACTATTAGATATATGTATATGTCATGTCATTGGTAAACTGTCCAAATCTGTCACAAATTTTTCGTGTTTAAGTGGACAACAATACCGGCGATCGACCAGACAAAGACGTGAAGATAGAAGGTACCGACAACTGGATAAAGGTTGTCTAAAAACTTTGATCCCAAATCATTCTTAAAGTTAGATATCATTTTATTTTTGTTAAGTTTGTTCATAGTGTTCTTCTAATTTAAATATTAGGGGAGAATTAAAAATTTTAAAAACCAAACAAAAATCAGAAAATTAAAAAAAAAGGGTTTTATTTCTTGTTCAGAAAAATCAAAAAAAAATCCAAAAATATTTTTGTTTCTGTTTTAATTTGTGTGCTAAGTTTTCTTTTAGTTTTGTTTTGTCTTGAAAAGTGATTTCAGGGGTAGATGAGACTCATGGAGTTTGTGTTGAAGATTTATGAGCCAAGGCTTCGTCCGTGAGCATCGAAGAATTCTCATTCAAAGGAGCAAGAAATGAAGATCATTCTTTCAACATTCAATCCTTCAACCCCAGAAGCAAGGTGAAGCTGAAAGTGAAGAATATGTGACGGATTGCATTGAAGCCTCCTCAATCAGTCTGCTGCTATCTATGAACCTACTGAAGTGATCCAAAAGATTTGTTCTCTCTGATGTTCTCTCTGAAGATTCTCAAGCTGAAAGCGCCAATTTTCAAGAATCAGTACAAGAAGCCTCCTTACCCGACGTGCATTCAAAGCCAAATTTTGAAGAAAAACCCAACCGCTCAAGATGAAGTCATTCATTGAAGATAAATGCTGAAGCCAAGCTCTCGATGAAGATTAACAAGAAAAGCCAGATACTTTTTAGGGGGAGCTTGTTGGGTCATTTAAGAAGAGAAAAGAAAGCTATAAACCAAGGGGGAGATTGTTGGTTCAATATTATGGTTTATGCTTTGCTTTTCTAGGAAATTGTATTTTTATGTAATATCTTATGTTTTTACGGTCAAGTTTACGGCCAGGGAGGTGTTTACGGCCGTAAACCCTGTTTACGACCCATGTCCACCGACCCATATTCTTGTGTATATATATAGGGGTGAGGGGTGTGAGGAAAAGATTGATGAACACGAAGAGAGCTTACGACCGAAGAGAAGAGAGAAACTAGAGAGCATTGTGTGTGTGAATCTCTTGTATCTGGAGCTTTAATTCATATCAATACATACAAAGATTCATATTCTTCTTCTTCTTCTTCTTCTCTTCTATTTGATCTGACATCATCCGTTTGATTGGGATTCCGCACCATCAAACGGATCTGATTGATACACAAGCAAATTAGGGACTTACACACACTATTTTGTCAACAGTGCCCATGAGTACTCACCCGAGTAGTAGCCTTCAAGTAGGAGATCCCGAGTTATTATTTTTCTCGCTTAGTTCCCGGTTCTCACCTATAGTACTCTATAAGTGAACTACACTTACTTTTCCTCTGTGTAATTTATAATTATAATTATAAGTCGTTACTAGGAACTTATAAGTAAGATTTATCAATGATTCCATGTCATTATACTGCTTGATCTATTTACGGGAGTGATGTTTAAGCTAGATTTAGTGAGGTGTTTAAAGTGAGATTTCCAAATAGTATACTCTATATACCAAATAGACCCTACATCTGATATGATCATACTTGGTCATTCCTTATTTGGTAGATCTTGAAGTAGACTTTGGGGTTATTGAGGAATATAAACCCTTATGATAATAGTTCCATGAAGTATGAAATTAGACTAAGACTTAGCGTTATGTACATCTAGGTCTTTTGGAAAAGGTGTAAGGAGAAACTCAGCCCGATTCACCAATCACCAGACACCTTTGTCAAGTGAGTGTGTAGTTATTATCAATATCATAATCTAAAATAAATGTATTATTTGTATGAGACAATAAATGCTTGCTTGTATTACATGTGATATATGTTATTTGTATAAACAGGATAATACTATTGAATTGGAAACCATATTGGAAATTGATTGTCGTTAAATATAAGTCTTAGGATAAGAATAAGACCTTTAAAGAACTCTTAGTTGAAACAAAGCTGAGTATCAATTAGGTCTCATGATTGGGGTAGGGTGTGTGAGTGTATCTCCTCTTTCTTGGATGACCATAAATGGTGGGTCCAGATTAGACAACTGGCAAGTATGTATGGGTCATCGATCAAAGTAAATGACAACACTTGACTATTCTAGGCGGTCTAGTGAATTACGTTGCTAGCAAAGACTTATAATCTATGGACGTAGATAAAATAGGATACCATATTTATCAAATCTCTGAAAATTGGTTGCCTTATATGACTTACACTGGCCAAGGAAACCCTAGCTATGTAGTCAATCGGATACACAAACAATTCATCAAGTAAGGTGATTATTCCAGATGATTGTTGAATTAGAATCTGTGAGCATCGGTTGGGTTGGGAAGTTGGTCTTAGGTCAGATTTTATAACTTTTTTTTGTAGGAATGATATTAATTATTATCATTAAACTATTATGGGTTTGAAAAACATACGTATCTCACCAGGTTTTGCCAAACGTGACCCACTCATTTTTTATGCATTACAGGTTATGGAACCAATATTGTAGTAGTCTAGTTAGGATGTTGAGTGGAATAAATAGATGTGCCAATAATCTGTAGTTTCATGGTGTTTTTTATTTTACGTTGTAATGTATGTTTGGATATGAACGAATGACATCTTCAAGGTTTTAATAAAACAACTTTTGTTATCCTAAAAATGTTTTATTTAACTAGGAATTTCCGCATCTCAATTCATAGTTAGTATCCTAGCATTAGTTTAAGCAAACTATGAATTTAGGAAAATTCTAGACATAAACTTAGAAGCTAAATATGATCGGTGAAGTGTGTGATAAATTACTTTAGGATAGATGCCTTAGTTTCCTTTGACACTAGCACATATATATATATATATATATATATATATATATATATATATATATGTATGTAATATCCCGTTTAAAATAAAATAATTATAGAATAAACCCAAAACCCGAGTAATAATTTTTATTGTTATTTTATATTATTTATTGTCCAAAATTAATTAATAAATTACTAGAGTGATGGTTTCGGGAAGCCAAATGATAAGAATTGAAGTTCCGAGGGTTAAAGTGCAATCATGGGATTTATTTTGCAAAGGATTTTAGAATTCAAGGGCTAAAGAGTAAATTCTGGACTTATGTTGGAATGATTTGTGGAGGGAAGGGCTGATCGGTAACATTTTGGACTTGAATTGTAAAGAGTTTAAGGAGGAAAGGTTAAAAGTGTAAAATATGGATTAATTTGAAAGAAAAGGAAGAAGGAGGGACCGAATGTGGTATTATGGGGCCAAGTTTCGTGGAGGGGGGGTATATATCAGTTACAACCGGTAACCCTAACCCTAATGGTGTAGGCTCCATCCGCCGTCAACACTCTAACACTCCCTTGTCTCTCCGATCGGTCGAAGCCCCAACCACCGGAGCACCCACATCCTGTCCATCCTAACGTTGGGAATCAATCTCGCTTGCATTTCAGTCGTTGTGTTCATGAGAACTCCTCTTGGCCGCCACCGCTAGACCCACCAACGATGTAGATCGCTCCATCGTTTCTTCCATCCAACTGTCATGAGTCGCTGCGGGGGTGGCTGTGTGTTGGATGTTGTTTCACGTCATACGAAGCCAATGAAGACCACCGCTTCGAGCGGCTGTATCATTTCGTGACCTCCGGGTGCCGCCTGCCACATGCCACCGTGAAATGGTGGCTGTGTTCATGGTTCGCAAGGGGGGGGGTGTTGCTATCATGGGTTGTGTCGACATGGAGTCGGGAAAAACCACCATGGCCGTCGGCCATGGTGGCTGTCGTCGTCAAGGTCGCTATGGTTCGCTATTTCCGATGAATCTCGTCGCCAACCACCACCAGGAGGGTGGTTGGATCCGTTTGCAAGAAAGAAAGTGGGTAGGTGTTTGTTCCTGCTGTAGGGTGTGTAGTTTGTTGGCTGGGAATCAAGAACTGCTAGCACCACCATTGCGAGGTGGTGGTTGCCAGCTCCGACCACCGCCTGCCGCCACAGTGCGGTTGTGTGCGTGTGTGTTTATTATTATAGGTGGTTATTTTAGTGTGTGTGTGTGTTTTGGATGGTGTTGTAGCTGTAATCATGCCGAAATAATCAATAGAAAAACTTGTAACCGCCACCGTGAAGTGGTGGCTGCCGCCACCGGCTGCCGTGTCGGGTGACGGTGTGCTTTGATTGCGTTTGGACCCCGTTTGGGGGATGTTTGGACAATGTGTGACCAATGAAACCCTAATGGGCCCAAAGAAAGCCTAGCGGCCCAATGGAACCATAATGAGCCCAATAAGACCCAATGTGACCTAAAAGCCCAACCAATGGACTAATGGGCTAGTATGGGGTTGGAAAACCTTAACTAGGGTTTGGAAAACCCTAATGGCATAAGACCCTAATTTTGAGAATTTATTGGGACACACAGGAGATTATTTAATAACTTGAAATATAAAATAATAATCATTGACAAAATTAACCTAAAAGCAATATTGGACTTAATGGATTAAGTCCTTGGTAAATTAAGTCCTTAATGGTTTAAGTAAGAAACACTTAACCCTAATTATCATTTCATGTGAAAGCCCTAATCTCACTTGGGCTTTGAGTTAGGCCTTCCTGTTGGGCTTTTGCGATTGGACTATTGGTGGGCCATCTAAGAGTAAGTTAATGGACCAAAGTAATTAGATGGGCTTTAGGGTAAGGCCCATGTGTGGACTTGGGCCCAACTTGGAAAGTTGGGCCATAGATGGGCCATAATTGGGCCTTCATGATTATGTGATATTGGATCATGGGAATTGGATTGGAATAATGGGATGGGCCTTAAAGAAAGACCATGTAGAAGTCTGGGCCCAATTTGGAAAATTGGTCCATGTGTTGGGCTTTGGCCCATTACTTGACTATTGGGTTTTGTAGTGTGAGTTGGATTTTGGGCTTGGAACCCAATTATTAATTGGGTGTTGTTTGATGTTGGCAGTTTGGGGAATCTGTCAACCAGCAGTTGGAGTTTCATCCGTAGGACTTCAGCAGTGCCAGGTGAGTTATCCTCACTATATCAACAGGGTCTACGACACCAAGGCCGACCCTTTATGATTTACATCCTGGTTTAGGATGGTTGCTATGTTATTGATATGCTAGATTACATCTTGGTTTAGGATGGTTGCTATGTTATTGATATGCTAGATTACATCCTGGTTTAGGATGGTTGCTATGTTATTGATATGCTATATTTCATCCTGGTTTAGGATGGTTGCTATGTTAGATTTCGGATAGATCGGTATCCTGGTTATAGTATGCTTGTATGCTGTTATGATCTGTTAGATTGGTATCCTGGTAGATAGGATGTTGTGATGCTATTATGATTGTTATATCGGTATCCTGGTATATAGGATGATGCTATGTTAGTGACCTGGTTAGGTCGGTATCCTGGTTATAGGATGTTGCTATGATTTGTGATCTATTAGATTAGTATGACTGTTATATATATGCAAGTGTATGATATTTATGTACACATGCTTGTTTGATTTGGGGTTGGGTTGAGGCAGTCCTGCTTTGTGCTGGAGGCCAACATACCCAGGGCGGTCCGGATAACCTGAAGGCCCTGCAAAGGGATTCAGTCAGACCGAAGGCCCGACGAGCGATCCGGATAGGCTGTAGGCCCTACGAGGCGGTCCAGACGTGCCGAAGGCTCGGAGAACAGTCCATATAGACTGAAGGCCATTGAGACGGTCCAGTCAGGCTGAAGACTATTATACATGCTGTTCTGTATTGGTTATATGACATGGTTAAGTTTGTATGGCATTGGTATTTTGGGGAAACTCACTAAGCTTCGGGCTTACAGTTGTTGATTATATTTCAGGTATTTCCGATGATCGCGGGAAGGCGAAGGCGTGATCGTGCACCTCCTCATATTTTCATGATTGATTTTGGGGATACTCTGATATCTGAACTATTTTGAAAACAAACTGTAATAACTTAATGGTTTTAAAATGTACTAAAAAGTTTAAATTTGGCTTGAATTTTAAGGGTGTTTCAATATGCACACACACACACACACACATATATATATATATATATATATATATATATATATATATATATAGTAAGTAATATATCGTTATCCTAAAACTTCTCGCCTCTATGACTATAGAATGACATGACGATCATTAGGAGTGGAAGAGTCGTCAATAACGAATGAGGTCCAACACCTCAGAATGTCGGAGCAGCTGTTGTTCAAATCCTGATGAAAGACGCTCGTGCAATAATGCAAGACATGCTCAATCAGCAGCGACATGAGTTAAGGGAGCTCTTGGCTCAGGAACTAGCTAATGCTAGGGGAGGAGCGCATGTGATTAATGAGCCGGTAGATGTTGGAAAAGTTAATAACGGACCAATTCCTTCTCATCTAAAGATGGCTTGGGAAGGATATGATGACTTAGAAAGTCATCAAGGACCAGAGCAACCAGAGATCCACAGAAATGATGAACCAAGAGGAAATTGAAAGTATAAGGACTTCACAAACTGCAAGTTGTCATCATTTAATGGGAAGGAAGATCCCGTAGGAGTAATGGGCTAGATCTCGGAGATGGAGATAAAGTTTATCACCTACGGTAGCACGGGGAAGCTACAAACCACCTATGTTTTGAGGAAGTTCAAGGGCACAATGCTTTCGTTGGTGGAACATGTTAGGGAAGATTGTGAGCCCTAACAAGCCACTACAGCTGACATGGGATGAATTCTTGACCCATTTCAAGAGGAAATTTTGTTCAGCTGAGAAGATGCTGGAATTAGAGAAGCAATTTTTGGCTTTGATGAAGGGAAGCATGTCGGTGGACGAGTACACCAATGCTTTCACTGATAAAATGGAGTTCGCCTTGTGACTTGTTTCGGACGAACCGACTAAGATTGATCGATATGCAAAGGGATTGCCATGGGAGTACACTGTGTCGGTGAAGCAGGAAATTACTTTTGAGGCGACCGTTTGGGCTGCAAAATCTGTGGAGGGTATGATGAAGAAGAGAGCTACTAACAGGACTAAGGTCAGTGAAAAGAGGAAGGCTGAGGGAATCAACAATAATAGGAGCGATATTCACTATACTCGCAAGTCGAAGGCACCAATGTCGACCCAATGAATTACGTTGTGTCATGCTAGTTGTCTGTGTGATACTTACATGTTTTGTATGTTGGGCGGGGACCATTATGCGAGTTAGGGCGAGGCCCGTTATGCGAGTTATGGAGAGGCCCGTTATACTCATTGGGTGGGGCCTGCTATGCGAGTTAGGGCGAGGCATGTTATACTCATTGGGCGGGGATCGTTGCTTGTATGGTATGTGGTACTTTGGGGAACTCATTAAGCTTTATGCTTACGATTTAAGTTTATGTTTCAGGTAATTCCGATTCGAAAAGGAAGGGTCTGACTTGATCGCTGTGCATCCACCTGTGTCCAGTATTTTATGATTTTGAGATTGTACTCTGATAACTATTTTCACTATATACTTATGATGGTTTGCTATGAATATTTGATGATTTTGGTTGGATTAAAAACAAAATTTTTACTTTTGATTTTTGGGGTGTTTCGGTTGGTGTAACTCACATGAAATTTCAACTAAAAAATCAATAGTAAATCATCATATGACGACTATGTGTGAAAATATCTCAATTCTACCCATTGTCCTCGACTCCTTGTGCGTCCAATACTCCTATGAGACAAGAGCATATCTATTCTATGTATTCTAATAAAAAATAGTTATATTGTACACATGTCGATTTCTCGAAGCTCCTGGAAAAAATTCCCACTTAATTTTGACTCTCAATTTGGGTCGATCGTATTTCAAAAATCAGCAAAAAATTAGGGTTCCTCTCCGCTCACATTTTTATCTCCTCCCATTCTCCTATCGCTTTTGGAGACAAAATCACTTATTCAAAATTTAAAAACACGAACTTAGGATGACACGACAAAAATACATGACACGAAACGAAATCGGGACGAGTGTTCGTGTCGTGTTCGTGTCAAGTGTAAAAAACACGATGTCGTGTCATGTCGTATTTGTGTTCAAAACTCGAAACGAAATTGACATGATTTAGAATATTTTTGCCGCGTTTTTGGTGTTTGTCGTGTTATGTATGATTAAATATTAATTAAATAAACTAAATGTTATATGATATTACCTTTGTCGTGTTGTGTCGTGATTTTCATTTTTTTAATTGATTTTTTTTCGTGTTAGTTGTAAAAACACGACATCGTGTCGTGTCGTGTTCGTGTTACATAAAACCTTGTCGTGTTGTGTCATGTCAGACAAAAACACGACACGATAGCCCGATTTGCCACCCCAAATAACCATTTCCTCTCGAATCCCTATCTGTCGAACCAGTATAATTAACTTCTCACTGTCTAAAACCCTAGGTTTGCACACCCTATTGTAAAAATTTGTAGGGTTTTTTTTACACGGTCGATTCGGAATATGCACGATTGGAACAATGTTGATTCTTATGAAGAGGTTTATTATAGCAAGATGCGAGGATCATCGATGATGATGATGATGGGTATGTGTTTTCGGATAATGATTATGATGACGTATTACTTAGCCGAAATTAGGTGAAGCACTTAATTGAATCCTTTTTCTGGTGTTACCTAATCTATTACAGTGAGTGCTTAGTTCGATTAATAATCCATCAAACTTACCTTTAGTTATAAGTTTTCAATATCATCTTCAATTTCAGGTTAATTTTTTCTAAGGATTTTGCTTTTCTTCGTTGTAACGAGATTGCATCATATGTAATGTGTACTTTTATTTGTTTTTTCTTTCATCATTGAATTACTTGACTTTCCCGAAGCTTCTAATTGATTATATGTATTTTCAGAGTCTTAGGTCTCTACTTTTTCTTTACTATGTTCAGTGAACTGCGAAATCGATGTCGGCCAAGGGCTTGACTGAGTGATTAAGCTTGAGGTAAGTTGTTAAATATTTTTTGAATTGTTTGACCTCCCTAAATCGGGCCAAGCCCCAACTCAACAAATCTTGAGCTCGCCTCATTTGTGTTTTTGTTTCTTTTTTTTTTTTTAGGAATTTTACAAGTCACTTGATTAACTAACTTGTAAGGAATCATCTTTTAAAATTAGCATGGTAGTTTGAAAAGAAGATAATGCTCGGAGCACTTTCATTGCTCAAATATTATTTCACCACCAGCTTTAGACAAGCAAAGATCAATGTAACTTTAATTTATTGCTTCTTTGGTTCTCAAATTCTCAAGGTGAGATTATATATTTCTTTCCGTTTTTTCTTTTTTTTTTATCTCATTTGAACTTAATTCTTCAAATAAATACTAATAATGGTTTTCAGATATGGTTGAATGGCCATTGGCTAATTAATATATATATATATATATATATATATATATATATATATATATATATATATATATATATATATATATATATATATATATATATATATATATTTACTATATTATTAAGGATATTGCCCATTTCTTGAAATTTAAGAGGTACTACACCTACTGCATAATATATAATCAATTTATTCATACCTTTTAATACTACTATCACATTTCCGTTTTACAAATTAATTGCATTAAATATTTATATTTTCGTTTGACAAATTAATGGCATTAACATTGGTTTTATCATCCAGAAAGGGCTAGCGGCGCAGCTTGTTGCCCGTTTGCCTTCAATCGATATGTATTGAACTAAAATTGCTTTAAAAAAAATAAAAAAATAATAATTTAATAAAGTATAGATAAACTGATCAAAAAAGTAAACATATTATTTTTCTCCCCTGTCCTCTACACTCGCATTTTCCCTCAAACAAATAGCAAAAACCCTATTTTGAAAAGCCGACATCGCACCTCATCCGCCTAACTCATCGTCATCATCAATTCATCACCATCGGTAGTGAATCACCACCCACTCTCCAACCTCGCACCACTCACTGTATCTATATCTGATCGCCGTCGCCGCCACCTATTGTGCTCTCGTAACACTTTTTCGGTGACAGGAAGCCACCACACTCTCTCTTTATCTCCTCTGTCCTCTACACTCGTTCCACTCGCTTGAGATTACTTTGAGGATTAGCAGCTTTCAGATGAGATCCAATCACTCTATCAGCCGTAAGTTTTTTTTTTTAAAAAAAAATGCAAATTCGAAGTTGAAATTGTCATGTTCAAGACAAATGAATCTGAAAAAAGGGCTTAATGAAGATTGAATTTGATGTCGGAATTAATGTGCAAATACATATTCTTTGTTCCAGTTTTGATGTCAACCCTAGCTCTTTCATATTATTACATGTTCGAGTGTCGTCTGTGTGTCTCTAGCCTCAAAACCTACGTCTATATAAGGTCAAAATGCTTAAGGGTATCGGTAGTCACCCAAGGCAAAGTTCTGTTTTTGAGGTTTCAGCTTTGCTGGGATATTGGTTCTCTGAGAGTGTTAATTTGGTAATAGTAATGCTGAAAACACGTGTTTTATGAATTGCCGATGAAACATGTGACTTTTTGAAGTTGTTTGCTTGTTGCTCTTCTTGTTGAACCCTAACTTCAATTTTACGATAAGAAACAACCTTTTTGACATCAGAAGCGAAACTTTCTTTGGCATTCCTAGACCCTGGTATACTCTTTTCAATAAAAAGAGTTGATTTTGTTCATGTACATTTCAGTAAACACTTATTTGTACATGTAAAAATGCAAATATATTGAAAGAATGAATCATATGTTGATAAAGTAAAAAGAAATTGGTATTTAAAGCTGCATATTTTCAATTCAAGATGGATAATCAGTACCAGAGAGATGTCATTTCCAACGTTCTTAATTTGATTGTAGAGGTGTGGTGCTTAGGATTTGAACATTATTGATTATATTGTTATCTGAAATTCATCTATGATTTATCCAACCAAAAACAGTTTTACTGACTTTATCATATTCCTACAGGTGCTCAAAATGTGAGCTCTGAAAGGCCACTTAGGCAATTCGTTACAGGTAAAGACAAGTCAGCAAGTAGAAATTCAAAGGGTCGTATCACAATTTTCCACAGAGGGGGAAGGGCAAAACGGTCACAAAGAACAATTGACCTAAAACACAACACTTCATCAATAGGTGTAGTTAAACGAATCGAATCGCACTTCACGGATCACAGTGGTAAGATGGGTCGAAGGGGCAACTGTTGACCGCCCAAAAAAAGTCAACTCCCTCCAAAAAAACTTCACCCCACCCCCTAAGATACTACCCTCCATCTCCATCAAAGGTCAGTTTTCATTCTCTTCAATTCCCGGAATGTTAGAAGACAAAAAGGTGGAATCTTTAAGGCCTAAAACATATCATATAGTGGTTGGACTTTTAAAAGGTAGTAGGACCTTGAGTAGTCAAAGTCAAAGTCAAACAGGGACCCACATGAGAAATGTTAAGGAAGTTTTCTTGTCTACTTTTTCATCTTCAAATGGGAAAAGAAGACATGATGCTCCTTATTCGTTTGTGAACGTGTTGGGTGTTCCAAGAATGGCGGTGGCAGGGGCAAAACCGGAATATTTTGTTCCAAGAATGAAAGATGATGTGAAAGAGAATGAAAGTCTATTGCTTAATGAGGTAAAAAGGTGTGATAAGGATAGTGTTCTGTGGGGGCATAATATGAAACGAAAAGCAGTTTTTTCTTGGGAGAGTTTGAGACAAAGGGGGATTTTAGGGGTTGTTAATGAGTCATAGTCAAAGTCAAAGGTGAGAAAAAGTGAAAAGGTGGAAAAAGATGGGGAATTTGGAGTGGATTGAGCTCCTATGAGTTATATATTGGCTACGTAAGTGTCGATTTATCTGTTACCTAAGTGTCGATTTATCTGTTACCT
Source organism: Lactuca sativa (assembly GCF_002870075.4). Lineage (NCBI taxonomy): Eukaryota > Viridiplantae > Streptophyta > Magnoliopsida > Asterales > Asteraceae > Lactuca > Lactuca sativa. The sequence goes on along the minus strand of NC_056630.2, from coordinate 17,861,675 downwards.
GTCTGTTGTGACAAAAAACAACATAAATCATAATTATAGTGAAAAAAAACAAATATTTAATCGGGTGTGTAATCAAAAGTGCACATTTATATATTTTTATTTTAACATTTGCGTAGTTTGACATAATCGGGTTTGTAATCAAGAGTATACATTTATATATTATTATGTTAATTATACCGATAATTGTTTGTATATAGTAAACTATTTGTGCAAAAGAATTAATTGTCTCTACAATTTAATTTTTGAATAAAATATCCGCATCCGGCGCTTGGCGCGGGTAAACGGCTAGTGTGTATATATATATATATATATATATATATATATATATATATATATATATATATATATATATATATATATATATAGGTTCAAATGTTTTCAAAAAGTATTGTGTGTATATATGAACCAATCAGAATTTAGCACAAATTAAAATTTTAAATAAATTAATAAGGGTAAATTACTACTATTACATATATATTAAATAATTTCCAAAATTAAAATTAAATCAAATCCCTATAAAATTGCAATCATTTTTAAACACTACAATAACCACTAACACAAAAGTAATCGATGTATTCTTTCCCAACAATAGCCGTCAAACACCAAATCACAACCATCAAAGTCTCTTTCTTCATCAGAGACAAGCGCATCCGGCAAGTGTATTATGATCAAGGGTATTTTTGGTAACCGATAATACATCGGAAGAGGAGGAGTCTCAGTGCTTCTATAAAAAAAAACCCTAATGTCGCCACCACCGTCATCAAGCGACCACCCTCCTCTGTCGGTCTTCATATTCTCAGGTAAAAGAGTAGAAATCATTAGTCAATCTCACATCTTAATCTTCAATCGAAAGTTTGTATCTTCTGTAATTTTTTTTAAACAATTTTATTTTTTCTTCATGACTTCAAATCACTTAGCTTTTCAATAAATTTGATTGTTTTTTTATTTTTCTTCTTGACTTCATTCAGTTGTCGGTTCTAATTTTTTTTCTTCATGACTTCAAATCATTAGCCAATCTCACATCTCGTTTTGTGCAATTGTTTGTTGCTGCTTAGTGGTAGTGTGGTGGGTTTTTCATGGAGTTGTGGTATGGTTTTTGTTGTTGGTTCCTCTTACGCTTTATGTTTGTATTGAGCTTCTCTTTTGTTGGTGGTTTTTCTTTTACACAGAAGCATTTGATAATGCACAGAAGGTGTTCGATAAAATGAATAAGAGATGTTTCAAGCCAAATTCTCGGTAATTGACTAATTCTTAGTAGGATACCATTAGTGTTTGTTTTTTACTTTTTCTCTCTTGCAATGTATAAAAAAACCCCAATTGGTGTTGTTTTTTTAGAAAATTTAGTCTAGTGAAAGTTGAGTATGAGGTGTGAATGGATTTATGTGTATTCTGTCAGAGTTTATTTATATAAATCCATTCTTTCAGAATGTTTGTATTCTTTCAAAATGAATTTGTGTTTTTTTGTTGGATTTTGATGTATTTGTTGCATTTGTGATAGGAATGACTTGAAGACCTTATAGGAATGACGTGAAGAATGAATCAAAGATTGATCATACTCACAGTTTAAGAATGTTGTTGTTTATTAAGAATTACACTTGTTATTCTTTCAGAATGTTGTTATTATTCAAGAATGTTCTTTTTGTATCACAATCATAGAATATAATTATTTGATATATTATTAGTTCAAAAATCGATTTTCTATATTGTTTCGTAATATACTTATTCAAGTTTTCTTTTATTTATGTATTCTTAAAGGATGTCATAAACTGTTATTCTAACAGAATTTCATTCTAACAAGAATCGCATTCTGACAGAATAAAATAAGTTATAATCGGTTATGACTACAAATTAAATTAGAATTGAAATTGAATTAATTTAAAAAAAATCAGAATTATCCCTTCAAATTCGAAAATTTCCTTTTTTTAAATATAGTTAATTGTCTAAAATACCATTTTAATTAAATTTGAGTGATATTATGGTAAATGATATTCCATTGTAATATCATAGACCCTCAAAATCATAATCATTCATTATTTTCATCTATTGGTCCAGAATTCTCCTTACATGTGTGTACTTGATTTTTTTCCTATTGTGTGGATATGGTACTTTGAACTAATATTTCTATTTATATTCTGGGTAAATGTTGGAAATAACAAAATTCTTACTGTTTTTATCATTAAATGTAATATCCTCTATATATATTACACCGATTTTTAAATAAATGGTTGTCTCCTCTGTTGCAAGGCTATAAGTAACCTGTTTTATATTTATATTATAGTAATCTTCATCTATAATATCACATGAGCAAAGCTACTTATTCACTTGTCATCTTATAATTGGATCAAAAACTTTGTATACATTTATTTGCATAAAGTAATTAGGCCATCTTAGGCCGGAGGTTGTGAGAGGGAAGTTTCCCTCACTTTTTGTAGGTCATACCCTCATTTCCCTCACTTTTCTTTTCCTCACATAAAAGCCAAGGAATGGGTGGGAAGCTCTTGCCTTACTTTTTTTTTTTTCTAAATATATTTCATACATATATTATATATTTTGTAGGGAATTAAAAACCATGAATTTTAATATATTTTTTAGTAGGTATATAATTTTATAAATATTAAAAAAGATAAAAAGAAAAAAAAAACTGACCAATAGCATGAAGGGAGAGAGTGCGGCAACCCCTCCCCCCATCTCTTTCCCGCAACTTTTTTCTCTCACCTTTCCCTCACCCACGGAGTGGTGTGCAGGAGTGAGGGAAACTTCCCTCACCCCTTTCCCGCAGCCATTCCGTCCAGCCTTATGAAGTAAATTATGTACGGTGTATCATGAGAAAAACCCTTTATATTGAGACGACTACCATTTCCTCGATTGTTCTAAAAAAATGTTTTTTATAACAAAATAAAAAATGTGACACCTTGAAATGAACAATTGATAATGAGAAAAACCATTTATATTGAGATGACTACCATTTCTTCGATTGTCCGGACTAGTTAGTTCAAAAACAAAAAAAAAAAAAAAAAATTGCTTTTTATAACACAATCGAAAATGTAACACCTTGAAATTTACAATTGATAATGATTTTGATGTACAAATCGAGATTATATGCAATATGAATGGACAAATTAATAGAATAATAATTCCTATTGCTTTAGCGTATAGTTTTTTTCATAACACCAAACAAAATTAAAACTTCATGATACTTTAATTTTAAACTTTGCTAAAGACAAAAAAGATCTCGATAAATCCTCTTTTCTTAGCTTGGACATGATGGTAATTATGAGAACTTTAATCGGTTAAAATTAGCATTAATTTTTTAATAATGGTTTTAATATGGTCTACACATGGATGGTTGTGTTTCTAAATAGAGTACGTAATTCATTAGCTATAAGTGTTTTAATTTTTTCTAAATTTGTGTTTTCTAGTTCAACTTCTTAAATTTCTTAATGTTCTCCAATCTGTCTGCTGCTTACATCAAACCATAATGCATTTTTGGGTGAGCGTTTATTGGGACACCTCATTAGTTATCTCTAATCCAGAAGCTGGAGCCCGTTTCTTGCCCAAGAAATTATAGTCCAAATGTTGATGATGTTGTCGTCATGTTGAGGTCAAAGTGATCTTCAAAGTTTGCTTTCATGTGTTTCTTAAAGTGGCCTCAATGCCCCAGCTACATCCATGTTGCGTCGTTTAATCTGAATTCTCCTCTTCACTAGCACTTCTCCTCAAAGAATTCTAGTAAGTTGCTTTTCTTTCCTATTGGGCTCCTCTTCATCTCCTTCTCAATTGATCTTGGTTAGCTGTTGCTACTCTAATTCCCTGCTTTCGTTGGTAATATTTGGTGAATTCCAAAATATCTTCCATGGATTATGTCTATTTTTTGAAAAATTTTATGCTTTCATTTGTAATATTTGTACTCCTCCAGCACCTTTGTTGGCTTTTAATCTTAAGTACTATTCTCGTTCAAAAAAAAATGTTTTTGACCTAAAGTGTGAGTACATCGCTATTGTTGCATTTTGTTCATTTTTATTGACCAAACATGTTGCTCTTTTAACTTCCTTTTGACACAAACTGTCACTACGTTGCTATTTCTTCATTTTCAACATATTTTACATAAACAAGTTGCAATTTTTGTATTTGTGGAGCTAATATAATAGTTGTTGATTATGTTTTTTATCTTTTAAATCTTATATTTAGGTCTAGGCTTTAATCAACGATGTAACTAAAAGTTCCACTTCAATCTTCAATGATGTTATTGAAAGGTGGAACGAATTTTATGGCGTCGACACTAGCACATATTTATTTCAATTTGTATTATTATTTAAGTATGTAAATTAGTAATCATTAATTGTAATACTGTAACGCCCCGATTCTCAAGTATTAATTTATTGTTAATTTTCATAATTCAAGGTCTACTCGACGAGTTGGATGCTCTGACTCGTCGAGTAGCAGCGGGTTGGTCCACGTGTTTAAGTAACCTACTTGCCGAGTCCAAGAAGGGACTCGACGAGTAGGTGATGGAGGATGAAACCCTAATTTTCGGGGTTTTGCACCCTATTTAAGGGATCATTAGCCTTCTTTGGCCTCCTTGCAGCCTCTTGAGAGTTCAGCAAACCCTAATCCGTGAGTGTGCTCCATTATTGTGTGTTTCAAGCTTTGGGAGGTGGATCATTGTAAGAAGAACTTGGAGAGCAAGTGGCTAGGAGAACAGAACGTATGGGATCTGAAATCTACCTCAGTTAGCATCTTTTGGAAGGTATCAAGTCGTTTCCTTGACCTCATTTCATTCTAGATCTTATTGGGTTAAAGATTTGGGCTTTTCTAGCATAATAAGAAGCTATTCTTGGGTATGAGCTAAGATATGAAGTTGTAACTTCAGATCTGAACTCTCTTTGGTCTCTAAGCCCATAAATCTTTCAGCTTTAGCAAGTGTGAACCTCTCCTTAAGTGTAAAACTCCATTGCAAGCTTGGTTTTATCATTATAAGGCTTTAGAGCCTTACATGCACGTAAAGTTTGCAACTTTACGTGATCAACATGCCTTGGGAAGCTGGATCTACAATATGGGACCTTATAATGGCTTAAAAAGCATCTGAATGGATAATGGACTGAAGGGACTCAGCGAGTTGCATGGTCAACTCGGCGAGTCCGATGAAGATTGTCGTGAACTCGGCGAGTCAATAGGGTGACTCGGCGAGTCAGTTAGGGTTTTCCTAGATTTTGGCACGCATGAACTTGGCGAGTTGCACGGCAAACTCGACGAGTTGGCCAAAGAGTTTATGACCACAAACATTAGGAACTCGACGAGTCACTCAAGTGACTTGGCGAGTTGACGAGCTATGCAAAGAACTCGATAAGTGGCTGGTTGTACTCGGCGAGTTGAGGTCAACATGGACTGTTGACCTTGACCAATGACTTAGACTTTGACCAAGGGTTGACTAGTTGACTTCTGGGAGCATTTTGGGAAATTGGAAATTATAAGTATGGTTCTATGGTGAATATAGGTGGTGGAGTTGTGACAGTGATCCGAGAGTGGAGCTTATCACTTCAGTGAGTCAGTTGCGAGTTGAGTTATCCTCACTATACTAAGGGGTCTAAGGCACCAATTTCGTCCCATTGGATGTGATATCCTAGCAGTTGGTATTATGTTGAGTATGAGTTAGTGTTGCATGTTGGTTGATATGCCAGTTAGGTAGATCTGTAGGACTACCTGTAGTATTATGTGGTTATCTGTATGTGCATTAGTTGTGTTATATGTCGACATATTATGTAGGATGGGTTGAGGTGAAATTGCTCCGTGTGGTAACCAACAAACCCGAGAGCATTCCAGATACGAACTGAGGGAGACTCATACCGTGTGCTCGATGGCAATCCAGATGTGAGCTGTGGGCCCAGAAGGCAATCCATGTAACACCCTGATCCTCAGGTATTGATAATGACATTTCAATTTGGATTCTTGGAGGACCTACTCAGCGAGTTGGCTTCCCTACTCGTTGAGTAGTAGCGGGTTTGGACGCGGGGGTTTAATGATCTACTCACCAAGTCCATTATGGTACTCGACGACTAGACGCTGGCAGATGAAACCCTAGATTCCAAGGCCTTGCACCCTATTTAAAGGGTCATTAGCCTCCCTTGGCCTCCCCTTTACAGCTCTATACCTCCTTAAAACCCTAATTCGAGTGTGAGTGTGTTCTTGGTGATTTTAAAGCTTGAAGGAAGGATTTGGTGAAGGAATCACTTGAGGAATCAAGCTAGAAGGAGCAAGGGATCCTGGGGATTCTAGATCTACTTCTGTGGAGCACTTTCTGAAGGTATTAAGCTGTCTCTTGGCTCATTTCCACCCAAAACCCTCTTGTGCATGGATTCTAAGAAAGGGCTTTTGTGTTTAAGCCAAGATCTGAAGTTGTAACTTCAGATCTGAACTCCTTTTGGCCTTAAGATGCATAAAGTTATCAGTTGAGCTTAGCATGTACCTTCTCTCAAGTGTATGACCCCATTCCAAGCTTAGATTTGCTATTTTAGGGCCTTAAAGCCTTGCATGCATATAAAGTTTGCAACTTTGCGTGGAAAGCATGCCTCAGGAGCCTAGATCTGTAGTTTGGAAGCTTTGCATGGCTCAAAAAGGGTCTGTATGGCTTGGGATCTGAAAGGACTCAGCGAGTCACAGGGGGTGACTCGACGAGTCATTTGAAGGCAGGCATGGACTCGGCGAGTTGGATGAACAACTCGGCGAGCCCGATGAATTTTGCCTAGAACTCGGTGAGTTGTGAAACAACCCAAAAAATACGACCAAAAATTTCATTTTTCAATATAACCAAAAACCATAATCTGAGTGTCATATCATAAAACCATACGTGATGTATCCCAAACATGATAAAAAAAAACACTGTGCGGAAAAACTGTATCATATCTATGCCATATCAAAATCAAAGAAACTAGATCAACTCCTAGGATAAAAGCTGAAGCTATGGTGTGTGCGATGCCATCATCCCGAGCTCTTCCCTCTGCTTGCGGAAGTACCTGAAACCAAAACTGAAACTGCAAGCACGAAGCTTAGTGAGCTCCCCCAAACTACCACATACCATACAATACATATATAAAGCACATACTGGGCCTTGCCCACTGCATCAGACCGAAGTCTGGAACTAACTGCATCGGACCGAAGTCCGGAACTGATTGGGACCTTGTCCCCTGCATCGGACCAGAGTCCGGAACTAACTGCATCGGACCGAAGTCCGGAACTGACTGCATCGGACCGAAGTCCGGAACTAACTGCATCGAACCGGAGTCCGGAACTAACTGCATCGGACCGAAGTCCGGAACTGACTGCATCGGACCGAAGTCCGGAACTGACTGATCATGGCATAGCATAGAATATAACATCTATTATAAACACATAAACTGTATACTGCATCGGAACAGAGTCCGGAACACATAACACAAACATGCTTGTATCACAAAGACATCAAGCACTCTAACTACTGCATCAGACCAAAGTCCGGAACTACTGATAATTAAACGGACCGGCATTGTGGCCGTAGACCCGTTCCTACCGAAAGGAAACTCACCTCGTGAACTGGCTGCTGAGTGTATGGCTCTGGAAGCTAACTGCTACTGCTCCGGTATCTCCCCGGCTACAAGTCCATAAACACACTCAATCAAATACTAAACACTGAACTAGGTAAAATGACTCTTTTACCCTTGGTCAAAGTCAACTCTCGGTCAAAGTCAACTCTCAGTTGACCTGACTCGCCGAGTTGGTCCGCCAACTCGCCGAGTCCCTATTCTCACTCCTCGACCCTACTCGCTGCTACTCGTCGAGTATGGCATCGACTCGACGAGTACCCCCCCTCGATCCAAGAACTCAGACAATCTTCATCCTACTCGCCGAGTCATATGAACAACTCGACGAGTTGTTCTTGAGTCTAAGGAGATTGCCTTGGACTCGCCGAGTTGTATGAACAACTCGCCGAGTCCCTCCATTACTGAGTCCACCCTCAACTCACTGAGTCCACTCCACTACTCACTGGACCCACTCGACACCGCTCAAAAGGAAGAAATCGGGGACTCGCGGCTCGACTCGCCGAGTCGTTCTTCCGACTCGCCGAGTCTCCGCCATGCAACTATTCTACACTCGATTCTGCTCGAATCCAACACATACAAATGATAGATCTGAGTCCAATCAGCTGATTTACCACGTAAAGTTTCCAACTTTACGTGTACAAACACATGAACAAGGGAATAAAGGCTAAAAAGGCACTTAAAAGGGGTAGATCTAGGGTTAATATGCAAAATAGCTCCATAAAGGCAATAGATATGGGCTCTACAACTCCTAAATGAACAGATCTAAGGATATCTCGGCATAATAGAGCTTCCAACACAGCATAAGGCTTGAGAAAGGCATTAACAAGATCTAGAAAGGGTTTTAAAGCATAAAAGGGAAGGAAATCTGAAGAATACCTCAAAGAGCTCTTGCTTTCCCTTGAATCTCTGCTCTACAATCCTACTCCTTGCTCCTTTCTTCTCCTCCTTCTTCAAGCCTTCACAAATGCACACAAAATCACTTAGAATCACTCAAGAACGAATTAGGGTTTTTTCACAGCTTTTGGGGGTTTAAGGAGGCGAGGTTGGGGGCTATAAGGTGGCTTAAATAGTGGGCAACCCGAGGTTTAGGGTTTCTCCCAGACGGACAGACTCGCCGAGTCCATAATATGGACTCGCCGAGTCGCCAACTAACACGTGCTCGAAATCCCGCCCCTACTCGGCGAGTCAAGCTATGAACTCGCCGAGTCCCTTTAACAAAACTTCAAAATAAATACCAAGGAATCATCATACCGGAAACGGGTCATTACAATTCTCCCCCACTTATCTCAGACTTCGTCCTCGAAGTCTGCTACGGCTGAATCTGCAAATATCTCTGGGTAGTGCTCTCTCATCTCCTCCTCAGCCTCCCACGTCCATTCCGATCCCTTCCGGTGCTGCCACTGCACCTTCACTAACTGAATTACCTTGTTCCTCAAGGTCTTGGTCTTCCGGTCCAGAATCGCGACCGGCCTCTCAATATAATTCAGGCTGCTATCAACCTGAATATCCTCTAGGGGAACGACTGCTGACTCATCCACCATACACTTCCTCAACTGAGACACATGGAAAGTGTTGTGGATCTGACTAAGCTCCTCAGGAATATCTAACCGGTAAGCAACCCGACCCACCCGGGCCAAAACCCTGAAAGGACCAATAAATCTGGGGCCCAACTTGCCCCTCTTCTGGAATCTGATGACGCCCTTCCAAGGTGAGACCTTCAGAAGGACCATATCCTCCACCTGGAACTCCAAGTCCGAACGCCTCCTGTCGGCGTAGCTCTTCTGCCGACTCTGCGCAGTCTGCAGTCTACTACGGACCTGCTGGATCAACTCAGTCGTCTTGAGCACCACTTCTGTGCTCCCGATGACTCGCTGACCGACCTCGCCCCAACAAATCGGGGTCCTACACTTCCTCCCATACAGCATCTCAAAAGGAGGTCGATCAATGCTCGCATGATAACTGTTGTTATACGAGAATTCCGCTAACGGAAGATACGTATCCCAACTGCCACCGAAATCTAGCACACATGCCCGAAGCATGTCCTCGAGAGTCTGAATCATCCTCTTGCTCTGCCCGTCCGTCTGAGGGTGGAAAGCGGTGCTGAAATGGAGACGAGTACCCATCTCGTCGTGGAACTGCTTCCAAAATCTGGATGTGAAACGGACATCTCGGTCTGACACCACCGATACCGGCACTCCATGACGTGCCACAATCTCTCGTACATAGATATCGGCTAACTTCTCCGCCGATATACTCTCCTGGATCGGAATAAAATGGGCACTCTTCGTCAACCGATCCACTACTACCCATATCGAATCCACTCCTCGTGCGGTCCTGGGGAGCTTGGTGACAAAATCCATGGTGATGTCCTCCCATTTCCACACGAGAATGTCTAACGGCTGCATCTTGCCGTGAGGTCTCTGGTGCTCCGCCTTGACCTTCCGGCAGGTCAGGCATCTCTTAACGTACCAGGCGACGTCCCGCTTCATGCAGGGCCACCAATAATCAGGTCGAAGATCTCGATACATCTTCATCGCCCCTGGGTGAATAGAAAACCGAGACTTATGAGCCTCATCCATCAACACTTGCCGTACTCCACCCCAGTATGGTACCCATACCCTCCCGTGAAGCGTCAGCAATCCCCGACTATCATAATCAAACGAGGCTACTCGGCCCACGATCCTCTCACACTTCTGTCTCTCCTCCTTGAGTCCCTCCACCTGAGCCTCCTTGATCCGCTCCAACAACAGAGTGATCACTGTCATTCTCAAACACAGATCTATGATAGGGGCCGCCGACACTTTGCGGCTTAGGGCGTCGGCCACCACGTTGGCCTTCCCTGGGTGGTAAAGGATCTCACAATCATAATCCTTTAGCACATCCAACCACCTCCTCTGCCTCATGTTCAGACTCGGCTGATCCATAAGGTACCTCAAACTCTTGTGATCCGTGTAAATAGTACAACGGACCCCATAAAGGTAATGCCTCCAAATATTGAGGGCAAACACAACTGCCCCCAGCTCCAAATCATGGGTAGGATAATTAGCCTCGTGAGGCTTCAACTGTCTCGAGGCATAAGCTATCACATGGCCTCACTGCATCAATACTGCTCCCATACCTGTGATCGAGGCATCACAGTAGACTACGAAGTCCTCTACTCCCTCTGGAAAGGTAAGGATCGGAGCCTCGCACAATCTCTGTCTGAGGGTCTCGAACGCTGCCTGCTGCTCAGGCCCCCAACGAAATACCACCGACTTCTTGGTCAGTCGGGTGAGTGGCACTGCTATCTTGGAGAAGTCCTGAATAAATCTCTGATAATACCCTGCTAACCCTAGGAAGCTCCGAATCTCAGATGGAGACTTCGGAACTTCCCACTGCATCACGACCTCTATCTTGGCCGGGTCTACCAAAATACCCTTCTGGTTGACGAGGTGACCAAGGAACTGCACCTCACGCAACCAGAACTCACATTTGGAGAACTTTGCGAAAAGTCTCTCCCTCCTCAAAGCCTCCAGCACCTCCTGCAGGTGCTCCTCATGCTGCTCCTGCGTCTTGGAATATACCAAGATATCATCTATGAATACTATCACTGACCGATCCAGCATCGGCCTGCACACACGGTTCATGAGATCCATGAACGCGGCTAGAGCATTGGTGAGCCCAAATGGCATCACCACAAACTCATAATGACCATACCTGGTCCTGAAAGCAGTCTTCTGTACATCCTCATCTCTAACCCGCATCTGATGATAACCGGAGCGTAGATCGATCTTGGAGAACCAAGACGCTCCCTGAAGCTGATCAAACAAATCATCTATCCTCGGAAGTGGGTAACGGTTCTTCACCGTTACCTTATTCAACTCCCGATAATCTATACACATACGATGCGACCCATCCTTCTTCCTCACAAACAGGATCGGCGCTCCCCAAGGCGAACTGCTCGGCCGAATGAAACCCTTGTCTAACAGCTCCTGCAGCTGTGTAGACAACTCCTGCATCTCAGGGGGAGCTAGTCGATACGGTGCCTTGGCTATCGGAGCCGCACCAGGAATTAGGTCGATCCGGAACTCAACCTGTCTCTCAGGAGGTATCCCCGGCAAATCCTCAGGAAACACATCCGGGTAGTCTCGCACTATAGGAACATCATCAACTGTCGACTTGCCCTTCTCCCGGGCATCCATGACGTAAGCTACAAAACCGGCGCAGCCCTGCTGAACATAGCGCCTCGCCCTTGCGGCGGAACAAAAGGTCGGTCCGCGCTGTGGCCTCTCGCCCTGAATCACTAACTCTCCCCCACTGGGAGTGCGAACCCTCACTAGCTGAAGCTCACAATCAATCACCGCCCCATTGGGGCTTAGCCAATCCATGCCCACAATAACCTTATTCCCTCGCAGGGGAATAGGTACCAGATCCACTGAAAACTGGTCATCAAATAACTAAAGAGAACACCCTCTAAACACTCTGCCGACCCTCACGGTCCTATCATCTGCTATCTCGACCTCTAACGGACCATCCAGCTCCCTTGGAGCTCTACTAAATCTCTTACTAAGCGCAAGCGATACGAATGATCGGGTAGCCCCCGAATCGAATAATACCATAGCAGAAATGCCGTTCACAGAGAACGACCCCGCCACCACATCAGGAGTCGCTCGCGCCTCCTCTATTGTCATCTGAAACGCCCTGCTCTTCGCCATTGGCGCATCAGCTCGGCCCTGCCGGCCATCTGTAATCCTCAAGGTAGCAGGGGCAGGTGCAGCCACCTTCCCTGCTGCACCTAAACCCGGACACTGGGACTTTTTATGTCCCCTCTTATTGCACTGAAAGCAAATCAGATCTGATGTTGCAACGGTAGTAGCAGGGGCCGTACAATCCCTACTCAAATGCCCAATCCGACCGCACTTGTAGCAGCCGGAACTCCCTGCCTTGCACGCTCCCTCGTGCAATCTCCCACACTTGCCACATCGACTGTGGCTCTGCTGACTCCTAGATCTGTGATCTGAAACCTTGGGCTTTTTGCCCGAACCGCCTGAACCCGAAACCGCCTCCGGTTTCCTCTTCTTCTCCATCTCGAGATCAATCTCCCTCTCCCGAGCCCTAGCAATCATATCTTCCAGCGTTTTACAGCTGGACCGGCTCACAAACTGGCGGATATCGCTCCGCAACATCTCATGATAGCGGGCCTTCTTGATTTCCTCATCAGCCACGTACTGAGGAACGAGAAGAGCCCTCTCCCTGAACTTGGCGGTGATCTCCGCCACTGTCTCTGTAGTCTGAGTGAGGTCCTGAAACTCCCTAGCTAGCTGTTGCACCTCAATAACTGGTGCAAACTCCGCCCTGAACCTGGTAGAGAAATCAGCCCAGGTCATGGCGTCCAATGCTGCATCATCTCCAATGGCATGTCCGACCTCCTCCCACCAATCCCGTGCCTTGTCCTTCAGAAGACAGGACGCCAATCTGACCTTGTCCCCCTCGGGACACCTGCTAGTGCGGAAAGCGTTGGCCACATCCGCCAACCATCTAGTACTCGCTATGGGGTCCTGCGCCCCATGATAGTCCGGAGCTCCACATGCCCTGAACTCCCTGAATGTAAGGGTGCGCGACCCCATCATGGCCGCCACCTCGGCACGGAAGGTGCCCAATCTCTCATCCATCAGCTCTAGAATTCCCTCCTTGATCGAACCGCAGATCACAGGAGTCTGCTCTATAATGATGCGCGTAATCTCCGAAGAAAGAAACTCTCGGGTCTGCTCATCCATGCGCTCATCCCCCAAGCCTGAACCTGATCCCTCCCCGGCACCTCCGCTGCTGGCTGCTGGTCTCGAACGCAAAACCACCATTCTGAAACACATCACAACTACATCAGAAAACGGAAATATCTCAAGGGATCATTGATTCTACAACTAGTTTCCTGGTATTGTCTCAGCCTTTCTTGATTCGAGTACGGATCATCTGCTTTCAGTAGTACGGGCCCATACTACCTTCCACATCTATCCGTACTTTCTTCAAGAACTACCTTGACTCCACCAGGTCACTTCTACTACTACTGATCTCCGCCACTCTCATCCTAGGCTTGCCCTAGGGAAACCTCAGACTCAACTCAACTAGTCCTCAGCTGCTGAAGGTCTCCTTATAATGCTAATTAGCCACCACCTGAACACCATCACATGTGACGAGGATCAGATAATCCTTCAAGTAAAAGACCCGTCCCTATAACGGTTGGACTCAGACAAGAGCTGCGCAATAGGGCCAGTTCCAGCACTCTGGGATTATTCAACCCTGATCACATGTGGTGTGACGTGTTCACCTAGTGGCTAACTCCCATCACTCAGAACCCCACAAAGCACGAAGCAAGCAACATTCGGATAAAGGAAACATACTCAGGCAAAACTATTCTCATAATGAGAAACTGTACTAGCATACAAAGCTAAGCTCATACTATCAGGCATAACCTATATAGGCTATCCTACTGCTGTCTACTCAATGCTAGCATGCAATTCTCATAAAGCTGTAACACATATAGCAGGCACATAAGGCATCCTCCTAGATCCTTAGTCCTATACTAGCATGCTGTTCTACTGAAACTAGAACAATTAATCATAAAACTTGTATTGGTAATTTGGGAGTACTTACTTGAGCTCGGCTGATCGCATGCACCACACCCTTATCTTGTTTAAAAAAATTTCTTTCTTTCTAAGTGCTTTCAAAATTCTTTTAGAAAACATTTTCCTTTTTTAAAAAAATCTTTTTATTTCCCCTTAGTTTGAGTTCAGACACACCCAGAAGTGTATCTGAATCCCTCAAACCAGGGCTCTGATACCAACTTGAAACAACCCAAAAAATACGACCAAAAATTTCATTTTTCAATATAACCAAAAACCATAATCTGAGTGTCATATCATAAAACCATACGTGATGTATCCCAAACATGATAAAAAAAACACTGTGCAGAAAAACTGTATCATATCTATGCCATATCAAAATCAAAGAAACTAGATCAACTCCCAGGATAAAAGCTGAAGCTATGGTGTGTGCGATGCCATCATCCCGAGCTCTTCCCTCTGCTTGCGGAAGTACCTGAAACCAAAACTGAAACTGCAAGCACGAAGCTTAGTGAGCTCCCCCAAACTACCACATACCATACAATACATATATAAAGCACATACTGGGCCTTGCCCACTGCATCAGACCGAAGTCTGGAACTAACTGCATCGGACCGAAGTCGGAACTGACTGGGACCTTGTCCCCTGCATCGGACCAGAGTCCGGAACTAACTGCATCGGACCGAAGTCCGGAACTGACTGCATCGGACCGGAGTCCGGAACTAACTGCATCGGACCGAAGTCCGGAACTGACTGCATCAGACCGAAGTCCGGAACTGACTGATCATGGCATAGCATAGAATATAACAACTATTATAAACACATAAATTGTATACTGCATCGGAACAGAGTCCGGAACACATAACACAAACATGCTTGTATCACAAAGACATCAAGCACTCTAACTACTGCATCAGACCAAAGTCCGGAACTACTGATAATTAAACGGGCCGGCATTGTGGCCGTAGACCCGTTCCTACCGAAAGGAAACTCACCTCGTGAACTGGCTGCTGAGTGTATGGCTCTGGAAGCTAACTGCTACTGCTCCGGTATCTCCCCGGCTACAAGTCCATAAACACACTCAATCAAATACTAAACACTGAACTGGGTAAAATGACTCTTTTACCCTTGGTCAAAGTCAACTCTCGGTCAAAGTCAACTCTCAGTTGACCTGACTCGCCGAGTTGGTCCGCCAACTCGCCGAGTCCCTATTCTCACTCCTCGACCCTACTCGCTGCTACTCGTCGAGTATGGCATCGACTCGACGAGTACCCCCCTCGATCCAAGAACTCAGACAATCTTCATCCGACTCGCCGAGTCATATGAACAACTCGACGAGTTGTTCTTGAGTCTAAGGAGATTGCCTTGGACTCGCTGAGTTGTATGAACAACTCGCCGAGTCCCTCCATTACTGAGTCCACCCTCAACTCACTGAGTCCACTCCACTACTCATTGGACCCACTCGACACCGCTCAAAAGGAAGAAATCGGGGACTCGCGACTCGACTCGCCGAGTCGTTCTTCCGACTCGCCGAGTCTCCGCCATGCAACTATTCTACACTCGATTCTGCTCGAATCCAACACATACAAATGATAGATCTGAGTCCAATCAGCTGATTTACCACGTAAAGTTTCCAACTTTACGTGTACAAACACATGAACAAGGGAATAAAGGCTAAAAAGGCACTTAAAAGGGGTAGATCTAGGGTTAATATGCAAAATAGCTCCATAAAGGCAATAGATATGGGCTCTACAACTCCTAAATGAACAGATCTAAGGATATCTCGGCATAATAGAGCTTCCAACACAGCATAAGGCTTGAGAAAGGCATTAACAAGATCTAGAAAGGGTTTTAAAGCATAAAAGGGAAGGAAATCTGAAGAATACCTCAAAGAGCTCTTGCTTTCCCTTGAATCTCTGCTCTACAATCCTACTCCTTGCTCCTTTCTTCTCCTCCTTCTTCAAGCCTTCACAAATGCACACAAAATCACTTAGAATCACTCAAGAACGAATTAGGGTTTTCTCACAGCTTTTGGGGGTGAAGGAGGCGAGGTTGGGGGCTATAAGGTGGCTTAAATAGTGGGCAACCCAGGGTTTAGGGTTTCTCCCAGACGGACAGACTCGCCGAGTCCAGAATATGGACTCGCCGAGTCGCCAACTAACACGTGCTCGAAATCCCGCCCCTACTCGGCGAGTCAGGCTATGAACTCGCCGAGTCCCTTTAACAAAACTTCAAAATAAATACCAAGGAATCATCATACCGTAAACGGGTCGTTACAAGTTAGATGAACAACTCGGCAGGTCGGATGAAGGTTACCTAGAACTCAGCGAGTTGAAGGAACAACTCGGCGAGTCGAGTAAGATTTCCACAAGGGTTGGATGTTCGTAGACGTGTCGAGTGTCAAGCAAGGGAACTCGAAAAATGACCTTAGATTATCAATCAACACTATATGAACTCGACGAGTCGCCTCGATGACTCGGCGAGTAGATGTTATTCTGGGAAACACGGCGAGTCACTAGTTGTACTCGGCGAGTTAGGGTCAACATGGACCGTGGACTTGACCTTGGCTGAAGTTGACCAGGATGGACTTTGGGAAAATGACTGGAAATTTTATGACACTTTTTAGGCAGTTGCGTGGAGCAGCCTGTGGGGTACATTTGGTCGCAAAGTGTCAGTTCAGCATTCGTGACAGGTGAGTCTTCTCACCATACCTATAGGTCTAAGGCACCAAGGCCAACTCAGTATGTGATTATGACATATGTGGTAGACATTCTGTGTTCTGTTATGTGGTTGCACATTATATATGAAGACCCCGGGGGAAGCCCGTGGCATTGGATGTAAGACCATGTGGGGTAGCTCATGGCAGTCCTAGGTGAAGACCATGTAGGGTAGCCCATGGCATTGGATGTAAGGCCATGTGGGGGAGCCCATGGCAGTCCTAGGCAAAGACCATGTGGAGTAGCCTGAAGGGTTTTAGCCATAAGAACTTTCCTATGTGCGCATGCAAAACCCTAATGCTTGGATCTAGGTTTCTCTAATTAAACATGCTTTGAATCCAAGACTTCTAATGACTAATTGGGTATAAGAACAATACAAAATCAGATCTAGAAGTTTACCTTTGAATCTCTTGTTTGATCTTGTTGTCTTGGAGCTCTAGAGTCACAATTGTCACTCCTCTAATGGCTTACAAACACCAACTAGCAAAGAGGATGATTTGAGAGAGAGGTTAGGAAGAAATTGGCCAGGGGTTCTCTTCTTTTTGAAGTGATGCCGATTTCCCTTGCTCAAGGGATCTATTTATACTTGTAGACTCCTTAGGGTTTCACCTTTAAACCCTAGTTGGATAATCTTTCCTTAAAGCAATCCAAATCCTTACCTTAGATAAGCCTTGGACGATTTTGAGCTATCCTAATCCCTAGAATCCGTCCATCCCTTATCCCTTAAGGATTTACAGTCTAAATTGTAACTATCAAACAATTGACAGTTTATACCCTCTTATTTAATTCATCTCTTTAAGTCACCAAATTAATACTAATTAATTTGTGACTTATATTAATCAAATAACAATATTATTATTCCTTATATTATTCTCATAATATATTAATAATATTTATTCTCTCATAATAAATCATCCTGTCAAGTTGCTATGGTGAAGGCAACCCAAAAGGACCATGCACAATCGGATCAAATACTTGCCTAATATAGTTGCAGCCTTAGACACTATTCCAACAGTCTCCCACTTGGATAAGTCTAGCAATTATATGCACAAGTACAATTCGATTTGCAATCGTAGCTCTCAAAGACGCTGTCAAACTCTGATCTAATCAATCTTGTCCTTTAGATAAGGGATCGTACAGTCCTCTGTTAGATATCATGCTGACAATTCTATGGAATGATTAGTCTAGCATTTTGGGTTTCTCGATCTCCGATTTATTTGACATAGAACTTAATCGAACACATCAATTCAATTCTGACCGGGCCCAGCACATAAGTCAAATCAAATCATCGAGCGGACGAGATATCGCTTTTACCTACTTAGGATAAAAGTTACAGATAAACTTCGACTTATATGCATTTACTTATTCATTAATCAACTATACACAACAATGCGTTTTATAACATCGAGTTACTGATGCGTTTTCGCATTATCAATGTACAACCAATTAACAAATAACAAACCATATATCTAGGTTTTAAGACTATATGATATTATCGTCTTGCGATCACCCTTTTATATATCATATTCCATAAGGTGATTCCAGCAAGCGCAGGTTTGTTCCAATGCTCAAAGCTAGTTCATAAGCACTCATGAACGTCGTAGCAATCTTTTGCCATGTCTAATACCATTTAGACAATCTATGCACCAATTCACGACAATCTTCATTCATATCTACTTCTAACATATGAACGATTGTGGATAATTTGAATAATTCGATTATTCTTAATAAATTCAATTATTCTGGAAGTCAAAACATGCAAAATGAAACAATAGTTAAACAATTAACATAAGACAGTAACATTACTCATAAATAAAACTCCTTTATTTAATCATCAAATGTTAATTACATTTATCTATTACACGTTTCTACTACTATCTAATCTATGCTAATATCATCCTTCAGCCCAATACTCCTATCATGCTGCAAGTGCTTAACCCTACTCAGTCCCTTCATAAGCGGATCTGCTGGGTTATCTTCTGATGATATCCTCTTCACTACGAGTTGTGCTTCTTCTACACGATGTCTAATAAAGTGGTATTTTCTGTCGATGTGTCGTGATCTACCATGATCTCTCGGTTCCTTGGTCAAGGCAACCGCTCCTCTATTATCACAGAAAATCTCCATGGGCTCCTTTATGGCGGGTACAACTCCAAGATCACCGATGAAGTTCTTCAACCATATTGCCTCCTTCGACGCTTCGCTCGATGCAATGTACTCTGATTCGCACGTTGAATCAGCTACGGTTTCCTGTTTGGAAGTTTTCCAAGTCACTGCTCCTCCATTCAGGGTAAAGACCCAGCCCGAATGCGAACGGTAGTTGTCCCTGTCGGTTTGAAAGCTGGCGTCACTATACCCTTGCACCTTCAAGTCATCACTCCCTCTGAGGACTAAGAACCATTCCTTCGTCCTCCGAAGGTACTTAAGTATATTCTTCACTGCAATCCAATGGGCTCTATCAGGGTTCCCTTGATATCTACTAACCATGCTCAAAGCAAAGGCTACATCAGGGCGAGTACAAGTCATAGCGTACATGATTGAGCCAACTGCGGAAGCGTATGGTACTCGGCTCATTTATGCTATTTCTGCTTCGGTACTCGGACTTTGAGTCTTACTCAACTTGGCATTACTTTGTATCGGTAGTTCTCCCTTCTTCGAGTTTTCCATACTAAAACGTTTTAGTACCTTCTCTAAGTAAGTGTTCTGACTAAGTCCTATTAGTCTCTTACTTCTCTCCCTTACTATCCTTATTCCCAAAATATAGGAAGCCTCTCTGAGGTCCTTCATAGTGAAGCACTTCCCGAGCCAAGACTTAACTTCCTGCAGAGTCGGGATGTCGTTTCCTATGAGTAATATGTCATCGACATATAGAACGAGGAAACTTACTATACTCCCACTGGCTTTGACATATACACATGATTCATCTTTGCTTCGTACAAATCCAAACTCTTTGACTTTCTCATCGAAGCAAAGATTCCATCTGCGAGATGCTTGCTTAAGTCCATAAATGGACTTCTCAAGCTTACACACTCTATTCGGATGCTTCGGATCCACAAACCCTTCTGGCTAAGCCATGTAAACATCCTCAGCCAACTTTCCGTTAAGGAAAGCGGTCTTGACATCCATTTGCCAAATCTCATAATCATGAAATGCGGCACTAGCTAGCATCACTCTAATAGACTTTATCTTCGCAACTTGTGAGAAGGTCTCATCGTAGTCAACTCCGGGAGTTTGAATAAAGCCCTTCGCGACCAATCGCGCCTTATATGTGTGTATGTTTCCATCCACGTCAGTCTTCTTCTTGAAGATCCATTTGCACCCAACGGTCTTACGTCCGGGCACATAATCAAACAAATTCCAAACTTGGTTATCATACATGGATTGGATCTCGCTATACATTGCCTCTTTCCATTTCGCAGACTCCGGGCCTGCCATGGCTTCCTTATAGCTATTAGGTTCATCAAGATTTATTAGTGTACCATCACTAATATACGTATCCCCTTCGGTAGTAACATGAAAACCATAAAACTGGGGTTGAACTCTAACTCTATCGGAACGTCTAAGAGGTAAGGACTCGTCAATCGGTTCAACCGGAGTTTCCTCCTCGGGTTGAGTGCCAGCGGTAGAGGTTCCTTCATCTATCGACTCTTGAATCTCTTCAAGTTCGATTTGCCTCCCACTGTCTCCTTGGCCTATGAGTTCTCGCTCTCAGAAAACCCCTCTCCTTGCAACAAAGACAACATTGTCCTTCGGTCTATAGAAGAGATATCCAAAGGATTTCTGCGGGTAGCCGATGAAAATACATCGCTCACTATGAGGTTCGAGCTTGTCATGAGTATCTCATCTTACGAAAGCCTCGCAACCCCAAACCTTGATATGTGCCAACGAGGGAGCTTTCCCTGTCCACATCTCGTGAGGTGTTTTGGCAACCTTCTTAGTAGGGACTCGGTTAAGGATATGGGCGGCAGTCTCTAAGGTATACCCCCAAAAAGAGATAGGCAGTGAAGTACGACTCATCATAGAGCGAACCATATCCAATAAGGTTCGATTACGCCTTTCTGCCACACCATTCAATCGTGGTGTCCTAGGTGGCGTCAATTGTGAAACTATTCCACACTCCTTGAGATAATCGTGGAATTCAAGACTTAGGTACTCTCCTCCTCGATCGGATCGAAGCATCTTGATTTTCCTGTCCAATTGATTCTCCACTTCATTCTTGAACTCTTTGAACTTTTCAAAAGTTTCTGACTTTTGCTTGATCAAATAGATATACCCATATCTACTATAGCCATCGGTAAAAGACACGTAGAAGCGGTTCCCATCCTTCGTGGTTGATCTAAATGGTCCACATACATCGGTATGTATTAGGTCCAATAGACCCTCACCCCTTTCACACGTACTCGTGAAGGGTGACTTAGTCATCTTTCCAAGTAAACAAGATTCGCATGTTTCGTCTTCCCTAAGGTCGAATGACTCCAACACTCCATCCTTTTGGAGTTGGGCTATGCGTTTCTTGTTGACATGTCCAAGACGACAATGCTACAAGGATGCTCTATCCATACTATTAGAAGAATCTATGTTCAAAACATCATTTCCTAAGTTATCAACAATCATAACAGTTTCATATATTCCATTACATGGTATAGCTTCAAAATAAAAGACACAATTTAGATAAGCTAAAATAGAACCATTCTCATTATTAAAAGAAAATCTAAAACCTTGTCTAAACAAACCATGAAATGAAATGATGTTTCTAGCCATTTCTGGCGAATAGCAACAATTGTTCAAATCTAAACTTAAACCATTCCTAAGCACTAAAGAATACACTCCAATCTTGGTCACAAGCGACGATCTTCTGTTCCCCATGATTAGATTTATTCTTCCAGCCTCCACATCCCTATTTCTTCTTAGTCCCTGCACATTAGAACAAATATGGTAACCACAACCGGTATCAAGAACCCAAGAAATAGCATGAGATGAATCGTTAGATTTGATTGTGTATATACCTGTGAAAGACGGCTTGATCTTTCCTTCCTTGATGGATTGCAGGTACTCTGGGCAGCTTCTCTTCCAATGTCCTATCTTGTGGCAGTGGTGGCACTCTGCCTCCTTCGGGTTAGGGCAGGGTTTAGCAGGATCAACTTTGGTCCCACTTGAAGAGGCACCATCTCGGGATTTAACCTTACAATAGTTCTTAGACGAAGCCTTCCTCTTCTTTCCCTTTCCTTGTCCAATAGCCAAGACAGGAGCAGCAGGTGGATTGGAAGTTGATGCAACAGACTTGTCCATGAAGTTGCTCTCAGCGACCCTCAAGAGACCTTGGAGTTTGCTTAGGGTGACCTCCTCTTTGTTCATGTGGTAGGTCATCCTAAATTGATTGTATCTCGGAGGCAAAGAGTGAAGCACCATGTCGATCGCCAAGTCTTCCCCAAAGTCAACATTCAACTTGCGAAGGCGGTCGACATACCTTTGCATCTTTTGCACGTGCACGGTAAGAGCCTCTCCATGACCCATCTTAGCGGAAATCATGTTAGTGAAAATCTCATAACGCTCTTGTCTCGCGTTTTGGTGGTATCTCTCCAATAAGTCTTGATGCATCTCGTACGGGTACATGTCCTCATAGGACTTTTGGAATTCGGAGTTCATGGTGGCTATCATGATGCAATGTACCTTTGTTGCATCGCGCTCATGAGTTTCAAAAGCGGTCATTTCAGCCGGAGTAGCGATTTCAGGGTTGATTTTCTCGAGCTTCTCATCGAGGATATACTCCTTATCCTCATAGTGAGCAATGGTGCGAATGTATCTTATCCATTCGCTAAAGTTCGTCCCATCGAAAGTGACCTTTTGACAGCGGCTCATCAATGTGAAAGAACTAGCAGCAGCGTTGTTTGCGTTCGACATCTACAAATAGAAAGGACAAAGATAGATTAGAATATGAATCCCTAATTATCACCCAATAAGAAAAATTAGGGCTAGGATCCAACAAAAATATTTACATATTAGAAAAGGGATGCCGTAATCTAACATGCAAATAATATGAAGGTAAGTGAATGACGATTCACTAATTCTCCACCATAAAACCATAACTTTAAGTCCTAAATGTGTGGAGAATTCCTAGGTTCGGATGAGATTCACTGAAACTTTTCAATGGCATGTTTAAATCTCGATATACCCCTCTTGTTTGTGACTGGGATACCGAGGATCACAAAGCGGGTGTGAATTACTGTAACGCCCCATCTCTGGTATGTTGTTTTCGTGGCATTTATTTAGAAGTTTTCTTGAGGGACTCGGCGAGTCTATGGCCTGACTCGTCGAGTAGGGTCGAGTTTTCGAGCACGTGTTAGTCGGCGACTCGGCGAGTCCATATTCGGGACTCGGCGAGTCTGCCTGTCAGGTAGAAACCTTAAATTCCCGGGTTTGCACCCTATTTAAACCACCTTATGAGCCCCCAAACTCGTCCCCTTCACCCTCAGAGCATCATTTAGCAAAACCTAATCATTTCCTTGATTATTTGTGCATTTCTTGTGTGAATCTTGAAGTTTTGAAGAGAAGGAGGAGGCTAGATCCAAAGGAGAAGAAGAAGATTCGAAGTCTTGCTCCCATTTCAGAGTTCATTGAGGTATTAGCCGAATTCCTGCTGTTTCTATGATTGATTTCTCTTTAACAAGCATATTTAGCCTCTTTTAGCCATTTCTTAGCTTGTTCTTAGTAGAGATCACATTAGATTGATTAGCCTTCGGATCTAGCCATGTTTCAGTTCCAAAATTGTAGATCTATCACCTTTATGGAGCCATTTTGCATGATAACCTAGATCTACTCTTCTAAGTGCCTTTTTAGCCTTTATCTCCTTTTTCATGTGTATGTACACGTAAAGTTGGAAACTTTATGTGGTAAATCAGCCTTAGGAACTCAGATCTATAATTTGTATGCGGTGGTGTTGAGCAGAATCGAGTTCTTAGGATCTGCATGCATGTGACTCGGCGAGTCGTTCTTCGGACTCGGCAAGTCAAGTCGCGAGTCCCTGATTTTTACCCCCTTTTTGAGTGATTCCGAGTGGAGGTCAGTGAGCAGTAGGATGGACTCAGTGAGTCGGAGGTTAGACTCAGTAATGGAGGGACTCGACGAGTTGTTCATACAACTCGGCGAGTCCAAGGCAATCTTCTTAGCTCAAGAACAACTCGTCGAGTTGTTCATATGGCTCGGCGAGTCGGATGCAGATTGTCTGAGTTCTTGAATCGAGAGGGTACTCGTCGAGTCGATGCCATACTCAACGAGTAGCCACAAGTAGGGTCGAGAAGTGAGACTAGAGACTCGGCGAGTTGGCGGCCCAACTCGGCGAGTCCGGTCAACTGTAGGTTGACTTTGACCGAGAGAGTTGACTTTGACCAAGGGTGAAAGAGTCATTTTACCCCAGTGCAGTGATTAGCATTTGATTGAGTGTGTTTATGGATTTGTAGCCGGGGAGATACCAGAGCAGCAACAGTTAGCTTCCAGAGCCATACACTCAGCAGCCAGTTCACGAGGTGAGTTTCCTTCCAGTAGGAACGGGTCTACGGCCACAATGTCGGCCCGTTTAGTTAGTAGTAGTTCCGGACTTCAGTCCGAAGCAGTAGTTCAGTATGCTTGATGTCTATGTGATTCAAGCATGTCGGTGTGTTATATGTTCCGGACTTCGGTCCGATGCAGTATGCAGTATATGTGTTTATATCAGTTGATATGTGTTATACTATGCTATTATCAGTCAGTTCCAGACTTTGGTCCGATGCGGGGGACAAGGTCCCAGTCAGTTCCAGACTTCGGTCCGATGCAGTCAGTTCCGGACTTCGGTCCGATACAGTCAGTTCCGGACTCCGGTCCGATGCATCTAGTTCCGGACTTCGGTCCGATGCAGTGGGCAAGGCCCAATATGTGCTTTATATGTATTGTATGGTATGTGGTAGTTTGGGGGAGCTCACTAAGCTTCGTGCTTACAGTTTCAGTTTTGGTTTCAGGTACTTCCGCAAGCAAAGGAAAGAGCTCGGGATGATGGCATCGCACACACCACAGCTTCAGTTTTTGTCCTGGGAGTTGATTCAGTTTCTTGATATGTTTGGATATAGTGGTGTTACAGTTTTTCTCACAGTATTTTATTATGGTTTTTGAAACACGCAACGTATGGTTTTATTATATAAGTTCATGGTTTTGTTATAATAAAAATTGAAAATTTTGGGTCGTATTTTTGGGTCGTTTCAATTACCATGCAAATTCACATGGTGCCTTCATTGTAACGATCAACAATTCGATGTGCCGGTAAACCACACACGCTCCATCGAACTATGATTAACAATGAATCACCCTTTGCCACCTTCGCTTAGAACCAATTAGTGTGCCAGTAAACCACACACGCTCCACTAACTTCTTAGCAAGGTGCAAAGTGTAATTTCATGGGATTGCATCAATTCACTTTTCCTAAAGTAACTAAGATTGGGAAATTTTAAAAACATGTAGTTACTTTGTATTTCATATTATACTTTTAATGAGGGGATGAGGTTGCAATATCCTACCCGTTCGGCTAACGACCCTCCACCGATCAAGCAAGCGGTAGGTGTGAGTGTACACCCATTAAGCGCCATTTTATAGGCCGCAACCTTATACCCACCTTATAGATCGGCTTCGTGAATGAGGCCTACTAACGGTAAGACTAGCATTTTAGTTATACATATATATATATATTAATCTTGTAATATTATATTAGTATAGGGTTGTATTTTAAACTTTTAAAAATCTAGGGTTTGAAATTTAAATTGTCTAAATTAAAACTTTTAATCACAAAACATAAATTTCAAAACTTGAGGACAAGTTTTAAATATTTAAAACATGGAGGATCAAATAGCAAATAATCTCAATTAACAATTAATTCCATAATTATCCATATTTGATTTATTTAATGATTTCTTGCAAGATAATTATCAATTTAATCAAAATAATTAATTAATTATCACATAAGGAAATTAAATATTTTATTAGTTGATAAATATCTTTAATTAGATCAAGATTATAGTCATATATATCAGAAAATCTGATTAAGGTTGATCTAATATGATAAAGGCAAGTTTCCATAAGATAAATATGAAAAAATCCCGAATCTGGCCCTTCCTGGCGCTCGAACTCGTCGAGTTCCCAACTGGAATCGTCGAGTCAGGCCAACTCGTCGAGTCCACCATGGGACTCGTCGAGTTCATGACACAGAAACACAAAATTCGAAATTTGCAAACAAGATTCAAACAAACAAGCAACAATTTAATAGAAGCCAATCTAGGCTCTGATACCACTGAAGGGTTTTAGCCATAAGAACTTTCCTATGTGCGCATGCAAAACCCTAATGCTTGGATCTAGGTTTCTCTAATTAAACATGCTTTGAATCCAAGACTTCTAATGACTAATTGGGTATAAGAACAATACAAAATCAGATCTAGAAGTTTACCTTTGAATCTCTTGTTTGATCTTGTTGTCTTGGAGCTCTAGAGTCACAATTGTCACTCCTCTAATGGCTTAAAAACACCAACTAGCAAAGAGGATGATTTGAGAGAGAGATTAGGAAGAAATCAGCCAGGGGTTCTCTTCTTTTTGAAGTGATGCTGATTTCCCTTGCTCAGGGGATCTATTTATACTTGTAGACTCCTTAGGGTTTCACCTTTAAACCCTAGTTAGATAATCTTTCCTTAAAGCAATCCAAATCCTTACCTTAGATAAGCCTTGGACGATTTTGAGCTATCCTAAGCCCTAGAATCCGTCCATCCCTTATCCCTTAAGGATTTACAGTCTAAAGTGTAACTATCAAACAATTGACAGTTTATACCCTATTATTTAATTAATCTCTTTAAGTCACCAAATTAATACTAATTAATTTATGACTTATATTAATCAAATAACAATATTATTATTCCTTATATTATTCTCATAATACATTAATAATATTTATTCTCTCATAATAAATCATCATGTCAAGTTGCTATGGTGAAGGCAACCCAAAAGGACCATGCACAATCGGATCAAATACTTGCCTAATATAGTTGCAGCCTTAGACACTATTCCAACATAGCCCATGGCACTTCCACAGGTTTCATGTATGCATGGATTACGTGATATATGTGTAGCTTTTATAGCTAACAGGAGATATGATATGTGGTTTGTGTGTGTGTGTGGTATGCTCTGGGAAACTCACTAAGCATTTCGCTTACAGGATGTTGATTGTTTCAGATACTTCAGAGCCGAAGGGCAAAGGCAAGGCGTGATGACGTGGCATGCACTCTACCTCTCTTTTTGTGTGATGGGACTATCTGATGTTTTCAAAAGTACATTGAGTTTGTAATAATTGTGATTTGGGAAAACAAATGGTTTGGAAATTATGAATTATGGGAATTGTTTGAGTAATTAAAAACGAAAAAAATTTCTTGATAAAAATTGGATCATTACAAGTTGGTATCAGAGTCTTGGTTTGAGGGATTTAGGCACATTCTCGGGTGTGTCGGGACTCAAACTAAGGAAGTGGTAAAATATTTTCAAAAGAAACTTAAATAGGATTTTAAGACGAAAAGAGGAGAGTGCAATGTGTGTGATCAGCCGAGCCAAGTAAGTAGTTTCCCAAGTTGATTAGCCATGTTATATGAAATTGCTAAGTGTATGTTTTTAAAATTATATACAGTTAGGAGTTGATAGCCTCAGAACGATTGATTTAGCCAATTGATCCTTTCTGTGTATAATTTGCATGCCTAAAAGCAACCTGTAGTGATGGTTTGACTATTATGGGTAGGACAATCATAGGGTGTCCGGGTTTGATTCATGCGAGGGATGTGAGTCATGGTTTGTGTAAATAGCTTTGGAAGTACCAGATAAAGCAGTAGGGTAAGGTACGAGTAGGTGTGGAAGGTAGTATTGGGCCCATACTACTGGAAGCACTGGACCCGTACCCAAAACCATGTTCTACCTGGGAATTTCAAAGGAAACAGTATGGAAGTAACCTCGTTATGGGTATCCTGATCATTATGTTTTGTGAAATGACAGTCCAGCATGGTGGTTACGCGATTGGGATCAGGACCGAGATCAGGATCGGGATTGGGATCCGGGGCTGGGTCAGGCGGCCCTACTGATGGTATCGATGAGAGGCTGCGTGAGCTGATTGCAGCCGAGGTTACGAGGGGCATCCTTGACGCTACCCCAGTCATCTTTGGGACGGTCAAGGAGGGTATGATGAAGATCATGGAAGAGAGGCTTAGAGCATTCAGGGCCGAGATTTCTGAAGGCCGGGGTGGAGCTCGAACCCCCTCGTTTAGGGAGTTCAAGGCATGTGGAGCTCCGGAGTTTTCAGGGGTCATGGACCCCATTGTGAGCAGACGCTGGGTGGCGGACATTGAGAATGCCCAGCGCACGAGTTCTTGCCCGGAGGAGGCAAAGGTTGGATTTGCTTCCTGTATGCTGAGGGGTAGGGCCCGAGATTGGTGGGGCGAGATTACTAGTCAGTTAGGAGCATCCGGTGTGGCTGACATGTCGTGGGCCGAGTTTGTGCGACGGTTCGATTAGGAGTTTGCACCACCTATTGAGGTGCAACGGATGGTGAGGGAGTTTCATGATTTACAGCAGACCACCGAGACTGTGGCGGATATCACCGCCAAGTTTCGAGAGCGAGCTTTGTTGATCCCTCAGTATGTGGCAGATGAGGATTTGAGGAGGACCCGATACCACTCTATGTTGAGAGAGGACATACGGGAATTTGTGAGCTTTACAGGGTGCAAAACCCTGAACGAGATGGCTGATAAGGCCCGTGAGAGGGAGATGGAGTTGGAGTCCTGCACGAAGCTGAAGACTGAGCAGGTTCAGGCAGCGGGGGCCCAGGCTAAGAAGCCTAAGACCTATGATTCTTCGAGTAAAGGCCAGCAGGGCCAGGGCCGGTGCGCCAAGTGCGGGAGATTTCATAGTGGGACTTGTCGGACAGCTGGGATGTCGGGATGCTACTCATGTGTCCAGCAGGGTCACTTGAGTAAGGATTTCCCCAAGAAGGGCTTGATATGTTTTCACTGCAACCAGACAGACCATAAAAAGGCCGATTGTCCGAGGTTGCAAGGAGGAGGAGGAGGGGGATCTGTGGAAGCACCCGCGCCCGCCACTATGAGGATTACTGATGGCCACCCTAAGGCGGAAGTTCCAGCGGTGAAGAGCCGCGCATTCCAACTGACTACCGAGGAGGCTCGGGTCGCGCCAGACGTTGTGGCTGGTATATGTTCTTTATCCTCTGTCTCTTTTATGTTAAATGTTTGTATGAATGCTTATTATACTTTGTATAGGGACCTTTCTGGTCAATGGTATGACGGCCCATGTCTTATTTGATTCGGGGGCTACCCGATCTTTTTTATCTCTTAGTTTAGCAAGAAATTCCGAGACGCACCAGGGACTCTGGATATTCCGCTCGAGGTGGAGATTGTAGATGATCGCACTGTGAGTGCTGCGAGGGTGTGCCAGGATTACGTCCTAAATGTGCACGGCGAAAGGTTTCGCGTTGATTTGGTTCCCATACCATTGCGAGGATTGAAGGTGATTATTCGGATGGACTGGCTGGGGGCCAATGTGGCCATGATCGATTGCGAGCGGTAGCTGGTCCGGGTTCGAACCCCAAGAGGGGGAGAACTGGTTATCCACGGCGAGAGGACCACACAGGGTCCGACCCTCTGTTTAGCTGCGAGGGCGAGGAGGTTTCTGCAGCAGGGCTGCATGGGATTTTTGTCCTATGTTTCAGAGACGCGAGTGGAGACAGTGACGGATATCGATAATGTACCAGTGGTGCGGGATTTTCGGGACGTTTTTCCCAAAGAATTACCCAGAGTGCCTCCGGGAAGGCAAGTGGAGTTTCGTATTGACTTAGTACTCGATGTCGCCCCAATAGCAAAGGCACCATATCGGTTTGCGCCACCTGAGATGCAGGAATTATCTGCACATCTTCAAGAGCTACTAGACCGAGGGTTCATCCGTCCGAGCAGTTCTCCATGGGGAGCTCCGATCATTTTCGTGAAAAAGAAGGACGGGTCGCACAGGATGTGCATCGATTATAGAGAACTGAATAAGCTGACGGTGAAGAACCGTTATCCTCTGCCTAGGATTGACGACCTGTTTGATCAGCTTCAGGGAGCATCGTGGTTCTCTAAGATCGACCTCCAGTCAGGGTATCATCAGATGAGGATTCGGGATGAGGATATACCGAAGATAGCTTTCAGGACTCGTTATGGGCATTACGAGTTCGTGGTGATTCCATTCGGGCTCACCAATGCTCTGGCCGCGTTCATGGATCTCATGAATCGAGTGTGCAGGCCGATGTTGGATCATTCGGTGATTGTTTTTATTGATGATATCATGGTCTACTTCAAGACCAGGGAACAACATGAGTAGCATTTGAGAGAGGTATTGGAGACCTTGAGGGCGGAGAAGCTGTATGCGAAGTTCTCCAAGTGTGACTTTTGGTTGTGGGAAGGGCAGTTTTTGGGTCATGTCATTAATCAAGAGGGTATTTCGGTTGACCCAATGAAGGTGGAGGCTGTGATGCGATGGGGGGTAGCGAGGAATGCCTCAGAGATTCGTAGCTTCCTGGGCTTAACAGGTTATTATCGGAGATTTATCCAGGATTTCTCCAAGGCTGCGGTGCCATTGACCCATTTGACCAAGAAGAATGTAGCTTTTCGATGGGGTGAGGATCAACAGAGGGCTTTTGAGACTCTGAGTCAGAAGTTATGTGAGGCTCTGATCCTAGTATTGCCTGAGGGATTGGACGATTTCGTGGTATATTGTGATGCATCGATTTCAGGTTTGGGGGCGGTACTGATGCAGAGGGGACGTGTGATCGCATATGCCTCGAGGCAGTTGAAGCCTCACGAGGCAAATTACCCCATGCATGACCTGGAGTTGGGGGCATTGGTGTTTGCCCTCAAGATTTGGAGGCACTATTTATATGGGGTGAAATTCGTCGTGTATACCGAGCACAAGAGTCTGAAGTATTTAATGGACCAGCAAAACCTGAATATGCGTCAGAGGAGATGGTTGGACGTGTTAAAGGACTATGACTGCGAGATCTTATACCATCCAGGGAAGGCCAACGTGGTAGCCGATGCCTTGAGTCGCAAAGCGACGGGGTCGCCGATCAGGGATATTTGTTTGAGGGTGACGGTAAGCCCACCCTTGATAGACATGATTCGAGGGGCTCAGGTCGAGGGGGTGAAGAAGGAGAACTGAAAATTGGAAAGAATTCGGGGACAGTATCCTTTGTTTGTTAAGGATAGTCGTGGCTTGCTAACGTAGTGTCGCCAAGTATGGGTGCCGATGTCGGGGGGAGTGAGGCAGAGATTGTTAGAGGAGGCGCATAAGTCCAAATTTTCTATACACCCAGGTGCGACAAAAATGTATTGGGATTTGAGAATGAGCTATTGGTGGCCCTGCATGAAGCGGAAGATTGCCGGGTATGTGGAGTGATGCTTGACCTATAGGAAGGTCAAGGCCAAGCACCAGCGACCTCATGGTAAGGTTCAACCATTACCCATTCCCATGTGGAAGTGGGAAGAGATAACTATGGATTTCATCACGAAGCTACCACGGACAACGAGGGGAGTCGATGCCATATGGGTAATTGTGGATAGACTGAAGAAGAGTGTTCACTTCATTCCGATCTCCGAGAGTATATCTGCAGAGAAGTTCGCAGACATTTATGTTCGAGAAGTAGTGGCTAGGCACGGAGTGCCGGTATCAGTGGTTTCAGATAGGGATGGTCGATTTATATCCAGGTTTTGGAATAAGTTCCATGAGGAACTGGGTACCCAGCTGCATTTTAGTACGTCATATCACCCCCAGAACGACGGCCAAAGTGATAGGACGATCCAGACACTGGAGGACATGTTGCGGGCATGGGTGCTAGATTTCGGAGGGAGTTGGGATACGTACCTCCCACTGGCAAGGTTTTCATACAATAACAACTATCATGCCAGTATTGATCGAGCACCATTTGAGATGTTATATGGACGGAGGTGCAGGACCCCAGTATGCTGGGATAAGGTTGGACATCGGGTTTTGGGGAGCACGGAGGTGGTACTCGAGACCACCGGATTGATTCAGCAGGTGCGCGATAGATTGCGAGTCGCACAAAGTCGTCAGAAAAGCTATGCGGACCGGCGTCGTTCAGACCTCGAATTTCAGGAAGGAGACTTTGTCTTACTGAAGGTGTCACCCTGGAAAGGGATTATCCGGTTCCGCAAGAGGGGCAAATTGGGGCCTCGATTCATAGTCCCGTTCAAGATCATCGTCCGGGTGGGCAAGGTGGCATATCGTTTAGAGCTCCCAGAGGAGCTTAGTCGGATTCACAACACCTTCCATGTGTCTCAGCTACGGAAGTGTGTTGCCGACGAGTCTTCAGTCGTATCCTTGGACGACATTCAGTTGGATGGGAGCCTGAATTATGTCGAGAGACCAGTTGCGATTCTAGACCAGAAGACGAAAAAGCTCCGTAATAAAGAAGTGAAGTTGTTAAAGGTGCAATGGCAGCACCGAAAGGGTTCCGAATGGACTTGGGAACCAGAAAGTGATATGCGGGGCTTCTATCCGGAGTTGTTTGGACCAGCAGGCTTCGGGGACAAAGCCTAATTCAAGTGGAGGAGAGTTGTAACACCCTGATCCTCAGGTATTGATAATAACATTTCGGTTTGGATTCTTGGAGGACCTACTCGGTGAGTTGGCTTCCCTACTCGTCGAGTAGTAGCGGGTTTGGACGCGGGGGTTTAATGATCTACTCGCCGAGTCCATTATGGTACTCGACGAGTAGATGCTGGCAGATGAAACCCTAGATTCCAGGGCCATGCACCTTATTTAAAGGGTCATTAGCCTCCCTTGGCCTCCCCTTTACAGCTCTATACATCCTTAAAACCCTGATCGAGTGTGAGTGTGCTCTTGGTGATTTTAAAGCTTGAAGGAAGGATTTGGTGAAGGAATCACTTGAGGAATCAAGCTAGAAGGAGCAAGGGATCCTGGGGATTCTAGATCTACTTCTTTGGAGCACTTTCTGAAGGTATTAAGCTGTCTCTTGGCTCATTTCCACCCAAAACCCTCTTGTGCATGGATTCTAAGAAATGGCTTTTGTGTTTAAGGCAAGATCTGAAGTTGTAACTTCAGATCTGAACTCCTTTTGGCCTTAAGATGCATAAAGTTATCAGTTGAGCTTAGCATGTACCTTCTCTCAAGTGTATGACCCCATTCCAAGCTTAGATTTGCTATTTTAGGGCCTTAAAGCCTTGCATGCACGTAAAGTTTGCAACTTTACGTGGAAAGCATGCCTTAGAAGCCTAGATCTGTAGTTTGGAAGCTTTGCATGGCTCAAAAAGGGTCTGTATAGCACAAAAAATCCAATACATGCCTATTTTGCAGCATAAAAGAATACATTAGTTTAATGAAATTTATAAGCATAACATGATACAAAAGAATACATTAGTAAACTTTGTGAATTTCTGATGCAACTAACTATCTCAAATAATTTCCAGAAATGGCCCTAACCAGAATAGACTATCTGCATCAGTAGTAATACCTTGCTAAGATATAATGCATGTATTTGTAACTTAGATAAAAATAAAACTCAATGAATCATATTTATCATAGTAGAGACACAATTATCATAGTAGAGACACAATTCAGTTTGGATTTCAATTTAAATAAATAAAAAATCTACAATCAATTTTGTCTTAATTCCTTATCTAGTTATTCGGATTTGACAACAGTCAAGAAAATACTTATAATTTGTAAGGTTTTTCTAAATATCAAACTAAGACTTTTCACAAACACTTGGCATACCAAATTCAAACACCACATTTAAAACTATACTCATGACATTAAACAGAGAGACATATACGATTATTTATTTCCTTCCTTTACAATCAACTTTCATGCACAAGCACTTTGGAAGAAGTGCAACAAATTAAAGGAGTAAAAGACCAAATAATTAGTGAGAATTGAAGAACCAAAGTGACTTGGAGCAAACTAGAATATAAAAAATATAAAGTTGGTACACCTAATTGTGCAACATCTTTTTCCCTTAAAATAGCAGTGGGATAGATTTTGCAAAATGGATATCTAATGTAAATATATAACCAATGGACAAAACTTCAAGGAATCAAGTGTTAAGATAGGTGAAATCTTACATATATAATTATTAACGGAGAAGAAGGTGATTTAGCAAATGTGGGTATAAAAATTGATCAATGGAACGTGTGTAGGCCAAAGTGAGAAATCTAAATTTTAGAACTACCGAATCATATCAAGGTTACCGTCTGGCTCCGATTTGAAATTGGAGAAACAAGGGTTGCCTTCGATTCAAATGGGAGAAATCAAATTTCCCTCTGTGCTCGTCTCTTAACTATTGGGGGCATCTTTACTTGTAAACCGTTGGAGCACCTCCCTCATTCTCTTTCTTCTACGATCTGTCCCAGTAGCACTTTGGCAATCTGGTAATAGCACGTCTGCAACATGATTTTTTTTCACAGTTCTAGGATGATTTTAAGGGGTAGCACGGGCTACCCTTGGCTCTACACTAGTTCCGCCCCTGTCTGTATGGCTTGGGATCTGAAAGGACTCAGCGAGTCATTTGAAGGCAGACATGGACTCGGCGAGTTGGATGAACAACTCGGCGAGCCCGATGAATTTTTCCTAGAACTCGGCGAGTTGGATGAACAACTCGACGGGTCGGATGAAGGTTACCTATAACTCGGCGAGTTGAAGGAGCAACTCGGTGAGTCGAGTAAGATTTCCACAAGGGTTGGATGTTCGTAGACGTGTCGAGTGTCAAGCAAGGGAACTCGACGAATGACCTTAGATTATCAATCAAGACTGTATGAACTCGACGAGTCGCCTCGATGACTCGGCGAGTAGATGTTATTCTGGGAAACTCGGCGAGTTAGGGTCAACATGGACTGTAGACTTGACCTTGGCTGAAGTTGACCAGGATGGACTTTGGGAAAATGAATGGAAATTTTATGACACTTTTTAGGCAGTTGCGTGGAGCAGCCTGTGGGGTACATTTGGTCGCAAAGTGTCAGTTCAACATTCGTGACAGGTGAGTCTTCTCACCATACCTATGGTTCTAAGGCACCAAGGCCGACCCATTATGTGATTATGACATATGTGGTAGACATTCTGTGTTCTGTTATGTGGTTGCACATTATATATGAAGACCCCGGGGGAAGCCCGTGGCATTGGATGTAAGACCATGTGGAGTAGCCCATGGCAGTCCTAGGTGAAGACCATGTTGGGTAGCCCATGGCATTGGATGTAAGGCCATGTGGGGGAGCCCATGGCAGTCCTAGGCAAAGACCATGTGGGATAGCCCATGGCACTTTCACAGGTTTCATGTATGCATGGCTTACGTGATATATGTGTAGCTTTTATAGCTAACAGGAGATATGATATGTGGTTTGTGTGTGTGGTATGCTCTAGGAAACTCACTAAGCATTTCGCTTACAGGATGTTGATTGTTTCAGGTACTTCAGGGCCGAAGGGCAAAGGCAAGGCGTGATGACGTGGCGTGCACTCTACCTCTCTTTTTGTGTGATGGGACTATCTGATGTTTTCAAAAGTACATTGAGTTTGTAATAATTGTGATTTGGGAAAACAAATGGTTTGGAAATTATGAATTATGGGAATTGTTTGAGTAATTAAAAACGAAAAAATTTCTTGATAAAATTGGGTCGTTACAATCCAGACTCACATTATGGGCCCAGGGCTAATCCGGTCCGTAAAGCTGTGGACCCAGTACATGTTGTTAGTTGTATATGTGTTATGTGAAGTGTATCGGTATGTTGGCATTCCAACCCAGTGGTTGAGGGCCTGGGGTATACCATCTCGATGGATGATTGGACCCATAGTATGTTGTTTGTTATTGTATGTGTATTATTGTGTGTATGGGTATTTTGGGGGTAACTCACTAAGCTTTCGGGCTAATAGTTTCAGTTTATTGTTTCAGGTTCAACGGATGGCCGCGGGAAGGCAAAGACGTGACCGTACACTTCCTCGATTGATGATTATGATTTTTGGGAACTCTGATGTTTAAACTATTTTGAAAACAAATTGTAATAACTGAAAGGTTTTAAATGATTTAAAAAATTTTAAATTGACTCGAAATTTATGGATGTTACAAATACTTAATTTGGTTTTGATTTTTATGTATTTTACTTATTGAATTTGAGACACTATACATAATTAAAGGACATTATACTTTCGATGTGCAATGCTTAAAAGAATATAATAAAATTAAATTAAAAAAAAAGAGTAAATAGAACTTAAAGTAAGATGTTATAATAGACATACAAATAAAAGTACATTGCTATTTATCACATTTAGAACATGATTTGACTAAATGCAATAAATACAACTCAAAGTCAAATGTTATATTATCCAATGTTGTATACAAAAGTGATTGTAAATATGTGATTAATGATTATCTGTTGGTTATTATCTAGACAAAACTGCAAAAATGGTCTCTGTGGTATGCATTTTTTCTGAGGTTTAGTCCAAACCTCGACATTTTTGGCTTCATGGTCCTTTTGGCCTAGTTTGTATGCGGTTTTGGTCCCTCCAAAAATTAAAATGACTATTATACCCTTTTATTTTTATTTTTACATTTTTAATATCTGTTTTAATAATTTAATAACCAAAAATATAAAAGAGGGCCCACATACTCTCTCTCTCTCTCTCGTCTTTCTTCGCTAGAACAAAAACTCAGATCGATACAAAATTTCCAAAATGTATTCATCTTTTTCCTAACCAAATTTCCACAAAATCAATCAAATCCAATGAAATTAACATGGACAGGACTATTTTATACTTCTAACGTATACCAAAAAAAATTTCCTTCTTTAATTCGTTTCAAAACCCTTTATGTGATTAAAGAAGCAGCGAGACAAGAATGTCAACAAGAAGTTCGATGGTGAAATGGCACATAACACCAGCATCACCTAGACCCAAAATCATTAACTTACCTAGAAGGCATAATACTCACCGAAAAAAAAACCCATATACGTCAATAAACAACCCATCTCGGCCACCACCGGTGCCGGGATGATATAGATGCATAATTACAAAGGGAAGCTTGAGAGCTTGTTGGAAAGAAGTGAGAGAGGGTGGAAGCAGAGCCAGAGGTGGACACCCACTGTATATATACACTGATTTTACAAAATATTACTTATATAAGTCTTTTTTCCCCAATTATTAACAACATTGTTTAGATACATCGATCTTGTTTTGCCTTCGAATTTAAGTTTGATCCAATGTTTTATAGGGAAGAAAGAAGTTTTTTGAAGGGAAGAACATGGAAGTGGTGCTGGAGGAAAAAACCTAAATCTTCATATCTTGGTTTGTCTCTAGTAATGATGACGAGCTCAAGATGACATCGACTTTCAGATATGAGGGTTTTCAAACAGGCTCAACATTAGTGGCGATTTGACCAGTGGTTGTGGGCATATCTTTTGGGTGTGGTGGTTGTATTGATCAGTAGTGGTGGCGGCGTTGAAGATGGAGCTGAAGATCTTGAAACCCTTCTTGCCGGAAAGTTGAGGATTACTGATGAAGATGGCTAGCGTCTCCGGCGGCTCACAAAGGGTTGTGTTGATCTTTGGTCTGTTACACCTGGTCTTGTTTATCTTGTTCTTGAGTAGGCTTGAAGAAATTCAAAGGTTCATGTTTAAGTTCTTCACAAACGTGGAAAAATCTGAGTGTGTTTTGTTATTGATCTGGAAAATCAACGAGAGAGAGAGAGAGAGAGAGAGAGAGAGAGAGAGAGAGAGTGGACCCACTTTTATATTTAATAATAATAATAATAATATTAAAAAGTGAAAGAAAAATGAAAAATAAATTCATTAAGGGTATAATAGTCTTTTTAGTTTGGACAGGGACCAAAACTGCAAGCAAAGTAGCTCAAAAGGACCACCAACCCAAAAAACTCGGGGTTTGGACTAAAACCCCAAAAAAATACATACCGCAGGGACCATTTTTGCAATTTTGTCTATTATCTATGATATTTTAATGTATCAACTCTAGTACATGGGTATTAGCCTGATTTAAATAAAAACATCTACGCGTATTTACTACAACCCTTATTCACATTTATTAGCCCTAATAATTTAAAATATTAATTTAGGTCATAATAACCATATTTTCATTTTTGTTTAAAAGTTCTTTCATTCTTCAAGGATCAATATCCATTGACTATTAATGATAATCCATTTAATTCATAATAATAGAAACGGTCGAACCCTTTTAACTTATATAACAAAGACCCTTTTAATGTATATAGCAATAAGTTATTAGCTTCACAATGTTAATAGTCTCGTAATCTAGTGAAGTGTACTTTTATGTTAATAACTAGTTGTGAGACTCGTATAATATACGGGTTGATTAAAACAAAATGTTAAGTACGAACGATTAAATAGAAATTTTATTTGAATTTGAAAATGAAATAAGTGAAAATCATTAGAAAAAAACATGCAAAGAATAAATTAATTAAAATTATGTGTTTAGTGTGTACTAAACGGGTTAAGTATAACAAAATATTAAACATAAAGGTTTAAACTGTAAATTTATTTGGAATTGAATTTGAAATTTAAAATTTAAAATTTAAAATTTGATAGTCATTATGGTAGTTTTAATTTATGGAAAGTAATTAGTGATATATTGAAAATGAAAATTAAAATAATAACAAGTGGAAAATAAATATATTTCAAATTATGACAAAATGACATGTGGCTAATCTTATGAGAGAAGGACATGTGGCAAAGTCATTTTCATTTATTAGAGTAGAAGGGCGTGTGCTAACATTTTATTACTAATTAAATTCCCATAAACATTTCTTTTCTAATCCATTTGAATTAACTAGTATTGAATTTAATACATTTTCATTTGAAAGTGATCAATAATAGGTGTTCATGATTGTGATCTAGCTAGTTGTGATAGGGTCCTTGGTTGTGATATGGCTTCTTTCCCCTTCAACTTTTTAGGGGTTCTAGTGGGGGATAATACGAGCCTTAAAAAGAATTGGAAACCTATTATTGATCGCTTTCAACCTAAATTATCCACTTAGAAATCAAAAAAATTGTCTTTCGAGGGTCGTCTCACTCTTGTAAAGGCGATTCTCGATAGCCTTCCACTTCGTTATTTCTCAATCTTTAAATCCCCGATTGGAGTAATTGAGTCACTTGAAAAAATATGAAGGTGATTCCTATGGGGTGAATGTGAGGAGAAAAATAAAATTCATTAGGTCTCTTGGTCTAAGGTTCTCACTTCAAAAATCAATGAAGCTCTTGGTGTGGGCTTGCTAAGGGCTATCAACTTTACTCTCTTGATCAAGTGGATATGAAGGCTCAAAACAAAAAAAAAATCCCTCTGGAAACACGTTATATTTAACATTCATAACTTATCCAGGAAATCAATGAAACACTTAACTTTGAAATCGTTATTGGACACTTGGAGCAACATCATTAAGGTGAAAGCGGAGCTTGACAACATTGGTATTGCTTCCGATAGAATTTTTCCGTGCTCTGTATGTTCAGGAGAAGAAATTTTATTCTGGTCAGATGGTTGGCTTGACCATGGAGTTTTTCTGTTCGGTTTCCTACCCTTTTTGCACTGGAAAAATGCAAATATGCCCTTATTGATGATAAAATCTCAAACAAATGCTTTATTTGAGTGTAGAAAAAAGGCCTTACACCTCTATCGAGATCTCGGAGTTAGGTCAATTATTGTTGAGAGTCGGCTCCTTTAATTTTTCTTCTAGCAGTGATGTTTGGAAATTTAATTATTCTCATGATGGTTCCTATAGAGTTGACATCCTTTGAAATCTTATTGATAGTTCCTTTATTAACACCTCTTATTAATAACATTGTTTGGGTGAATATAGTCCACTTACAAGTTTTAGTGATCGTTGAAAAGCTTGCATGGATGACATCACCTCAACCCTTTGTTATAGAGGTGTGAATGTTGCTTTTTCACCTTATACCCTTTATAATGGAGTTTTGGAGACTTTAGACCATCTTTTGGATTGATAAAATTTATGGGCAAATTTGGAAATTATAATAAAGGTAGTTAATGTTGTTCTCCTTTTAATATTTTGTAATGTTCCTTGTCTTTTTTGCAATCTAGCTCCGTGCTAGGTTGTGCTATGCTTAGTAAACTATTGTTGATTCCAAAAAGAAAAATTAACAATGAGTTGTGTACTTATGTAGTGTATAATTAAATTGATACACATCGACCCATAATTAATTTTGCTTCTTTAAACCCAACTAGCTTAGCCCATAAACCTAAATGGACCAATCATATAGAAAACCTTATTTTAATAATAATCAAAATAGTCAAAAACGAGTGCCTAAGCTCTAAAGCCTTCTTCCTGAAGTGCACCAAATCGATGGCCGACTTCTGCCACGGTCATATCAATAATAGGTGGGGCCCATTTTTATATATTTTAATATTATATTTTTAGACATAAATTAAAATATAAGGACTATTTGTAACCAAAAAATTAGGACGGGGGCACAACCCCTCTCTCCCTAATAAAACTCCGCCCATGATAGCGGCCAAATGGAAAAATGAAAGAAACTTAAGCCAAAACAAAATCAGCCGAAGAATAGTGAATAATATTAAGGGGGTTGTAATTCTTTTGGAATAATCATCATATTGGGTTTTTTATTAATGATTGAAAAACTTCATGAATCAATTATGCTTCTTTCAATGGTAACAAAAAATAGATTCATAATAAATCAATTATGATTTTTTTTCATGCAACCTTTTGAATTCCGATGTCAATTCATGTTTTCTGGTTTTGATTTCAATCTTTCTTAATACATCGATTATGATAATTTGATTTTACACTTCTTTTAAAAGTCAATCATGTATTTGTGTTAATTTAATTTCAGACAACATCACTCTGATTTGTGATTTGTATTCATCTAATTCGTGTTAATCTCATTTCCAATTCATGTTAATTTGATTCGTGTAAATTGTAAGATTTTGTTATTGTCTTCGCTTTTTGAAGTTAAGTTTTCTGATAAAAAGTCGATTTATATGTTTTCTTTCTAATTTTTAGTAGGTAACTTGAAACCTTAACATCACAAGTTTTGAAACTATTGTTGCTAGAATCTAGAAAATCCTTATCGTGCTCTTAAAATGATTCAATATCACAAGTTAACGACTAGATGTTTTTGTTTCCTTTACTTGTGTTTTTAATTGACATTGTTTTATAAATTTAAAATAATATTATGTTGTACCTAGAAGACATCCATTTGGAAGTGAGAAAATAAATAAATCATTAAAAAACGATCTACGAATAAATTTATAATAAGGGCTCCATTAAAAAAAAAACCAAAAAACAAAAAGACCATCCTCTTTTACATAATTTTAGCCTTGTTTTCTTCTTTTGTGTATAGCCCCAAATCTGTATGGACACATCCTTTTATCATGAAAAAAAGTAAAAAGTCATAAGAACAAGATTCGTTAAACAAAAAAAATGACTCATTTTGAAATTTTTAAAGACTCGACTTGGGATTTTCCTTGTAGGCCTTTAGTTCGGATAAAATGTCTATATTCATCGTAAGTCATTGATTGGTAAAGGGCAGGTGTCGTCAACGTAACGAGCTCTGATGCAGGTGCAATACGTACATCACACTTTGGATTGAAGAAGTAGGCTAACGAAACTCTTTCTTTATCCGGGTTTACTATCACCCTGTGCTCCACGCTTTTGTATATCGCATTGGTTAAAATCTACAAAATTATATATACAATTATACATAAATTTAATTACGCTTTACAGTTACACATAATGCATACTTTCTATAATTCGGACAACTTTTTTTTTTCATTTCATATGTTAAACTAATTTTAAAAATTTATTCATCACGAACTCATAGAAAAACAATTTGATTATTAATTGAATACGTAAAATGTTCAGTAAAAAAGATATAATTATCCTGAAAAGTATGTAATTCAACTTATATATTATGAAAATGAAGTTATATAATTACAATACTTGCATGTTCTGATGAGAGATAATACTCTTATGTAGGGGTGTTCATAACCGGATATCCGAATTTCGGATATCCGAAATTTCGGATAGTTGATTTTTGGTATCCGATTCCGTATCCGAAATTTCGGATATCCGAAATTTCGGATACGGAATCGGATACCAAATCGGATATCCGAAAAATTGAAATTTTGTTAAAATTTGAAAAACATATGAAGTTTTTAAGTGAAAAATACATATTTTTAAATTAGAAAGGAATATGAAGTAATATAGGTATTTAATTAAGGGTGTTATCAATATGTTTTAGTTACTAAAATTCATATCATAAGACATATGCGACTAAAATAACAAATAATGTATAAAATAAAACCAAAATTTTCGGATATCGGATATCCGAATTATCCGAAAAATCTGAAAAGCATTATCCAATTCCGATTCCGAAAAATTGGATATCCGAAATTTCGGATATCTGAAATTTCGGATATCCGATTTTTCGGATAATTCGGATTCAGAATTTCGGAATTTCGGATCGGAATTTCGGATACGGATATTTTTGAACACCCCTACTCTTATGTAAGTTCTTAAAATATTCCACCAATAAGTAATTTAAAATTTAAAATAAATAGAATACTAATCCAAACGAATAAGTGCCACATTATTTTATTTGTTCACATTCTTGGAACCATTAACTTTCTTTACTCTTAATCCTATATTTAATAGGGGAAAATATGTAATTATTGATAACAATGCTTTTGATTGCTTTTTATGTTCACATTGGCTTACCATTCTATATATATATATATATATATATATATATATATATATATATATATATATATATATATATATATATATATATATAGAGAGAGAGAGAGAGAGAGAGAGAAAGAGAGAGAGAGAGAGATCTGGTA
Organism: Lactuca sativa; assembly: GCF_002870075.4. Lineage (NCBI taxonomy): Eukaryota > Viridiplantae > Streptophyta > Magnoliopsida > Asterales > Asteraceae > Lactuca > Lactuca sativa. The sequence goes on along the minus strand of NC_056630.2, from coordinate 17,818,820 downwards.
AGAATGAAATTTTCGGTAGGAAGGTAAGAAGTTTTAAGTACAAATTTTATGGTGAACCAAGAAAATGAATCATTAGACGAATAAAAAAATAACAAGATTCATAAAAAAATTCATGAAAAAACATATCAATGATTCATTTTGCAACGATTTCGTTGTTATTTATTAAAATTGTAATAAAAATGAATTTTTGCTTAATTTATTGAAAAATAAATTATTATGTTTTTGGGATTTTTTTTCTTATGAATCATCTTATTTTTCATTCATCTAATTATTCATTATGTTGGTTCGTTAAAAAAATATGCATATACAAATTTATTACTTTCCTACCAAAAATTACAAAGATATTTATATCATTTTTTATACTTTATATTATAAAAAATAATAAATATCGATTTAGATTCTTACCTCAATTAAAAAACATAGACACCTAAAAAATGAAGGAAAAAAGGAAAATATCCATGCATGAATTATTATTATTATTATTATTATTTAAAAAAAAAAACCTTTTAGTACTCATTTAAAAAAAATATAGAAAACAAGAATTATAAATAAAATGTTTTTTTTGTAAAAAGTGGTCTAAATAGCAATTCAAAAAAAATCTTTGAAAATATTGTCTTTTTACACGGTCTATATGCATGAATGATTTTATTTTTTTTTAATTTACTTTTAGGGTTTTAGTTTTTTTAAAAAAAAATGTCAAAGCTTATGAGTTTTATGTTTTAAAAATGATATATATCGATATACAACTACACAATTTATTTATTTTCAAATATTATATTTTTTTATTATATGCCTACATGTTGATTTTTTTCAAGCATTATTTAAAAAAAAAAACAAAAATATTAAAGTTCATTATTTTTTACACGTATACATACACATTCGATCTACTATTTACCAAAATAAAAAATTTCTTTGAATTTTTTTCTTTCTAACATTTATAATTTAAAGATTAGTGCTTTAATTTATACAAAAAAAAAACCAACAAAAACGTTTATTATTTTTTGTGCTTTAAAAATGATATATATATATATATATATATATATATATATATATATATATATATATATATATATATATATATATATATATATATATATATATATATATATATATATATTAAAATTGATTTTTCCGTTTTGACTTTCTCACAAAATTTGTGTTCCTATAATATTCAGATATTATTTCCTTATTTTTGCTCCGTTAGAATTTATGAGTAATTATGATTAAAAATCTTACGGTTGTAATCATATTATTTAAATCATGAGTACTTAATTGGTGAAACCAAATGCTTTATAATTCTCAATGTGAGAAATAGCCTAACAATATCAAGTGTAGTAGAAATATATCATACTCAAAAGCTAATGATTCAAGTTCCATTATATTAACCGTTCTAAAACAAATAATTTGTGAATGAAAAAACATAAAATTAAAAATAAACTTATATATAATTTAAAAAATGTGATTACACCCACAAGATTTTAAAGATCAACATTCTATTTTGTTCATACATTATCATGGAAATTAATCAATTATTGTCCTAAAAAACCGATCCCTAGTGAACAAATACTAATACTATAAAATTTGACATTAAATCAATGAAAATCTTTGAAAAAGTCCTAAAAGAATTTATATACTTAGTTTTTTAACAAACAAATGAAATGAATTATTAGATTATCTAAAAGTAAGATGATTAAAAAAAATCATAAAAAAACATTTTTATGATTTATTTTTAAGTAAATTGAAAAAAAAATCATTTTTATAACAATTTAGTGAGTATCAACTAAATGTCTAAATCATCGTAAAAATGCATTATTATTCATTGAAATGTTTTTCCAAGAATTTTTTTTCATAAATAATATTATTTTTTATTCATTTAATGATTCAATTGTTTGTTTTCCAAAATAATATATATCGTAAAAGCTTCTTACCTAAATACAAAAAACAAATTTGTTATCTAATCTCTCTCTCTCTCTCTCTCTCTCTCTCTCTCTCTCTATATATATATATATATATATATATATATATATATATATATATATATATATATATATATATATATATATATATATATATATATATATATATATATATATATATAGTTAAATCAATTGGCCAAACCGCACATAAAACCGCATAAAAGATGACTATGTGTAAAAAAAAAAAAAAAATAAGGCCAAACTCTATACCACTCACTTGAGTCTTAGTGGCTATGGAGAGATTGATAATGACCCTGCATGAGAATTTTGACATACCCGCACCAAATACTCATGTCAAAAACCTGTTTTTTTTTTTTTTTTTTTTTTTATATTTTTTATTATTTACCAAATATATTAATTAAATAATAAATAACGACAGATTCTCTTTTTCCAATTAAAGTACGTGTCCACTTACATCTTTATTTTGCCCAACTCTTACCATATCTCAAAAAATTGTTTTTTATTTTGTTCAAAACACATTTAATAATACGACTACGACACTATTCTTATATATCAATATTTTTATATATCAATATATACCAAATCTGGTTTTTGTATATAAATTATTTCACAAACATATCAAGTAAAAATTAGGTTAAATATGCAAAGTATTCATTACTTAAATTCTATCAAGAACTTTAAAATACGTTAGATAGGGTACGATAGCTAAATATGTAATATAAACTTAAATTTTTCATTATTATTTTGACAAAGTATTCATAAAATTGAATATTATTAATACTATGGGTGAGACTCATGTATTACATGAGTTTATTTAAAAAAATTAAATATGAAATTTTGATAATTTGAAAAGTTATAATTTATAAGAAAAATGAGAAATTTTTTGAATAATTAAAATTAATGAGACTTTAATGTATTGAGTACATTATATATATATATATATATATATATATATATATATATATATATATATATATACCATTTTTAATAAATACCTTACATATATATTACCTTACATATTAAATATGAAATTTTAATTTAATAAAATGAAAAATACAATAAAATGACAAATGGAAAAGAGAAAATGCAAAAATTATAGAAAATGACATATGTCCAAATAAAAGAGAAGAAGACAAGTGGTAAAAAAATTCATTTATTAAGAAGGACTAGGTGTGAAACCCGTGTAATACACGTGTTGATTTTAAAAAGATTAAATATTAAAGTGTAAATAGAAAATATTTTTTAATGTATAGTTTTAAAATAAAAAAGAAACATATTGATTGCAATTTAATATCATATATATGATATTTAATACTTTACATATATATAAGTATATGACTTTAATTTTAAAAATTGAAACAAACCAAAATTTGATAAGTAGATAATATTTATTTCAAAAATACCACATGAAAGATTGACATGTGGCAAAAAAAAACCTTCATTTATTAAAAAAACCTTTATTTATTAAAAAGAATTATAAATTTTTTACAACAAAAATTAACCTAATACAAATCAACTTGTTAACCAGACAAAAAACTTGGGCCAAAATACCCCACGAAACAGCTAGCTGGTATCAAAACTTAAGCAACTAGTTTAAAATGCATTAAAGTAAGGTTGCTACACCTTTAATGGGGAGATTTGACATTAAATATTATTACATAGTGTAAATAATAATTAAATTAAATTCCATATTATATTTGTTTCTTTTTTCTTTTCTTCAAGTTTTTAATTGAACTTGCTTACCATTAAGAAAAACAATAAACAGTTCTATTCTGTTTTCCTCTCTCTCTCTCTCTCTCTCTCTCTCTCTCTCTCTCTCTCTCTCTCTATATATATATATATATATATATATATATATATATATATATATATATATGGAAAATGAATGATTAGGGCAACATACATTTAAACCATTGAAAACATGACAACACATCACTTACACAATAACTTCCACAATACATTACTTGTGAAGAAAGAAATGGACACGTGTCATTTGATTTTTGGTTCCGATAGATGTTGCCCTACTTATTTGTTTTCCATAGAACTCATTCCTATATATATATATATATATATATATATATATATATATATATATATATATATATATATATATATATATATATATATATATATATATATATATATCTTTGTGTACGTTTTATATTTTTTACATGATTATATTTTATTCATACCAAACCACTCATAAAGTATAGAAGTAGAAGGTATATAATACCTGGATTTGATCTCCGATGTTAACAACTATTGCATGTCGGGCCGGTTTTACTGTGATCCATTCACCACCTTTTCGAACTTGGAGCCCGGTAACATTCTCATCGGGAAGTAAGAAAGTCATACCACCTGGGTCCGAATGTGAGGATAATCCTAGGGTCAAGTCGGGTTGTGGGCATTTCGGGTAGAAGTTCACTCTCAAACATGCTCCTATGTCGCCATCACCAAATGCCTTTTGCAGATAATCTTCTTCTAACCCAAGGTTTATCGAGAACACCTTCAGCAAAATATTACCGAGCCTCACAATCTCCTTTGAATATTCCTCCACCATGTCCCTACATATACAATAAAAGATGTGAAAGCAACTATAATATAATAATCTATATATGTAAATACTAATTAGAGACGTGTTCAAATAAAGGAATACCTTAGAAAAGGTGGTTGTGAAGGCCACTTGTTATGATCTTTAAGATTTGAAGGAAGATAGTGAAGGAAAAAGTAATCACTCCAATCAAGAATTGCACCCTTTTGCATCCCTAATCTGCTACCATACCCTTCGTAAGTTGTGGGTGCGTTTGCATAATCTTGCTTCATTTCCATGGGTTGATGAAAGAATTCCCTCCATATTTCACGAACACCGTCAACCAGTTCAGGACGAATCCCATGATTTACCACCTGAAAAAATCCCCACTCACGACATGCTAAAGAGATTTCATCCATGGTGGTCTTTTGGATTGTAGGGTGGTCGCGGTTAACGGGTCCAGAAAGATGAAGATCGATCAAAGGGATGTTTAAGTTGTCTGATGATCCTGTACTGTTAAACGACGGAGACGGACGTTCAAGTGGCGGTTTGATATAACGGTCTGGGATGACAGTGTCTCCGGTTTCTGACAAGGATTGGACCCGGACAACCGGTTCGGGCCAATCGCTTGGATAGTTGATCATGTTAATGTGTGAATAATTAGAATGGTAGATAAAAGCAAAAGAGATGAAGTTGTGAGTATGGACTGGTGTTGAAGGCTGTGTGCTTTAATAAGGAGGAGATTGTAGGGGCTGGCTGACGGTGAGGATAGGGATCAATACTCTCGTAGAAAACAAGACCGACATGACATCATAACATTTAACATGTTTTACAAAAAATGTAAAGGGTTTTGCTAACAGACACTCTACTCTAGTCAAAGTCAAACTTATATTGTATTAAACCTCCATCCGTCCGTTACTTTATTTCCACTAATAGCCAAAATCTTTAATGCCTTAACTAAAAATAACAAAAAAATGTGGTTTTTTTTTTAATATATATATTAGATATTTTAATTAATGTATTGCCACTTGTTAATTTATTAGTTTTCTATTTTAAATTTATTAGACCTCCTTATTAATGTGATTCTATTTTAAATTTTAAATTTTAAATTATTATTTTCATTAATTCACAAATAAAAAATATCTAATATATATTAAAAATTAATTTTATATATTTATTTGAATCAATGATTATAATTTCACATAAATAATAAAAATATCTCTTAAATTAATAATTTATTTAAAATAACTTATTAATAATTTTGAGTTTTTACTATAAAAGTTTGATTAATTTTATAACCGTGGTTCCCACGGGTTATAAACTAGTACATATATATATATATATATATATATATATATATATATATATATATATATATATATATGGGTTCAATTGAGAAAATAAAAAATGTTGAGAATGCGGGAATCATTCTCAGCCACTCATTTAATTAGCCTCTAAACATAAAGGACACGGTGGCAAACTTGTAAACAGTTGAAATTCATTCGTTTTTTGCTCTATCAATCCAACCTTCAATTATGTTTGAATACGAACATATCTTCAACATCTACGATTAATTATACTCTCAGCATCATTAAAACAACATCATCGATAATCAACAAAAAATTCAATTTGTATCATTCATTCAACATCGTTCATCAAATAAAACATCAAAATTAAGGTTAGAAAAAGTTCAAATCATTTTTTTTTTTTTGAAATTTTCATATATTTCTCTACCAATCTACTATTTTGTAAGATTTAAGTAGTCAAAGTATCATATTTATCACATTTTTAAAAAAGTTAACATGTATGCACTCCAACTATTTGATGAAATTCATAAACTAAATTACTACGTTATATTCACATATGAATATGTTTTCTCACCTGAATCAATATGTGATTATTAAAACACAAAACAAATATGCAAGTTTGTATGTTATTCATATGTGAATAACATATAAAAATTATATATATTTTTGAAAACACATTGTAATATTCATATATGAATACACTGTGCAATATTCACATATGAATATATCAACTATTATTCAAAAGTGAATATACGATCTAATATTCACAAGTGAATATATTATGTACTATTCTCATGTGATATACCATGTAATACTATATAATATTCACATATGAAAATATCATATAATATTCATAAGTGAATACACCATCTAACATTCACAAGTGAATATACTATGTAATATTCACAAGTGAATGCATCGTCTAATATTTAAATATGAATATATTATGTTTAATATATGCTATATTCATAGATGAGTGATACTTAAATTGTAAAAAAAAAAAATTAATCATAGTTTTTATTCATAAGTGAATAACGAATGTACTGTAGTAAAAACCAGATTCATTTTTATTCACTTATTAATAACGATAGCTGAAAATATAAAAAAAATAAATTTTTTATTTTATCTTAAAACTATATCAATATGGATGTCTATTTGTAGAGAATAAAAAATCATGAATTTTGGTATATTTAAAATCATTTTTTGATAAAAATAGCTTCTTAAAAATTAAAAAAACGAAAAAACTATGTTTTTGTATATAAATTAAGGTAATGCTTAGAATAATTTAAGGAAACATGTTTTGTTGTAAAACACATGTGTATTCTTTTCCCATTTCCGCCGGTACGTTGGAGGCTTTTGGGTCAAAAATAAATGATTGATTGAGAATGATTCCTTCATTCTCAACCTTTTTTTTTCTCAAATGAACCCTCTCTCTCTCTCTCTCTCTCTCTCTATATATATATATATATATATATATATATATATATATATATATATATATATATATATATATATATATATATATATATATATATATATATATATATATAATCAAGGAACCAATAAACCAATCGTGAACATCAGAAATCATAACGATCCATGGTCAAGGAAATAGATCTACACTTTTACATTGGACGCACACACACTGTATTATACCAAAAAATCCACCATTTACAAAAAAACTCACCACTTTTTTTCGTTTAAAATTTTTTTAGGCCATGTTTTTTTATCAGAAAAAAAATTGAATATACCTTTGTTCACGATTTTTCGTACTCTTTCCATAGAGATCCATGATAATATATAAAAAAACAAACTTTTTTTTTCCAAAAAAACTCACTTCATTTTTTTTTGATGAAAAAAGTTTAGATTTATTTTTTTATAGAAATTTTTTTTAATAAATATATTAAAATTCATATTTTTTGTACTTTTTAAACATAGATTCATATTCACATTAAAAAAACGATATTTCAGTTCAAATTCACATTGTGAACCTGTTCAGATTTACATTGTGAACCTGTTCAGATTCATATTGTAAATCTGTTCACATTCACATTGTGCACCATCTGAGACCTCAGATTCACAGTGTGCATAATAATAAGTCAGATTCACAGTATGAATCTGAACTGATCGGAGCTTTTTCACATTGTGAATGTTAAAATTTGAAATATTTACAGTTTAGATTCACAGTGTGAATCTACACTGATTGAGGTTTTTTTGTGAACCTTCTCAGATTCACAATGTGAATCTGAACTGTTCGAGATTTTTAATATTGTAAATGTTAAAAATTAAAATATTTACAGTTTAGATTCACAGTGTGAATCTACATTGTTCGAAGTTTTTTTTAATTGGTGTTGATGTTTACTAATATAGTACAAAAACTTAATATTTTTCTTATAATTAGTTTTTTTATAAAAATAAATTTAAATAATGAAAAAACTAAGAAAATTAAGTGGGTTTCTTTCGAAAAAAATATTGTTTTTTAAACATCATACTGGATCTCTATGGAAAGAGGACGAAAAATCGTGAACAATGGTATATTCAGTTTTTTTTTTCGATAAAAAATTTGGTCTAAAAAAAATTTTAAATGAAAAAAAAGAAGTGAGTTTTGTTATAATCCGGTACATGTGCGTCCATTATAAAAGTCTTCCTTTTGCTGTAAATCGCTTTAAATTCAGACGCATTGGATTGGTTCTTTGATTACTAATGATTCTTTATTAAACTTATATATATATATATATATATATATATATAGAGAGAGAGAGAGAGAGGGAGAGAGAGAAGTTCAATAGAGAATCACTATTAATCAAGGAACCAACCCAAAACGTCGGAATTTATATATATATATATATATATATATATATATATATATATATATATATATATATATATATATATATATATATATATATATATATATATAGAAAATGATTATTTATAAAATAAAAAAACCTTAAAAATCATAAAACTACATAAAAAATATACTTAGAGATCACAAGACTTTTTTAAAAAATTTTCTATAGAAAAATCGCAGATTTTTTAATAAAATCGCTGAAAAAATCAATTTTTTTTTAAGAAAAATTGGTTTTTTTTTCAAAAAAAAAATTCAGCAAATTTGTAGTAAAAGTTGCGATTTTTTCATAAAAAAGTTTTGTAATCTCTAAGTATTTTATTTATGCATTTTTATGATCATTTTTATGATCTTTAAATATATATATATATATATATATATATATATATATATATATATATATATATATATATATATATATACACACACCGCACATGCAGTTTGAGTTTTTTGGAAACCGCACCACAAAAGCTCTAAACCGCATTATGCGGTGCGGTTTCATGCGGGCGGTTTGTGCGGTTTATGTGGTTTGATTAGTTGTTTCAATTTATAACTTTGGTTGTTATTCATTCCATTTAAACACTTTCAAAATTTATTAATTATATTGCATACCCTTTAAAAGGCATAGATATTGCAAACAAAAAAACCACTTAATGTTTTGCTAAGTTGTTATTACTTATGAAATTTGATATCATAGTCTTTTAAGTTTTAATTACCATATCTAACGATCGTGATATAGAAAAAAGTTATTGGACAGTATGAATTATTTGGTGATTGAAACTTTAATATATATATATATATATATATATATATATATATATATATATATATATATATATATATATATATATATATATATATATATATACGACGTGATGCGGTTTGAACCACAGTTTAGTAACTATAAACCACAAACCGCACCGCATAGTGCGGTTTGACAAAATTATGAACCATAAACTGCACCATGAAATTCTAAACCGCATCATGCGGTGCGGTGTGGGCAGTTTGTGCGGTTTATGCGGTTTTTTGCACACTCCTAGTTATAACTATCTATTGTGTGCATGTAGGATTGATTGTGAACCAATCATTTGAGTTAATTTAAGAAAAATAATTAATGTATATTACATGTTGAAAATATAATAAGTATTAATTAAATCTTCAGCGTTTAATGTGTATTTATTACTTTTTTAAAATAACTAAAATGATTAGTCTAGATTAATCCTACTGCACACGATAGATAGTAGAAAACATTTGAACCTAGTGAAAATAAAGTAACGGATGGATGGGGGTTTAATATATAAAATCAAAATCAAAATCAAAATTGATATATAAATCAAAAAATTAAGTTGTTAAAATAAACATATATTATAATTTATCTCTTGTGACGTTCAAAAATCTCAAAATCTACTAACATTAATATTTCTTGAAATTTTAGAAAATGTAAACATAATAAGTGTAACAAAATTTGCTAAATATCCCTTAATTGGGGGATAGGTGCAGTAGGTATTATCGACATATTTTGATATATAATTTATGAGTATGAGTTGTAAATGAAATTTAAATCCGAGAACCAAAACAATGACAAGTGGTGTCATATTGATTTAATAGCTTGACACATGACAAAATGAGATTAACCCTATTTAATTATTAAACAGGAATATATATATATATATATATATATATATATATATATATATATATATATATATATATATATATATATAGTTATATTGAAATGTTTCTACTATATATTGTGTGTGCATGTAGGATTGATTCCGGACCAACCATTTTAATTATTTTAAGAAAGTAATTAATACATATTAAATGTTGACGGTTTAATTAATACTCATTATATTCTCAACATGTAATATACATTAATTACTTTTTTAATTGATTAAAATGATTGGTCTACAATCAATTTTAAATGCACACAATACATAGTTAGAACACAATAACTTAATATATATATATATATATATATATATATATATATATATATATATATATATATATATATATATATATATATATATATATGTCCGTTAAGAAATATTTTTTGATAGGTAGGTGAAAAAAAATTAAGCTTATTTTTATGGCGAACAAACCTAATGAATCACTTGATTAATCAATAATAACATAATTCATAAAAGTGTTTTTTTTTCTTGATTTACCTAAAAAAGAATCATAAAGATGTTTTTTTTCGGAATTTTTTTTGTGAATCATCTAATAATTTATTTCGTTTTTTTTGCTAAAAAAATATGTATATAAAAAACTTCTTACATTCCTATCAAAATTTTCCGTCTTATTTGATTTTGACTCTCTCTCTCTCTCTCTCTCTCTCTCTCTCTCTCTCTATATATATATATATATATATATATATATATATATATATATATATATATATATATTCACTTCAAAATTTTAGTCATCCATATAAAATATACTCCATATTTTATTTATTTATGTCATTGAAATTTAAAATGATATTATACATGGATTAATCAAATTATTAAATGAAAACATATTCAAAAATAGCAGATGATTTCACAATTGGCTAGCTGTGAATCACCTGCAATTTCAAAAAATAGGCTATGAATTCCGTCCATTTTTTTTGCCACATCCAGTCCAATTGTGTGTATGTATAAAAGCCAAGATTTTTTTATGAAATCCCAGATGACTAAAAGACTCGTATGCTTTTGGAGTTATATATATATATATATATATATATATATATATATATATATATATATATATATATATATATATATATATATATATATATATATATATATCCAATAAAAGCTTGTCAGTTACTATCATTTCTCACACATTTGACTATTATTTCGTTCATTATTATTAATCTATATATCAAAAAAAGACGAATACCTGTACGTTGCACAGAAACATTTATACAGCTGAAATCTTTACGAATATATGTTTTTGTTTGAATATAACAATAATGTTGTGGTTAAATTTGATATAATAATTCATATAATAAATTAATATAATATATTGGTTATTTTAAATTATATGATAATATATATATCTATTAAAACTGCATAATCTCAATCTTTTGAATGATCTCTACTCGTGGGTTACTCATGAATAAAATTAAATATAATATATGGTATATATGGTTTAATGTTATTTATAGTTGTTGTTATTGTTAATTAATTTTTTAAAATTTATTTTCTTAACGTTTTAATTTCTATCATTGTAATTATTTAAAACATCAAACAATTTTTTATTATTTTAAAGATAACAATATACTCATTTATATAGAGTTATTTTTAACTATTGTTATTGTAAGTTATTTTAAACTACTTATTTCAAAAAATTTAAAGATTATAAAATACATTTAAGAAATATTTAAGTTAAGTTGATATTACAATTTAGTTTTTGCATTTAGCACTATAAATTTCACTTTTAACTATTCACAAAATATTCTTTGGGTTTTTTAAGTAGAACTGAAATTTATGTTGAAGTTGACCTGTAATGTTATATTTAAATTAACTATTTAAGTATTTTTTCCAAATTGTTCAAAAGTTGTAGCTTTAAACTGATAATGTTTTACATACAACAACATATTAAATCTAATAAATTAAGTATAATATGTTAAAAGTTAAAGACATAAGTTTATAAGTAGAAGTAAAAATATTATTTTGCTACAAATGGTTGTAGATGTGGTCCGTATACTACAAATGTTTTAGTTTCGGAAAAAAACAGCACAAAACAAGAAATAGATTAACTAACATAAAGACTACACTAGTTGCTCACATTAATATGTTGCAAGCTAACGTACGAGAATAATCACGAAACACAATTAATATTTTGAACTGATTATGGTTTGAACGTATCATCATGGATTTGAATTATATAACATTTTAAATAGATTATAATAGATATTAAATTAGTTATAAAGGGAAAAAAATATATTAAACAAGATTAATAATGATTGTTTAAAGGAAAACTAATTTTGACAAATTTGATAAGTATTTGTAACTCTATTTTTATTAATTAATAATTATGCAAACTATTTGTGATGTTGATAAATATCATAATATCATATTTAACCTTTATAAACTTTGAAATATCATATTTATCCTTCATAAACTTCCAAATATCATATTTACCCTTAGAGTAAATTACACAAATTGTCCCTATGGTTTGGGGTGATTTGTACGCTTGGTCTCTAACTTATTTTTTTTAAGTCGGAAGGTCCCTAATATTTGTTTTTTTACGTGCTTGGTTCCTACGGTTTGTTATTGTTACATATTTGGTCTTTGTCTTACCTAAAAATACTAAATAGGAAAAAATTGTGGGGTAGGTAAGGTAAGGTGAGTGGGTGGGGTTAGGTGTGTGTTCATTTAAATAAAATAAAAATCAAGGGAAAAATAGTATTTTTAGGTAAGACAGAGATCAAGTGCATAACAAAAACAAATAGTAGGGACCTTCCGAGTTAAAAAAAATCAGTCAATGACCAAACACGCAAATTACTCTAAATCATAGGGACCATTCATGTAATTTACTGTTACCCTTAATAAACATCAAAATATCATATTTATCGTTCATAAACTTCAAACTCTTTATGATGTTAAATATCAAAATAACATATTTACCTAATCAAAAATCAAAAATATCATATTTAACCTTCATAAACTTCTAAATATCATATTTATACTTCATAAACCTCCAGATATCATATTTACCCTTCATAAACTTCCAAATATGATATTTACCCTTCATAAACTTCCAAATATCATATTTACCCTTTATAAACATCAAAATTGATAAATATATGGATGCAAAAAGATTATATTTTTTTAAAAGTGTCTAAAATAAGTTATAAAGGAAAAAAATGTATTAAACAAGATTCATAATGATTGTTTAAAGGAAAACTGATTTTGACAAATTTGATAAATATTTGTAACTTTATTTTTATTAATTAATAATTATGCGAACTATCTGTGATGTTGATAAATATCAAAATATCATATTACCCAACCAAATATCATATTTAACCTTCATAAACTTCCAAATATCATATTTACCCTTAATAAACATCAAAGTATAATATTTACCTTCATAAACTTCAAACTCTTTGTGATGTTCTTAAATATCAAAATATTATATTTACCAAACCAAAAATCAAAATATCATATTTAACATTCATAAACTTCTAAATATCATATTTACCCTTCCTAAACATCAAAATATCATATTTACCCTTCATAATCTTCCAAATATCTTATTTACCATTCCTAAACATCAAAATGTCATATTTACCCTTAATAAACTTCCAAATATCATATTTTTACCTTTCATATACATCAAAATATTATATTTTCCGAAAATCGTATTTTAAACAGTTTTAAAAAAATATAATCTTTTTTACATCCATATATTTATCAATTTTCTTTTACACACTTTTCATAAATTTCCAATTCAACTTCAAACCCTCATCTAAAGGAATGTTGATTAAAGTTATTTTTGGAACAAGAATGGTGGTTCTTCTTTATTTGAGATATATGCATAAAATTTCAACAATTTTGATAGGGTTTTGAGTGTGAGGGATAAACTTTTAAAGTGTGTTTAAAATTGAATTTGTCATTGAATCGGGTAAGACTTTAACAAGTAGTCGATTTTAAGAATTGATTTGAGAAATATTAAATTCACTCGACATTTAGTTTATTACTTTTTAGTGATTTAATGTTGTCAAAATTGAAAGCAAGAGAGTTGCATACATAAGTTTGATTGCTCAACTTGTTTTGATATGTTTCATGAACACACCGAGTACGTTTTGATTTTGTTCCAAAAATATATCGGTCAATTTTTTTAGATGAGATTTGGAAGTTCAATCAATCAATGAATGTCGTGAAATTTATAAAGAGTATAATACTCCATCACTAAAACTAAAGATTTAAATTTATTATAAAATGTTAAGAAAATTGTTAGATATGATATTTTAAAGTGAAGTTTATGAAGGGTAAATATGATATTTAAAATTTTGGCTGAGTAAATATGATATTTTGAAGTTTATGAAAAATAAACATAATTTTTAAATTTTAAGTTAGTTATATACAGTGGCGGAACCAGGATCAAAGTAAAGGGGTATCCCAATTCTTTTTTAGGGTAACCTAATTTTTTTCCCGGGGTACTTGGGTTTCCTCGATTTGGTTTCAATTTTAAACCCAAATCTTAATCGAATCATTAGCTAACTTCAAGTCTTGTTATATAAAATGAATTTGAAGTATATTCTGATACTTGAATCGGTGTGGGACTCAAAGTAGATATCAAATAAAGCATGAGGATGACGGGTTTATATAATAGAAAAAATGGTTGAGTTTACATGTGTTCAGGACCAGTCCAAAGCTATGGTGGGCCCAGGGCGAAAAGAAAAAATGGGCCCCCAAAAGTCATATATATAATAAAAATTAGTTCGAAATAAAACGCTATAAAATTTACTATTAATATTAAAAAACACAAATAAAGTCACAACATTACAAAAACAACAAATTTAAAGGAAAATATTTCTCCTAGCTTTTCTTGATGCAAAATCATTAATAATACTATCCAAATCAATTTTATCTAACATGTCTTTCTCTATACATAACATTGCCAATCCGTTCAACCTTTCTTGCGACATCGACGATCTTAGATAATTCTTCAATAACTTTAACTTTGAAAAACTTCTCTCTGCAGATGCAACAATGACAGGAATGGTTAACAAAATGTTATATGCAAAAAAGTATTTGGGTAACAATCAACAACTTTAACAAACTCTAAAATTTCAACAACGGAATTTATATCATTAGGTAAAGTCATTTTCAACACTTTCAATTCTGAAAAAAGTTCACTTGAATCCACATCAGAAACATTTTCTTTAGAAAAAGTAGTAGCAAACTTTATACAACTTTCTTTAAGTTCACTTTCACTTAATGACTTTAATTTTTTTGAATCATTTAAAAACCCAAAAATACTTTCAAAGTATTTTAATTGTTCAAATCTATTTTTTAATGAAACAATTGCCATATCCACAACAACCAAAAAATAATTAACTTTTAAATACTCTTCAACCGATTGTGTTTCTTCTTCATGATTACTTTCATCAAATTGTTTTTTTTTCTAACAATACGACGTTTTGATGGAAATATAGGCTCTACACCCATATCTAGTGCAATAGTTTTAGCAATATTCATACTTGATGTAAAACCTTCATTTCTATAATTTTCAAAAAACTTCATAATATTTTCTATTTGGTTAATAGTAGTATCGATACAAATAGATTTAGATTGCAACTTTTTACTTACAATATTAATTGCAAATAAAACTTCATACCAAATAACCATACCAACTAAAAATTCAAATTTCTCAAAATATTTAAGTAAGCTTTTAGCTTCACTTTTTGACTTTGGGTCATCACTTGTTTTACTTAATTTTAGCAAAGCAACTTTTATTTGAGGAGCTTGAAATCTAATCGCTTTTATACTTTTAATCCTACTTTCCCAACGAGTATTAGATAATGATTTTAAGGTTAAAGTTGGAACATTATCTAACAATATTTTCCATATTTTAGTAGAACTAGAAAATAATGTATAAAGGCGTTGCACAATTCTAAAAAATGAAACAACTTTTTCACAAGAAAGTGCCATATCACTAACCGTAAGGTTAAGACTATGGCAAACACAAGGCATATATAAAGCTCTAGGATTAATTTCAAGCATTATTTTTTGAACCCCTTGGTGTTTTCCTTTCATATTAGACCCATTATCATAACCTTGACCCCTTATATCATCCACATTAAGATCTAACAATTTCAATGCATCTAATAATTCATTAAAAAGTCCCAAACCTGAAGTATCATCTACTTTTAAAAATTCTAAAAAATATTCAACAACTTGTATTTTTTTAGAAGGAAAATTCACACATCTTACAATCAAAGTCATTTGCTCTTGATGACTCACATCGGGAGTGCAATCAAGAATTATAGAAAAATATTTTGCCTCTTTAACTATTTTAATAATAGAATTTCTAACTGTGTCACCTAAAAGAGAAATTAGTTCATTTTGAATTTTATAGCCAAGATAATGATGATGAGTTTCATTATTTTCAATTCTTCTTATATGATCTTGCATTATACCATCATATTCAACCATCATTTGGATTACTCCTAAAAAGTTACCATTGTTATCTTGAAAAAGTTTTTCATTAGACCCTCGAAAAGCCAAATTATATTTAGATAAGAATTTCACAGCCGCTATTATTCTTCTTAATACTTGTCTCCAACGTTCTTTTTCTTTTATTATTTCTTGTTGTAATTCATTATCAATTGTAAGGTTTTTATCTAATCTTAGTTTTGCTTCATTCCAATGACTCATACAAACAAAATGTTCATTACTATTTTCATGTTCTTTAAGTCTCTCTCTAAGATGTTTCCAATCATTATATCCTTCATTTGTTAAAAAACTTTTTTGATTACTAGATTTAAATATTTTACAACAAAAACAAAAAACTTTATCTAAATTTTTATAGTATACTAACCATTTTTCGATCACGTGACAAACCATTATTTAACTTTCTAGTATAAAATGCATAAGAAAAATGTCTAGAAAATTTATCTTTAGGAAACACAAGATTCATTTCTCTTATTGGCCCTTTTTCAATTAGAATATCTCTTGATTTAATATCAAGAGTATCCCAATTTCTAGGGTCAAAAATATCTATAGATTTATTTAAATTAGTATTTTGTTCATTTGTATTAGTATCATGTTCATCGAAAATAATATTTTTTTCATTCAAACTAGCAACATATTCATCTTTGTTTTTATCTTGTCCATTCAAATTAATATTTTCTTCATTATTATCATGTTCATTAAATTAATGTTTTCTTCATTAACACTAGCAACATTTTCATTGGAACTCATTGGTTTTAAAAATTTAACCATAAAACCTTTTTCTTTTTGTAAAGAAGCCTCAACAAATTTTCGTTTTTTTTTTTTGTTTTTCACTACCGGATAAGTGTTTTTTAGAAAACATTTTATGACTGACAAATGACAATAAAGTAAAAACTAGTTTAAGAAAATAATACACCTGATTTTTTTATGAAATATGTTGAACTGATGAAGCCTAATATCAAAGCAAGCTGTAAAAATCAATAACAAAAAACATTAATATGATAATTAAAATAATATCAAAAATCAAATAACCAATACATCATATTACATTGTTACCTTGTCAGTTACTCAAGTCATATATCTAATAGTGTAGTAATACTTTGAAGGTTTGAAATTTAAAGCTGTAATTCTGAAAAATAAAGTCAGAAGCAAAACATGAGAAATTTTGAGGACAATAATCTGATAAATTAAAAAAATAGAACAAATTGTTAAAGCATCCAAAATAAATTGAGATTTGAGAATTGAAACTGAATTACTAAGCAGAAGGCTAGAAATTGAAATGAAAACTAGATATTCAATTGAATTGAATCAATTTGATACAGAAAGTCAGAAACAAAATTTTTCCAAACTAGTGAAACAAAAATCTGCTTCCCTAATTCTTCATATTCCTCATTACTTGAATCTAATGATTAATGAAACCAACGAATTGAATGAGAATTAAGAGATTGAAATTGATTAGACAATTACCTGGTGAGTGGTGTCCTTGTCCTTGAATCTAATAACCGATTTCAGCCTTCTTCAAATCTTCAATGAACTCGCAAGTTGCAGTGTGGGCAGTGGGCTGTGGCAGACGAATTACAAATATGAGAGACAAAGTGAGAATCAAGATGTGGATTGTGAGAGAGAAAGTGAGAATCAAGATGTGAGAATTGTTAATTGTGAAACAGGAAACGAGATTACGAGATGTACTATCTAGATTCGAGAGACTATTAGCCGTTAGAGATGAAAGATTGTGAGAGAAAATTGTCGATTCAGTATCAAGACGAGGCGTCGATTCAATTACCTACCGATTCATATGGCGCCCTAATCTCGATTTCCCGTGTTCCTCGCTACCTTCTCGTTCCTATTTGATATTTAGCAAAATTGGAATCACGTTTTGCACTTCAGCCTTCAGCGAGATAGCATCACAGCGGCCCATAATTAAATACAATACAAGATTCATTGGGCTAATGTGATTTTGGACTAATTTGGACTATATATATATATATATATATATATATATATATATATATATATATATATATATATATATATATATATATATATATATATATATATATTCTAGAATTTTTGGGCCCCCTAGAGTCGTAGGCTCTGGGCGGTCGCCCGGGTCGCCCACCGTCTGGACCGGCCCTGCATGTGTTTAGCGATGTGGGATAGAATAGCTGGGAAAATAAAACAAAAGTAAAAAAAAATATGTAAGAAATGAGAATTGATCTTAAGACCTTTGCTTCAATAAGCCAACTGTAACATCCCAAAGTTCAAGACTAAAAATTTCTTCTAATAAAACATTACTTTAAAGCAAGGTCATCATTCCAAAACATAATCAGAGTATTAATTTCCAAAACACATGTTCGTTATCAGAGTAAACATTCCCAGGTTGTCTAATCTATGGTGTGTGCCATGCGATCACCCCGAGCTCTTCCCTCCGCTACCGGAAGTACCTGAAACCAAAACTGAAAACCGTAAGCACAAAGCTTAGTGAGTTCCCCACCCTACCACATACCATGCATAACCACATACTGCACATACTGGGCCACGCCCGCTATCTTGGGGCTCGCCCCCTACCTCGGGCCTCGCCCACTACAACGGCCCCTCCGCTCCAGGCCCCGCCTGGCTTCGAGCCCCGCTCGGAGTACAGATCTGTTTCACTTAGGCCTCGCCTGTCACAGGGCCTCGCCCGCTAACATATAATAGCACAAAAACATATCACATCACATAAGCTAAACACATACTAACGGATCTTGTCCTAAAGCCTCGCCTGTCTCTGGGCCTCGCCCTTGTCCTGCTACTGATGAGTCATGGAACCCCGTCCATACTCCTGCTGATAGTGAGGTACGGGCCCAGCCCACCCTCACTCTTTCCCTAACTTGGGCCTCGCCCCTGATCTGCTGCTAATGAGATGTGGAACACCATCCACACTCTGCTATTGGTGAGTTATGGGACCTCGCCCACACTCACCTCCCTACCAGGCACATACAAGTATCACACAGACAAAAAGTATAAACTATCACATAAACCATTCCTTGGGCATCCGCCCGTTATCATTGGACCTCGTCCTGAATATCATACTAGCATACTGTGCCTAGGGCTAACCCCCGGGTCTTCTACTCATAACTACATGGGTCGGCATTGTGGCCGTAGACCCATTCACATAAAAGGGAAACTCACCTGCACTTGCTGAACTTACTGATAGCCCCTATAGCTGTTCCTGACAACTTCCTGAACTCCTGCTCCACTAGCTCCCCGAGCTACCAATATCAATGCAAAACTTAGTCTAAATGACCCCCGAACGTCAACCCAGTCAACGCTGGTCAAAGTCAAGTCCTGGTCAAGGTCAACCTCCTAGGTTAACCTTACTCGCCGAGTCAACCTACTGACTCGCCGAGTTCATATGCTCAGAATCCTTCTATTCGCGACTCGACTCGCCGAGTCTACCGATTTCCGAGTCCTGACCTATCCGACTCACCGAGTCTCCACTTGACTCACTGATTCGAGTCTCAACTCGAAGGGTTTGGGGTTTCACGACCTGACTCGCCAAGTCCAAGAACAGACTCGCCGAGTATAAGGCAATCTTCATCTGACTCGACAAGCTGTTCATCCCACTCGTCGAGTTGCCCCTAATCTTCATGCTACTCGCCGAGTCCACTCAAAGGACTCGTCGAGTCCATTCAGATCCTCAAACATGCAGAGGGCTTTTGATTCATGCATGGACTTCAAACTGTAGATCTGCCCTTCCCAAGCCTATTCCTCACGTAAAGTTGCAAACTTTACGTGTAGAGAAGGAGATCTAGGCTTAACACACCATAAACTAGGGTTTAAGGCAAGGAGGCTCTACAATCAACTCAAGGAAAGTTACTTTATGCTTCACAAGGCCAAAATATGCTTAGATCCGAAGTAGCAACTTCAGATCTGGCTTCCAACTCAAATGGATAACTAATCATGGCTAAAAAAACCCCAAAACTCCCAACTAGAATAGATTTACATGAAGGAGACGACTTAGTACCTTTAATAACTCAGAAAGGTTCCACAAACTCCAGATCTAAGTCCAATCTTTGAAGCTTCAATGATTCCCCTCTTCCTTCTGATGGGTTTTGGTCATAAGACATCCTATGTGCTCATACAAACCCTAAAGCTCGGATCTAGGTTTCTCTATTGTACATGCTTTGAATCCAAGACTATAAACCCTAATTCTAGCATATGGAAATCAGAATTCACATGTAAATAGGTTTAATAACATACCTTGATTGTTATATAGCAATAACAATCCAATTCCTCCTTGAATTGACCTTGGAAAGCTGAGAGTCACAAGTGTCACTCCTCTAATGGCTCACAAACACCATAAGCAAGTGGAGAAGGTATAAAGAGAGAGGAGGGAGGTTAGAATTCGTCTCTAAGACTTCTTGGGAAGGGATACACGAATTCATGACCCTAGGGGTGTTTATATAGGTGTAGAGATAGGGTTTCAGTCATTATCCTTATCTAGTTGCTTATCCACCAAGCAACCAATAAGATAATCCTTGAATCCTTATCATACTCGAATTCTAAGGGATTTACACCTCAAATTCGTTCACCATATATATAAGATAATCCTTACCTTATTTTGTAACTATCACATAATTACAATTCAGCCCCTCTAGTTTAATTAATTACACTTGATCACAAAATTAATTCTTAATTAATTATTGACCAATATTAATTAAACAAATATGATTTCTCCTTTAATATATTATTCTTATAACATATCAATAAATCATAATAACCTCTCTCTCTTTATTTATTTCTCCAATCAAGTTGCTTTGGTGAAGGCAACCCAAAAGGACCATGCACCATCGGGTCAAGTACATACCAAAATAGTTATGGACTTAGACACTAATCCAACAGTCTCCCACTTGGATAAGTCTAATAACTATTTAGCGTATGACTTCGGATCCCGATATGCAATCGTAGCTTTCCAAAGCCGCTGTCAACTCTGATCATATCAAATACGCGTGTCCTTAGATAAGGGATCATATATTCCTCCATTCTAGATATCATATGAGATATGATTTCAAATCATTCTCTTTGTACTATATCTCGATTTCCGATTTATGATGACTGACTAATTGAACAAATCAAATTAGCCCTAGCCCGGCCGAGCATTTACGTTTGTCATCATTAAACCATCGAGGGGCCCAAAGATATCGCTTTTATTCTACTTTGAATAAAAGGAATGGATAAACTTTGATACAATGCTTGCTTGCACTCACCCACCGAATTACACACAACAATATGTTTTATAACACCAAGTTACTGGTGCGTTTACATATTATCAATGTGCAACCGGTTTGCAAGATACAACTCACACATCTCGGTTTCAAGAATATAAGATGTTATCGTCTCACCAATCACTCGCGATACAATTCATGGAGTGATCCAAGTGAGCGTGGGTTTAATCCAATGCTCAAATCATATTCATAAGCACTCATGAACGTTGCAGCAAACATTTGCTTATGTCTAATGCTCTTTAAACAATCCACACACCAATTCACGACAGTCTTCATTTATATCTACTTCCAACATATGAATGACTGTGGCCCGTTCGAATAATTCGATTATTCTTAATAAACTCAATTATTCTGGAAGTCAAAACATGCAAAGTGAAACACAAGAATAATACTAATCCCATATGGCCTCAAACCTTTGAGTATAAATTAAACACCTTTTATTTATCACCATATCGATTACTCATTATTTGTCGTTTCGGTTAATCAACTTCTTACTTGAATTCCAACACTTGTCCCATGCTCCTAGCATGCACACAATGTTTACCTATGGTTCTTACTTTGTGAAATAGATCACATTGAACACATTTCCAATCCTTCTCATTTCACAACTCCAAATCCGTTTTTCATAAGTCAAAGAATATCAAATTCTTGCTACTTATAGAATATGCTAGATTCTAACATTCTATGCAACAATCCTTTCGTAATGTCACTGCACCAAAGTCACAAAGACTATTGCCAATGATATTACAAAGTCCTCTATCGGAGATTGTTACAAGACAATTCCATAGACGTGATGTCTCTCACTCAAAGTACATTCTTTGAACATCCTTTTGGCTAGAAGTTTCTAATCTAGTCATAGATTTCTCAATATTCAATTCCCAATATGGACACACTTCCATATGTTCCATATGACAACTCATTCTTAATAGAATCTTATCTATTCGTAATGATGTCGATACGGTCCATCCAATATGGAAACATTTCCATATTTTCCAATACTATACATCCAACTACTCACAAGCGACCAATCCTCGTCGAACTTTGGGTTGTCCTTTGATAGTTGTTTAATTGTTTTAGTCAAAACCAATTCTAGTCCCTTTTCCCTCTAAATGCGCTCGACATTTGGAAAATTTTAGAATGGTCAAACATTAAAGCATTTGCAATCGATCCTATGCCCGAAGCGTATGGGACACGACGCATAATGTTTTATTTGCTATGTTCTCAAAATTGGAATTGTGAAGAGGGATGCCGTAATCATAATCGAAATTTTAAGAACACACTTTGTACCTTTGACTAAATTTTATTAACATTTCTCAACCTAAACCTTTAGATTTGAAATGAAGCATAATATTCTCTCCCTTAATTATAGCAAAACAACTCTTTCAACTCTTACAACTTTACAAAATATGACTCTTGTTTTCTATAATTAATATTGCTAACCTTGCAATACTATCCTTAATCATCATACAATCATAACATTTATGCTCCCACTATCATGATGATTATTATAAAACATAACACTTATGCTCCCACTAGCTTTGACATGTATTCATAAACATCTTAACTTCCAGAAAAACAATACTTATTGAATTTCTTAAGTTTATGTTTCCAATACTTAATGCTTTGATAATCTTTTATCAAGGCTTTTTGAACTTATACACTTTTGCCTTCGATAGTTCATATGTGTGTGTAAACAATTGCCAAACCTCACAATTCAAATTATCGAGAGGGATACCGTAACCATAATCAAATTCGAGAATGCAATTTTACAATCACTATTTTCTTAAATCTTTCTTAGTGAAAGCATTTCCTCATAATCATTTTCATGAAGGAGGAAATCTTATGACACTTAGATTTGAGCGGTGTATGTGTTCCTATCCATGTGAATTTGTCAAAACCAAGGTCTACGACAAATTCAAACTCTTATGGATCTAACTTTCTTGATCTCGATTTCTTGCCTTTATGGTAGCACAACTGCCCACCATGTCTTCCAAGTAGTTAAGCAGCTCACCCTTTCCTATCAATGTACCTTTCATTGATTAAGGTGCTTTGCCTTTTATGCGTTCAAAATGAGAACTCATAGAACTCACATGCATAATTAACTCGATTGGATTGGCACAGAATCAAAATAATGTCAACACGATAGGTTGTAAACCTCAACTCGTGTGCTAGTGATGATCGATAAGGTTTATTTGATTTGTTCTTGAAACCTTTCAAGACTCCCACTGACACCTTGACATATAAGGTTCTCTTGTCAATAACCATTTCTTGACAAACAAACATTCAAGAGTTAGTGTAGCTTTTATCAAAACACTTCATAAATTGGTCCTAGTTGGTCTTTGTCTTATCCAAGACATCACAACTTTCCACATTTAATGAAAGTTACAAATCTTCTTAATACCTTTCACTCAATGTCACAATCTTAACTTTAAGATTTGTTATTGGAACGAAGTATGATTGACTTATTGATTTAACCATTTCTTCAATTCTTGATTCCTCTTCTTAGACATACAATTGTACTAAGACTCACTTAGAGGATCAATTGAGATATGGTTCTTAATCATTAAGACCTATCATAAAGCATAAAAGGTACTCTCCCTTCTTCTTAGAATGGAGAAACTTTTAGCTCTCTGCCTACTTGATTCTTGTTATTCGTTCTGCTATTGATCTAAACCCTTTAATCAATTCAAAATTACACTTAATCTTGTAAGTATAATCATATTTACTAAACCTTTAGTAAATCATGACGAATATCATTGTTACTCTTATGGTTGACTTGATCAACATGCAACATTGTGTGTTTGATCACTTAGTCCTTCACTTGACACTTTGTCGATGAATTTGTCTAATTTCCAAATATGAAATTTCTCATTCATCGTGCAACCAAGTTGCGTGATTCCAAATTTCTGTCCAATTAAAACTTTGGGCGATGAGAAACTCTCCCTATTTGGTAAATCCTCAACTTTCCATAAATAACACAATAAGAACCAAATCCATTATTGCTAATAATAGAAACATTTTAACATCAATTTTTTTTCATACACGCCATCGCAAGGATAAATAAATAAAATTTAAAATCAAAATTTATTTTATTGCGGAAAAATTTGTCCTTACAATGCAATTCATTGAAAAACTTATGCTAATACATCTTTCTTAGCAATCTAATTCTAACTCTAAGTAGTAGTTCAAGAATCTAATCTTCGATAAACGCGATCGAAATCCATTCCTTCACGGTTAGATGCTGCTCACTTCTTCCCTTAAGCTCCCTTTCTTTTCTTCGATCCTACAAAACATCAATTGTAATCTTATTACATTATGTATTAAGAATCTAGAATAGAAGCTTAAAAGAGTTAGTAAATGGATTTTACCTATATTAGAGCCATACATTTCGACTCTCCCATCTCTTAGATCTCTTAGGTAAATGGGGCAGCTTCGTCTCCAATGCCCTTTCTCTTTGCAATAAAAGCAAATCGACTCTTTTGGAACAGGACATGGAACTACTTCAGACATCGCCTTTCTCTTATGATCAAACTTTTCGATCATAGCATGTCTTTCGTTGCCATTGTCTATATCCATAAAGGTCTCGAAGGCAGATTCACCAATCAACTTTGCTTTTCTATTGCGCCAAATCATTGCAGATTCAGCAGCAACAAGCATATAGGTGAGATCTATAAAGGTCACGTCGTAGTTCATCATATAGTACTCTCTTACGAACTCACTATATGAGTTAGGAAGTGACTGAAGAACCCAATCAACAGCCATTTCCTCACAGACAACGGATCCCAACATTCTTAACCTATCAATGTGTGACTTCATCCCTAGGACGTGTGCACACACGGACTTTCCTTCTTTATGTTTACTTGCCAAAAGGGCTTGAGTGATCTTGAACTTTTCAAGCCTTTGAACTTGTGGGTTAGGGAGAATAATAGGAGGAGGAGGAGGAAGTGAAGCATGAATTCTTGTTCCTCGATCGGATCGTGGAATATCATCTTCATGTGGAATGCTTGTTCCACGGGATTTGAGAAGACTATAGTTGTCGAACTTCGACATCTACAAAACGGGAGAAAAACGAATTCAAGTTAGTTGATAGATTGAGTCCTTAGTAAATCACCCAAATGAAATACTAAGGCTAGGACCCAACACAATATTCCACAACTCGGGAGAGGGATGCCGTAACCCTAATTGTAGAATATTTGAAGGTAAGTGAATGACGATTCACTAATTTCCACCACGAAAAACGAAAAAGAAATTTAAGTTTTAAATCTATGAAAACTCCTAGATCCTTTGAGATACATTGAACTTTCAATGGCATGTTTATATCTCGATATGCCCCTCTTGTTTGTGACTGGGATGCCGAGGATCACAAAGCGGGTGTGAATAACCATGCAAACTACATGGTGCCCTCACATGTTACAGTCACCTATTCGATGTGCCGGTAAACCACACACGCTCCACCGAACTATGAAAAATATTGAGTCACCCTTTTCTACCTTTGCTTAGACCCATTTAGTGTGCCGGTTAACCACACACGCTCCACTAACGTCTTCGCAAGGGCACAAAGTGTAATTTCATGGAATTGCATCAATTCACTTTTGCCTAAGTAACTAAGATTGGGAATTTCGAAAAACATTTAGTTACTTTTGTACTTCATTATACTTATAATGGAAGGTTTCGTCCTATCCTACCCGTTCGGCTAACGACCCTCCACTAGTCAAGAGTGCGGTGGGTAAGAGTGGATACCCATTCAATCGCCATTTTATAGGCAATTTCCTTAAACACCCCTTATAGACTAGCTTCGTGAATGAGGCCTACTAACGGTAAGACTGACTTTTAGTTATACATATATATAATGTTAGACTTTTAATATTATATATAATATAGGGTGTATTTTATAACGTTTAAAATACTATGTGGTCTAATTTAACAATTATACTTTTAATTCAATTAAATTGTAAACCTAAACTTTTATGGATTTATTAAATCTCTTTTAATTATACACCTTAATTAATTAATAAAACCATAAGGGTGTGATTTGAACTTTTTCAAAAATATGCTAGGTTTTTAGAATTTAACATTCCTAATTAAACTTTTAATCAACTTTTAAATTCCAAAACTTGAGGGCAAGTTTTGAAACATTTCAACACATTAGGGTTTAGAATTTAAATATACATCAAAATTAAACTATTTAATCAAAATTTAAATTCCAAAACTTGAGGGCAAATTTTGAAACCTTTTTTCAAAACATTAGGGTTTTAACTATTTAAATTTCAAAACAACAAAACTTTTGGGTTCAAATTTAAACTATAAAACCTAAAGGGCAAAATATGAAACTTTTCACACCAACAAGGATCAAATAAAAAATAATTCAAATTAACATTTAATCACATAATTATCCATATTTGATGATTTCTTGCAAAATAATTTATCAGTTTTCTTAAAATAATTAATCAATTATCTTATAAGGAAACAATTATCTTATTAATTGATAAATATCTTCAATTAGATCAAAAATATAGTCAAATATATCAAATAATCGGATTAATATTGATCTAACATGATAAGGTAACTATCCATAAGCAAAAACAACAAGAAATCCCGAAGTACCCTCCTTCTGACGAGTTGACTCGTCGAGTCAGGCTTGGACTCGTCGAGTCTGCATGGACTCGGCGAGTTCAGCTATGGACTCGGCGAGTTCAGCTATGGACTCGGCGAGTCCAGCCTCCAGAATGCAAAAAATCAAATTTTTCAGTTACAACAAGCATCAATACAATAGAAACCAATCAAGGCTCTGATACCACTGATGGGTTTTGGTCATAAGACATCCTATGTGCTCATACAAACCCTAAAGCTCGGATCTAGGTTTCTCTATTGTACATGCTTTGAATCCAAGACTATAAACCCTAATTCTAGCATATAGAAATCAGAATTCACATGTAAATAGGTTTAAGATCATACCTTGATTGTTATATAGCAATAACAATCCAATTCCTCCTTGAATTGACCTTGGAAAGCTGAGAGTCACAAGTGTCACTCCTCTAATGGCTCACAAACACCATAAGCAAGTGGAGAAGATATAAAGAGAGAGGAGGGAGGTTAGAATTCGTCTCTAAGACTTCTTGGGAAGGGATACACGAATTCATGACCCTAGGGGTGTTTATATAGGTGTAGAGATAGGGTTTCAGTCATTATCCTTATCTAGTTGCTTATCCACCAAGCAACCAATAAGATAATCCTTGAATCCTTATCATACTCGAATTCTAAGGGATTTACACCTCAAATTCGTTCACCATATATATAAGATAATCCTTACCTTATTTTGTAACTATCACATAATTACAATTCAGCCCCTCTAGTTTAATTAATTACACTTGATCACAAAATTAATTCTTAATTAATTATTGACCAATATTAATTAAACAAATATGATTTCTCCTTTAATATATTATTCTTATAACATATCAATAAATCATAATAACCTCTCTCTCTTTATTTATTTCTCCAATCAAGTTGCTTTGGTGAAAGCAACCCAAAAGGACCATGCACCATCGGGTCAAGTACATACCAAAATAGTTATGGACTTAGACACTAATCCAACACCTTCTTCCTCCAAATCACCCAAAAATGGCTTGGAAGCTTGAATGAGCAACAATGGGGCTTAGGATTCGGTGTTTTGGGTGAAAGAGGCAGTAAAGGAACCCTAGGGGAGAGAATGAGACGTTTAAATAGGCTCCAAGTCACGGATTTAGGGTTTTCCTCGTTCAGACCAGACTCGCCGAGTCTCCTTGGCCGACTTGCCGAGTCGGTCACTTACTCCTTGACCCGAATCCCGCTCAGAATCGCCGAGTTCCTCCTTGGACTCGTCGAGTCGTCCCTTAAACTTAGGGTTTTCTTTCCTTTCTGGGCCCTCCTGACTTTGGGTGTTACACCAACGCCTTAACCAGCAGACTAACTGTTTGTTTGTGTTTATAAGTGGAGGGATGAGTATATATACACTATACCGATTTTTTTTTGAGGGATACGTAAACAAAAGTTACACTACCGAAAAAAATTTGAGGGGTATCCCGGACTACCCCGAGATCCCCTTGGATCCGCCCCTTGTTATATATATGATATTTTAACATTTAACAAAAGTATATATATATATATATATATATATATATATATATATATATATATATATATATATGAACAAATTACACGATTGGTTTTTAAGGTTTTGTTTTTTTTCCCTAAAGTAGTCCTTACGAAACTTTTTTTTCCCACAAATGGTACCTACAGAGCAAACCTTGCACACAAATGATCCTTATGACTAACTTTATTAACAGATTATGTTAAGGGTGTGTGAAAAGACACAAATTCCCTTTGTTTTTATTTCTTTATTTATTTTTAATATTTTGTTAATTTGAAATTAAAAAAAATGGGTCCCATCCTCTCTCTCTCTCTCTCTCTCTCTCTCTCTCCTACACGACATCCTCCCAACAACACCACCAGAGTACCATTTTCTGATGCAGCAGCACCACCAAAACCTTAACTTCAGCTGTGACCGCCTCCATTCCAACACTTGCACAATCTTACTTTATCAAAGGTTCAAACCTGCCGGAAAAGATCTCCATCGCCGCCACCTGTTCTATCCGAAAATTTGACTCTCATGTAACAGATCAGATCTAGAAATCACTGTGACCATTCTCACCGAACACGTCACTATTCTCACCGACGCTTTTGAAGGTTTTCAGATCCTGTTTGTAGATCTAACCTCCATCACCACCATCTGAAAAACCCTAACCATAACACCATCTTGAAGCCTTTGCCTATAACAGATCTAAAAAATGCTCCGATCTAAAACCCTCGAACCAGACAACATTTTTCGGTGAAGGCAGCAAAGGAGGAAGGGGTAGAACTCTGGAGAAGACGAAGACAAGGAGTCCGTCTGGAGGTTTCTAGTGGAATTAAGTTTTAGATGGGTTGGTTTTCCGGTTAATCTAGGCGATGATGGTGGTTTTCCAGACCATAGCTGGATCTGCTCACCTGTCCAGATCTTACATTCATCCTCTCCGATGATCATACCAGCAGAAGAGGGCGACAAAGAGATTAACGTCACCTTCATTGGAGTTCGACGGACTCCAGCTGCAGGGTGTAGCCTTATCGGTCCAGATACTAGCTAAGTTTCATCATGTTAAAAAAATTGAAAGATGTGGGGTGAGGTTGGAGGAGATGGAGGTGGTTGGCGGCGGATGGTGGTGGTGGCGGATGGTGAAGGCCGGCATGGACGGAGGTGTTCTTCAGATTTTAATCATTTTATGTATGTGCTCTTTGATAGTATGTGTATGTGTGTATGTTTTGGAAAAGAGATAGAAAGAAAAGGTAGTAGGAGGAGAGAAAGAGAGAGAGAGAGAGAGAGAGAGAGAGAGAGTGTGTGACATCCCCAAAATCTCGGCCAGAAAAGACCGATTTTCATTTATGCTTTTAAATATTTTCAGAGTAAATCCTTTTGATTTGAAAGAGTTGCGGAATTTGTTCCCAAAAACAAAACATGATAAAACATTGTTTACCGAAGCATTTCATAAAAGAAATGTATTTTCATTATAATCAAAACTCGGGGTTTCATGTTCCGATACAGACCAATAAGCATAAACGAATACATTACAAGTCATATGACAAATATAAACATATGCAGACTTGTAAACAAAACAACTTGATGGTTCATCCATCTCATGCCCTTCCGCCACTACCTATAATACAATTTAAAACTGAGTGGGTCAGGCTTGGGAGCCTGGTGAGCATATAGGGTTTTCAACCCACAATAAATATCATATTTAATTTTCACCAACCAACAATAACCAAATTACCCATTCCCGTTATTCTCACTTTAATGTCCCTAAAACAACTAACATAAGGGACCTAGTCTAAGAATATTTCATCGGGGCGACAACACATGCTTCGGGGGTACCTCAGCAATATAAGTCAAATAAGGCAACCATGAGGGGGATGGAGTACAGCGAATGAACACCCAAGTTCATTAACACCTACAGGTGGCGAACCTGCTAATGTTTCCACAAGACTGTCTAGAATAGCCAGTGGTCGTCATCTAAACTCCGCTAGATGACTCAATCAAACAACAACGAGACCTCTCATCTGTTTATTACACACCAACTGTCTACTCATGTTCTACCCAACATATTAGTAGATAAAAATATACATTTGTATACATAGTTTAAAGAAAACCTGTATAGCATGCTTTAATCAACACATATATCACAAAACAGATGAGGCACACACACACATAACACATATCTCATAAAGAAATAAGCAGATCTATAAGATAGAAGAGAGTGAATACACATTCACACATAACACAACCAAATATATACACATAGCACGTATTTTTATATAAAATACTTCGTATTATTGTATTAGAAAGAAAATAACTACACACTCACTTGATCAGAAGATGATCGGACAACACTACGGCTTATAGAAGTAGTAATCCACAACAGATCTGGAAGATCTTCACAAAAATCGAACTTCTCGCGGGCAGAGCTTCGACTCGGGAACCGCACTTCTCGGGATCTTCGGGATCTCGGGACTTGCCTCGGGGCTAGAGTATGATACCGGGGCTTTGGGGTGGCTTCGGGGGTAAAAATGCAGAGCTTCGGCACAAAGATGAGAAGAAATGAGCAAATAAACCCTGAACCCTCGCATCCTATTTATAGTGAAAATATCTGATGTACTCGCCGAGTAGGGGACACCTACTCGCCGAGTTGGTCCATACTCGCCGAGTAGGGGACACCTACTCGCCGAATTGGTCCACGTGGCGGCTTTCTGGTGGTGCCACGTGTCAAATTCTGGGTGGTGCCACGTCACCCCTATCGCGTGTTAGCCTTCGAACTTAGAAAAATCATAACTATCGCATACGAGCTCCGTTTTTGACGTTATTTATATCCACGCGTAGGTAAAATCAAGATCTACAACTTTCGTTTAGACTCCGTCGGCTAAATCTTGACCGATCTCAAATTTAACAGTAGGAGGAGTTTAGACTGTTAAATGACCGCGAAGAATTCGTAACTCCTTCATACGAACTCCGTTTTCGTCCATATTTTTACCGTTGAGTTCCTATTAATGAGACCTTCAACTCTTATTTAGGTCGCGTAAGCCAAAAACTGCTCGAACTAAAATTCGAGTTTCGGGTCGTGCACTGCTAAGCCGAATCTTAGAAAAATCATAACTTCCTCATACGAAGTCAGATTTGGGCGTTCTTTTCATTGACGCTCTTATCTTAACATATTCTACAACTTTTGTTTAGATTGATAAGGCTAAATCTCGCTCTATCTTAAATTCACTATTTACGCTTCCCGGTGTCGTGCCGGTTTTGCCGTAAAACTTCGACAGGTCATAACTTCTTCGTTATAACTCGGATTTCGGCATTCTTTATATCTTCGGAATCCTTGTTTCGACCACTACAACTTTATCCAATGATATCAAGTTTATTTTAAACTTAAATTTTGACGCTTATTTTTATTCTTAATTAATCAAACCACATAATTAAGCAATTAAGCACAAAACACATAATACTCAAATAATACATTATTATTATTTCAAAACGGGTTATAAAGGTTAACCTAGACTATTACATTGCTAAAAGTGGCAAGCCCGGAAACACAGGCGTTACAGAGAGAGAGACCATTCATGGACAAATAACAAAGGGTATTTTCATAATTTACAGTTATTTAACAGAATCCGTTAACACAGTTAGTCATAAGGGTTTTTTACGTGCAAGGTTTGCTCCGGAAGGACTATCTCAGGGAAAAAAGTTTCGTAAAGACCATAATAAGGAAAAACTATAAAACTAAAGGACCATCCGTGTAATTTGTTCTCTCTCTCTCTCTCTCTCTCTCTCTCTATATATATATATATATATATATATATATATATATATATATATATATATATATATATATATATATATATATATAAGTGTTATAAAAGGCACGCCATGGCGTGAGGCGCGGTGTCGCCATTACGAAAAGTTTCATAACGTTGTTGTTAGGCGTGACAAGACATGATATGACGTGCCATGGCGTGTTATGGCGCGTGTTTTTTCGTTTGAGACACATTTTTTTTGCTGTTTTTTATATCTTTTTCTAGTCGGACATACAAGTATTGTGTTTTTTATTAACTTTTTGTTATTAGTTGTTGATATAACACTTCTAAAAACTAGGTATATTTGATATAAGTTTATATTTATGCGGTAATATAATTATAAATTAATACAAAATCGCCGCTTTACATTACGCCTTGAAAAACGTCATGGCTCGCCATAACTCGTTAAGCTTGAGGTTTGGTCTTACCGTCACACCACGTCTCACGCCTTTTATATATATATATATATATATATATATATATATATATATATATATATATATATATATATATATATATATATATATATATATATATACACACACGAAATTATCATTTTTAATTATGTTATATACAGTTTTCTTATTTTTATGTCAAAAGAGTATTCTTTTTAGATATAAAAATTGTCTATTAAACACGTGTGGATTTTATGGGAAAAAAAATTGAGAGAGAGAAGCGCCGTTACCAATTTGGTTTTGTGTTGTACCTCGTAAGCATTACATCATTAGTTGCATTCCTTTAAAAAAAGGGAGCGAAGCCTTGTCAAAACTCAAAACCATCACGAATCTAAATTCTAAAATTAGGAGTTATAATTTTTATATGTATAAAAATATTTGATAAAAAATAGTTATAAGTTTTTTAAATATATAAAATAACATAAAATATAAAAGTTAATTAAAAAAAAAGTAGTTGAAAAACTTTTGCATTTAAAGATTTTTATTTGAACTAAAAACTATAAACTCATATACATCCCAACGAAATATTTTTTTAATTTAATTATTTTTAAAATCTAAAATTTAAAGCTTTCAAAATTCATTACCAAACATATCCATGATTTCTATTAACATACTGGCCATTTTATATTTCTGTTTACTTATAGTTGCGGACCTTACTCGATGGGTATTCGAAAGAGTTAACTTTAAAAATAATAGATAAATAAAAGTCATAAACACTCAACTTTAGTGTGAACACAAAATCTGCCTTACGACGAGAGTGAGAAGAAAGTATGCAATTAAAAGAGACACGTTTTGAAGGTGCTTGTTATAAAGGTATAAAGGTAACTTGAGGATGTATTATAAGAATCGTGTATCATTTTCGTAACGAATTACAATTAATGAATTGTAATGAATTGTAAGAAGATATGTCAATGAAGCGGGTTTTGACCCTCATTCTCTTCAAACCAGTAAAAATTTTACAGGTTTAGATTTTAAATTTCGATTCATTTATCCATTTACAACTCATACCCGTTTACCTTTTTATTAAATGAATTTGGTATGGATCATTGATGATTTGTTCCATTTATAAATCGCCATATATATATATATATATATATATATATATATATATATATATATATATATATATATATATATATATATATATATATATATATATATTTTAAGACCCATGCTAAGCATGGGCTATGGAGGGTGATTTGGGTAATTTAAGGTACAATCTTATATGTAGTGTATTCTTCAAAGAACAATGTCTTCATAAACAAAAATGAAAGAGCAAAATATTATAATTAGGGAAAACAATGAAACTACAATGATATGAATGTAACGATCTACCAAAATAAACCTAATAACATGATAGCATGTCGCGAGGCTGAAGAGACAGGTGATCATCTCCTGGTAGCATGTCCTCTGATAAAGGATATATATCAGTTGATCTTCAATTAGTGTAATATCCAGGTGACAGAGTTCCAGTCGGTAAACAACATGATAGAGTTTGCCTCCAAATGGGGAAATTGCCCAAAAAAAAGGAAAACGTTAATCACGATACTGTTTGGCACATTATGGTGTATATGGAGGGCTAGGAACGATAGAATCTTCAACAAAGCTCAATGGCAACCGACGAGAATTGTTTCTAGTATACAGTCTCAAACATTTAATTGGGTTAAATATCGTGGTGATAGGGCAAGGTTAGAGTGGAGTATGTGGATTATTAACCCACTAATTTGTAATTGATCGAATGTAACAATTTCGCCTCACTAGCTACTTGCTGGTGGGGTTGAGTACTCAATAAAATTGATTTTTGCCGGTTCAAAAAAAAAAAAACAAAATAAACCTAATAAAAAAAAGAGTTAAATGACTAATTGTATATTTTAATATAGCATATTTAATTAATACATTTAATACCACTATTAACCATGATGTCATCGAAATTTGATTTACATGTGGTCCAAAGTTTGTTGCAAAACTTTGAGCCCAATGATGTTGATAATAGTCCAAACAGAGTCTAAAGCAAAAAATAAAGGAACATATGGCTAAGTTTACCATTTACTGAAATGAAGGTAATGATTAACGCCTAAGGAAGCTTAGGCCTAATTTAACTGGCCATAGCTGATCAAAGAGTTTATCTTTTTGTCCCAAGTTGAGCTTCCCAAACATCAGTACAAATATTTTAAGCATATTTTCTTCTGATTCTTTTGGCGCTGTCTTCTTCCTTGTAGGATGTAAGATAGGTTAATCGTTTGCTGCCCTATGGATGAAGACTCTTCACATATAACAGCAAATAACTTATTGAGGTTATATTCATCGGTTAAAAACAAAACTATTTTTTTTTTAAAAAAAAGGGCATATTGCAGAACCATTTTAATTTGATAAGTACTAATCTTCATCAACTAAAAGCTTAGATCGAAGATCATAATCCAAGGCATGCAGCTCACATTTTCACCCCTTTCAAACTTCACCCTAATTTTATGGAGCAAAAATCCGATGCACGCCGAAGATAGTCAAAGAACAACTTCCTCATTCATGTCTAGTTAGAAATGGGGCCGTAAAGACTATGATTTGCAGAAACTATGAGTCATACGTTGGTTTTGATAATGTTGACTCGTCATCTTGAAGCTCAGATGTAAGATCACAAATCTTATTTAGGGCACCTAGTCCACCTCTTCTTTTGGGTTTTCCTGATAAACCATTGAGATGACTTGAAAACGACAGAAGTCAAGAAAAGAAAACTTTACCTTCTTATCGTGCCAAGAATTATATCTTATTTCTAGAGTATAAAACTACATAATGTCATTCTATTTTGTTAAAGTTTTTTTTAACAAAGTTCTCATATCTAATCTTTTTTAGTCATAAAATAGAATTGATTATTACCTCACCATAGATATGAATGCAAACACAGGCAGCCGCTTTATGTTAACCACTTTTTTTAACATTAAACCCATGAAAGACCACACCTAGGGAATTTCTCTTCCCTGATATCCAAATTCATTAAATGAAATTACCTTTTGTTAAATAAACGTCTTTAATAATAGTATTTTCGCTGGAATCCATTGGAATTAGATGGAATTGGAATCTAATTCCATCACTTTCCTTTGTTTGGTTCAAGCTTTCAAAAGGAATTGAATTCCTAAATGAGTCAAATTTTCCTTCCAATGTGGAAAAATAAATTTCATTCCTTTCAAATGAGAATGTTGAATGTTACCATATTACTCATTTTACTTTTAACGGTACATATGAAACCTCTCTATCACCACCACCATCACCACCTCCACCTCCTCCACCACACCACCACCACCCACCATAACCACCACCGGTACCTCCATTACCACAACCCTCCACCCACAATCACCGTCACATCCACTACCACTGGCCACTGCCACGCGCTACCCACAACCTTATCATCACCTCCGCCACCACCATCACCTCCTCCTCCACCACTACATATCACTGTCGTTACCACCTGCTACACACCACCCACTACCGCCATAACCACCCAACACCACCACTATCACCATCACTCTCCACCTCCACCACCATCACCACCTCTACCACCATACCACCTTCCACCTCCACCGCCACTCACCACCGTGAACATACCATCACTGCCACCACCACCGTCATCACTTCCGCCACCAACACCAACACCTTCGCCACTACCTTCATCACCACCACTGTTACTACCACCCTTACCACCTCCATCACTACACCACCCATCAACTCCGCCACTACTCATGACTGCCACAATCACCATCACAATTACTACCACCACCACCTTCATAACCTCCGTCACTGCCCACCATCACCAATGTCGCCATCATCACCACTATTTCCACCGTCGACATCATTGGCACCATCACCATCATTTACTAATTTTATAATTTATATAATATATTTTACATATAAGTTATAAAACAAAGTAAAAATAGGAAATCTTGTTATTTTATATTTTTTCAGTTCCATTTTCTGTCAACCAAACATAATATAAAATTGGATTCAAATTTCATTTCTGCCAACCAAACAGAATATAGAATTGGATTGCAATTCCTGATAGATTCCAATTCCTTAACAAATTCCAATTTCATCAAAAACATTATGCGAACCAAACGCCACCTTAAAGGTAATAGTTAGGGACATAGAACTTGTTTTGATTTCAGATAGAATGCATTAGTCTAAATAAGAATTTAGTGAGTGAAACCGAACAATCCAATGTTGAAAAAAACCCAAAAATCTTACCATTCCAATGAGATATAGAGGTTTTGAATCTATTTGTATGCCATGTATTCCTTATTTGATCTGGAGCCTACCTAAGAGACTTGCAAACTATCCAAAATCAAATTCAACCAAAATAATAAGGATTTAAAAATGAAAAGTTCACAATTATGCTTTATTTGTGCAAAAAGATTACTAAATGATTTTGCTAAATATACAACTAACACATACATTGAAATGTTTAAATAAATTTGATGAAATTTTTTGATTTTATTCTATATGGCATTTTGTCGAACACATACTTTGCAACATTAGGATTTCCAATAATGAACAAAATAAGGAAACAATCAATTGTGAACAATTATTACTTTATGGTAGTTGATTTGATTTTTCCATTTATTCTACTTAGATACACCTTGGAAGTCATCGTAGGGATGGAGAATGTTGAATATATTTTCAGAACTGGATGACCAATCAAACAAGTAGGTTTATTTGAAAATCGAGACACCTTGAAAGTTTTAGATACGGAGGCCAAAAAAATGGAAACGCATTTCCTATTTTCCGTGTGAATGATTGATTCCTCAGAGGGGAAAATCATGGAAAACCATGGGTGACCACCAATTGAAATGAAGGAAGTCACAGTAGCACCGATTGAGATGGAGATGGTCAACAGATGCCTTGCGGTCAGAAGAGTAGGAGAATGGTAATGGTAAACATACATAAGATTAAAATCAAAAGTAAGTAAGTTTTGACCTCTGTTGAATTAGCGAAGACCAATCAATCCATAAGACACATAGTTAGAATCGGCGAATTATTTCACCGCAAAATCAAGATTTCTTTTCAAATGGATGGTATGGCCTACGGTTAGAAGAGAAAAGAGACTACATGAATGTGCATGAGACATGCGGATCGATGCTATGATACATTGTGTCGGTTAGAAAAGGTAGGTGACGTGGCCACATTAGAAGGGTGTGATTTTCTTGTAGGAGGCACGAGAAAAAAAGTATATATATATATATATATATATATATATATATATATATATATATATATATATATATATATATATATATATATATATATATATATATATACTGGTTTAATACCCGTCCGATGGACGGTTGACCGGTTTAATAAAAAGTAATTATTATTTTACTAATATTTAATTTTGTTCTATATCATCATTATGTAATTTGTTACCATGCAGTGTACAATACAATGACAAATCTACCAAATAAATAACACATGGATGAAAAACACATTAAAAGACAATTGGTTAAAAAGAATAGCAATCGATTAACACACAATTAAATGAAATTAAGTTAAAAACAAAAAAACAGAAATCTATTATTTAATTACTTTAAAGTCACTTAGGTATATCATCATCGGTAGACTCGTCACACAAGCGTGCAAGCCGACGACGCTTATTTGGTGTTATTGAGGATCCAATACATGATTTTTCAGAAGAATCAGCTTCAATATCATCAAAAGACGCCTAATTGTAAAAATACCAACACGAGTTCCAGTAATAATAACTGCTTCAAGAACTCTCTGACTGATTTGCATGACCACTAACCGAGTCCCATTGCACAATCCTTTTTGCAAATTCAAGTTACGTAACAATATGATTGGTGTACCGACTTTTAGGTATAAGATACGGTTTGGAACACCTGAGAACCGCAACATGTTAAGAAATTCAATTGGATACATAATTTGCATTACTTCTGAGTTATCCGTAGTGCACATATAGCATAAGCACTTAACATTTCATGCATGTCGACTGAGATACTTTCAAGAACATGTAAATTTATGTTGTCAACCTCGTCATTTGTCGGGCAAAGAATGCATATTTCCTTTAAATAAGAGAAGTCGCTAAGTCTATTCAAAATATCAGGGAAT
The DNA here is from genome assembly GCF_002870075.4 of Lactuca sativa. NCBI lineage: Eukaryota > Viridiplantae > Streptophyta > Magnoliopsida > Asterales > Asteraceae > Lactuca > Lactuca sativa. The sequence goes on along the minus strand of NC_056630.2, from coordinate 17,779,277 downwards.
ACATTGGTAACATTGACCGATCGATGTAAAAAAATAGATCGACTTTTTACTTTTTTAGCATTCTAGTTTCATTTGTTCTTACAACTCACTGCAAACATTAAAATATGTAATTAGATAAAAATACTTTATAGTAACAATTAATTTTGTTTAGAAGAGAATTCTTTTAAAATTAATGTTTTTGTGATGAATCCTTTTCACATACAGATTTGGGTATGCTTCTAAACCTACAACATAGGAAGAAATTGATGAAACTCTTTTGTCATTTCAACAAAAATTAAAACTTCAGGAAACATAAAATAATTTTATGGCTGTTATGGAAACATGTCTGAACATAATACACCGAAATACAAATTTTTAGTTTACTAATGTACATAGGTACAATCTAATCCGTCACATAACACATTTCATGTCAACTCACATCTTCCATGTATTATTCATATACGCAAACGTTTAAATGTTTCATAACTACAAGTTGATTTTCGCAGACCATTTGAATATTCATGTATACACCTAATAGCCTCCCAATTCTTTACCCGTCCCCCCCCCCCCCCCCCCCCCCCTCCCCTCACAACAACCCTTATAACATCTTTAATAAACTGAAAGTCACCCATGATATTTAATAATATTAAAAGTAATATTATTGTTATCAGTTTGGATATAATATCTAAAACTACTATCCTTAATTTGATTTGGGTTTTATGGACTTATAGAAACTCAATGATCTTTAGGAATCGTTTATTGGTTTCATAATAATAAGAATCGTAAGTCTTCGAAAAATGGAGTGTGGATGCAAATTCCCATTATGTAATTGTATCGCTTTCATTCCCTTTTTACTGATTTTAACACATTATTCACCTTGACTCCATCTATTTATTCACTTTAACGCCTCTAACTTTTACGTAAAAATATTATTTCTTAGTTACTAATTATTTTGAATTAAAACCAATTACCTATATTTTACATTCACAACATTCCATATTTTTTTTTATAAAGATACAGTCATTATATTAGTTTAAAAACCTATGAAAATTGGTAAGCTTGTAGGCATAATAATAATAGAAAAACGAAAATGCTTCATTAAAATATATAAAAGTTGTATAGGAAGACAAAAAAATAAAGGATAATGTTAAATTCATAAGAACTTATCAAAAACAAAAAAAGAAAAAAAATGATAGTAGGAAAATCAATAGAAAATACATAAACCTAAGAAAAAAACCTAAAACCCCTAAAATATATATAAAAAATACTTTGAGATATCTAATCTTTTTTATTTGTTTTTATTTTCATAATGTCATATCAGGCTTATGCTTAACCCAAAGGGGCGGTATTACATCAGTGTTTTAGGTTACTATTGCACATATCCTTAGTTTTAATCCACAAATAAATAATTTAGTAATGTAATTGATTTGACCATAAATGCAAAAAAAAAAAAAAAAACATGGATAGAGCTAAGTAACAAAAATACCAAAGAAATATGGTGGTATGTAAATATTTATAACATCAAATTAACAATATTAGGGAAGAGATGTCACTTGTAAAAAGAAATGGTAGTTGGGATTGAAGAGTCTGGTATAATATACGAAACAATCATCAGAACATGATTAGTAATTAATGGAGGTTTTAATATGAATATTGGATGCTTACATGGACTTTACATTTGTTAGCTTCCCAAGCTCTAGTGCTAGTGTTCCTTCAATGCACAAAAGTTGTCTGGGGAAAGAAGAATACATAATCGATCTAGGACATGAACATCAACAAATCAACAAAATATCTTGAAAACCCATGGGATATTTAAATTCTGCGATTAGGCATATTCTGTGACCTTTTGGGCTTTCCGTTACCAATGATTATTGTGCTAGGGAGGGTAGAAATGTATCCATAATCAAATAGATGAAGATGAGCATTACCGTTATTGTTGTCCATGGTCTGGTTATATAAAGGGAGTTGGGAGATGAGAGTAAAGACATAGGAAAAGAAGGCGGAGACATGGCAGATTATGGGAAGCTTCAATGGTGGGAGAGAAGGTCATGGGAGCTTTTGTAGGTAGAGGACGAAACCTCAAAAACTTGTAAATAGACAGTACACAAACTAGTGATAGAGGTGGAATCGTACAACAATCGACGATATGGAGGAGGAATCATCACACAAAAACCTCAGAATCGGTGGGTGTTATATAGGGGCAATTTAGGGTAAACGTGGGTGGTTGTCCGATGGATACGGAGGAGTGTTGCAGCTAAATCCAATCTCCATTCTCAACTATATGCAACCGTAGGGAAGAATACGAGAACGTGGGGCGACGTCGAACTGTCATGGAAAACCGTAAATAGGGAGTTTATGCGGTGAGGATTGCATACGAAGAAGATTGGATGGCTCAAAATCCTCATACGGTTGTTCGTGACCCTGACCCGAGCTTAATAATAATAATAATTTCTTGTTGGGCCAGCCTATATAAGTGTATAATATAAAAAAAAAAAAAAAAAAAAATAGGCCCTTAAAAAATATTAAGCCATATACATATAAAGATGCTCAGTTTGCCTCTTCAAATGAGTTGTACTTTCATGGAAAAATCATCTAATGTTTAAATATAACTTAATTGTTAACGTGACATATATATATATATATATATATATATATATATATATATATATATATATATATATATATATATATATATATATATATATATATACTAGGTACGTTTGAGGCCCGTGCTAAGCACGACCCATGGAGAGTAGTTTGGGTATTTCATATATGTTGTTTACAGTATCTTGTGTAATAACCAAAAAAGTGAAAGTACAATGCTATAAATAAATGGATTTCAATGTAAAATGCATGAATAAGATAATGAAAATGGAAGTACATTGTTATAATCAACAGGTATATGATAGTCCATGTAAATTCGTGATATATTTTTTCATCTTATTGAAAGCCAATCATAATCATTTGATTTCTCTATTCAAGGCTTTAGCCACTTCGATCTACATGACCTAAAAGGTTAAGCATGGATTAGAAAGATTTGGGACTTTAAACTTTTTTTAGCTTTTGCACGATTTGGGACTTTAGACTTTTTTTTAGCTTTTGCACCAGTCTTAACATATTTGGATCTATTATTAACATCAAATAGCAAATTGATGTGTTATGTAATTAAACAAAAGTGATTCATTATTACTACATTGTTAATGGATGTGTAGTGTCATGTGGATTCAGCAATAAAGGTCTATAAGATTTGATATAATCGTTTAATTACATAACTTTTTCTTTACAAATTCTGGTAAAACAAAGTAGATCTTGACACTGTTATATATGGCTAGTAGATATGTAAAAGAGCAAATTGGTTTCCTGTTTGCAAGATCACAAACAAGTCAAAATTTAATTTTTTCCAACACTCGTATCTCTCTTTGAACAAATATACACATTAAGAATAACCTTGTTATTAGTTAGTAGTTTATAACTATTTGTTTATGAGATATTTGTGAATCTGTAGACATGTAAAATCAAGAAACATATAAAAGAGATATGGAACATAGAAAATCAGAAGGTCATGAACCAGTTGAAGAAACACAACAAACATGATTATAATGAGAGCAACTCCTTTTGACAATCTAAATTCACCATGAATATAAAATACAGCTATGTGAATAATAAAAATAAAACATTAAAATAGTTGGTAATTAAATAAAATTGAAAGATCACTCGTTCAAACATGCAAGGACAAAATCAAACACTCAAGATGTCATTACTGGTCATTGAAATACCCAAAGCACCCCGACAAATTAGTCAAAACTAATCCTGTATTTATCAAGCCAACATCTGTAAAAAAATAACATATCCCCCAAATGGGATGTCGGATATCCGTAATATCTCCTCTTGATGAGCTGAAGTTTGAACTGATTCATCTTTTTAATCCATTAAGCACTTCATAAAAAAAATTAACACACGCCAACTCAAACACATGTTGTTATGGTGTTATTACAAAAATCAAAAGAAGAAATTTACCTATATGTTTTAGAAAAAAAGGTATAATAACCATTTACTCTTTCAAACAGTTCATTCGGTCCAAAATGGAAATAAACAATAAACAAAAGGGTATAGCTTTTATTCTCATTCACATAGTTTATTTAGGCGTGATATATTAAAATATTAAACATTGAGAAAACTTGACAAATATATTACTTTTTCCAACATTGGTTTCATAAAATTTACGTGACAATACATATAAGTAATCTGGCATTACATATGAGTAGCTGAGACTTGAATACTTTTTGCATCGACTTTGAATTAGAATATTTGTTAAATTAATTAACCATGATTTTAATGACAATATGATACCTCTAAGGTTCGACATTCAAACAGTTTTGAAAGTCAATATGAAATGCTTATATTTCTTGAAACAAACCAACATTCATTGCATTTTCTATTCAAAATCAAAAAAAGTTTGTAATATAAGAGCAACAAAAAAAAAACACAAATATAAACAACTTTCAAATCGCAAGCCAGTAATTAAAACAAATTCTAGATACTAAGGTGAAAGTACTTGGCATCAGAGATCAAAACAGCCGGGTTTAATGAATATGATTAACTTAATCTTTCCAACCAAAGACATCATTGTTGGTTGTTGACTGATAACATTAATAAAACTCATCCAAGTAATTCACTCAAGAACTTACAACCAGACTACCTTATTCACATGAATCCCATGCCAAATTGCTTTTTCATTATTCTAAGACCTCAATTAAAACTATCACTACCATCTGATAAGTTAAACAGAAAAAGCATCTTAAAGCATCATAAACTACTAACTTCTTAATTGCTTATAAAGACAAAGGAAAGATAAAATATCATATTAGTAGGAGTTTTTAAGTAACATAGAAAGATAGTAAGAGTTCCTCATGAGACGTAAAAAAATTATCATGGAAATAGAACATAATATCATTATAGAGATGCAATTTGGTTTTACTTGATGGTCGGCATAGGTAATAATTAGGAACTTAATGCAATCGAAAGAACTTGCGATATTCAATGCAATCCACACAATAAAACCCTACATAATCAGAAATTGACTTACAAAATTTAAGAAAAATCACAAAATATAAGAGGGGAGAACCTGTGGCAGACTACGAAAGCAGGAAATTAGGGCACCAAATGATTCGAACAAAAGGGAGATTTTGATAAAAAGAAAGGGTTGAAGAATAGTGTTAAAGCCGCAAGTCATTAAATCACCTAAAGGGTCCTTCCAATTCCATCCTGAAACTGCAACAACACCAACCCTGCAAAACAACAACTCCCGAAACATAAATTTCTCTGTGCAAAATAAATAAAAAATGTAAAATTGGTTAGGATATAAAAAAAACCTTGAGACCATGTAATCTGAAGAATTTCTTTCATCATCGGGCTTGAACTGCCCCACGCTTTGAAGCATCTTACATAAGACCTTGAATAAAACATTAGCGATGATAATAAACGATGACAAAGAGAGAATGTGTATGGCAGACTGAAAAGAAATCAAGACAGACTGATCATGAACGGAGAGAAAGGTTATATATATACCCTTTGTGTTCATGAAGCGTATGAAAGGTTGCATCGATTCAATGCATTCTTTTGCTGGAACTGGAAAAAAATTGCCGGTTCAACTTAATCCCTTTCCATTGTGCCGTCGTATGAAAGGATGCGAAGTTAGATGAAGCGGAAGAGGAGATCTGGTTGCGGTGATGAAGAAGGAAGAGTAATGAAGTCCATAGGAAGTGGTTGAGTACGTTTGAAGAAGAAAGGGTATGTTAGAGGAGATCTTATTACAAAATTGGGGGAATATGGGAGTAAGATGGTGAGGCGATTCATATGAATCTCCATTGAATTTTTTTGTGAGGTTTTCACGAAGTGAAGAGAGGGACAAGAAGAAAATTTTATCTTTGTGTTTTTGGTTCCAATGCAAAGAACATATCAAACATTTGAAATATTAAATATGCAAACTAACCTTGATTGAAAACGTGGAAGCGGTGGTGGAACTCGGCCAACCCTAACCTGTGTAAATCTAATGTTGGCGAGAGAAAAAAAATCACAAACCACGCTTGAAATTTGAATGAGTCTCAAACCACAAAATCACAAACCCAATAAAGATATAGATCCTGTTAAAGAAAACATTAACGATGATAATAAACGATGAGGAAGAGAGAATGCCTACCACAAACTAAAAGTTAGTCGAGACAAACTGATACTAAATGGATAGAATAGGGTATATATATACCCTTTGTGTTCAAGAAGCGTTGTATTAAGGGTTGTGTCGATTCAATGCATCATTTTCTGGAACCCGTAAAAAATTGCCGATTCACCTTACTCCTTTCGATTGTGGCGTCGTTCCAATGTTGGGTGACGTGTCGTCATTGGAACACTATACACGCTATTTAGACTGCACCAGAATAAAAGGATGTTTATATATATATATATATATATATATATATATATATATATATATATATATATATATATATATATATATATATATATATATATATATATATATATATATACTAGTTTATAACCCGTGGGAACCACGGTTATAAAATTAATTAAACTTTTATAATAAAAAACTCAAAATTATTAATCAGTTATTTTAAATAAATTATTAATTTAAAAGATATTTTTATTAGTTATGTGAAATTATAATCGTTGATTCAAATAAATATGTAAAATTAAATTTTAATATATATTAGACATTTTTTATTTGTGAATTAATGAAAATACTAATATAAAATTCAAATTTAAATTTAAAATAGAGAATAAATACATTGACAAATAGCATCACATTAATGAGGAGGTGTAATAAATTTAAAATGGAGAACTAATAAATTGACAAGTGGCAAAACATTAATTAAGAGGTCTAATATGGTGACGCATGGCAAAAACCTACTCTTTTATTAGTATAGGAATATATATATATATATATATATATATATATATATATATATATATATATATATATATATATATATATATATATATATATATATATATATATTCATGTGAGACGGCCTAATTTTGTGAGACCGTGAGACGCATTTTTTTATTTATTTTTATTTTTTTTAGTTAATTCAAGTTCCGAAAATAATATTTAAAAAAAGAATTTTTGGATTTTTCCATTTATTTTGCATTTTAAAATTATTTTTTAGAATATGTACAGTGTAATATTCTATTAGAATATTTCACGTATTTTTCAAAAAAGTAGATTTTTTTTATTTTTTTTAGTTAATTCAAGTTCAGAAAATAATATTTTAAAAAAGAATTTTTAGATTTTTTCATTTATTTTGCATTTTAAAATTATTTTTTAGAATATGTCAGTGTAATATTCTATTAGAATATTTCACGTATTTTTCAAAAAAAAAACGGAATTTTTTAAAAAAAAATTTATTATTTTTATTTTTTAAGTTAATTCAAGTTCCGAAAATAATATTTAAAAAAAGAATTTTTGGATTTTTGCATTTATTTTGCATTTTAAAATTATTTTTAGATTTGGTCTCACGGTCTCACAAAATTAGAATGGTCTCAAATGAACCTGAACCAATATATATATATATATATATATATATATATATATATATATATATATATATATATATATATATATATATATATATATATATATATATATATATGTAAAGATGTCACACCCCAAAACCGATAACGGCGGAATACGTTGCGGGGTGGATGACGTAGTGAACAGTATCATCACAATTGCATAATAGTAGAAACAAGAAATATACAACCATTGCATTACATAGTGAATTTAATTACAAGTGTGTTTTGTAATGTTTAACAATCACCCAAAAGTAAATCAAAAATAAGAGATGGGTCTTGTGTGCTCCACCTTCTCCAAAATGCTGCGTCTGTACCTGTCTATCTTTGACCTGAAGATACAAGTTATTTTGAAAACGAATATCAGCATAAAGCTGGTGAGTTCATAAGAGTTTAGTGTGAGTTTTAGTATACAAAGCATTAGTACGAAAAATGTGTCATTTACATTCTTAAATAATAGAACCTTAGAAAATCTCATATTTTTCCAGAAAATACATTGTAGGTGACAATCTGTGAAAAGTATGCATTCTTCATTTCTTTGAAACAGTTTATTGTAAACGTATATTGGGAAAATCTCCAAATAATAATTGTGATAAAATAGGTTAAGCCTGTAATCAGTGATAGAGGTGCAAGCTTCTTTTAGTGGTAGATACTTACTTACTTCGGGATGCAGTTAGCATTTAGTGTAGTAATTTTTGTGTAGTTATAGTGTATTCCTTGTACATACTAATAGTGAGAATATTAGGGGATCCCATGACCATCCCGGTCATGCACTGTATAGTGAAGTAGTGGCATCCCTGGGCCTGCACGGCGCGGACTGAAATTAACAGTCGGGATGTAATAGCGTCTGCCCCGTATAGATCTATACATGTAGTGTCGTCTTCCTATCGGAAAACTCCGGGCGTAGTGGGTAACGAATAGAGTATTTCGTAGTGGGTTCGTGTATTATTGTTTGTTTAGTGTTTTCTCTTTTGTTATAGTGTAGTCATCTTTTAGTATTGATCATAGTGTATTCTCTTTCGAGGGTATTATCTGGTAATAGTGAGTATTTTATTGTAAAGAGTAGTGACTTTAGCGTGTAGTAGTAGTAACAACATTAACTATACCTATTATAGTTAACTTAGTGTGGATGGTTCTCGACATGTAATGACTTTAGTATTAAGTGAAAGCAGTAACATTCGTATCCCGTACTGATATACATGTTATATAACTAAGAAATCAACGACAGTCGGACAGATAACTACTATCCTAAGCCCACAATCAAACAAGAACAGGAAATAAGGCGAGATATCGGTCCTAAGTCCTCCAAGTCTTACTTATATAAATATATCAGAGTGGTTACATTTCATAAGTAAATTTGAATTAATAAAAGTATTTTTCCAAAAGAACAATTAAAATCTGGCTTACTGTTTAAAGATAGTTTGAAAATATAAAACCCGTTTATAAGGCATAGGGACAAATCACATGTGATTTGAACTAAGGGTAGTGAATCACATGTGATTAATCCTTGTAATGCGGAAATCGTTCTGTAAAACTTTACATAAACATTTATAAGCAACTTGTATCTCCCCCCTAAAACATTTAAAACATTTGAAAGGTTCATTAAAGGGGTATGAACTCACCTGAAATCGTGAAAATCGGGTGAATCGGGTAAAAGTGTCAACTGAGCGTTTGGTACCAAATAACCACTTGAGCACCTTTTAGGACCCTAATGTCATACGAAATATGTATTTTACAAGAAGTTAATCATCTTATGCTTTTCATTAAAGTATTTGGGCATTCTAGCATCGTTTTCGGGGTTTTATGGCCTAGAAAGGGTTCCCGGGAGTGGTACAAGGCCATGAATGATTTACGGGAGGGTCCATGAGCTCACTCTCTTAGAGTTTATGGCCTAAAAGGCCATCCTTTGGGAGTTTACGGTCGTAAGCCCCCTAGGCTTGGCCGTAAACTCATATGGCACTCCAAAATGTATGTTTAGGGCCTTATCTCACTTCCTTAATTTAATGGTATGTGTTTTGGACTAAGAGGGAGGGATTAAACCCTTAATTTGTGACATTTTTGGGGAGTTTACGGCCAAGACTTGTTCTTGGGCCATAAACTCCATTAAGTCCTTCAAGATGTATGTCTTAATGGTACAACATGGTCTCATACACCTTAGATAAATCCTAGAAGGCCCTATAATGAGTTTTGGGACAATTTGGCATGAACTTTTGGGGAGTTTACGGCCCAAGAACATCCTTGGCCGTAAAATCTTCATTTTGTTCCCAAATGTGAAGTTTAATGGTACAACAGACTTCCAAAGGCCTTAGCTAAATTCCTTACAAGCACTAGAGTAGTTTAGGGACTTGTTTGACACAAAAACATGGGTGTTTACGGCCCAAGCTTAGCCTTGGCCGTAAACTCCTCTTTTTGTTTTCAAATGAAGTTGTTTGATGCATTTACGCCTTCCTTGGTGTCAAGTCCAATTTATCAAACATCCTAGAAGAGTTTTTGGGGCTTTAAACATAGATTTATGGTGGTGTTTGAGGTGTTTACGGCCTAAGCACAAGCTTGGGCCGTAAACTCCTTTTTAAGCATCAAATCCTTGTGTTTTAGTGTCCAAACTCTTCTAGATATATGCCTTAATTAGTATGCTAACTTAAAAGAAGGAAAAACTTGGTCTTTGGCATGATTTTGGGGGTTTACGGCCTAAGGAGCTTCTTAGGCCGTAAACTCCTTTTTGGTCCTTGATTTCTATGATTTTGGCCCCTAAATTCAATGAAGTATGTCTAGATTAAGATAGAGGATGAGTACTTACGTTTAGAAGTCGGAAATTAGTGGAATCGGGGTCGATTTCGAGTATAGAGAGAGAAAGTAGAGAGAGAGAGTAGATGTGTGCTAAAAGAGTGTTCAAATGTTGTGCACACCCATTGCATATGTCTCGGGTATCGCACCCGATACACGGCTACCCGATGTTTAAAGTTAACTGGGTTAAAACTTTTTACCCGGGTGAAGTGGTTGAAAAAGTAATACAACTCTATTAGGTTAAACGGGGTTACACATACGAGTTATATTTCTTATGATAATGATCACGACATGCATATAACTAGATATTCCGTTATTGACGATTCCAAATATTACATAAAATAACGCATAGTGACGCATTCCATTAGTGAAAATGGGATTTGTAACGGGAATAGATTTGGGGTTGTCACAAAAGGTTCAAATGAGAACCAAAAAAGATTAAGAACCATAAGAACTATTTACTTCTAGTTTATAGTTAAGAGTATATTTTTCATTTTTCTAAAATACATGTTTATAAATATTAAAAAAGACATATTTATCTAACAATTATTAAAAAAATAGTGGTATGAACGTAAATAACAACAGATCTTATCCTAGTTTCACAAACAAATAATAATATCTAAAAAGTATATCTGATTCATTTGCTCAAAATTCTCAAGAACATCAACTTTGCATGTCCCTCCCTCTTTCTACCACCAACCTCCAGTGGTTGCTACCGTCGCCAATGTCGGACCACCATCGGCTCACCAGAATAGAAGATTGCACTAGCTCCGCCTCCCGATCTGTGATTTCTGCACTAGATCCACCATTAACGTCTTCCTCCTCCATCTCGAGATATATGATTTGTCTCGGTAATCACCACTACCGACGACCGCAACACCACCGACACTAGGCAAGGCTAGATTACGAACTCTGATGTCCGACGATGCTAGAACTACGAGTAATGGCAAGCATCAATGACAAATCTATGAGCTAGACAAACGAAAATTATCCATAACAGTCGCCTCCTTCAAGATCTATTTCATCTTTAATCGCCTCAAGCCACCTAGTTCGTATCCAAATACCACCGCTGCTGCTACTCTGGTGCCTTACATATCTTGTTCAAATTGAAAGCGAAAAAGTCGAAAAATTATCTTACTTTGTGGCTGCTGGGGAAGAAACAACTTCAAAACATCTTTGCTGCATGAGAGGGGGAGTTTCATTTTTGCATATAAGGCATCCTCCTAGATCCTTAGCCCTAATCTAGCATGCAGTTCTCATAATCATATCATATCATATCATATCATATCATATCATATCATATCATATCATATCATATCATATCATATCATATCATATCATATCATATCATATCATGTATGGGTATCTTGGGGAAAACTTACTCTAGCTCGGCCGATTGCACGCATCACACACTTTGTTCTTCTCAAAGTTTTTTTCTCTTTTCAGATTCTTTTCAAACTCCTTTTATAAAATGGTTTTACTTTTGAAAACTTTCATACCAAGCCCTTAGTTTGAGTTCAGACACACCCGAGAGTATGTTCGAATCCCTCAAACCAAGGCTCTGATACCAACTTGTAACATCCCAAAATTCAAGGCCAAAAATTTCATTTTTAAACACATTATTATATAAAACCATCAGTATAAAAACATTCATATTAATATCTCATGTCAAAACCAAAGTGTCAATAATCAAAACAAATTATCATAAAACCATATCAGAGAGTAATCTCAAAGATCTCATGTGCGGAAAACATAGTGTGATGCGCTGCGATGAAGTCGGCTCCTTTCCTTTGAAAACGAGTACCTGAAACCAAAACTGTAAACCGTAAGCACAAAGCTTAGTGAGTTCCCCCATCATACCACATACCATACGATTATATAACATACATGTATTGTCAGGCATATCTGGGTGCCCGACCTATCCCTTCGGTCCTCTCGACCGGATACTACCTTGCATATCTGGGTGCTAGCCTCCCCTTCGGTCCTCTCGACCGGATACTGCCTAGCATACCTGGGTGTTGGGCTTCCCTTCGGTCCTCTCGACCAGATACTGCCTAGCATATCTGGGTGCTGGCCTCCCCTTCGGTATCTTTCAACCGGTAACCGGGGACTATTTCACCCCTAACACTACCACATAAAAGCATAGCATAAACACATAAGTCATATACTGCCTAGCATATCTGGGTGCTGGCCTACCCCTTCGGTCCTCTCGACCAGATACTGGGGGCTATTACACCCCCTACTACTACCACAAAATATCATATCACATATATCATACTCTGTCTAGCATAATTGGGTATCAATCTACCCATTCGGCCCTATCGACCGGTAACCGGGGACTATTTCACCCCCTACTACCACTATCACATAACATCATATCATGCTAGCACATACACATAACAGGTAGTAGCAAACATAGACAATTGTCACAAAGACAATCATCTAACAACAACTCCTACTGGTGGGACGACATTGTGGTTGTAGACCCACCTCTACTGGAAGGTAACTCGCCTCACACTGCTGAAATCCCGTAGACACAATCCCACACTGCTTGAAGAGAATTGTTATCGAGAATTAAGATTCGAAACAATAGATTTGAATGATGAAAGATGATGAACACACGAAGTAAATATTAATCAGATCTCGTTTTATTAAGACTGATTACAAAGTAAGCTGAAGAGAAATATTGTGTTTCGATATCATCTGTCTACTTCAAGCCTAAGTCCCTATTTATAGGGAGCATACAAAAAATATACTAAGTCTATACATTGACATTCGCATGCTACACTTCGCATTTAAAATTGACTTAGTAAAATAACATACAAAATGAGAATCATTACAAGACACACTATTCGACTTTTACAACTAACATCTACATTCTCCCCCTTTGTAAACAGTCGATACAATTCAACTTAAAAGCTTTTGAATTGCAGAGTGAATCGTTCTTCGCACTTCTCCATACCAGGAGATCACCTTCTTCAAGTCCTTCTTGTCACCTTCATTATTTTTCTTGCAGTTATTCATACGTACAATGAAGTGCGTATATTGCGAAGAATTGTATCTTTCAATCTCTGAAGCTTTGAACAAGAACTTCTTCGGTTTGCATTTAGTGTCTCTTCCCGAAAACACCATGCCAAATGGTTTAAGGCATATCTCACCCACAACATACTTCGACAGAGCTGATTGTGTCAAAGTATCTTCCCATGGAACTTTCACTTCTCTTCCTAGCACATTCGCTAACTCCTCATCAGTAAGTGCCAGACAATCGAAGTAGTTGTCGATATAAGTCTTCACATGTGCGAATCCGACTTTAAACACTTCTGTTTCTGAGCCTTTGAGTTTGTTTTCTTCCATGTGCGTCAGAATAAGAGCTACTTGAATGAGATCGTTGCAGTTCATCAACGGAAAATCAGCAAATGTGAAGTCGTACTGTTTGTTGTCAGCTCTGATGACAAAATATCGAAAGTTTTTGAGGCATGTCTTCAAACAGAACATCCTTCTTTATTGTTAGCACCTTCTTGATCTTCATCAGGGACCAAACTTCATCAGGATTCTTCCCAAGAACAGCATGAAATCTGATTTTCATGTGAGTATAATCATCCGGATTATCGAATTTCTCACTGATCTTGTATTGAGCTGTGATGAACAGCATTTCATTAATTGGGAAGTCCAGCTGACACTGATCTGAGTTCGCAATGTCGTAACTTCTTTTGGACTTCTTCTCGAACTCATACATCTACCTTCCTACAACTTTAGACTCTATAGTTTCGTAAGAGTAAAGTTTTGCAGGATCACCTTTGTTCATGGAGGGAGGATCACTTGCTCTTTGTCTCATTATGCTCTGGACTTGTCTCATTCTTTCTAGTTCAGCCTCAACATCAGCTTTTATTTCCTCCTTCGATTTTTCATAGAGGATGCCTTTTCCTTTTCCTATTACATCTTTCTGAGGTTGAGAGCTAGAACCTCCTTCGTTTCCTCCAATAACAATTCCCTTGGAAATTGTTTTTGTGGTTATTGTTGTTGAAGAAATTGGTTTAGTAGGAATTGGAAGAGTTGCAACCAGTTGAGTCGAGATGACTTTTCCTACTGTTTTGGCTTCACCTTCTTTGCTTCGACTTTTCTCTCCCCCTTGCGCCCCTGTGAAAACAGGTGGAGCACCCTTCGGAAGTAAAGAAGTAAAGTTTGAAAGCGGAGCAAGAGCTTTCTGTATAGCTTGTTCTAAAGTGTTAATCTTTAGAGACAAGAATTCGGGAGTAAGAATTTGCGAAGATGTTGAGTGCGAAACTGCTGATTTGAGCTCAGTGACCAATTTGATCAAGTGATCAAACTTCTCCATGGTAGCAGCTTTCTGATCTTCAACAACAGGAATATTGTTGAGTTTGTGGAGTTGAGACGAAATTTCCACAATTTGCTTATGAAGATCTTCTTGTCTCGTATGCACATCTTAAAGATCCTTCGCAAGGTCAGACTTCAATTCCTGAATTTTGAAGTTGACATCCTCACGAACTTTCTTAACGTCTTGTACAAGAAGAATATATCTTTCTTTTGTAGCAGCTTTAAGGTCTTTAACTGCAGACGTAAAATTGTTCCCTTGTGCTTGCACTCGTAGCTCATTGTTTTTATTGGACTGGTCTACTTTTTCCATTATTCTCTTCTCAGCTCCTTTGATCATAACATCCACCTCCATTGCTGAGATTGAAGACATTCTCCCAGAATCGGCTTGCGATTGGATAATGGCCTTCAACTTTTGATTCAAGATTTTAAATTGCTTTCCTGTCATCAGCATATGATCAGGAATGTCTTCTTCATCGGAATCAAAAGAAATGTCATCGAGAACACCTCCAAAAGCACCTCCTTCGACTTCAGGATCAGACATTTGTTGCGAAGGTGGAGGATTCTCAGGTGATTGAGATGGAAAAAGGGTGGTGAATGGGTTCTGAAGGGCATGATCAAAAATAGATGAAGTGGTGGATAATGTGGTGATAGGTAAGGATGTTTGAAGTGTGGATGCAACACTCGGGATAGGTGCCCCCGTATCAGATACGTTGACAACCATATCCGAAATAGGTACCTCCTCAGTAACTGACTTGGTAAGAACTATTTCGAGTGGTTGGGTTTGTGAAATAGTAGTGGAAATTTGCTAAGGTTGAGAGATTGGTAAAGAAACAGTTACCATTGTTGTGACAGGTGGTGTTTCTGGAACAATTTCTTCGTCTGATGATTCATTGCGAATCACCATCTTCCTCCTCTTGCCCAGCGTGCGTTGCATGTTTTTCGCAACATCTTCTGCACGTTGACGTTTCTTTCCAGGAGACACTGGGGCAGGAATACTGTGAATAGTAACTCCTTTACTACTCACTTCCGCTTTGCGAATCTGTTTTAAAACCCCAGACTTGGAAGGTAAAACATCCTTCTTCAATACTTCATCTTGCACAATTGGTGAAGATGAACCCTTCGCAGGTTTCTTGCTTCCCTTCTTCTTCTTCGACGGAGTAGCAACGTTGGGTAATACACCTGTCTGATCAGCAGTATAGATGTTTCGCAAATATCTCACCAACACTTTGTGAGTGGGAGACACTTTGCGAAGCATCGCACCCGGAATGCGAGCCACACGAATAAAAATGGCTTCGTCATCTTCAACCACTTTGGGAAATTGGTAGAAAGAAAATTCAGCAACTTCGACATCTTGCACTATTGGAATAGCTTCTTTCTCGTAAACTTTCTCCAAGATCAAACTCCAGTATCTGACACAAGATATCCCCTTCTCCGAATTCGTGTTTTCTAGACTTTTCACAAATTCCTTCCACAGTTGCGTTGCATAGTCGACATTGATGTCATAGTAGATACCCATTACCATGGCATACACTTCGACTCTTTCTCTATCTAAACCGACTGATCTTCCTGTAAGACACCATAGAAAGATTCCGAAAAGAAAATTCCAGATACATGGCAATCCCGACTTCCGGAAGTCACTAATCTTCTCCAACTCCGGTTGATGTCCCATTTCATTGAACATGTGAATGATCTGGGAGTTTACAAGTTTAACAAAGGGTGGGTTGTTTGGAATCTGCAAGAACTCCACGAACAAATTCTTGGACAGTTTGACCCTCTTGTTGTTGATGAGATTGAAGGTAATCACATCCGCCGTGTGATTATATGAAGCGGTGGAAGCAGCACGAGATAACCATATCATCGGAACTGGGAATGATCGGAACATGGCAGTTGATAACGGTGATCGTTTCAAAGCCACAATGAGCATCTTCAAGTCTTCTAGATACGCGGAAACGTTGGGATCAACTTGGTAATTTGTGCTTTGAATCTTCATAAGTGATTGAGAAAGGACTTCATCAGTGTTTGAGTTTGTGGCTGCCATTGTTAGGGTTTGAAAGAAATTAGAACTTTTGATCAAGATGAAAGCTTTGAAGGTTTGTGAGAATTCTTGTTTGCGTAACCGTACACAGTGTTCTTGATCCCCCTTTTATAGGTTACTCAAAAATGATTTGAAATTAAAGCGGGATGCATTTAATGTTATCCGATGTGGCACCTTGAATCTCGGATCATTACTGTAAAAGATTACTATGCAGTAAAAAGTAACTGTCACATCTCCTCGAAAACCGGATAGAATACCAACCATTTTGAGTATACAGCCTGTCAAGTATCCGTTATAGAATCCGAACCGGTAAAACCCTTCGCATGGAAGCAAGGCTCTTTCACTTTTGGGATTTAAAGCGAAGTCATATGCCAGACTTGCGAAATCATCAGTCTGAGTTGGTTTTACTCAGAACCTCAAGGATTTCGTGTGTGCATTGTGCCAATGAAATAAGATAAGAATCAAGAAATTTTGGAATGTGGTGATGTTAAAAAAAATTAATTTGACATGAATGCAGAAAAACCCCAGGCAAAGGTTGCTTCGTTAATCATCAAGAGAGATAATCAACAGCTTGTGTAGTTTCCCGTGAATTACAATCGAATACTTGTAAAGAAGTATCAAAGGGCTTCTTTTAAAAGTCATTTTGGGTTGGTTTGAAATTTCATTACATATCAGCCTTAACATAAGGTGAGAAATTGTAAATGAAATTACTTGTTTGACCAGTATAGTCAGTAACAAGTTGGCTTGTGAAATATTTATCATGACAAGAATTTTCGAATGAAACTTACACTGAAATCATATTCAAAAGAAAATTTGTTTTGGATCTTGTTGGGTAACAAACATTCTTGGTTGTAAATATTTGATCAAGACCACGCATGCGAATTGAATATGATTTGAAGTTTCGAAATTTGTGATACTGAAACAAAAGTTTCGTAAAAATCTGGAACAAAGTTCCCCGTTAATTCCTTAAAGATGTATGATTTTTGGGTTTCACTTTCATCACGGACTCATGATGTTAGATCTTAAACACAGAGTTGTGATTTGTCTAGGTTTTGATTGGTTTGATCAAAGACCTCAAGGACAAATCTTTTTCAAAAAAAATTTTGGAGTGTAAGAACTGTTTGGTTTAAAAAAATTGTTTAAGAATCGAATTGTACCTCTGTTAGTATATGGACAAAATAGAAAACTCTTAACTCATTTGAGAAGAGTAAGGTAGCTCTTGTTGATTTATGCGAATACAAGCCTTGTTGGGTAGAAATGTTCATAAGATAATTTCATCAAGGCTTTCATTTCTCACACATAGAATCATTCGAGGCTTGAGGTCTACATACAGCAGCATGCTTCTAGGGACATCCTAACTAGTTTGTAAAAGAAATTTAATACCTTCCCACAGAAACACAAATGTATGACCTCTTCGCATTGTAGCCCTGTATATTCTCAACACACATTTAAAAAAAAAACAAAGAAAACAAAAATATTTTTGTGATTTTGGAATTTTTCAAAAATGAAAGAACAAAAAAAATAAAATCTTTTTGTATTTTTGATTTTTCAAAACTAAAACAGTATATGTAAACCTTACCATAAGGATTTTGAGCCAGCTGCGAAAAGATATGGTTGCGAAGCCATGCGAAGCCTCTGAATGAACAGTAACTTCTGAATGATTTTGACTCTTTGCGGCTGAACAAAACCTTTATTCTTGTGTTGACGAAAGGGAATTCGCATTAATCATCCCCAAACCTGCTAAAATTCGAACAAATGATTCTTCATCAAGAGGTTTTGTAAAAATATCAGCAAGTTGTTCAGTTGTTTTGACAAAATGAATTTCAATATTTCCATCTTCCACATGATCTTTAATAAAATGATATCGAAGAGCAATGTGTTTTGTCTTTGAATGTTGTACTGGATTGTGACAAATGCGAATTGCACTTTGCGAATCACAATACAAAGGAATCTTTTTCATGTTTATTGCATAATAACGAAGTTGACTCTGAATCCAAATAATTTGCGAAGTACAAGCAGCCGCAGATATGTATTCTGCCTCAGCGGTTGAGATAGCTACACAAGTCTGTTTCTTTGATTGCCAGCTTACTAACTTTCCATCCAATAGTTGACATCCACCAGTCGTACTTTTTCTGTCCAAAGTACATCCTCCTAGATCGGAGTCTGAAAAAGCTTGAATGAAAAATCCTGTTTTCGCAGGATACCAAAGTCCTAATGAAACAGTTCCCTTGAGATAGCGAAAAATATTTTTCACTGCAGTCAAATGAGGCTCTCTTGGATTAGCTTGAAATCTAGCACAACAACAAACCGAAAACATAATATCAGGTCTACTTGCAGTTAAGTACAATAAATACTCTATCATGCTACGATAGATTGTTAGATCAACAGCAGGAGCATCTAACGAAGGAGTGAGTCTTGTTCCTACTGCCGTAGGTACTCTGAGCTTTGTGCTATTTAGCATTCCAAACTTTTCAAGCAAGTTCTTCGTATATTTTTCTTGATTGATTAAGATTCCTTCTCTGTTCTGTCTTATATTTAAACCAAGAAAATTATTAATTTTTCCCATCATGCTCATTTCAAACTGACTTTTCATTAAATTTTCAAATTCAATTGACAATGCTGGATCAGTTGAACCAAAGATAATATCATCAACATAAATTTGAACAAGCATTAGATGACACCCAACTTTCTTGCGAAATAATGTGGGGTCAACTGATCCTTGTTTAAATTTAGATTGTTTCAAGAAATTTGTAAGTGTTGCGTACCAGGCCCTTGGTGCTTGTTTTAACCCATATACAGCTTTGTCAAGGACATACACATGATCAGGATATCACTGTTTACAAATCCTGGTGGTTGTTCAACATACACTGTTTCTTCTAGTTTTCCATTTAAGAATGCACATTTAACATCCATTTGATAAACATCAAAGTCATTGTGAGCTGCATAGGCTAAAAATATGCGAACTGCTTCAAGTCTTGCAACAGGTGCAAATGTTTCTTCATAGTCAATGTCTTCTTATTGCGAATAACCTTTTACCACTAGTCTTGCTTTATTTCGAATAATATTGCCATCTTTTTCGGTTTTGTTTTTAAAAATCCATTTTAATCCAACAATTGAAACATCAGAAGGTTTAGAAACTAATCTCCAAACCTTGTTTCGTTCAAATTCAGCCAATTCAGATTGCATAGCAACAACCCAATCTGAGTGTTCCATAGCATTCTTGACTGTTTTTGGCTCTATTTTCGAAATAAAAACATTAAACATACAAAGTTCTTGGTTTGCATTCAGTACCTCATTTTTCGCATGAATTTGAGCTCTAGTCAACACACCTTCTTGTAGATTTCCAATTACCCATTCTTTTGGATGATTTCGTGTCCATTTCTCGAGTGGTGGAAAATTTGGATCAAATTCTAATGGTGCATCTTCAAACATATCTTCATTTTCAGATCCTGCAACAGAAAAATTATCATTAACTTCATGAAATTTTTCATTATTATCAAGATTAATTGTCTCTGTTTCATCATGCTCCCCCTCAACATGATCTGTATCTTGATATTCTTGTCGATTTTGTGAATGCTCCCCCTCAACTTGATGTTCTTGTTGATTTTGCGAAGGCTCCCCCTCAACTTGATGTTCTTGTTCCCTATGAACATCTGATGTGCTTTCACAAGTTATCGTTGATTCATCAGTATGTTTTGAGGATTCTGATGTTTGATTATCAGGAGCATTATTTTCTGCATCAATGGCCCTGTCAGGAATTCCAAAAATTAAGTCATAATCAAAATCATTGATTTCAGAATTATCAATTGGATTATGTGAATCTACAAGTATTGGTTTATTATCAAATTTACTATCAATCTGTTTAAGATAGTAATCATCAAATGTTAAATTGAAAGTTTCTTCAATTTTTCTTGTTCGTTTGTTTAGCACTCTGTATGCAACTAAATTCTGTGAATATCCTAAAAAGATGCCTTCATCAACTTTAGCTTGAAACTTGGACAAATTATCTTTTAGATTCATGATAAAGCACCTGCAACCAAAAACATGAAAGAATTTTACATTAGGTTTCCGATTATTGATTATTTCATATGGAGTAACATTAAATCTTCGATGAATGAATGATCGATTCTGAGTAAAACATGCTGTGGACACAGCTTCTGCCCAAATATATTGAGGTAGATTCGCATATGTTAACATGGTTCTGGTAGCTTCGCATAGAGATCGATTTCTTCTTTCAACTACACCATTCTGTTGTGGTGTATATGGTGATGAAAAATTATGTGAAATGCCTTTGCTTGTGAGAAAACTGTCAAGAGTTTGATTTTTAAACTCAGAACCATTATCACTTTTAATTTTTCGCACATTCTTCTTCAGACTAACTTCAATCTTTTTGATAAAATCAATCATCGTCTGAGCAACTTCAGATTTCAACCTGAGAAAAAACACCCACGTAAATCTAGAGAAATCATCTACAACCACTAAAATATACCGCTTTTTGTTTATTGTTGCAACAATTGATGGTCCACATAGATCAATATGAAGAAGTTCCAATGGATCTACTATTTTTGAATCTATCACAATCGGATGACCCTTTCGATGTTGTTTTCCTTGTTCGCAAGTTGCACACAAAGAATCATTGTCAAATTTTAGTATTGGTAACCCTCGAACTAAATCTTCAGTTACAAGTTTATTTATATTTCGAAAGTTCAAGTGTGACAATCTTCTATGCCAAAGCCAACTAAGATCATTGGATGCTTTTGATAGTAAACACACAGCTGCTTTTCCCACAATCGGTTTGATGTCCAGTGTAAACATATCACCATATCTTTTGGATTTGAGGAGTATTTCATTCGTCTTGAAATTTGAAATGATACTACCTTCTTCATTGAATACAACTTGATTTCCAGTACCCACAACAAGTTGTGATACACTTATCAAATTATGTTGAAGTCCTTCAACATAGGCCACTCTGTTTACTGTAAAGTTTCCATTTGTGACTTTTCCATATCCTTTCACTTGACACTTGTGATTATTTCCAAATTTGACAACTCCAGCATTTTCCAAGCTTCTGTAATCTCGCAAGTTTTCTTTCCTTCCAGTCATGTGACGAGAGCAACCACTATCAATGTACCATTTCATGTCATATTGCTCGTCACATATCATCTGCATTTATTGAAAAAATTTAGGAACCCAAGACTTTTTGGGTCCATCATTAGTAGAATGAAACAAATTTTTGGAATTTAAAAACCATGTTTTCACTTTGTTTGTAACTGAATCAATTATATCAACATCATCAGTTCTAGATTTTGAAATATAATCATTCAATAATTTTGGATTTCCATTAATTGTAATCTTATCCTTCACAACATTCGCATTTTTGATAACTGGTTTCCATTTTTGAACTGGAACTTGCGAATTATTAGATGATGCAATCTCAGTTGAAGAATTATTTGTGTACTTATCAAATGCACTTTTGATTTGTTCTTCTGAAAATTTTCCACTTTGATATTTCTTTCCTTTTCCTTCAAACCAATGATTGATCGTTCTAACATCAGATTTTCCTTTTGTATATGAAACTTTGGTTGGTTTTGATATTGAAGGATTTGGAAAATTTGGTTGTTTTGGTGAAAATTTCATTTTGACTTGAGTTGAGTTCTTCAAACTGGATGAAGTATTTGTGAATTTGCCAACATTTTGAAACTTTTGATTATTTGCAAATTTTTGCGAATTCTCAAATTTTCGATTGTTGTCATATTTGCGAACATATGGAACTTTGTCAACAGAGTTGATTTGTTTTTGAAATTTGTTCTTTTTCATCTCTTGATTTTTCATTAGACACAACTTGCCAGAATATTGCTTTTCTTGCTTTTCTTTTTGAAACATTATTTTCTGTTGAAAAATTTCCAACCATCAATTTGAATTCATGAGAGTTTAGTTTTACTTCAACCTTTGGTTTTTCATCTTTTTCAAAAACTTTGTTTGATTTTTCACCTTTAACCACCCATTTTTGTGTTGATTTTTGTTTTTGAAACACATAAGGATTTTTGGTTAAATTGTTTTCTTCTGTGTTTTGATTTGCAAAAAAACCTTCAATCGTGGACTTTTGATTATCTTTTTCAATCATTTTATTAAACTCAGGAAGAACTTTCTCAGCATTTCCAGTAGTGACAAAAACTTGATTTGGAAAAATGGTTTTATCAGTACATACAAAATTTAGATATACCACAGTGTTGGTTTCCAAATAATGTGCGCCTTTATCATTTAAAATTTTATCAAATTCTTTTGTATTTTCAAACACTTGATCAACTACAACCCTTTGAGGTGTTTCAGTTGAAACTTTCTTTTCTTCTTTATTTACATCTGTGTCATCAGATTTCCAGCTTTCAACTTCCACATTATCAAACATACAATGTTGCGAAGTTGAAGGTTTATCAATTTCATCCTCTACTATTGAATCAACTATTATTTCTTTACATTTGATCTAAGATGTGATATTAATGATTGACAATTGAGAACAATCAACCTTTTCTTCCTCTTCTATTTCACTGATTTCACTTACATTATCAGAATTTTCATCAATATCAGCATAATTCAACTGTGAGGCAAGAGTTGAATTTTCAGTTTTCTTTATGATTTTCACTTGTTCACTCTTTGTCAAACTTTCATTGACAATAATAACCAACTCATCAGCATTCAGAAATTCATCAATTTTGACAATACCATATGCATATCTATCATCAGGTATTTTGTCAAATTGAGCAATTGTGCTTTCGCAATCATAAGAAACAACATCTACTTTTTCACGTTCATACTCAAGAAAAGGTAAAAGTTTCCTATGTTGTTCTTTGCTAATATCAGAAGAGTGATGTAAAGCTGTTAATTTTGCATACAAACGTTTTGCAGAATTACAATATATGTTTCTCTGTGCTAGTAATAACCTAACATCGTTAGTAAGATTATTCCTATCACAGTCTATATTTTTGACTTGCAATTCTAATTTTTCAACTCTGCTCTTCTTTATTTCTAAATCTCTTCGTGTCTCACTAAGTTGCACATTTAATTTCTTAGCTTCATTACTAGCAGACACAATAACAGAATCAAAATAAGCCACAGTATCATCAAATGAAACAATTTCAGCATCATAAGCAGATAAAGGAATATTAAAAGATTCAAGAATTGCACGTACCTTGGTTGTCATGGGTGACTTGTCAGTGGAATTAGACACAAAACATCTCCCTGAAATGTTATCTTCGCATTCCTCAAAACTTGCAAACATTGCTCCATGTGTGGGATGCCTCATTTCTTCATCATCAGATCCTGAAGACCAGATCTGATAAGTTCCACTCTCTTCTTCAGTAGTTTCTCCCTTCGCAACCAATGACACGCATTTGGTCTTAGCTCGTAACTCTTCAATCTTCTCTGAGTAGTATGCTTCATCTTTGACTTTTTCTTTCTTCTCTTCTCTCTTTCGCAACATGCAGTTAGCTGCGAAATGATTCGCACCATTGCAATAATGACAATAGATTCCTGAATCATTACAAGACACACTATTCGACTTTTACAACTAACATCTACATTCTCCCCCTTTGTAAACAGTCGATACAATTCAACTTAAAAGCTTTTGAATTGCAGAGTGAATCGTTCTTCGCACTTCTCCATACCAGGAGATCACCTTCTTCAAGTCCTTCTTGTCACCTTCGTTATTTTTCTTGCAATTGTTCATACGTACAATGAAGTGCGTATATTGCGAAGAATTGTATCTTTCAATCTATGAAGCTTTGAACAAGAACTTCTTTGGTTTGCCTTTAGTGTCTCTTCCCGAAAACACCATGCCAAATGGTTTAAGGCATATCTCACCCACAACATACTTCTCTTCATTCGCATTTTTCTGTTTTTCATCAATTTTCTCCATCTTCTTTCTCTCATCCCCTCCAGTCCTTGTGGTAACATTCTTCGCATCATTCATCTTTCCTTTTGGATGAAAAGGCTTTTTGAAAAACTTTCTAACCCTGTTGTTTGAATAGAATGCTATAGCTTCATCATCGGAATTCATCAAAAATCCTTCATCATCTGATCCATCTTTTTCATCATTTTCTGATACCTTTGAAACTAGAGCCAAAGGACCACCAATAGCTAGTTTTGATTCTTCATACATTTCTGAGACCTCAGATTCATGTGTTTTTAGTTGATTGTAGAGATCATTCAATTTGGTTGTATCAAAACTTTGTTGATTCTTAATCATCATGCTCACACTTCGCCATTCCTTGCGAAGTCCCATAATGAAAGTTAAATTGAATTCCATGATAGATCTAGTGATACCATACCTATTGCAGCGAAACATAAGCTCATTCAGACGATCATAGTAACTTTCAAGAGTTTCTGCATCGTTTTGTCTGAATTCGTTCAGTTCAATCAGACATTGCTTCACAGAATTGATCTTCGTCTTTTCGCTACCTTGATACTTTTCTTTTAGAGTAATCCAGATGTCTTTGGCTGTTTTACAACTACGAATGTAATTGTAAACCACAGGAGGTAGAGTACCTCTTAATTCCCTCATGCACCTCTTTTCATTATCCTTCAGTCGTTTTCTTTGATCTTTAACATCAGGAGATCCAGTGGATGAACCAATTTGTTGAACATTTGTATGAGCTTGAACTGTTCCATAGATACAATTCCAAAGTTCTTCATCAATTCCATTTAAGTAATCTTCCATTATATCAAGCCCATTGATCATAGTATTCTGGAATCAACATCGGAATTTTGGTTGAAGAACCAAGCAAATGAGAGAAAGAAGTCATTGTGTTCATGTTGAAGTTCGCCATTGATGAACAAAAAAATCTCTGAAAACTTGAGAACTTGATGAATTTCAGAATTCGATCAAACGAATTGATCAAAAATCACTAATCGATTACTCGACTTAACAATTCAAATACAGAATCAATTCAAATATGAAGATCAAAAGTGATTTTCAAAACCAAAATTGCGCGGAAATTTTTGAGTAAATTTTGTAACTCAAAAAGCAAATGATTCTTATACGAAAATCAGATCTAAGTGGTTTGAATCCTGCTCTGATACCAATTGAAGAGAATTGTTATCGAGAATTAAGATTCGAAACAATAGATTTGAATGAGGAAAGATGATGAACACACGAAGTAAATATTAATCAGATCTCGTTTTATTAAGACTGATTACAAAGTAAGCTGAAGAGAAATATTGTGTTTCGATATCATCTGTCTACTTCAAGCCTAAGTCCCTATTTATAGGGAGCATACAAAAAATATACTAAGTCTATACATTGACATTCGCATGCTACACTTCGCATTTAAAATTGACTTAGTAAAATAACATACAAAATGCGAATCATTACAAGACACACTATTCGACTTTTACAACTAACATCTACACTGCTGAAGTCCCGCAGACTCAACCCCAGCTGCTGGATGACAGATTTCCGATCTGTCAATATCAAAACATCACCTAATTAATAATTGGGTCCCAACACATAACCATAAACACTTACTTTGGATAATTACATTACCCCAAGCTTGGCTTATTCAAGCCCAAGCCCCAATCCGTAGGCCCAAAGTCAACTAGCAATCAAAGCCCCACATGGCCCAATTTTCCAAATTAGGCCTAGGCCTATACATGGTCTCATTCTAAGGCCCAACATCATATACTCATTAAGGCCCAAACCTTAGCCCATCTATGGCCCAAATTTGGCCCAAGCCCCTTACATGGGCCTTACCCTAGGCCCATTAAATTACTCTAGACCATTTGCTTGATCTTGGATAGTCCATTTAATAACCCAAATCATCAAGGCCCAATAGAAAAGCCCAACAGTAAATCCAAGTGAAATTAGGGTTTCACATAAAATGATGATTAGGGTTAAGTTTCCTACTTAACCCATTAAGGACTTAATCCATTAGATTAATTTTTATCAAAGTTTATTATTTAATATCTCAGGTTATTAAATAATTCTTATGTGTGACCCGAATAGTTCTTAAAGTTAGGGTTTTATTGGCATTAGGGTTTTCCAATCCAAATATTAGCCCATTTATCAATTTGTTGGCCTTTTATGTAAATTAGGGCTTTATTGGGCCTACTAAGCCCGCTAAAATATTATTAAGCCCGTTAGGGTTTTACTGGGTCCATTAGAGTCCATTAAGCTTCATTGGGCCCATTAGAGCTCCTTTGAGCCCATTAGGGTTTCTAGCACCCCAAACGAATCAATCTCACAAGGCAAGCACACCGCCACCCGACACGGCGGCAGGTGGCGGCAGCCACCACCCTACGGTGGTGGTTTCGAGTTTCTTTCCATTATTCTATTTTTTGATACAAATTACAATGCTAAAAACTCAACTAAACACACACACTAAACAAATTAAGCACACACACAGCCGACACATGGTGGTAGCCACTACCGTGAGGTGGTGGTAGTGGTGGTTCTTGCAATTCCCGCTCAAACAAATCACACACAACATGCACTTAACAGAAATGCACACACGCACATTTTGTTGCCTGCAACTTGGAATCAGCCACCCTCTTGGTGGTGTACGGTGGCGGCAGCAAAGGATTTTACGATGGCAGCGGCGACGGCAAGGACGAACCCAACAGTAGCAGCACAGCAGTCGGAAGGACACCAGAATAGCCAAAAGCGGCAGCGAACGGCAGGAGAGGTAGACACATCAAACCTGTGGCGTTTGACAGCGGCAGAATCCCCGAAGAGGCGGCGGCAGCGGCGATTTTTGCGATAACAACCACCACCTCACAGTGGTGGCGACGGAGAATGGCGGCGGAACAGGAGAAGACGCGAGAGGGTGGCGGCCTCCATCGGGAAGGATAATAGCGACGCCACAGATGACCTCCTGTTGAACCCTCGCTGCCATGTCATCTAAGGGAGGATTCCGACTTTAATGGGATAGCATAGCGGCGACTCAGTGGTCGGACACGCCAAGAACGAAGGGTGACGGCCGGCATGGAGGAAAAGAGAGTGGCGGCTGTTGCATAGCATTAGGTTTAGGGTTTCTTCTCTCCATGCGATGAGGGAAGGAACGGATATACCCCGTATCTCTTTCAAACTTATGCCCAATTATACACTTCTAGTCCCTCCCCATCCATTCTTTTTCAAATGAACTCCAATAGTTACCATATAGCCCCTCATGACAAATTTCTTTCCATTTAGGTACATAATTTACCATTTATACCCTGTCTTCTGAAACCCCTTTTAAATCATGTCCAATAATTACCAAACGCACCCTGACTTCTAAAAAATTTTCAAATTAAATCCGGAACTGACACTTTTAACCCCTAACTTCTAAAATTATGACAATTAGCTCTTCGCCGTTTATAAATAATTATTTATTTTAGGACTACAATCAATTCATTAATTAATTTATTTATTTAATAAATAAACGGGGTTTTACACTTAAGTTGTGATTTTTTTGTTTAAACTATGAATTGACTATATTAAGTTGTGAATTTTGTGTATTAAACTGCGAATTGAGTGTATTAAGTTGTGAATTGACTGATATTAAGATGTGATTTTTTATAAATTTTTTGTTTTCTTCTGAAATATAAGATGAAAGAAGTGTTATACACAAATATGATTTTATCTAATTCTGAATAAATTTGTAAAATTTAAATTGTGAATACTTGTGTAATAAACTTTGAAAGAAGTAATGACCTATAGATCTTAAGGTATACATAAATCAAACTGTGATTTTTGTGTTTAAAAATGTGAATTGACTAAATTAAACTATGAATTTATGTTTAAACTATGAATTGACTACACTTTGTTGTGAATTCTTTATAATTTGTGTTAAAATATGAATGATTTATGTATAATTTTTTGTGCTAATTTTCTTATGAATTTATTTATTTTTTTTGTTGTATAAATTGGTAAGAATCCACTAGTTTTTATAATTGTTTTGTATTAAATTCAAAATGAGTGATTAATAGGCTTTATTAGACTGTGAATGTAATATTTAAGTTGTTAATGCATGACTTTATTTACAGATCTGTTTTGGAAGAAATGACGGCTACTATGTTATTACAGGTGGTTGGTGGCGTCATGTGGTGTTAGAGTTTGAGTTTTTGACTTCTTTGAATTAGTGAATTATTATAAAACAGTTTGTATTAAGTTGTGAATTTTTTGCATTAAACTGTAAATAGACTGTGTAAATCAATATTTTATATAATTTTGTGTTAAAATATGAGAGCATATATGGATGAAAATATTAGACTGCAAAAATTATAAGTTTGCTCTTTTCATACCAAAAACACAAAAAATTAGGATTTTAATATGTTTAATAAGAGTATCGTGTAAATATATGTATATATATATATATATATATATATATATATATATATATATATATATATATATAATACCAAAGTATACAACTTTATGTTTATGTAAAATGTAACTCTTACTGTGTTGGATTTTGAGTATTATGTAATTTATATATTGTTTAAGTAGACATTTTATCTTTTTTGATAAATATTACTTTGTGGCACACATCAAAATTATGGAATTGTGGCACACATCAAAATTATGGAATTGTAACATTGAAAAAAGGTCAAGTATTAGTTGATTCGGTGGAAACAAGTATGAAGTCAATTATTTAAAATCCTAAGGGTTATCGGAGTAGGGAGCGTCATGTTTTTAAATTTTTTTAAAGGGTTTGGATCAAGGGTGATTCGTTTCAAACCCATTCCATTAGATCTGATTACAACAATAACTTCTGACTTTATAGGTCTCTTCTAGAATAATATATTTTAAATATTTTGATTTTGGATAGGTCTTGATATCCTCCCCCCCCCCCCCCCCTAAGATGGATGATCCATCAGAGACTCCATGTAACATCCTAAAATAAGGTACATTTTATCATTCTTTGAATCTTTATCGAAAGTGTCGCATTTGGTCCCTGATAGAAAAAGTTGGCAAAACAGGTTGTACGCGGGGCGTACATATAAGTACACGTAGCGTACTCATGCAGCCTGCATGGTCGCGGAGAGCCAACTAGTACGTTGGGCATACATGTGGTACGCTGGCAGTACTAGCTCAGGTGTAAAACCCTAATTTTAAGGGTTACCCTTATTTAAGGAAAATTATGGTTTCATTTCTAGCCACCCTTATTAGCCTCCAACCCTCCCACAAACCCTAATCTCGTGTGTGTGGATTATGTGTGTGTGTGTTATTGCAAGTTTTGAGTGTTCTTGGCTCTTGTAGTTGAAGAAGAAGGTTAGAGAAGAAGAAGAAGGTGCTAGCAAGCTTGAAGACCCATCAACTTCCCACCTGTGTCCATCATTTTCAGGTATAAACCTCATACCTTGGTTAGTGTTCTTCTAGATCTCTTTGGTTTAAGATTTATGAGCTAAAAGTCCCTAAGTTTGGACCTTTTTGAATTTGGGACGCTCTAAAGGGTTTAAGTTGTCCTTTCATGCATATTAAAACATCTAGATTGACAAAAATGCTTGCTTGATCTTCCCCTTTGGCTCATGCATGAGTAAAGTAGATTAGAATGGACGAAGTGATACTTTGGGCCTTTCCTAGCCATGTAATGGCTTAAAGCCCATGAATTTATGGATTAATAGGCCTTAAATTAGTCATGTCTATAGTTGGGTTGTTTGTCTTAAAGGATTAAGACACCAACTTAGTGGATTTGGAGACTGATGGAGTACGTCGGGCATACTCCTGGCTACGTGTGACATCCCCAATTTTTACGGCTAGAAAAGACCGATTTTTTTATGCTGTGTTTTAAAATCAGAGTTATCCTTTAAAGAAAGCAGTTGCGGAATTTGTCCCAAAAACAAAATATGATAACCATTTATCAAAATACTTCTAAAAAAGAAGGTATTTTATTAAATAATAAAACCTCGGGATGTCATGTTCCGATACAGATCAAAAGCATAAACAATATAAAATAAACCTTACAACAATCATTTATAACCACTGATCTACAATCCAAAATCTCTTGTCAAGTCCACCAACTTATACTCTTATGCCATTACCTGTAATGCAAAGAAAACTGAGTGGGTCAGGTTTGGAGCCTGGTGAGCATATAGGGTTTTCAACCCACAATAATACATTTATTATATTCAATCATCAAACAATCAACCCAATTACCCACCCCCATTATCTTCTTTATTTCTTAAGGCTTTACCCTAAGAATCGATTATACTTTCTTCATTCATTCCTAAGGATTTACCTAAGGAATTGGCACAAAGTCCATTTGCTACCACGGTTTATACAACAGGCACTACGTCACATAGTCACCAGGTTTCATACAATTGGCACTACGTCTCATAGTCACCAAGGTTTACACAATAGGAACTACGTCTCATAGTAACCTGGGTTTACACAAAAGGCACGAGGTCACATCGTCAACAAGGTTTATCAAATAGGCACGAAGTCGCATCGTCACCAAGGCTTACTCAATAGGCATGAAGTCGCATCGTCACCAAGGTTTATCAAATAGGCACGAAGTCGCATCGTCACCAAGGCTTACTCAATAGGCACAAAGTCGCATCGTCACCAACTATTCCATCTACCCATGTTCTACCCAACATTTTTGTAGATATAAATACAAGCACAATTTAAATCATTTAACACCTGTATAAAAACATCAATTCCTAGCCCATCTCAAGTAGACAAATAATATATAACACATAGCACGTATTTCATAGCTAATACTTTATATTTATGTGTTAGAAGAGAGTAACCACACACTCACACGTATAAACAACAATATATATACACATAGCACGTACTTTATAAAATACTTTGTATCTATGTGTAAGATGAAAGTGACTATACACTCACACGTATAAACAACAATATATATACACATAGCACGTATTTTATAAAATACTTCATATCTATGTGTAAGATGAAAGTGACTATATACTCACTTGATTAGAAGATGATCGGACAACACTACGACTTGTAGAAGTAGTATTCTTCGGTAGATCTAGAAGATCTTCATAAAAACCGGGATCCTCGTGGGCAGGGCTTCGGCTCGGGAATCTCACTTCTCGGGATCCTCGGGGCTTCGGAACTTGCTTCGGGGCTCGGGAATGATACCGGGGTGTCGGGATATAATTGGCACGCAAAACGATGCCAAACTTAGAGAGAAAGGAAGAAAATTAGCAAGGGAAATGGTTGAACTCGGGTTCTATTTATAGGCTGTTGGGCCTGGGATTATGCTGGGCGTAATTTTGGAGTACGTTGGGCGTAATTTTGGTTACGCTGGGCGTACGCTTCGGATAAGCTTTGGTATGCGAGCCACGATCTTCAAAAATTCATAACTTTCGCATACGAGCTCCGATTTCGACGTTCTTTATATCCATGCGAAGGTGTGATTATGCTCTACAACTTTCATTTAGACTCCGTCGGCGAATTTTGACTTTATTTTTATTATATTATTTTTAGTAGGCCGAGACAGGAAAACTTCGTTATAAAATCATAACTTCTTCATCCGACGTCTGTTTTCGTCTATCTTTTTACTGTTGCACTACTAATGACGAGATCTTTGATTCTCATTTAGATTGTTTCGGCTAAAAACCACTCGATCTCAAATCGAGTATTCGGGCTGCATACCGCTAAGTCGAAACTTAGAAAAATCATAACTTCCTCATACGAAGTCAGATTTGGACGTTCTTTTTATGCACGCTCATGGTTTAACAAACTCTACGACTTTTGTTTAGATCACTAAGGCTAAATATCGCTCTAATGTAAATTCACTTTTTACGTCATTCAGCGTTGTGCCGGTTCTGTCGCGAAACTTCGACAGGTCATAACTTCTTCGTTATAACTCGGATTTCGGCATTCTTTATATGTACGGAATCCTTGTAACATATACTATAACTTAGTTAACATTATTTATTCTAACTAACCTTTTGTTGAAAAGTCATTTCCGACCCCTATTATCTCTAAATTGACTAGCCCGGATCTACGGGCGTTACACTACGCGCAACAAAGCCTGATTTCTCCCCGATGCATGTGGACCTAGTTGTACGCCAGTAGCGGAGCTAGGGTCAAAGTAAAGGGGTATCTCGAAAAAAAATCTTGTAATATACAATAAGATTTGGAAATGAGATGGTCAATAAAAACTGTGTTGATTAGACCAGCACTCACCAATTTCAGTGATTTGTACTTTGTTACTTAATAATTTTTTATAAATTTTTCCTCATTAAGAAACAAGGCCTAAATGTTTATTTAGATACTGCAAGATCAAACCTGAGACCTCATGTCTTTGCAGCAATGATGTGAGAGATTTGACACTTTCTGTCTTTCTTAGCCTGCTATTAAGAATCTCAGCTTGCCTCTTCTTCATTGCAGCTTCTCTCTACAAGTAACAGGATAAACATAACTTCCAAACACTTGAAATTGATTAACTTAAGCAACACATACAAACACTCTTATATGGTTATATACATCATGGAATGAAATAATGGTAAAAAAAATAAAGAGAGTACCACTAAACGAACCTAATACGCTCCTCATCGTTAAGAACGAACTACAACTTCAGTCCACCTCCTTCATGGGGAAACAAATCATCCTAAGTACCCTTTTCAATCATAGACATGGTTCGAATACCTAAGCCCAATGTTAAAATGATCCTTGATTAGAACCAAATTAGCCTGATTCTATACAATATGAGATGAATTCCAGAGTTTTATTATAAACCTGAATGTGATATTTGATTTCCCTCGGAATCCTGAAGTGAGATGATCAAATTGTCGCACATATTCGTCAACGGACTATGCTAAAATCAATATGCCAAATCAGTATTCATAAAGAAGAAGAAATATTAAGTTTAGAGTTTGGAATCATACAAAGAGAAAGTTTCTTTCTCCCCAGCTTCATGCTCGACTTTCCCCAATGCAACTACATGATAAATTGGATCAATAACTACATGCGATAGACTGAGATTTTGAAGTGAAATCAGAGTAACAGAGACAAATCATTCGCGATAATCATATAGACAAATGCCAATTTGAGTTACATTAACTAAAATAAATCAAAAGAAAATGCTACTGCTAGATCCAAAGAATATTTAGGTCTTCCGGAGTACGTACCCTTTGAATATCACGATGCGCAATGTCGGGGAGATAGGATGATTCAGAAGATGAGATGAAGAAGATGATTCAGAATCCACTAGAGCTCCATTCCATTTTTGAGATCTCGACCGAGTGAGGTGATATGTGGGTAGAACGAATCCGCGTTTCGAAATCTCCAAAAATATCACACCAACAAATTTTTAAGGGGTATCTCGGGATACCCCTGGATCCAATGTGCCTCCGCCTATGTTGTACGCCCATTGTATGTAGTGGTACGCTCGATGAAACGTCCTAAATTAAAGACCCAAACATTTCATTTTAATTTAATAAAATCAGTATTCCAAAAACATCATCAATACAATCCCAATAAAACAAGTGTATCATTCGACCTATAAAATCAGAGTAAATCTTAAAACACATAACGAGGTGGTGTATGCCCTGTAAAAATTCTGAGCTCTTAGTTTTGAAACCAGAAACCTGAAACATAGACTGAAAACCGTAAGCACAAAGCTTAGTGTGTTCCTCAAGATACCACATACCACATATACATAAATCACATACTGGTCCCCCACCCTCCATCGGGCTTTAAAAGTATCAAGTTCCACTCGGCCTTGATCCCCGCCCGACAATGAGCCTCGCTTAGCTTCGGGCCCGCTCAGATTACAAATCTGTCACTCACCAGGCTCCACCTGACATTGGGCCCTGCCCGATACACACGTAATCAGATAACCATATAATCATATAAACATATAATCTTACTAGCAGATGTAATAATCACAAAGACTATAGCATACCATACAGTCATCCAGCCCCGCCCGGCATCGAACCTCGCCCGGTAAGCATAGAAACACATAAAGATAACTAGCATACAATATACTCATTAGGCACCGCCTGGCATCGAGCCTTCCTTAGTATGCATACCATACATATCTTGGATTAGGTGTCTAAGCCCATAACTATATTTGGTATGCACTTGACCCGATTGTAGCATGGTCCTTTTGGGTTGCCTTCACCAAAGCAACTTGACTGGATGAATAATCGAGAAAGAGGTTGTTATTGTTTATTAATATATTATATGAATAATATATTAAAGGAGAAATCATATTAATTAATTAACATTGGTCAAGAATTAATTTAGAATTAATTTTGTGGTCAAAATATACTAATTAAACTTGGGGGACTGATATTTTAATTATAAGATAGTTGTAATATGGGCTGTGGATCCCTTAACAAATGCATGCACGATTTTATTTGGGCACCCATATAGAAATCGTCCAAGCTAGGGATTCTAGAAGGATCTTGTGGGCTGCTTAGAGCCTAAGCAACCTAATTTGGTCTTTGACTGAAACCCTAACTTTGTAGCTATATAAAGGACTCTTGGGCACTAGAATTCGGCTACCAGAAACCCTAGAAGGATTCCAAGAGCCGATTTTAGCCTTCCCTTCTCTCCAAGATCATCCAATTGCTTTGGTGTTTGTGATTCATTAGAGGCATCGCATTTGAGGTGCTAGGTTTCTCAAAAGCTCAAGATCTTCAAGAAACATTCAAAGGTAACATTCTTTCTAGTTTATTTATGTTGATTTCAATTTTGTTGTATGCTAGTTTAGGGTTTGAGAGCTTTAGATGATTATTGCATGTACAAATAGAAAAACCTAGATCCAAAGCTTTAGGGTTTGCATGTGCACCATAGGATTGATGTTTTGCTCATAACCCAACAGTGGTATCAGAGCCTAGGTCGTTTTTCTTTTGTATTTGATGCATTGTTAAAATTATTCAAAGTTGAAAATCGAAAAATCATGCTTATGCTAGATGAACTCGTCGAGTCACCTGATGAACTCAACGAGTTAGGGCAACTCGACGAGTCGGGCAGTCTGGTGGCTGATTGTTTTGGGATTTTAACTGAAATTGAATTAGCATAATTATCAAAAATGTTTTTGGCTTTTAAAATCTGATTTTTACAATAAAGTATGGATTATCCTAATGTAACTCAAAGATAATTTTCATAAATAAGATAATTGTTTTATACGATAAAGATTAATTATTTGTATTTTGATTTGAATTATGTTGTCAAGAAAATAGATTAGGTAAAATTTTGTGATAAGTATTAATAATATGATTAATTAATTATTTTTCAAATATGATCTAAAAGATGTTTTGAAAAGTTTCAAAAGTTGCCTTCAAGTTTTGAGATTTAAAATTTTAATTAAAATTTTTAATTTTGAAATATTTAAATTCCAAACCCTAGAGTTTTACATGTTTAAAATTCAACCCTTATACTATTATAATATTATAAGATTAATAATTTATATATATATATATATATATATATATATATATATATATATATATATATATATAATTAAGCTAGTCTTACCATTAGTAAGCCTCATTCACGAAGCCAATCTATAAGGGGGGTATAAAGTTGCTGCCTATAAAATGACAGTTTAATGGGTATCCACTCTCACCCACCGCTTCCTTGATTGGTGGAGGGTCGTTAGCTGAATGGGTAGGTTAGGGCAATTAATTCCTCATTAAAAGTATAATGATTAATAAAGTAACTTAATGTTTTTATAAAAATTCTCAATCTTAGTTACTTTAGGAAAAATGTGAAATGATGCTATTCCATGGAATTACACTTTGCACCCTTCCAAGTCATTAGTGGAGCGTGTGTGGATAACCGACACACTAATTTGGGACTAGAAATGGTGGCAAAGGGTGGCTCGATGTTTATCATATATCAATGGAGCATGTGTGTTGGGTCAAAATTATGGTTTATACTTTGCTTTTCTTAGATATTGTAGTTTTCTGTCTAAGGCGGAAAACTCCTTGGGTTTATTTGTAGCTTGGACCGAAAACCCATGTCTTTTTGGTCTAGCATTTGGGTTTGGGCTTTGGGTTTAGTCCATAGGTATAAATAGGGTGGAGGAGGAGTGTTTTATAAGAGATTAGACTAAGGAGGGGAGTTTTCGGTTAGAGGAGCATTCATTCATAATCATATTGTAGAGAGAGAAAGTAGAGAAAAGAAGTGTGTGTGTGTGTGTGTATGTGAATCTCATGTATGGAGCATCATTGAATATTATTCAATACATCATAGATTCATCAAGTTCTTCATCATCTTCTCCATTTGATCTTGCATAATCCGCTTGATTGGGATTCCACACCATCAAATGGATAGGTTGATATGTCAAGCGATTTTTAGGGACTTACAGTTGGTATCAGAGCTTGGATTGCATTAATCTCTTTGGCAAGATTTGGAGTGTTTTTGCACTTTTTCTAAAAGGATTTTACGTTTTTGAAAAAAATATTGGGGGGTTTGTTCTTCTTGTTTTTCATAAAAATAAGTGTTTGATTGAGTTTTGGAGCTAAAAAAGTGAAAATCGTGTTTTTTGGTCGTAACCAGCGACGGCGTGGCGGCGGTTTTCGGTCAGCAACTATGGTTTGTGACGGTTTGCAGCCAAAATCACATTTGCGGTTCAGCAGTTCGTAGCCGAAAACGAGGGTTCGCAGCCGGTTTACGGTCCGAAGCGTTTACAGCCGAAGAGAGTTTGCAGTCTAAAGTTCGTTTATAGTCGAAATCCGGTGTTTGCGGTGGAGCGTCTTGGATTTTCGATGGTGCGTCCGAAGGTTTGTGGTGCACGTGTTCGCTTCGTATTTTCGGTCCAACACGTGTTCCGTCCAATCGAGCTTTCGGTCGGAACGCATTTACGGTCCTCGCGCGTGTGGTCCTCGTTTGGGGTCAGCATTGAATATTGAAAAATCATGTGTGGAACAAGATTCGAACCCGGGTCTCTCCCACACTCATCCCACCAACTTACCAATTCGTCTAAAATGCCGCACGGTTAACATCTTCCCGATTTAATTCAAATAGCTTCGCTTTTTCAGTCCTATTTTCAGAATTTTGACAATTTTAGCCCAAAAATCAATTTTTTGAATTTTAAAGTTTCATTTTCTACCCAAAATTTTGGTTTTTAATTTTTAACTTCCTAATTTGACTTTTGACCTTAAAAATTGACTTTGACTTTCAAGTTGGACCTTTGACTTTTAACTTTGACTTTTTCGTTAAACTTTCAAGTTTTCACATTTAGCTTTTCGGTTTGACTTTTAAGTTTGACGTTCAAGGTTTCAAGTCAAAGGCAAATTTTTGGTAAACAATGAGCTCCTCAAACATCCCGGTCAATGAAGTTTCATGCTCTCAATCTTGTGAAGCTATGATTAAATTTCTTCGTGAACAAAATGATTTGCTAAAAAGGAAAATGAGGACCTTAAGTACGAAGGCTATACTCTTAGGAAAGGTCAGAAATCCCTGAAAGAACAATTAGAGGCCATAACTAAGGACTTTAGGAAACTTCGGGAAGAGTACAACAATAAATGCGTGAATTATGATTATGTTAAGGGAAAGCTTGCCAATTTGAATGTTGAACTTGACACATTAAAAAACAAATTTGAAAATGTAGATTTTAATTTCAAAAAATTTGATGTGTCAAGTAAAATAGTTGAATCCATGATAGAGAAACAATTAACATTTAAATATAATCAAACCAGGTCTAGGGTGTCATAGTGTTCCACCTCCTTTCAATGACAACTATAACCCACACCTTGAGACCAATGAGGAATAAATACCTACTCAGTATGGCCAAACCATTATACCCCTTCAGTTAAGACTGAACAATCTGAGCCAACTGAGAATGTTGAGGTGAACATTTTTGATGATTCTACTTCATGTGCTGGTAAAGTAGTAGATGATGAGAACAATGAGAACATTATTGAACAAACCAATGACTCCTTGAACTCTGAATTTGTTGCTTCTAACTCAGTTACTTCTAAACCTACTGCTGGGAAATATTGGCGACCAAAACAAGCGAGACAAAGTGCTTGCTGCAAGTGTGCTTGTAGGAACAATCAGAGACAAGGCAAGGGCACCCCATCAGGGGCATGAAGAAACAACTCCTACGTGAAGAAACAAACATGTTTTCACTGTGGAATACCTGGACACATTGCCAGAAATTGTCCAAATTGTGAATGTGTTCCCTATTATGCACAAAGATGGCAGAACGCATCAAGAAGAAGATTCTCCAAAAGAAACCCTTCGAGGCCACGTTCAAACAATGGCGTCTGGAATGCTAAGAAGGCCAAGAATCAAACTCCCAAGGGAAAGATAGGAATGCCAGCCAAGAAGCAAATCTCTAGAGATGCTCCAGTGAAGCCAAGACTATTGGATTAGGTGTCTAAGCCCATAACTATTATTGGTATGTACTTGACCCGAGAGTAGCATGGTCCATTTGGGTTGTAGGGCATCAGAACAATTTAGATAGACTTTTGTGAGAAGAGGATATTTATGATTTATTACTATATTATAAGTTCTAATATATTAATACTATTTAATTATTATTGATCAAGAATTAATTTGGAATTAATTTTGTGATCAAAAGAGACTAATTAAATAAATGGGGACTGATTTGGTAAATCATTCATTCTTATAAAGCGGGCTCATGATCCATACTTCTTCATGTTACGCTAAACCCATGTGCTGACCCATGGATACTCTGTGGAGGTTAAAATCCATGGATCATGAGGAATATGGAAAGTCATGATTTACATGATGTAACCCTAATGTGCACACTATATAAGAAGCCTCATAGCTCATGAAATTGGCACTAAGGAGTGACTAGTAATAGACACATGAGGGCTAGCCGATTTTGGGTGTAAATAATCTTCTCTCAAGTTATTCCAATTGTTGGTGGTATTGTGTGAACCATTTGAGGTGCAAAACTTGGGGCACTAAGCTCTTTAAGGTCCAAGGAATCAAGCTAAAAGAAAAGGTATGTCATTAAACTATATATTTTGTATTGTATATACTCCATAATATGCTAGTTAGGATGATACCTTGACAAATGATATTTGCATGTATAATAGAGTAATCATAGGTCCAAGGTATATAGGGTTGCATGGATACCATAGGAGTGTTAGAATGCTCAAAACCCAATAGTGGTATCAGAGCTTAGGCTTGTTTTCTTATATACTTGATACAAATTGCTTGAAAATGCCTTAAAAATCGATTTTCTGCTGTTCTGGACAGTGGACTCGCCGATTCCATGTAGAAATTCATCCAATTCGCCGAGTTGGTTCATACACTCGACGAGTTGATGTCCCAGAATGCAGTTTTTCGAGTTTTTTTTTTTGGCTAGAATTGGACTAGGATCATTACCCTAAGCTGTTTTTGAACTTATAAACCTGTTTTGATGTGGTAATGATCAGGCTTATCCAATTTAAAATATAATTGTCAAAGTTTCATGTTTTGTATTAGTTTATATGGTTAGGCTAATTACATGAAATTTGTTTGATATGAATTGTCTTGTGCTTATGAGTTTAATTTAGATCATAGACAAATTGATTATTTTTGTATGTCACAATTTTGATCTAAATGTTTTTTTTATTAAATCCATAATTTTTCCTCAAGTCATGGAAAAGTGAATAGTCTTTCTTTTAAAAGTTATTAAAACTCATAGGTTATAGAAAATGAAGAGTCCTTTTCATAAATGGTTTTATGAACTCCAAAACTTGTCCTCAAGTTATGGATTTTCAAGAGTCTTTTCATTTAATCCTATATTAAACTAATAAGTTATGGATTCCAAAAGTTTTTGAATAGTTCAATAGTTCAAAACTTGCCCTCAAGTTTTCGAATTTGTAAAGTCACTTTAGAATACTTTAATCCAAACCCTAGAATTTTAAAGTTTAAAATTCTGCCATTATACTATTATAATATTATACGTTTAATATATATATATATATATATATATATATATATATATATATATATATATATATATATATGTGTGTGTGTGTGTGTGTGTGTGTGTGTGTATAAGAACAAAGTTAGTCTTACCGTTAGTAGGCCTCATTCATGAAGTTGGTCTATAAGGGGGGGGGGGGGTGGGTGGTATAAGGTTATTGCCTATAAAATGACAGTTTAATGGGTGTCCACTCTCACCCACCGTTTCCTTGACTGGTAGAGGGTCGTTAGCCGAACGGGTAGGATAAGTCTCTAATTATCCCTTCATTAAAAGTATACTGATAAATATAAGGTAACTAAACACTTATAAATTCCCAAATCTTAGTTACTTAGGAAAATGTGAATATGGTGCTAACCCACGAAATTGCACTTTGCACCTTGTTCAGCCGATTAGTGGAGCATGTGTGGTTAACTGGCACACTAATCTGGACCGACAGTGCGTGGAAAAGGGTAGCTTGACTGTCACACCCCCGAACGAGACGGCGGAAACGTCTGGAGGCTTGCGCGTGACTTCATCTTGAAATATCATTACAGTGAATATAATTGAAACATAACATCATCATCATCACACATGTAATATAACAACATTCATTGTTTACATTGAGTATTGTGTTTGAATATTACATGCCAAAATAGTAAGAGTATGATGAAACAAAATATAGCACAACATCAGTTAGTTTGTTTCGTTCATCCTGCTTCAACGGTTTCCTGAGAATACAAGTTATTTTGAAAAACGATCAACATAAAAATGTTGGTGAGTTCATAAGCATGTTTGTGAAAATGATTTGTATAACTTTGAAAACCACCAGAAAATCCGATATTTTCTGAAAACTGTTTAGTGTGTTTGTGTTAGATCTTGTATTAATGCATGTATGTTATTGTTTATTTGACTAAAAAGGTAAAGAGAATGTAGAGAGAATGTAAGAGCATGTAAAGAGAATGTTCCCAGACAACCCGATGCTGCCTGTAAAAAAAAGGTCTTCCGTAAACTTCATAACGTTAATTCCTCTAAGCGAGCCGTCATAACCATACTAAATAATGACAATTTCGCCTGTCTTGGCGTCGTTGGACGCCGGTTTTGACTTTGATTATAAGGTTTTCGTCACCCTAGACTGAGTTAGTCTAACTGTAGCGAACATCTGATGTGTGGGGTGTCACCCCCTTATAGATCTATACACAAATCCACGTTCTCCCTCCAAGAGACTCTGGTTATAACTACAGGCTACGATCGTACACTTAATAGGTGCCAACCGACAAAAACTCGCTAGATCCTTAATCGAATTTACGCGAAGAAAAAGGTATAAACTCATTCTAGGACCAATGATCCATGTAAGTGAACCACTAAGGCATCGCTAAACATGTAAATCATTTCAAGACCCAAATGGAATTAGATTATATAACATGGGCCCGAAATATATATATGAAAGGACAACTAAGGCCCAATTCACATGTAAAGTATTTACAGGCCCAAATGGCACACAAATAGTATCCAAGGTCCGTCGCACATGTTAATGGGTCAATGAGGCCCAATAAACATATACAGGACCTCTCACACATAAAAATGGGTCACTAAGGCCCAATAACCTAGAAAATGATCAAATTAAATCCATTTGTTGGTTTATCATTGGTTTTAGTTCAACTAATCACTAAAATAGCATAAAAAGAAGAGCGCATATAAAACCCATTCCCAGGCCCAATAAACATGTAGGTGGACCAATAAGGCCCACTATACGTGTCTATTATTTCCAGGCTCAAAAGGAATGTGAATGTCTATCCTAAGCCCAATATACATGTAAAAGGACACTAAGGCCCACTAAACATGTATATTATTTCCAGGCCCAATAAGGATATGAATACCTACCCCGAGCCCAATATACATGTAAAAGGACACTAAGGCCCACTAAACATGTATATTATTTCCAGGCCCAATAAGGATATGAATACCTATCCCGAGCCCAATATACATGTAAAAGGACACTAAGGCCCACTAAACATGTATATTATTTCCAGACCCAGTAAGGATATGAATATCGTTTTTAACCCGTTTGTTATTGTTTTGTTTATTTTAGCTTGATTATTTACATAATTGATATCTAAACCCCACTTTTTGTAAAAATGACATTCTTGGCCCAATAAGCCAAAAATTTGCGATTAAAGCCCAATTTTGTAAGAGTAACACTTTAGTCTCCATTTTTGTTCAAAAATTGTGTTGATGACTAGTTTGTGGTAAAAATAACATTTATAAACTTATTTTTGTCAAAAATATCATTTTGGCTTGGTTTTTGTGAAAATGTACATTTTTCTGGTTTTGGGCTTTTCCGACCTAGTTTTTCGAAAATTTCTAGAAAATTCATCGTAAGTCGAAATTTGGATCTGTAAACTCTGGAAGTTTGGAAAATTTTCCTACTTTGTTCACAATGTTTCTTAAAATTTTTG
Organism: Lactuca sativa; assembly: GCF_002870075.4. Classification (NCBI taxonomy): domain Eukaryota; kingdom Viridiplantae; phylum Streptophyta; class Magnoliopsida; order Asterales; family Asteraceae; genus Lactuca; species Lactuca sativa. The sequence goes on along the minus strand of NC_056630.2, from coordinate 17,736,267 downwards.
ATGGCCTCAAACTAGTGTGAAATTGCTCACCTTCATAGGATGGTCCGAAAGTATTTCAAATTTGATAGGCAGTTTTGTAAAATTCGCCAAAAATTGTAGAAAAATCGTATGAAAACGTGCGAGTAGTCATTTTAAAGGTATAAATCTGAAATTTATCCATGTAAAACTGTTTTGAAAAATACTTGAATTTGGATGGTCAAAACAGTCCGAGATTGGACCAAAACTTTTCTGTCAAGGGCTGTTTTGTGAGTTTAGTTTATAGATCTTTGAACACAACACTTATTTTTGCTATATAAAGTATACAAATTCCAGATCTACATGTTTACATGTAATACTTGTGATAAAACATACTTTTCTCAAGATTCATATGAAGATCCTAGTGATAAACTTCAAGTTTCGTAACATATTTTTAGATTAGTGAAGTAATCAACACATAATCACCAAATGTTTCAAGAAAACACACATAATCATGCATATACCTATAGATCTACACAAATAAACTTGTATTCTCCCCCAAAAACAAGTAAAAACAAAAAAAAGTGGGGAGGGGTATGAACTCACCTTGGGGTGATGGATCGGTTTTGATGAAGAAGTGGAAGAAGGTTTTTGATCCTAGCAAACTTTCTTGAGTAGATCTTGAACTTAGATGGTTCTAAGAACATAATCCACAAATATATGGATATACGAGATATTTGAATAGATCAAAAGCTAAATCATAGATCTAAACAAAACTTACCAAAGATGATGATCTAGGTGAAGATCCTCTTGAAACTTCCCACAAATCTCAAAAATTTAGAGGGGTAGAGAGGAGTTCTTGAAAGAGTCTTGAATGTGTTTGAAAGGAAAATGAGATGGTGAAGAAAGAGGCCTTTGGCCGATATTTAGAGAGAAGAGAGAAGAAGGAGGAAAATATGGAAGTGGTGAGATTTTTATGCATGTAATTTCCTTGTTATATGGTGGGTATTTGGCATGGATGACCACCATGCAATATTGAGGTGGCACATCCAAAAGTCAACCCATATTTCATTTTGTTTTCCTTTTTTTTTTGTTAAATGGTGTTGGGCCGAAATTTTGGGCCAAGAAGATAGGAATTGGAATAGCTTGAGCCCATTAAACTTTAGTTAGGATTTTTGGAGCCTAATCATAACATCTTTCGGCCCATTGGGCCTTTAGGGTATCTCACGGCCCAATAGTATAAAAGAATGGGTTCTAAAGTCCATTAAGGTTAATTGGAGTTGTTATGGACCAATAAGGCCCATTAGAAATAAGATGGATCATTTTAGGCCCACGGTAGTCAAGTTGAAAGTTTATTGGTCCATTAGGTCCAATAAGAGAATTCTAGTTCATAAGGAACTTGAATCGGAATTTTTAGAGTTTCAAACTCTTTGTTGAACATGAGAGATGTATTTGATTGAGCATAGAGTATGATATTTGCTTAAAGTACCAGATATTATACCGGTTGAATGATTATACGAGAGTAGAATTTCCTAGCAAAAATGCTAGTTATGACATCATCCCCCGGTTAGAGGGAATTTCGTCCCGAAATTCTTTCGAAAGGTAGGTTCATGAATGAGAGAAAAGATGAGGGTACTCCTGTTTCATCTGGTCTTCATGTTCACATGTGAATTCCGATCCACACTTGGCGCTCCATCGAACCTTCACAATCGGGAATGCGGCATTGTTTTGTACGCTTTACTTCCTTATCCAATACATCGACTGGTTCTTGGATGAAAAGTAGATTCTCGTTTATTTCAACCTCTTTCTAAAGAGATGATAAGAGTTTTGCCTGATAGACACTTTTTCAGATTTGATATGTTGAACATAGGGTGTACGTTGCTGAGCTCTACAGGAAGTTGCAGCCTATAAGTCTTTGGACCAATCTGAGCAAGAATCTCGAACAGTCCATTGTATCGTGGGTTTAGTTTTCTCGTTTCCTAAAGCGAATCATTCCTTTCCAAGGAGATTCCTTTAATTACATGCGATCCCCAACTTGACATCCTAATGGCTTACGCCACTTGTCAGAATAGCTCTTCTGTCGGTCTCGCGATGCTTGAAGTCAAGCTTTGATTTGGATCATTTTCTCTGTTGTTTCGCAAATGGTTTCTGGTCTCATGATAGTACTGGCGAGTGATCTGCATTTATGACTATAAAGAGTTTCGAAGGGAGCAATCTTGATGCTTGTGCGATAGTTGTTATGGTATGAGAATTCAATCAAGGGAAACTAGGTATCCCCTGACTTGTTGAACTCAAACACCCAGACTTGTCGCATGAATTCGAGTGGTTGAATGGTTCGTTTGCTTTGGCTAATGGTTTGAGGGTGGTAAGCAACGCTCATAGTTAGTTATGTTCCCATAGCCTTCTGAAATGACTGTTAAAGTCTTGAAGTAATCCCGTTATCTTGATCCGAGTTAATAGATACTGATATTTCATGGAGTCTCGCGATCTCTTTGATATACATCCATGTAAATCTTTCCGTCTTGTTTGATTTCAGTATTAGCAGGAAATGGGCGGATTGTGTTAACCTATGGACGATCACCCAGATAACGCCCCAACTCAACTCTTATAACAAATAAGCTTCATCTTTTGACTTCGAGAGTTTTATCCATCCATGCAGCGCTTTCTTCGCGATATTCTCCGACTTTGATGCTTTCAAGGCGGGTCGTAGATGTTGACAGTGTTTTGTTCTTGCTTCGTGAGTAGATGAGTATGCTATCGATGAAAATAATGAAAAGGCTGACTGGGAGTGGTTGAGAAAACTTGGTTCGTAGGGTCCATGAATAGTGTGGGAGCATTTGTTAGACCGAAGGGTATCACAATAAATTTGAAATGGTCGTGACGAGTTCGGAAGGCAATTTTTGGAATGTCATCTTCTCGGACTCGAAGTTGATGATAACCGATTCTTAGATCTATTTTAGAGAAGTAACTAGCTCCTTGGAGCTGGCCAAACAGATCGTCAGTCTAAGGGAGTGGGTATCGGGTTTTTTTTATAGGGAGCTTATTCAGCTTCCTAAGATCGATGTACCTTCTAAAGGATCCGTCTTTTTGAAGAACAAGACCGAAGCTCTCCAGGGTGAGAAGCTTGGTCCGATGAATCCTTTGCTCAGAAATTTTCTTGATTGTCTAGATAACTTCTGAATTTTTGGCGGGAGTCAATCTATAGAGTGAATTGGCAATTGATGTGATTCCCGGTATGAGGTCGATTCGAAATTTGACCTGTCTCTTAGGGTCTTCCCAGAAGTTCTTCGGGAAATACATCCGGAAAATTGGATGCTAATGGAATACCTTGTATGCTTACTTCATCCTTGGTCTTGTCCACAACAAGAGTGAGGAAAACGTAGTTCTTCTGGTGCAGGCACTTCTGTGCCTTGATGCATGAGATAGGACGAGGATTGGCGCCAGGTTTATCACCATGGATTATTAGAGTTTTGTGATTGGGAAGGCGAAGGCAAACGACCCTCTCACGACACCTAGTATTAGTATGGTGGGGGATTAACCCAACCATGTCGATTATCACATCAAAACTCCTAATATTTACTAGCATTAAATTTATTTGAAATGAATGGTTGTTTAGTGTTAAGGTGCACCGTACATGAATATCTTTGGTTAATACGGTTTTTCCCATTAGCCATCTCTACCGTAAAGGCTTCGTTTAGATTCTGGGCTTGTTGTTTTAGAAAGTGTTTGAATATGTTACTAATGAAGCTTCGCTCAGCTTCACTATTGAATAGAGGAAAGCGAAAGAGTTGTTAAGTGGGAACGTACCAGTAACAACCGTCGGGTCTTGGACTGCTTCGCCTTGACCCAAGGTCAGAACCCTTTCTGATCCTTCTGCACCTTGATTGTTATCCTTGGGGAAACTATGCCTGAAGTGACCAGTTCCTCCATACCCAGAGCAGGTGTGATTGGTCTCATCATTAGTGTTGTTGTTAGGGTTGTTGCGATTGTTGTTGTTTTCATTTGGCTGTCGATTCTGGCATGGATAAGTTCTACATAATTTGGCGGTGTGATTCTTTCGGTTGCATTTGTTACAATGCATCTCCCGGCAGGCTCTATTATGATGGAATTTGCACTGGTTGCATTTTGGAAGGCTTCCAGCATATGGTCTCCTGGTTGTTGGTATAATAAGGGTCATGGTCGCATGAACAACAACAACATGTTGCTTCCTTGAGAACCCTTGAGTGTGTTGTCCCTTTCTCTTACTTCCAGACCTCAGCTTCCTGCTCTTAAGCTTGGGGTTTGGAGTTCCTTGATAGGTTGTCACTTGTTGGTTTCCATGTTCGTTCCTTTGGCTGGAGTTGTCAATGTTGTTCCCGCCTCTATTGGGGTTGTTTGCATTGATTTGCGCCATCGCAACGGTTACTGCCGCCGTTACAGCAGCTTGGAATGTAGCAGAGTCCATCTGCAGGAGCGGTGTCTCGCGGGTGCGCTTATTATTCTTGCGGGATGGCTTTTTTCTGCTGCACGTTGATAATCCAGATCGTAAGTAATGATCGTCATTCCTAGTTGTACTCTATATATTTTGCATCTTGTTGTATAATTCTCACTGCTTCCATCTACATCCCTATGATGTATTTGCGGTAGTAGATAATCACAGATTTGGCACGATCATCACGTCTATCCTTAGAGTATATAGGGTGTTTTGGTTTCGAGGCCCCTTAAGTATCTAGCGGTTTTGAGGGTTTGGTCATGCATATAATTGAATTCATGCAATAACACGAAATAAAGATAGCACATAATCATTTCATTAGTACACAAAAGAGAGCCATATCGGATAGTAGGGGGAAAAAAGAAAAGGCTGATCCTAATTGTGACGGAACGTGTCTGGTGGTGGTGCTGATGAAGTGGATCCACCTCGGAGACGAGTTACTTGTTGTTCGGTATCTCGCAGTCGTACTTCCCAAACTAACTATCTTGCTCGGGAGTCTCCATTCACTTCCTGTGTTAGCCTCTCATCTCTCTCAATAGCAAACCACATTTGTTCCGTTTGATTTGGGGTGTCCCTGAGCTTGGCTATCCATACCTCAGGTCTGCCGGACCATGACTGGGAGGGCTCAGTCAGCTGGTCCTCTATGACTACGATCAAAGAGACCTCGGTTCCTATCATAGTGTGGTTGTATCTCCTGCTGGTGACTCTATCTCCAATATCGTGTGCCTATGGAGGCATGGGGCCACCGGGGCCCATACGATATGTCGGTACTCTGGCTTTACATGGAGGGTTGATGTCATCGGATTATGTATCTAAGTTATCATCATCATTTCCCTTGGGAACTTCCTCTTCGAGGTCCTCTATTGGCTCGGCGGGTCCATCTGCAAGTTCTACTTCGTGTTCCTCGTATGGTTCTTCCTCTGAGTCGAGCCACCCTGCTATTCCCTAACTAGGGGGATAGGGGTTTCCTGGCTAACGATACTCGTCTATAGTGTATTGCAAAGGGGTATAAATACTAGAAACAAATAGCAACCAAATAATCCTATAGTATTTGAATTTTTTAGGTTTGGTTCTATAAGCTCTTTGGATAATTAAATGGTAAGTTTTTGATTCATTGTCCATCACAATTACTCTCGAACACATGTTGGTCGTATTTTGAATGAATGTAGTTGATCAGGTTACATTCACCCCCAACACGACTACATAACTGCCCGATTTTAATAGCGATGTTCAAATCCTCCAAAGACTTTTACTTTTCTTGTTGTGTTATTATTCTAAAATGCACACAAAGGTATGTATTTTAAAATTATTATGTTCAGAGTTGTTTAGTCCCATTGTATTTCTAGTTGCATATCCTATATGATTAGATATGCTAATTCACTATAAACAATGCTCTGATACCAATCTGTCACACCCTGAACCAGACGACAAAAACGTACAGGGGCTTGCGCGTGACTTCATCTTGAAATATCATTACAGTGAATATAATTGAAACATAACATCATCATCATCACACATGTAATATAACAACATTCATTGTTTACATTGAGTATTGTGTTTGAATATTACATGCCAAAATAGTAAGAGTATGATGAAACAAAATATAGCACAACATCAGTTAGTTTGTTTCGTTCATCCTGCTTCAACGGTTTCCTGAGAATACAAGTTATTTTGAAAAACGATCAACATAAAAATGTTGGTGAGTTCATAAGCATGTTTGTGAAAATGATTTGTATAACTTTGAAAACCACCAGAAAATCCGATATTTTCTGAAAACTGTTTAGTGTGTTTGTGTTAGATCTTGTATTAATGCATGTATGTTATTGTTTATTTGACTAAAAAGGTAAAGAGAATGTAGAGAGAATGTAAGAGCATGTAAAGAGAATGTTCCCAGACAACCCGATGCTGCCTGTAAAAAAAAGGTCTTCCGTAAACTTCATAACGTTAATTCCTCTAAGCGAGCCGTCATAACCATACTAAATAATGACAATTTCGCCTGTCTTGGCGTCGTTGGACGCCGGTTTTGACTTTGATTATAAGGTTTTCGTCACCCTAGACTGAGTTAGTCTAACTGTAGCGAACATCTGATGTGTGGGGTGTCACCCCCTTATAGATCTATACACAAATCCACGTTCTCCCTCCAAGAGACTCTGGTTATAACTACAGGCTACGATCGTACACTTAATAGGTGCCAACCGACAAAAACTTGCTAGATCCTTAATCGAATTTACACGAAGAAAAAGGTATAAACTCATTCCAGGACCAATGATCCATGTAAGTGAACCACTAACGCATCGCTAAACATATAAATCATTTCAAGACCCAAATGGAATTAGATTATATAACACGGGCCCGAAATATATATATATATATATATATATATATATATATATATATATATGAAAGGACAATTAAGGCCCAGTTCACATGTAAAGTATTTACAGGCCCAAATGGCACACAAATAGTATCCAAGGTCTGTCGCACATGTTAATGGGTCAATGAGGCCCAATAAACATATACAGGACCTCTCACACATAAAAATGGGTCACTAAGGCCCAATAACCTAGAAAATGATCAAATTAAATCCATTTGTTGGTTTATCATTGGTTTTAGTTCAAGTAATCACTAAAATAGCATAAAAAGAAGAATGCATATAAGACCCATTTCCAGCCCAATAAACATGTAGGTGGACCAATAAGGCCCACTATACGTGTCTATTATTTCCAGGCTCAAAAGGAATGTGAATGTCTATCCTAAGCCTAATATACATGTAAAAGGACACTAAGGCCCACTAAACATGTATATTATTTCCAGACCCAATAAGGATATGATTACCTACCCCGAGCCCAATATACATGTAAAAGGACACTAAGGCCCACTAAACATGTATATTATTTCCAGGCCCAATAAGGATATGAATACCTATCCCGAGCCCAATATACATGTAAAAGGACACTAAGGCCCACTAAACATGTATATTATTTCCAGACCCAGTAAGGATATGAATATCGTTTTTAACCCGTTTGTTATTGTTTTGTTTATTTTAGCTTGATTATTTACATAATTGATATCTAAACCCCACTTTTTGTAAAAATGACATTCTTGGCCCAATAAGCCAAAAATTTGCGATTAAAGCCCAATTTTGTAAGAGTAACACTTTAGTCTCCATTTTTGTTCAAAAATTTTGTTGATGACTAGTTTGTGGTAAAAATAACATTTATAAACTCATTTTTGTCAAAAATATCATTTTGGCTTGGTTTTTGTGAAAATGTACATTTTTCTGGTTTTGGGCTTTTCCGACCTAGTTTTTCGAAAATTTGTAGAAAATTCATCGTAAGTCGAAATTTGGATCTGTAAACTCTGGAAGTTTGGAAAATTTTCCTACTTTGTTCACAATTTTTCTTAAAATTTTTGATGGCCTCAAACTAGTGTGAAATTGCTCACCTTCACAGGCTGGTCCGAAAGTGTTTCAAATTTGATAGACAGTTTTGTAAAATTCGCCAAAAATTGTAGAAAAATCGTATGAAAACGTGCGAGTAGTCATTTTAAAGGTATAAATCTGAAATTTATCCATGTAAAACTGTTTTGAAAAATACTTGAATTTGGATGGTCAAAACAGTCCGAGATTGGACCAAAACTTTTCTGTCAAGGGCTGTTTTGTGAGTTTAGTTTATGGATCTTTGAACACAACACTTATTTTTGCTATATAAAGTATACAAATTCCAGATCTACATGTTTACATGTAATACTTGTGATAAAACATACTTTTCTCAAGATTCATATGGAGATCCTAGTGATAAACTTCAAGTTTCTTAACATATTTTTAGATTAGTGAAGTAATCAACACATAATCACCAAATGTTTCAAGAAAACACACATAATCATGCATATACTCATAGATCTACACAAATAAACTTGTATTCTCCCCCAACAACAAGTAAAAAAAAGGGGGGGGGGTATGAACTCACCTTGGGGTGATGGATCGGTTTTGATGAAGAAGTGGAAGAAGGTTTTTGATCCTAGCAAACTTTCTTGAGTAGATCTTGAACTTAGATGGTTCTAAGAACATAATCCACAAATATATGGATATAAGAGGAGATATTTGAAGAGATGAAAAGCTAAATCATAGATCTAAACAAAACTTACCAAAGATGATGATCTAGGTGAAGATCATCTTGAAACTTGCCACAAATCTCGAAAATTTAGAGGGGTAGAGAGGAGTTCTTGAAAGAGTCTTGAATGTGTTTGAAAGGAAAATGAGATGGTGAAGAAAGAGGCCTTTGGCCGAGATTTAGAGAGAAGAGAGAAGAAGGAGGAAAATATGGAAGTGGTGAGATTTTTTTGCATGTAATTTCCTTGTTATATGGTGGGTATTTGGCATGGATGACCACCATGCAATATTGAGGTGGCACATCCAAAAGTCAACCCCTATTTCATTTTGTTTTCCTTTTTTTTTGTTAAATGGTGTTGGGCCGAAATTTTGGGCCAAGAAGATAGGAATTGGAATAGCTTGAGCCCATTAAACTTTAGTTAGGATTTTTGGAGCCTAATCATAACATCTTTCGGCTTATTGGGCCTTTAGGGTATCTCACGGCCCAATAGTATAAAAGAATGGGTTTTAAAGTCCATTAAGGTTAATTGGAGTTGTTATGGCCCAATAAGGCCCATTAGAAATAAGATGGATCATTTTAGGCCCACGATAGTCAAGTTGAAAGTTTATTGGTCCATTAGGTCCAATAAGAGAATTCTAGTTCATAAGGAACTTGAATCGGAATTTTTAGAGTTTCAAACTCTTTGTTGAACATCAGAGATGTATTTGAATGAGCATAGAGTATGATATTTGCTTAAAGTACCAGATGTTATACCGGTTGAATGATTATACGAGAGTAGAATTTCCTAGCAAAAATGCTAGTTGTGACATTGACGTTAATCATAGATCAATGGATCGTGTTTGGTTAACCGACATATTGATTAGGTGGTTGTAACATTAGGTATACCAAGCTAATTTGCATGGTTATTCACACCTTGTTTGTGATCCTCGACATACCAGTCACAAACTTCAAGGACACAATCAAGATTTAAACATGCCATTTAGTTGTTCAATGAATATCAAAGGATCTAGGAGTTTCAATTCACTTAAAACCTAAAATTCTTTTTCGTTTTTCGTGGTGGAAATTGGTAAATCGTCATTTACCTACCTTCAAATATTTTGCAGTTTGGATTACGACATCCCTCTTCTAAATTGTAAAATATTGTGTTGGGTCCTAGCCTTAATATTTCATTTGGGTGTTATATTAAGGAGTAAAATCAACTAAACTTGAATTTCTGCCATTGTAGATGTCTAGTTCACACGACTATGGTCTTCCCAAATCTTTAAGAACAAGCTTTCCTCATGAAAATGATATTCCACAAGCAATCAAGGTGAAAGATTAATCCCTTCTTTGTGTTTAGTGGAACTTCACTTCCTCCACCTCCTTATAATAATTATCCCCAAACCACAAGTTATAGGTCACTCAAAGCCTTATTGGCAGGAAAGAAAGTATGTATGTGCTCACATCTTGGAGATGAAATTACATATTGACAAGCTGAGAGAGTTAGTTGCCGTGTTCCCAATAGTTGGTTGTTGATTGGGTTCTTCAATCACTTCCTAAGTCATATAGCGGGTTCTTTAAGGACTATTATATGACAGACCACGACATGACCCTTATCGATCTTTCCTATTTGCTTGTTGCTGTTGAATCAGCAACGATTTGGCGCACTGGTAATGCAAATTTGGTTGGAAGATCTACTCCCCAAACTTTCATGGACATTGACAATGGCAACATTGGAAGTCCAAAAAAGCTTTCTCTTCCCAATGGAAAGGGATCGACCATAGTCAACCCGGTTGACCAAATGGTAAAGAGAAGGGCTAACTCTGAAATTATCCCATGTTCCATTCCCAAAGAGTCGATATGTTTCTGTTGTCAAGAGAAGAGACATTGGTTTCTAACCTGCCATATTAACCTGAAAGACCACAATGATGGTAAAGTCAAAGCTTGAATCTACTTCAGTCAAGTCTAATGTCTAACTCTATTAAGCTACTATTTGGAGATTCTTAATACATGACGTGACTAGGTCGCATCTTGATGTTTTGTAGAACCAAAGAATAGAGAGGAAGTTTAAGAGTAAGAGCATGATGAGTCTGATCGCGAAGAAATAGATTTCGATCACATGATTCAATGATCAGATTCATGAGCTGCTGCTTAAGAGTTATGATAGATTGCTTAGGAATAGATAACAACATTTTTCACTTGTATTTTCATTATAAGGATAAGTTTTCCGCAATTTTTACAAATAAAGAAAAATTTTGAAATTCATCTTGTTTTAAAATTTTCCTTACAATGTCATTTGTGAAAAATTGTTGCTTATATGTTTCCATTGATAACAACATTGGAAAATGGATTTGATTATTTCGTTTGTGGTAGTGTTGAGTATTTTCCAAATAAGGAAAGATTCTCATCACCCAAGTTTCAATTGGATAGAAACTTGGAATCATGCAAGTTGTATTGTATGATGAATGGGAATTTTCATCTTTGGTAAATCAAAACTAATTCCTTTTTCACATGTATATGTGATTCAAGTGAAGGACTAGGGGATCGGATACACTGGGTGTACGCTGGTCAAGATCCACCACAAAAATCAATAAGACTATTCGTCATGATTTACTAAAGCTTAGTAAATATGGTTATGGTTACAAGTTTAAGTATAATTCTGAAACATTGGAAAAGGTTCTATGTATGGCAGAACGAATGTGTCACAACTAGCATTTTTGCTAGAAAATTTTACTCTCATGCAATCATTCACCTAGTGTAATAACTTGTACTCTAAGTGAATACTATACTTCATTCTCATTCAAATATATTTCATATGTTCAAATAAGGGTTGGAAACCCTAGAAATCCCGGTTCAAGTTCATTATGAACTAGGATTCTCTAAATAGACCACATTCATAAAACTTTATCATTTTGGGCCATGTGGGCCTAAAATATTCCATCTTATCTCTAATGAGCCTTATTGGGCCATAACAAATTCAATTAGCTTTAATGGACTCAAATCCATTCCTTTATGCTAATTTGGGCCGTGAACATCCCTAGAAGCCCAGTGGGCCGAAAAATGTTATTTGAGCCTCATAAATTCGAGTATGGGCCCAAGATGATTCCTTTCCTCTCTCCTTAGCCCAAAATCGGCCCATGTTTAATAAAAAAAAAAGAAGAAAAGAGATAAGAATGGTAAAGGAAATAAAAACAAAATTCGAAATTATGGGAAATTTGTGAGGATGCCACCTTCTTATTGCATGGTGGACATCCATGCAATGTCACCTCACTTCTCTCCCCTCCATCTCTCTACTCACGACCATAAGAGCCAAATACCCCACCATCCTCTTTCATTTTTCAACACATTTTCATCTAAACTCTCCAAAGAAAACTCCTCATTTTCCTCTTAAAAATTGTGAATTTGTGTGCTTCAAGAGGTTCATTTTCAAGCTTCTTATCAACTTGGTAAGTTCTTATGGAGCCATACAACTTTAATCCAAGCTTTCACTAGAAATCTCTCCTTAAACCACTCTCATTTCATGATCTATGCTCCTAGAACTTCATAGATTTCGAAGATCTCCTCAAGGAAACATCTAGGGCTGAAAATCTCCTTCAAACTCTTCATCAAACCAAGAACAACAAACCAAAGTGAGTTTATACCCCCTTGTTTTTTATTTTTACTTGTTTTTGGGGGAGAATACAAGTTTATTTGTGTAGATCTATGTGTATATGCATGATTATGTGTGTTTTCTTGAAACATTTGGTGATTATGTGTTGATTACTTCACTAATCTAAAAATATGTTAAGAAACTTGAAGTTTATCACTAGGATCTTCATATGAATCTTGAGAAAAGTATGTTTTATCACAAGTATTACATGTAAACATGTATATCTGGGATTTGTATACTTTATATAGTAAAAATAAGTGTTGTGTTCAAAGATCTATAAACTAGACTCACAAAACAGCCATTGACAGAAAAGTTTTGGTCCAATCTCGGACTGTTTTGACCATCCAAATTGAAGTATTTTTCAAAAATGTTTTACATGGATAAGGTTCAGATTTATACCTCTAAAATGACTACTCGCACGTTTTCATACGATTTTTCTACAAATTTTTGGCGAATTTTATGAAACTACCTATCAAATTTGAAATACTTTCGGACCAACCTGTAAAGGTGAGCAATTTCACACTAGTTTGAGGCCATTAAAAATTTTGAGAAAATTTGTGAACAAAATAGACAAGTTTCCAAACTTACAGAGTTTATTGATCCAAATTTCGAGTTACGATGATTTTTCTACAATTTTTCCAAAAAGTAGGTCGGAAAAGCCCAAAACCAGAAAAATATGTATTTCCACAAAAACCGAGGCTAAAATGATATTTTTGACAAAAATGGGTTTAAAATGTTATTTATATCACAAAGTAGTCATCAACACAAGTTTTTAACAAAATTGGAGATTAAAGTGTTATGCTTACAAAAATTGGGCCTTAATTGTAAATTTTTGGCTTATTAGGCCAAGAACGTCATTTTTACAAAAAGGTGGGCTTTTTATACCAACTTTGTAAATAATCAAGCTAAAATAAACAAAACAATAACAAACGGGTTAAAAACGATATTCATATCCTTATTGGGCCTGAAAATAATATACATGTTTAGTGGGCCTTAGTGTCCTTTTATATGTATATTGGGCTCGGGATAGGTATTCATATCCTTGTTGGGCCTAGAAATAATATACATGTTTAGTGGGCCTTAGTGTCCTCTTACATGTATATTGGGCTTAGGATAGACATTCACATTCCTTTTGAGCCTGGAAATAATAGACACATATAGTGGGCCTTAGTGGTCCACTTAAATGTTTATTGGGCCTGGTAATGGGTTTTATATGCGTTCTTCTTTTTATGCTATTTTAGTGAATACTTGAACTAAAACCAATGATAAACCAACAAATGGATTTAATTTGATCATTTTCTAGGTTATTGGGCCTTAGTGACCCATTTTTATGTGTGAGAGGTCATGTATATGTTTGTTAGGCCTCATTGACCCATTAACATGTGCGACGGACCTTGGATACTATTTGTGTGCCATTTGGGCCTGTAAATACTTTACATGTGAATTGGGCCTTAGTTGTCCTTTCATATATATATATATATATATATATATATATATATATATATATTTCGGGCCCATGTTATATAATCTCATACCATTTGGGTCTTGAAATGATTTACATGTTTAGCGATGCCTTAGTGGTTCACTTACATGGATCATTGGTCCTGGAATGAGTTTATACCTTTTTCTTCGCGTAAATTCGATTAAGGATTTAGCGAGTTTTTGTCGCTTGGCACCTATTAAGTGTACAATTGTAGCCTGTAATTATAACCAGAGTCTCTTGGAGGGAGAACGAGGATTTGTGTATAGATCTATAAGGGGATGACACCCCACACCTCAGCTGTTCGCTACAGTTAGACTAACTCAGTCTAGGGTGACGAAAACCTTATAATCAAAGTCAAAACCGGCGTCTAACGACGCCAAGACAGGCGAAATTGTCATTATTCAGTATGGTTATGACGGCTCGCTTAGAGGAATTAACGTTATGAAGTTTACGGAAGACCCTTTTTTTTAGGCAACATCCGGTTGTCTGGGAACATTCTCTTTACATGCTCTTACATTCTCTTTACCTTCTTAGTCAAATAAACAATAACATACATGCATTAATACAAGATCTAACACAAACGCACTAAACAGTTTTCAGAAAATATCGGATTTTCTGGTGGTTTTCAAAGTTATACAAATCATTTTCACAAACATGCTTATGAACTCACCAACATTTTTATGTTGACCGTTTTTCAAAATAACTTGTATTCTCAGGAAACCGTTGAAACAGGATGAATGAAACAAACTAATGGATATTGTGTTATATTTTGTTTCATCATACTCTTACTATTTTGGCATGTAATATTCAAATACAATACTCGATGTAAACAATGAATGTTGTAATATTACATGTGTGATGATGATGATGTTATGTTTCAATTATATTCACTGTAATGATATTTCAAGATGAAGTCACGCACAAGCCCCTGGACGTTTCCGCCGTCTGGTTCAGGGGTGTGACAGAATGTGAAGAATCAAATTAGGCAGAAAGATAAAAGTTTCTCCAATCTGAAGAGATAGGAGAGTACTTTAGTATCGTGCTTTATGACCATCTTAATGGTTATGAAAAAACCACGTCACAATTGATGCTCTAAGGATATCTTTGTGCATTTATATGGCTAAGAAGAGGAATCATGAATTGTTGAAATGGTTAAATCAAGAAGATGAGTCATACTTCGGTTCCAAAACAAATCTTAGAGTCATACTCCAAGATTGTGCCTTGAGTGATATTAAATTAAGAAAGGTTTAAAACACTTATAAAATGTAGAGTAAAAGTTTTCTACTCTTGTACATTTGAAATTGGTAAGTTGTGACGTTTTGGATAAAACAAAGACCAACTAAGGCCAATTGTGTGAAGTGTTTGTCTTGATAAGAATCCGCACTAACTCTTGAGTATTTGATTTTTCAAGAAATGGTTCATGACAAGAGAATCATATATGTCAAGAGGGCAGTGGGAGTCTTAAAGATCTTGACAAGTTTCAAGAACTGATCAAGAATAAACCTATTGTTTATCACTTGCACACGACTTAAGGTTTATAGCCTATCGTGTTGACATTTGTGTGCCAATTCCAGTTAAAGTTGACTATGCATGTGAGTTCTATGAGTTCTTAGTTGTTTGCATAGCTACTTGGAAGCAATAACAGGCCCTTGTGCTGCCAGGTGGCAAGAAATTAAGAATGAACAAGTTCAATCCATATGGCTCTGGATTTGTCACTAACCTTATCTTATGATTATGGTTATGACAAATTCGCATGGATAAGAACACATACATTATAAAATCTAAGTGTCATAAGGTTTCTCTCCGATTCATGAAAATGATTATGAGGAAACACTTTCACTAAGAAGATTTTAAGAAGATAGCAATTGTGATATTTGCATTCTCAAATTTGATTATGATTACAACATACCTCTTCATAATTGGAATTGTGAGAAAAAGCAAAAGGTCTAAACATTTGAGACTTATTGATGTAAGCTCTTAAATTGTTTAGACACACATGTGAGCTATCTTAGGAAAGGTGTATAAGTTTGAGACACCTAGATAAAGTCTTATCAAAGCATCTCATATCAGAAATCTAAACTTTGGTAAGAAAGTCAACAAAGTGTTGATTTCTAGAAGTCCAGCTGATTTATGAGTACATGTCAAAGCTAGTGGGAGCATAAGTGATATGCTAGTAAAATAATAATTATAATGCTAGTGGGAGCATAGTTATTATGGTAAGTGTTACATATTAGCAATGTTAATTATAGAAAACAAAAGTTTAAATTTGCAAATATTTAGGGTTTGAAAAGTTGTTTTGCTATAATTAAGGGAGAGAAATTCATACTACATTTCAAATCTAAAAGCTTAGATTGAGATTTTAATCAATTTTAGTCATATATATATATATATATATATATATATATATATATATATATATATATATATATATATATATATATATATGAATGTTAGGTTAGAATGGTTCAACATAAGGAAATTCTATATATGGAAATGTTAATTGCGTTCTCAAAATTTGATTATGATTATGACATCCCTTTTCATAATTCAAATTATGAGAACATGGCAAATAAAAATTTTTATAGCAAAAGACTGATTGAGTATCGTGTCTTTATGTTAGACATTATGAATCGTATCCCATATGCTTCGGATATAGGATCGATTGTATATGTTATAATATTCTTGTGTTCTAAATTTTCCAATTGTCTAGGGCATTAAGAGGGGAAAATGAATAGAACTGGATATGACTAAAGTGGTTAAACACCTGTTAAGGACAATCTAAGGTTCACCAATGATTAGTCGCTTAAGGACAGTTGGAAGTATAGTAATGAAAGGACCATATTGACATTATTATGAAGAGACAGGATTCTATTAATAATTATTTTTCGTATGGAAAATACGGAATGTTTACATATTGGGAGTTGAAGAATAGATGAGAAAGTTAGAAACTTTTATTCAAGAAGGATGTTCAAAGGAATGTACTTTGAATTTGAGACTTCATTTCCATGGAATTGTCTTGTAACAATCTCCAAAGGAATAATTTTGTAATATCATTGGTCAAGTCTCTGTGACTTTTGGCACCTGTACATTACAATAGAATCATTGAATGACAGTTTAGAATCTAACACATTCTGATAGTGACAAAAATTTGGAATTCTTACACTTGCAATAAGGATTTGGAATTTTGAAATGAGCATCATGGAAATGTTTTTCAATTGATGTATTTCACTGTGACATCCCCAAAATCTCGGCCAGAAAAGACCGGTTTCATTTATGCTTTTTAAAATAATTTCAGAGTAAATCCTTTTGATTTAAAAGAGTTGCAGAATTTGTTCCCAAAACAAAATATGACAAAATAATATTTATCAAAGCATTTCATCAAGAGATGCATTTTCATTATATAATCAAAACTCGGGATGTCATGTTCCGATACAGACCATAAAGCATAAACAATAACATTACAAGTCATTCAACAAATATATACATATACAGACTTGTAAACAAAACAACTCGATGGTTCATCCATCTTATGCCCTTGCGCCACTTCCTGTAATACAAATAAAACTGAGTGGGTCAGGCTTTGGAGCCTGGTGAGCATATAGGGTTTTCAACCCACAATAAATAAATTATATTTAATTTCACCAACCAACGATATTCCGATTACCCATTCCCGTTATCCTCGCTTTATGTCCCTAAAACAACATCTATCAACAACAACAACATCGAGGCCTCTCATCTGTTTATTACACACCAACTATCTACCCATGTTCTACCCAACATATTAGTAGATAAAAATATATATTTTTATACATAGTTTAAAACCTGTATAGCATTTTCATTCAATACATATTCCACATAACAGATGAGGCACACCCACATAACACGTATTTCATACAAGATAAATCAGATCTATGAGATAGAAGAGAGTGAATATACATTCAAACACATAACAACAAAATTATACACATAACACGTATTTCGTATAAAATACTTCATAATTATGTGTTTAGAAGAAAGTAACTACACACTCACTTGATCAGAAGATGATCGGACAACACTACGACTTGCAGAAGTAGTATTCTTTGGTAGATCTGGAAGATCTTCACAAAAATCGAACTTCTCGCGAGCAGAGCTTCGGCTCAGGAATCGCACTTCTCAGGATCTCGGGGCTTCAGAACTTGCTTCAGGGCTCGGGAATATTACCGGGGCTTCGGGGTATAAATGGCATGCAAAACGATGCAAGACGGGAGAGAGAGAAGAGAAAAATGGCAAAAGAACTCGGCAGCCTCGCATGCCCTTTTATAGGAGGCTGGAGCCTCGCAGTACGCTGGGCGTACAGGCGTATGCGTCCGAAATTGTCACTGCATGCGTCATCCGAAGAACTCGAGTGCGAGGCGCGTCATGCTTCGCTATACGCTAGGCGTACTTCAGATAAGTCCGATGACTCCCCTTCGGATAATGTCGGATTTAATAATTAAAGTTATATATTAATTATTTAATAAACTTCAAAAATTCATATCTTCTTCATACGAACTCTGTTTTCGATGTTCTTTATATCCACGCGTAGGTGAGACTACGCTCTACAACTTTTGTTTAGACTTCATCGGCTAATTTTGAATTTATTTTTAGTAGGCCGGGACAGGAAAACTTCGTTATAAATTCATAACTTCTTCATCCGGCATCCGTTCTCGCCTAACTTCTTATTGCTTCGCTACCACTAACGAGATCTTCGATTCTCGTTTAGATTGTTTCGGCTAAAAACCGATCGATCTCAAATCGAGTATTCGGACTGTATACTACTAAGTCGAAACTTCAGAAAATCATAACTTACTCATACGAAGTCAAATTTGGGCGTTCTATATATATTCGGAAACCTCGTTTCGGCCACTATAACTTTATGTAAAGATATCGAGTTTATTTTACCCTTAAATTTTGACGCTTATTTTTATTTTTAATTAATCAAATCACATAATTAAGTAATTAAGCACATAATACTGAAATAATACACTTCTATTATTTCAAAACGGGTTACAAAGGTTAACCTAGACTATTATATCAACATTAATGACAAGCCCAGAAACACAGGCGTTACAATTCTCTCCACCTTAGAATGATTCCATCCTCAGAATCACACATCAACAAACAAATGCGGATAGCGACTCATCATGTCACTCTCCGTTTCCCAGGTGAGATTCGGCCCATTCGTGTGTTTCCATCGGACAAGCACTAACTCGACCATCTTGCGTCGCAACTTCTTAGTCTTCCGGTCAAAGATTGCCTCTGTTTCTTCAATCAACCTTTTGTTCTCATCGATTCTCAACTCCGAAAGTGGAATCATGTCGGGAACTTCTCCCGTGAACTTCCTCAAATAACACACATGAAAAGTGTTATGAATTCCATTCAGTTCTTCTGGTAGTTCGAGCTTGTAAGCTTGGTTCCCAATCCTCTGAAGAACTTTAAACGGTCCAATAAACCTTGGACTTAATTTTCCCCTTTTACCAAATCTTATAAGTCCCTTCCACGGCGAGACTTTAAGCAAAACCGAATCTCCAACTTCAAAAGTCATCGGTCTTCGCTTGTTGTCAGCATAGCTCTTTTGACGATCATGAGCTGCTAACATTCTTTCCCTAATTATTTTCAACTTTTCAGCAGTTTGATGGACTATCTCCGGTCCCATAAACTGCTTTTCCCCAACCCCAAGCCAACAAGATGGCTACGACACTTTTGTCCATACAAAGCTTGATAAGGTGCCATCTTTATGCTCGAGTGGAAACTATTATTTTAGGAAAATTCTACCAAAGGTAAATGTTCATCCCAATTACCTAGGAATTCCAAGGTACATGCTCTTAGCATATCTTCAAGTGTTTGTATCGTTCGTTCGCTCTGACCATCAGTCTGCGGATGGTAAGTTGTACTTAAACACAACTTGGTACCCAATTCCTCTTGTAGACTTTTCCAAAATCGTGAGGTGAAACGGCTGTCACGATCTGACACAATCGTTAACGGAACACCGTGAAGCCTCACAATTTCCTTCACGTAAGAATTCGCAAGCTTATCCATAGACCATTTCTCCTTGGCTGTTATGAAATGCGCACTCTTAGTGAATCGATCAACGACCACCCAAATCATGTCGTGACCACTCTTTGTTCTGGGCAGTTTAGTGACAAAATCCATAGCAATGTCTTCCCACTTACCCATAGGCACAGGAAAAGGTTCTAAACTCCCGTATGGTTTCTGATGTTATGTCTTGACTCTCGCACAAGTCACACACTCGGCCACATACTTTGCAACATCGAGCTTCATCGTCGGCCACCAGTAGTAGGGTTTCAGGCCCCTATACATTTTAGTGCTACCGGGATGAATCGAGTACATGTGTTGTGAGCTTCTCCCATCAGAAGATTTCTGATTCCTCCTGTATTAGGTATCCAAATCCGATCTTGGAACACCTTGAGTCCATGACTGTTTATACCGAACACCAACGTTTTGCCTAAACGTTCCTCCTTTCGGTCATTCTTCTCAGAAGCTTCCTCTTGAGCTTTCTTTATACTTTCCACAATTGTCGAGACAAATTCAATTCTCAACGCTTTTGGCCTTTTTCCTTTCACGATTGACTTTCCGACTGAGAGCATCCGCAACAACATTAGCTTTACCGGGGTGGTAAAGTATCTCACAGTCGTAGTCCTTAAGTAACTCTAGCCAACGTCGTTGCCTCATATTCAATTCTTTCTGATTAAAGAGATATTGGAGACTCTTATGATCAGTGAAAAGTTTACATTTTGTGCCATAGAGGTAATGCCTCCATATTTTCAGAGCGAAAACTACCGCTGCCAACTCCAAATCATGAGTCGGGTAGTTCTTTTCATGCTCTTTCAATTGTCGAGACGCATATGCGATCACCTTTTCTCGTTGGGTCAGAACACAACCCAATCCAACCCCAGACGCATCGCTATAAACAACGAAGTCTTCAACTCCATCGGGTAGAGAAAGTATCGGTGCCTCACATAGTTTCTTCTTTAGCTTCTCGAATGCTTCTTTATGCTTATCACTCCAAGCATAGGTAGCTCCTTTGTGGGTCAAAGCTGTCAATGGATTAGCGATCGAAGAAAAGCCTTGGATAAACCTTTGGTAATATCCAGCTAATCCTAAAAAGCTTCGGATTTCCGTGGGACTTTTTGGTTGTTCCCACTTCATTACAGCTTCAATCTTTGCTGGATCAACCATTATCCCTTCTTGGTTGACCACGTGACCCAAGAATTGGACTTCTCGAATCCAAAAATCACATTTGGAGAACTTTGCATACAGCTTCTCCTTCTTCAAGAATTCCAACACTTCTCGCAAGTGTATGCCATGCTCTTCTTGGCTTTTTGAATAAATCAGAATGTCGTCAATGAACACTATCACAGATTTATCAAGGAACGGATTACAAACCCTATTCATCAAATCCATGAATGCTGCTGGAGCATTGGTTAGTCCAAACGACATAACCAAAAACTCGTAGTGTCCATATCGTGTTCTGAATGCAGTCTTCTCTATATCTTGCTCTCTTACTTTCAGCTGATGATATCATGACCTCAGGTCGATCTTTGAAAAATAACTTGAACCTTGTAGTTGATCGAACAGGTCATCAATCCTTGGCAATGGGTATCTATTCTTTATCGTTTCTTTATTCAGATCTCTGTAATCAATGCACATCCTCATACTTCCATCTTTCTTCTTTACGAATAACACCGGAGCTCCCAAGGGCGATGAACTAGGTCTAATGAAACCTTTGTCCAATAACTCCTGAAGTTGCATCATCAGCTCCTTCATCTCCGTCGGTGCTAATCGATAAGGTGCTTTTGCTATTGGCGTCGTCCCTGGCAACAAGTCTATTCTAAACTCCACTTGTCTATCAGGCGGTAATCCGGGAAGATCTTCGGGAAATACTTCCGGATAATCACACACGACAAGAATGCTCTGCATCACCTTTTTCTCCTTTTTAGCATCGATCACGAATGCTAATTACGACGTACATCCTTTAGCCAAACACTTTCTGGCTTTCATCAATGAAATGATTCCAGAATTTACTCTGCGTTTATCTCCATACACCATAAACGACTCTTTCCCAGGTGGGTTTACTTTTACTATCTTTTTCTTGCACAATATCTCGGCGTCATTGGCACTAAGCCAATCCATTCCCAACACGATGTCGAAACCGTTAAGTTCGATAGGCAATAATTCCTCGTGGAACTTATTCCCATTCAGATCAATTAAGCTGTTTTTCATGTGATGGCTAACAGGTACAAACTTGCCACTAGCAACTTCGACTAATAAAACATTATCTAGTCTATCAACAGGCAAAGCTAGCTTTCTACCAAATTCATGCGATATAAAGGAGTAGTTGGCTCTAGAATCAAATAAAATTTGGGCAGGCAATTTGTTAACGAGAAAGGTACCTGAAGCGACATTATCTTCATCTTTAGCAGCTTCCAGTGTCATCTGGAATGCTCTCGCCTTTGGCTTTGGCGGAATGTTGGGTCTTGCTGCCTCCTTCTTTTTCGGGCAGTCCCTCGACATGTGTCCCTCCTCTCCACAACCATAACAAAGTTTCTTAGCGAGGGCACATTCATTGACATAGTGCCCTGGCTTTCCACACTTGTAGCACGTGGTCACTACTTCACATTTTCCATGATGCTTCTTCTTACATTTGTCGCACCACTTGGCTTCGCCTCCACCTCCCCTCGAACCAGACTTCGAGAGCTTGTTTTTCTTGTTGGACCCTGAAGTTCCATTGAACTTCCTCTTTTCACCAACATCTATCCTTTCCAGACCCTTTTCCTTCTGCTGGGCCTCCACATTCTTAGCTACACGAACAGCTGTTTTCAGAGTAGTTGCCATCTTGACTGTCAGACCAAAGTCGGCAGGCAGTCCATTAGCAAACCTCTCAATCTTGGAGAGTTCCGTTGGCACTAGGTCCGGAAATAACTTCATTTTCTCAGTGAATGCAGTAGCATAGTCATCTATGCTCATCCTCCCCTTCTTCAAGTTTTGGAACTCATTGTTCAGATCAATCAGATCTATCTCTGAACAATACTGTACCCTTAACTGTTCCAAGAACTCCTCCCATGACATTTTCAGGGCTTCTCCTCGTGGCATAGTATCTGCCAACAACTTCCACCAACTCAAGACTCCAGTCTTCAGTTGTCTTACTGCGAAGACAGTCTTCTGTTTGTTGCTACAGCCGCAACTTTCAAATACCATCTCCATTTCGGAGATCCAATCCATAATCTTAACAGGCTTCGGGCTTCCAGAAAGACTTGGCGGCTTGGCGCCCAAGAAGTTCTTGTACATTCGCCCACCCTTGTTGTTTCTCCTTTCCGGATCGTTCCTTCGTTCTCCTTGAGTCCCAACTTGACTCACCATGCGACTATTGTTCCCTTCCTCCGATTGCTCGGGAATCAATTCAGGTTCCTCAATAGGTATGATAGGTTCATCCCTATTATCATGCAACATCTGTCGCATTTCATCCCTTTGTTCGGCTAACATAGCCCGAATCATGGCTTGCACCCCAGCCATCGTTATTGGTCCTGGTGCTACTGCTACAACAGGTATTTGCTCAATCACTGGCGGTTGATTCCTGTTTTTATCCGCGTTTCCAACGCCACTCCTTGTTCTCATCATTTTTGATCTACACACCATATAAGGTGAAATTAGATCCTCATTCACGATAGATATTCAAATCATCCTTATTACTCAGAAACTTTTACATGTTAGTTCTAATACCGTAGACATACGCTTAGAATCCTACACACATAAGGTTTCCAGATCCGGTCGACAACAGAACGTAGATCTGAACAATTAATATCATATATGACAACATATAACATTTAGCACATAAAAGCATTTTAGGCAACTTTCCTAAAATAAACTAGTGCTCGTGTCTATAATATATCAGACACACTTCCCACAATCTCCATTTAGCATTCTAAGTTTAAGTCTAGAAATCCTACAAATTCCTAGTTCGCTTAAACTAATTCTCTGATACCAACTGTGACATCCCCAAAATCTCGGCCAGAAAAGACCGGTTTCATTTATGCTTTTTAAAATAATTTCAGAGTAAATCCTTTTGATTTAAAAGAGTTGCGGAATTTGTTCCCGAAACAAAATATGACAAAATAATATTTATCAAATCATTTCATCAAGAGATGCATTTTCATTATATAATCAAAACTCGGGATGTCATGTTCCGGTACAGACCATAAAGCATAAAGATAACATTACAAGTCATTCAACAAATATATACATATACAGACTTGTAAACAAAACAACTCGATGGTTCATCCATCTTATGCCCTTGCGCCACTTCCTGTAATACAAATAAAACTGAGTGGGTCAGGCTTGGGAGCCTGGTGAGCTTATAGGGTTTTCAACCCACAATAAATAAATTATATTTAATTTCACCAACCAACGATATCCCGATTACCCATTCCCGTTATCCTCACTTTACGTCCCTAAAACAACATCTATCTCAAGGGACCTAATCTAGGATTTTCATCGGAACGGACATTACTGCTAAGGGGTTTCCTCAACAATAGATGTCCTAAAGGCAACCATGAGGGGGATAGAGTACACCGGTGAACACATCGTTCACAACACCTACAGGTTATGAACCTGCTAGCGTTCCACTGGACTGTCTAGAAAGAGTCTGTGGTCGTTATCCATACTCCGCTGAATAACTAGATCAACAACAACAACATCGAGGCCTCTCATCTGTTTATTACACACCAACTATCTACCCATGTTCTACCCAACATATTAGTAGATAAAAATATATATTTTTATACATAGTTTAAAACCTGTATAGCATTTTCATTCAATACATATTCCACATAACAGATGAGGCACACCCACATAACACGTATTTCATAGAAGATAAATCAGATCTATGATATAGAAGAGAGTGAATATACATTCACACACATAACAACAAAATTATACACATAACATGTATTTCGTATAAAATAGTTCATAATTATGTGTTTAGAAGAAAATAACTACACACTCACTTGATCAGAAGATGATCGGATAACACTACGACTTGCAGAAGTAGTATTCTTTGGTAGATCTGGAAGATCTTCACAAAAATCGAACTTCTCGCGAGCAGAGCTTCGGCTCGGGAATCGCACTTCTCGGGATCTCGGGGCTTCAGAACTTGCTTCAGGGTTGGGAATATTACCGGGGCTTCGGGGTATAAATGGCACGCAAAACGATGCAAGAAGGGAGAGAGAGAAGAGAAAAATGGCAAAAGAACTCGGCAGCCTCGCATGCCCTTTTATAGGAGGCTGGAGCCTCGTAGTACGCTGGGCGTACAGGCGTATGCGTCCGAAATTGTCACTGCATGCGTCATCCGAAGAACTCGATTGCGAGGCGCGTCATGCTTCGCTGTACGCTAGGCGTATGCCAGTACGCTGGGCGTACTTCAGATAAGTCCGATGACTCCCCTTCGGATAATGTCGGATTTAATAATTAAATTTATATATTAACTATTTAATAAACTTCAAAAATTCATATCTTCTTCATACGAACTCCGTTTTTGACGTTCTTTATATCCACGCGTAGGTGAGACTACGCTCTACAACTTTTGTTTAGACTTCATCGGCTAATTTTGAATTCATTTTTATTATTTATTTTTAGTAGGCCGGGACAGGAAAACTTCGTTATAAATTCATAACTTCTTCATCCGGCATCCGTTCTTGCCTAACTTCTTATTGCTTCGCTACCACTAGTGAGATCTTCGATTCTCGTTTAGATTGTTTCGGCTAAAAACCGCTCGATCTCAAATCGAGTATTCGGGCTGCATTCTGCTAAGTCGAAACTTCAGAAAATCATAACTTACTCATACGAAGTCAGATTTGGGCATTCTATATATATTCGGAAACCTCGTTTCGGCCACTACAACTTTATGTAAAGATATCGAGTTTATTTTACACTTAAATTTTGACGCTTATTTTTATTTTTAATTAATCAAATCACATAATTAAGCAATTAAGCACATAATACTGAAATAATACACTTCTATTATTTCAAAACGGGCTACAAAGGTTAACCTAGACTATTATATCAACATTAATGACAAGCCCAGAAACACAGGCGTTAAGTAAGGACCATAGACAAACATAGTATGCATGCTTGGTGCATGGCATAACTATCATTTAGACAAACATAGTGTGCATGCTTGGAGCATGGCATAACTATTGTTTTAATTCAAGTATTAAGTTGATTATTCGAAACATTATACAATGAATAATGAGTAATCAATATGACTCAAAAGTTTTTGGGCCATATAGGATTAGTATTGTTCTTGTGTTTCACTTTGCATGTTTTGACTTCCCGAATAACTAGGTTATTCAAACTATCCACAGTCGATCATACTTTGGAAGTAGGTATTAAGGCAAGACTGTCATGAATGGGTCTATATTTTGTCTAGGACAAAGTGGCTACAATGTTCTTAAGTGCTCCTGGAATAAGATTCAAGTATTGGATTCAACCCACGCTCATTTGAATCACTTCATGGATATTATCATGGGTGATAATGAGACGATAATATCTTATATTCTTCAAATGGAGACATGTGAGTTGTACTTGCAAGTCGGTTACACAATGACATATGTAAATGCACCACTAACTTAGTTGTTATAAAACATATCGTTGTGTGTAATTTGTTGAGTAAGTACAAGCGAGCATTTGGGTCGAAGTTTATCTGTTCCTTTTAACCCATGTGGATAAAAGCGATATTTGTGGGCCCCTCGATGATTTAGTGATGACACCCCTAAGTGTTTTGCCAAGCCTGGACTGATTTGATTTGTTCAATTAGTCAGTCGTCATAAATCGGAAATCGGGAAACAACAAATGGACAGAGAGAATGATTATAATCCATGTCTCAGTCCACATGATATCCACAATGGAGGAATATATGATCACTTATCTAATGGACACATCAATGACTAGATCGGAGTTCGACAACGGCTTTTAAGAGCTACGATTGCTACTCGGGATGGAGTCATGCTTGCAATAATAGTTATTAGACTTATCCAAGTGGGAGACTGTTAAATTAGGTGTCTAAGCCCATAACTGTTATTGGTATGTACTTGAACTAAGAGTAGCATGGTCCATTTGAGTTGCATGGCATCGAAACAATTTGGATAGTTATTTGTGAGAAGAGGATATTTATGATTTATTAATATATTATAAGTTCTAATATATTAATATTATTTAATTAGTATTGATCAAGAATTAGTTTGGAATTAATTTGTGATCAAAAGAGACTAATTAAATAAATAGGGATTGATTTGGTAAATCATTAATTCTTATAAAGTGGGATCATGATCCACACTTCTTCATGTTTGGCTAAACCCATATGGTGACCCATGGATACTCCATGGAGGTTAAAACCCATGGATCATGAGGAATATGGAAAGTCATGAGTTACATGGTGTAACCCTAATGTGCACACTATATAAGAAGCCTCATAGCTCATGAAATTGGCACGAAGGAGTGACTAGTGATAGACACATGAGGGCTAACCGATTTTTTAGTGTAAATAATCTTCTCTCAAGTTATTCCAATTGTTGGTAGTGTTGTGTGAACCATTTGAGGTGCAAAACTTGGGGCACTAAGCTCTTTAAGGTCCAAGGAATCAAGCTACAAGAAAAGGTATGTCATTCAACTATATATTTTGTATTGTATATACTCTATAATATGCTAGTTAGGATGATACCTTGAAAATTGATATTTGCATGTATAATAGAGAAAACATAGATCCAAGGTATATAAGGTTGCATGTACACCATAGGAGTGTTAGAATGCTCAAAACCCAACAAAGACTGGTTAGGTCAAATCCCTCTCGACGGCCGACTTCAAGTTCAAAAGCAATTACTGAGCCACCCATCCGATCGAACAAAAAATGGGTTAAACCCGACTACAGATGGGTTCCAAAGGTTTATTCTCCGACGTAACCTAATGATTCTAACATTTCCTTAGCTTTTGTTTGTGATAAGTAAGATATGTCATGGGAGAGAGTACCTTGCATAAATGACAAAGGTCAACCCAGTTTCAAACTCGACTGGGTTCCAAAGACCATTTAATCCTGCACTTTGTACTGGAGCAGCTATGGAGGCATATCATCATACATTGGTTTGTTGGTAGTGGCTGTTTCAAGCACATGATAGGAAACATCTCTCAACTGTACAACACTCATAACTTAGTTTTAGAGTATGTGTCCTTTGCGGGAAAGGAAGAAAGGAAAGGATCACACATGGGGTTTGTGCTTAACGATGTGAAGAATCTTCAGATTTGTTCTGAGATTGAAATATGCGTGCTATTCTCAGATCCTCTGGATGCAAATTCAATTGGTGACATACAGTTTGAGTTTTCTTCTTGATACTCTTGAGTTTATCTTAAACTGATTCGTTTTGAAGATTGTCTTTTATTTTCTTATAGTTTTTCGTTTGTAGATATTGTTTGGGAAGTGATATGAAGTCTAGTGCTAAAGGGAAATCTGAAATTCATGTAATGAACTAAAGTCAAATTGTTTAGACTCTGTGCTCAATGTGTTGGTAGGCACGAAGGATTCAAAAGGTCTAGACTTATATTGGCAAATGAAAGGACTTGACAGTACATACTTAGATAGTTTCATTTAGACTGACAATACGACGATTGGGTAGATTGTGTAGTGAGATAAGCATAGGAACTTGCAGGATACACTAAAACTTATATGTATCTAAGCACATGATAGGAAACAAATATTGGAGGCATATCATCATACTTTGGTTTGTTGGTAGTGGCTGTTCCAAGCACATGATAGGAAACATCTCTCAACTGTACAACACTCATAACTTAGTTTGAGAGTATGTGTCCTTTGCGGGAAAGGAAGAAAGGAAAGGATCACACATGGGGTTTGTTCATACCAATGTGAAGAATTTTCGGATCTGTTCTGATATTGAAATATGCGTGCTATTCTCAGATCCTCTTGATGCAAATTCAATTGGTGACATATGGTTTCACTGATTAGGGAGAGACTTTTCGCAAAGTTCTCCAAGTGCGAGATTTGGTTGCGTGAGGTGCAGTTTCTGGGGCACATTGTCAACCAGAAGGGTATTCTGGTTGATCCGGCCAAGATAGAGGCCGTGATGCAGTGGGAGGTTCGTAGGTCTCCATCTAAGATTTAGAGTTTTCTTGGTCTAGCGGGTTACTATTGGAGATTCATCCATGATTTCTCCAAGATCGATGTTCCTCTGACCCGACTGACCAATAAGTTGGTGAAATTCAGTTGGGGGCCTGAACAACAGGCAGCCTTCGATACTCTCAGACAGCGTTTATGCGAGGCTCTGATTCTAAATTTGCCTGAGGGCGTTGATGACTTCGTGGTTTACTGTAACGCTTCGATCACAGGCATGGGTGAAGTGTTGATGCAGTAGGGTCACGTGATAGCATACGCTTCGAGGCAGTTGAAGCCTCACAAGGCGAACTACCCGACGCACGATTTGGAGTTGGGGGTTGTAGTTTTCTCCCTCTAGATTTGGATGCATTACCTCTATGGGGTTCGTTGTTCCATTTACACGGATCACAAGAGTTTGAGATACCTCATGGATCGGTCGAATCTGAACTTGAGGCAGTGTCGGTGGTTAGATGTGGTGAAGGATTACAATTATGAAATCCTTTACCACCCGGGCAATGCCAATGTGGTGGCAGATGCTCTTATCCGCAAGGTAGTGTTGGCTCCGATACGAGATATATGTCTGAGGATGAGAGTGATTAGTCCATTGCTAGAGCAGATCCGGGAGGCGCAGGTTGAGGGTATGAAGGAAGAGTGCCAGAAGTGTGATAGGATCGTAGGCCAGGTGGCCTCATTTGACTATGACAGCCGTGGGTTGTTGACCCTGCATAGGAGGGTCTAGGTTCCATACTTGGGCGGCATACGACAGAATCTAATGGATGAGGCCCACAATTCGAGGTTCTCCATCCATCCCGGGGCAACGAAGATGTATCGGGATCTTCGCCCTGGTTACTGGTGGCCCTGCATGTAACATGACATAGCATTTTACGTAGAGCGGTGCTTGACTTTGTAGAAAGTCAAGGCTGAACACCAGTGACCTCACGACAAGATGCAGTCGTTGGATATTCCCGTGTGGAGATGGGAAGATATTACTATGGATTTCATCACGAAGCTTCCAAGGACCGCACGTGGAGTAGATTTGATACGGGTCATCATGGATCGGTTGACCATGAGTGCTTATTTCATCCTGATCCAGGAGAGTATATCTGTAACATCCTAAAATTCAAGCCCAAAAATTTCATTTTTGATTAATTCATTCATAAACATTCATTAGAAAATATTGTATAAACACATTATCTCAAAACCAAGTATCATATTTGAACCCATAACCATGAACAATTGTCATATCAGAGTACAATCCCAGAAAACACCGTGCGGAAAATCATATGTGTGTGTGATGCCATGCTACGCCGCCGGCTCCTTCCCCTTAGATGAAGAGGTACCTGAAACCAAAAACTGAAACCGTAAGCACAAAGCTTAGTGAGTTCTCCCATCATACCACATACCATACAATACCATCGGTATCTTTCAACCGGTAATCATCATTGGTATCTTTCAACCAGTAATCGTCATCGGTATCTTTCAACCGGTAATCATCATCGGTATCTTTCAACCGGTAACTGGGGACTATTCCACCCCTACCACTAGCATACAATAGCAAAATATAAGCACACAGTAAGACATATCCGACTATTCCACCCCTAAGGACCACTATCATGGAAACTATCCCTATCATGTAACATATCATACAAATATAACTCATAACCAAACGCATACCAGACCAAGATAAATTATCACAAATACAATTATCTTCTAAATACTCCTCAATGGTGGGCCGACAATGTGGCCTTAGACCCACCCCTACCGGAAGGTAACTCACCTCGTATCTGCTGAACCGTGCGGGAATCCATTGACTGCTACCGCTGCTGCTCCGGAAATCCTCCGGCTATAATTCCCACAAAACACTTAGTCAGAAACTGACATCTACCCTTAGGATAAAATGACCATTTTACCCCTTGACCAAGTCAAAGTCAAACTCAACTTCCAGTTGACCTGAATCGCCGAGTTGACTCACCAACTCGCCGAGTCCCTATCCTTCCATTAGACCTCATACCCGTCTCTACTCGTCGAGTTAGGCGATGACTCGACGAGTCTTCCTTCTAAATGAACATCGACTGAATCCACATCCGACTCACCGAGTTGTATGAACAACTTGTCGAGTTCATCATTAACTGATATCCATGTCCTGTCTTGACTCGCCGAGTTGTACGAACAACTCATCGAGTTACTCTTCATCCTATGAACACGTTTTGTCCTCGACTCGTCGAGTTGATGAACAACTCGCCGAGTACCATGAAGATTGTCTTGGACTCACCGAGTCCGTTCATGCACTCGCCGAGTACCATGAATTCCCAGAACACTTTGCTTAGTCCAGAACGTTAGGTAACTCCCTGGGACTCCTAAAACCCTTCCACACTCAGCTGGTCCTTATGACCCTTACTGATATGGGACCAAAACCCTTGGACTCACCGAGTCCAGGAATGGACTCACCGAGTCTATCACATCCCTTACTAAGAACTTCGATTTCTGATGTACAACACTTAACCAAATGATAGATCCATGCCCCTAAACTCGATCTAGCACGTAAGTTACAAACTTTACGTGCATGCATGGGATATTAGAGCTTAAAAGGCTCTAAAATGATTCTTTTGTTGCATGGGGCCTTCCTTGGTGTAAAAGCAGCCTAGATCTGACTTGTGACTCATAAAATGACATGATACAGAAGCCCAAACCCCTAACCATGTTTGCAAACATGGTTGGCCACCAAAAATGGCTTATAAAAGCCCTAAATCACCTCAAAGAGGGATCTAACAAATGAATGAGCAAGGTTCATGTTGGGTCAATATTATGGTTTATACTTTTCTTTTCTAGGAAATTGTATTTTTATGTAATATCTTATGTGTTTATGATCATGTTTACGGCCGTAAACCCTATTTACGGCCCATGTTTACCTGGCCCATATTCTCATGTATATATATATAGGAGTGAGGGGTGTGAGGAAAAGAGTGATGAACACCAAGGAACTTAAGTGTGTGCATTTGATGGTGTTCTAGAGAGAGAAAAGAGAGTGTGTGTTAGTGTGTGTGAATCTTGTATCCGGATCTTCATTCATATCAATACATACAAGATTCATCATCTTCTTCTTCTCCTTCTCTTCTATTTGATCTGGCATCATCCGTTTGATTGGGATTCCGAACCATCAAACGGATCTGATTGATACACAAGCATTTTAGGGACTTACAATTGGTATCAGAGCTTGGTTGTATCATTCAATTTTTTTCAGATCTAGAGCTAATTTGATCTTATTTTGGAAAGATTCTTACGTTTTTGGATAGATCTCAAAAAATTAAGGGGGGTTTGTTATTTGCGTTTTTGATAAAAACGAGTTTTTGATCGAGTTCTTGTGGCAAGTGTGCATGTGGGAACAACAAGAGACAAGACAAGGATACGCCACCAGGGGCAGGAAGAAACAACTTCATAATGAAGAAAAAGACATGTTTTCACTGTGGAACACCTGGACACATTGCCAGAAATTGTCCTAATCATGCATACGTTCCCTACTATGCACAAGGATGGCAAAACGCGCCAAGTGGGAGATACTTAAAAAGAAACCCTTCCAGATCACGTTCAGACAATGGTGACTGGAACGCGCAGAAGGCCAAGAATCAGACTCCCAAGACCAAGCATCCAACTCCCAAGAGCAAGAAGGAAATGTCGGTCAAGAAACCTAGTTCAAGAGATGCTCCTGTGAAGCCAAGACCGGTTAGGTCAAAGTCATCTAGGCAGACGACTTCAAGTTCCAAATCAAGTGCCGAGACACCCATCGGGTCGAACAAGAAATGAGTTAAACTTGAATATAGATGGGTACCAAAGGTGAAAACTCCCAAATCTTCTAATGACTCTAATATTTCATCGTCTTCTGTTTGTGGTAAACATAATATGTCATGGGAGAGAGTACCTTTCACTAATGACAAAGGTCGACCCAGTTTCAAAGTGGACTGGGTTCCAAAGACCAACTAATCCTGCTCTATGTCGGAGCAGCTATGGAGGCATATCATCAGACTTCGGTTTGTTGGTAGTGGCTGTTCCAGGCACATAATAGGGGACATCTCTCAAATGTACAACATTTTGATCTTTGCTTGAGAGTATGTGTCCTTTGAGGGAAAGGAAGAAAGGAAGAGATCACTCATGGGGTTAGTGCTTAATGACATGAAGAATTTTTGGATTTGTTCTGAGATTACTCGTGCTGCTCTCAGACCTTCTGGATGTAAATTCAATCGGTGGCTTACGGTTTGAGTTTTCTTCTCTATATTCCTGAGTTTTTCTTAAGCTGATTCGCTTTAAAGACTAATTTTTGTTTTAGGATAGTTTAAATTTGCGCATTTACTTTTGTTTCTCTCCCCACAAATTTAGGGGGAGAACTAAAAACAAAACAACATTAGAAAATTTTCAAAAATCCAAAAACATCAGAAAATCAGAAAATAAAAAATTATGTTGGTTATGAAATGTGCTTGAGGGTGATATTTGGCGAAGTGATATGATCATGTGATAACAGGCAACTTGAGTCTGCGTAACATACCCAAAGTTGAAGGGTCTATGCTCTGGTTTGATGCGTCGGTAGGCACAAAAATTTTTAAATGGACATGACTAGGCAGAGTTGAACTTAGGAAATTTATAGACTTGACAAATCTTGACCTAGTTAGATCCATTCAGTCTGACAATACGACGCTCGAATAGGTTGAGCAGGAAGATATATATGGGAATCTACTTGTCACATTAATTGAACCCGTATCTGGAACCGTGGTTTAACTTTTCCTCGATGTGCGGATTCTGTCCTTAATTCCGGTTAGATGGGGTGACTGGTAAATTCCGATAAATTAGGTCTGTAGAATATCATTTTCTTTCTTTCCGTCTGTTAGTCATATGTTGTCTCCTTTGCGTGACTTCCAATCTGACCCGGTACACAACATTTGCAACTCTATTTCCCTGCATGTTATATATGTGAAATACTTCTTATCTGTTAGCCATATGCTGTCTCCTTTGCGTGACTTCTAATCCGACCTGGTACACAGCATATGCAACCTTCTACTTCTCAACCCCTCTGAAACAATAAGTAATAGAATTTTGAATCTATCCTCTCTTTGAATGGTTGTCTGCTCACCCGATGTAAGGAGTACTCTGGAAGTTCTTGATGGCTGGGGCATATCAGGAAGCGGGAAACACGTTCCAGTACAATTAAAATTGAACACTCAAAGATTGTCTATAGATCTCGCTACTCAATTTAGGTGGACAACAATATCCCTAGTTGTCGTCAGCTGAATGGTCCTTAAGATATAGTATCTAGGAACTTAGCATCAGATATAATATCTAGGAACTTAAGTTCACCTTGTCTTGTAACAAATAGTGTGTCCTAAATCTGTCACAATTTTTCATGTTTAAGTGGACCACAATACCGACGATCGACCAGGAAAAGATGTGAATATGAAAGGTACCGACAAGTGGATAAAGGTTGTCTAAAAACTTTGATCCCAAATCACTCTTAAAGTTAGATATCAATTTTATTTTTGTTAAATTTGTCATAGTTTCTTCTAATTTAAATATTAGGGGAGGATTAAAAATTAAAAATAATAAAAAAAATGAGAAAAATTCAAAAATCAAAGAAAAATCAGAAAAATTAAAAATCCAAAAATAGTGTTATTTCTATTTTATTTCTTGTTCAGAAAAATCAAAAATCCAAAAATATTTATGTTTCTGTTTTAATTTGTGTGCTAAGTTTTCTTTTAGTTTTGTTTTGTCTTGAAAA
Source organism: Lactuca sativa (assembly GCF_002870075.4). Classification (NCBI taxonomy): domain Eukaryota; kingdom Viridiplantae; phylum Streptophyta; class Magnoliopsida; order Asterales; family Asteraceae; genus Lactuca; species Lactuca sativa. Next base: position 17,701,661 of record NC_056630.2, on the reverse strand, counting down.
GTGATTTCAGGTATAGATAAGACTCATGGAGTTTGTGTTGAAGATTTCTGAGCCAAAGCCTCGTCCGTGAGCATCGAAGAATTCTCATTCGAAGGAGCAAGAAATGAAGATTATTCTTTCGACATTCAATCTTTCAACCCCAGAAGCAAGGTGAAGCTGAAATTAAAGAATATGTGACGGATTGCATTAAAGCCTCCTCAATCAGTCTGTTGCTATCTTTGTACCTGCTGAAGTGATCCAGAAGATTTGTTCTCTCTGATGTTCTCTCTGAAGATTCTCAAGCTGAAAGTGCTATCTTTCAAGAATCAGTACATCAAGCCTCCTCACCCAACGTGCGTTCAAGGCCAAACTCTTAAGAAATGCCCAACTGCTCAAGATGAAGTCATTCATTGAAGATAAATGCTGAAGCCAAGCTCTCGATGAAGATTAACAAGAAAAGCCAGCTAATTTTTAGGGGTAGCTGGTTGGGTCATTTAAGAAAAGAAAAGAAAGCTATAAACCAAGGGGGAGATTGTTGGGTCAATATTATGGTTTATACTTTGCTTTTCTAGGAAATTGTATTTTTATGTAATATCTTATGTGTTTACGGTCATGTTTACAGCTAGGGAGGTGTTTACGGCCGTAAACCCTGTTTATGGCCCATGTTTACTCGTCCCATATTCTCATGTATATATATAGGGGTGAGGGGTGTGAGGAAAAGAGTGATGAACACCAAGGAACTTAAGTGTGAGCATTTGAAGGTGTTCTAGAGAGAGAAAAGAGAGTGTGTGTTAGTGTGTGTGAATCTTGTATCGGATCTTCATTCATATCAATACATACAAGATTCATCATCTTCTTCTTCTCCTTCTCTTCTATTTGATCTGGCATCATCCTTTTGATTGGGATTCCGCACCATCACACGGATCTGATTGATACACAAGCATTTTATGGACTTACAGTTCAGACTTTATACCTTCCAAAGACTGCAAATGATGAACCAAACTCGAATCCTTCAGTCCCCTCTTGATCCTTCTATGGTCTTCCTTCTTCCTTGAGGTCAAAACTCACAAGAATCACTCAAAAAGCCTTATATCTTCTCAAAAACGGCTAGGGTTTGCTCTGAGGAGTGTTTGGGAGCATAAAGGGGTAAAGGAGGTTGCATAAGGTCGTTTAAATAGGGTTTAAACCCCTGGATTAGGGTTTTTGTCCAAACAGCGGCTACTCGCCGAGTCCGCAGCTTAAACCCCGCGCCTCATCCCGCTTCTACTCGGCGAGTCAGTCCTTCGACTCGCTGAGTCCAAGGCTAAAATGCAAAAATAAATGAAGATTTAATAACAGAATACATACCAAGAACCAGGTGCTACAAATCTCCCCCACTTATTTTAGATTTCATCCTCGAAGTCTGCTGCTCGATCCTGAAACAGCTCGGGGTAGTACTCCATCATCTCACTCACCGGCTCGTAAATCCACTCCAACCCCTTTCGGTGCTGCCATTGCACCTTCACGAGTTCTACTCTTTTGTTCCTCAGATCCTTCGACTTCCGGTCAATGATCGCTACAGGCCGTCGATGTAATTCAGGCTGCCATCAACCTGAATGTCCTCCAAGGGTACCACCGCCGTATCGTCCACTAGGCACTTCCGCAGCAGAGAGACGTGGAAAGTGTTGTGGATCTGACTGAGTTCGGATGGCAGATCTAGCCGGTACGCCACCTTGCCCATCCGGGCTACAACCCTGAACGGTTCGATATACCTTGGGCCCAACTTGCCCCGCTTCCTGAATCGGATGACGCCCTTCCATGGCGACACCTTCAGGAGAACCATATCCCCGACCTGGAATTTCAGGTCTGATCGACGCTTATCGGCGTAACTTTTCTACAGACTCTGAGCAGTCTGAAGCCTGCTCTGGACCTGTTGAATATTTTATGTCGTCTAGAGCACTACTTCGGTGCTCCCCATGACTCTCTGGCCAACCTCGCCACAACATATCGGGGTCCTGAACCTCCTCCCATACAACATCTCGAAGGGAGGACGGTCGATACTCGCATGATAGCGGTTATTATACGAGAACTCCGCCAGCGGGAGGGAGGTATCCCAACTACCTCAGAAATCTAAAACGCATGCCCGCAGCATATCCTCCAGAGTCTGGATGGTCCGCTCGCTCTAGCCATCAGTCTGCGGGTGAAAAGCGGTGCTAAAATGTAGACGAGTACCCAGCTCATCATGAAACTTCTTCCAAAACCTGGAAGTAAACCGCACGTCTTTGTCTGAAATCACTGAAACTGGCACTCCGTGCCGTGCCGCCACCTCCCTGATATAGATATCGGCCAATTTCTCGGCCGAGAAGCTCTCCTGAATCGGAATAAAGTGCGCACTCTTGGTCAATCGATCCACAATGACCCATATCGAATCCATTCCTCATGTGGTCCTGGGAAGCTTCGTGATAAAATCCATCGTAATATCCTCTCATTTCCACAGTGGGATATCCAATGGCTGCATCTTGTCGTGTGGTCTCTGATGCTCGGCCTTTACCTTCCTGCAGGTCAAGCACCGCTCCACGTACAATGCCACATCCCGCTTCATGGAGGGCCACAAGTAGTCCAAACGAAGATCCTTATAGATATTCGTCGCCCCGGGATGAATGGAGAATCTAGATTTGTGCCCCTTCTCCATCAAGACCTGGCGCACGCCTCCATGATAAAGGACCCACACCCTATGGTGAAGAGTCAATAACCCTCGGCTATCATAGTCGAAAGAGGAAACATGTCCCACAATCCTCTCACTCTTCCGATGTTCCTCCTTCATAGCCTCCTGTTGAGCCTCCCAGATCCGCTCCAGAAGCGGAGTTACCACTGTCATCCTTAGACAGATATCCCTGATCGGCACTGCCTTGCGGCTAAGCGCATCGGCCACGACATTGGCCTTTCCTGGATGGTAGAGGATCTCACAATCATAATCCTTCACCACATCAAGCCACCGACGCTGCCTCATATTCAGATTTGGCTGGTCCATGATATACCTCAAACTCTTGTGGTCCGTGTAAATCGTACAACAAACCCCATAGAGGTAATGACGCCAAATCTTGAGGGCGAACACAACAGCCCCCAACTCCAAATCATGCGTCGGGTAGTTCGCCTCGTGAGGCTTCAGCTGCCTCGACGCGTAGGCGATGACATGCCCTCTCTACATCAATACCGCTCCCAAACTTGCGATGGATGCATCGCAGTACACAACAAAATCCTTCATGCCCTCTGGCAGGGCTAAGATTGGCGCCTCGCACAATCTCTGTCTCAGCGTCTCGAACGCGGCCTGCTGCTCAGTCCCCCAGCGATACACCACCGACTTCTTAGTCAATCGGGTGAGCGGAACTGCTATCTTGGAGAAGTCCTAAATGAATCTCCGATAGTACCCTGCAAATCCTAGAAAGCTCCGAATCTCAGATGGAGACCTCGGAACCTCCCAAGTCATCACGGCCTCTACCTTGGACGGATCTACCGAAATCCCGTTCTGGTTGACAAGGTGCCCAAGAAACGGCACCTCGCGCAACCAGAACTCACACTTAGAGAACTTAGCATACAAGTTCTCCCTCCTCAAAGTCTCCAGAACCTCCCGCAGATGCTCCTCGTGTTGCTCCCGCGTCTTGGAGAAAACCAATATGTCATCAATAAATACTATCACAGACCAATCTAACATCGGTCTACACACGCGGTTCATGAGATCCATGAACACGGCAGGAGCATTGGTGAGCCCGAAATGCATCACCGCAAACTCATAGTGGCCATAACGCGTCCGAAACGTAGTCTTTTGCACATCATCCTCTCTGACCCTCATCTGATGATACCCTGATCGCAAATCAATCTTGGAGAACCAAGATGCTCCCTGTAGCTGGTCAAAGAGGTCATCAATCCTCGGGAGTAGGTAACGGTTCTTCACCGTTACCTTGTTCAGCTCCCTGTAGCGACTCATCCTTCCTCCTTACAAATAGAATCAGGGCTCCCCAGGGTGAACTGCTCGGTATAATGAAACCCTTGTCTAACAGCTCCTGCTGCTTTGTAGACAACTCCTACATCTCAGGAGGAGCCAACCGATACGGTGCCTTGGCTATCAGAGCCGCACCAGGAACTAGGTCGATCCTGAATTCCACCTGTCGTTCCAGAGGTATCCCAGGCAACTCCTCGGGGAATACGTCCGCAAACTCCCGTACCACAGGTACATCGTCCACCGTCGCCCTACCCGTTTCCCGGGTATCCATAACATACGCGACATAACCTGCGCAACCCTGCTGGAGGTAGCGCCTAGCTCTCACTGCTGAACATAAAGCTGGTCCTCGCTGTGGCCTCTCGCCCTGGATCACCAGCTCTCCCCCGCTTGGGGTCCTGAACCGCACCAACTGCTGTGCGCAGTCGATCACTACCCCATTAGGGTTGAGCCAATCCATGCCTATAATCACCTTGTTCCCACACAATGGAATGGGAAACAGGTCTACCAAGTAGCGGTCCTCAAATAACCTCAGCACACAATCTCGAAATACCGTCGATGCCCGCACCGAATGGTCGTCGGCAATCTCTGCCTCTAGAGGGAAATCCAACATGCCTGAAGACTCGGAAAATCTCTTGCTAAGCACAAGAGACACAAATGATCGGGTAGCGCCCGAGTCAAACAATACCAGCACCGGGATGTCGTTCACATGGAACGATCCTAAACAGAGCACATATCAATAGCACAATCACAACAAAAAAAGATCAGAGGGACAGAATCATACTCGTCACCACATCAAGTGCAGCGCGTGCCTCCTCGGCTGTCAGCTGAAATGCTTGGCTCCGCACCACTGGAACCTCTGTCTTGACCTTCTGGCCATCTGTAACCCGCGTCGTCGCTGAGACCGGCACCGCCGCTGGCACTGCATTCAATCTCGGGCAATTGGTCCTTTTATGGCCCCTCTAATTGCAATGGAAGCAAATCAGGTCTGTCATCTGTACCGCAGGGGTGGGGGCAGTACAATCCCTGCCAAAATGCCCCACCTTGCCACACTTATAGCAGCTCGAACCCGGACCAGTGCGACAAGCTCCCTCATGTGACCGACCGCATATCCCACAATGGTCCCGTCCTGCCTGGCCTTTCGACCTGACATCAGATCCCTTGGGCTTCTTCCCCGAAGCCCCGGTCGTCATCCCCTCCACTGCCTTCCTCTTCTGGACGTGCTCCAGATCAATCTCCCTCTCCCTAGACCTGGCGATCATGGAATCCAAGGTAGGGAAAGCTGAAAAACTAACATGATCCCGAATGCCCGCTCGTAGCTGATGGGTTTTAGGTAAAACAAATAAACTTGAAAAACAATTCCTAAGTTCACATGCAACCTACTTTGGATCTATGTTTTATCTATTGAACATACAACTTTGAATTGCAAAACAAGAACCCTAGAGGAGAGAGGCTAATTTCGAAATTAACAAGCTAGGGTTTAGTAATTACATACCTTTCAATTGTTATAGTAAACAATTGATAATTCCCTTGATCTTGTTCTTGATCTTCTTGGAAGCTTATCACCACAAGTGTAATGCCTCTAATGGAATCACACCCAAACTAGCAAGAAGGAAAGTAGAGGAGAGAGGGGAGAGGGAGTATGCAAAATTTCGGCCCTTAGGGTTTCTTCAAAAGAAAAGAGTGACCAAAACATGAACCAGGAGGCTCCTTATATAGCTGAGGGATCTAGGGTTTAGGGGAAACCCTAGTTATCCTTTGCTTAGGGCCTAAGCAAACCCAAGGGCCTTATCCAAGCCCCTATGGACGAAATTATTAGGGTTTCCCCTAAAGATTTCTTCCACCCTTATCCAAGGGGGTTCTAGAGCCTTCCACTCAACTATTAGATAATTGCAAACTAGTCCCTGCACCTTATAATCAATTCTTTTAACCCCAAAATTAATTCTAATTAATTTCTGGCTAACAATTAATTAAAAAAATGATTTCTCATTAATATATTAATCTTTTAACATATTAATAAATTCATTTATATTAATTTATTAATCTTATAATAAATTAATATCTCTCCTTTCATAATTTCCTTGTCTGGTTGCTAGGTTTGAGGGCAACCCAAAAGGACTGTGCTGCTATCAATTCAAGTACATACCAATTATAGTTATGGGCTTAGACACCTAATCCAACAGTAGCATGTCAGCGTAGCGAGTCCTCCTCATATCCTCATCACCCGCATACTGGGGTACCAGCAATGCCCTCTCCCGGAACTTGGCGGTGATCTTCGCCACAATCTCCGTAGTCTGCCTTATATCCAAAAACTCCCTGGCCAACCGTTGAAGCTTCACAGCCGGCGCAAACTCCGCCCTGAATCTAGTCACGAAGTCCGACCAAGTCATAGCCTCAACAAACGAGGCTCCTAATGAGTCACCAACAGACTCCCACCAATCCCTAGCCCTGTCTCGCAAGCATCTTGCTGCATATCTCACCTTCGACCCCTCTGGGCAGAAGCTCGTCAGTTGCGCAGATTCAATGTCTGCGATCCATCTCTTAGCAGCAATGGGGTCCTTCACCCTATGGAAATCCGGTGTACCACTTCCACGAAAATCCTTATAGGACAGCGTGCGCGTACCCACCTGGCCAGATGCCATATCACTCCTGAATGACCGGAGACGATCCTCCATCAGCTCAACAATCCCCTCCTTGATCGACCCGAAGATGATAGGGGTCAACTCAAGGATGCCTCTCGTGATCTCAGACGCGATGAACTTGCGTAACCCGTCATCAACCTGCTCGGATCCTGAACCCGAGCCTGATCCCGATCCTGATCCGAAACCTCCTGCTCCAAGTCATGTGGTCACCTTACTGAAAATACACGCATAAAGGTCAGGATCATACATATACTCGAGAGATCTAAGACACTCTCCAAGATTCCCGATTTCATCTAGGCCCTCCTTGGTTCGAGTACGGGTCCTCTGCTTTTAATAGTACGGGCCCATACTACCTTCCACATCTACCCGTGCTTTCCTCAAGGATTGCTTCGACTTCACCAGGTCCCTTAACCGATACCCCTTTCCACTAACCTCATCCTAGGCTTCCCTAGGGCACTCACCGAATTACTCTCCGCCATCAGCTGCACAAGAGCCCCTACCATTTCCCCCTAACTAACTTGCATGTACTGTTACATATCCGCTCCTTAGTTAGTTGGAATTAGACAGACCCCCATAGCACATAGCAAGAAGCATTCGTGCATCGAGTAACCAAATCAGGCATAACCTATACAGGCCATCCTACTGCTGACTAAACGGTCCTAGCATACAGCTCATACAATAGGCATATAAAGCATCCTCCTAGATCCTTAGCCCTAACTAGCATGCGATTATCAGAATCATATATCAGGCACACAAGGCATCTTCCCAGATCCTTAGTCCTATTCTAGCATGCAATTCTGAATCAAGAAATATAGCATAACATAACATGTATGGGTATCTTGGGGAAAACTTACTTGAGCTCGGCCGGTCGCATGCATCACACACCTTGTCTTTTGTAAAATCCTTCCATTTAGATTTTTTTTAAAAACCATGTTATTGTAAAAATCTTTTAGTCCCTTAGTTTGAGTCCAGACACCCCCGAGGGCGTGTCCGAATCCCTCAAACCAGGTATCTGATACCAACTTGTAACATCCTAAAATTCAAGCCCAAAAATTTCATTTTTGATTAATTAATTCATAAACATTCCTTAGAAAATATTGTATAAACACATCATCTCAAAACCAAGTATCATATTTGAACCCACAACCATGAACAATTGTCATATCAGAGTACAATCCCAGAAAACACTGTGCAGAAAATCATATGTGTGTGTGTGATGCCATGCTACGCCGCCGGCTCCTTCCCCTTAGATGAAGAGGTACCTGAAACCAAAAACTGAAACTGTAAGCACAAATCTTAGTGAGTTCCCTCATCATACCACATACCATACAATACCATCGGTATCTTTCAACCGGTAATCATCATCGGTATCTTTCAACAGGTAATCGTCATCGGTATCTTTCAACCGGTAACTGGGGACTATTCCACCCCTACCAATAGCATACAATAGCAAAATATAAGCACACAGTCAGACATATCCAGGTACTAACCTACCCCTTGGTCCTAAGGACCACTATCAGGGAAATTATCCCTATCATGTAACATATCATACATATATAACTCATAATAAAACGCATACCAGACCAAGATAAATTATCATAAAGACAATTATCATCTAAATACTCCTCAATGGTGGGCTGGCATTGTGGCCTTAGACCCACCCCTACTGGAAGGTAACTCACCTCGTATTTGTTGAATTGTGCGAGAATCCTCTGACTGCTGCTCCAGAAATCCTCCGGCTATAATTCCCACAAAACACTTAGTCAGAAACTGACATCTACCCTTAGGGTAAAATGACCATTTTACCCCTTGACCAAGTCAAAGTCAACTTCCAGTTGACCTGACTCGCCGAGTTGACTAAATAACTCGCCGAGTCCTTATCCTTCCATCAGACCTCATACCCGTCTCTACTCGTCGAGTTAGGCGAGGACTCAACGAGTTTTCCTTCTAAATGAACAACGACTGAATCCACATCCGACTTGCCGAGTTGTATGAACAACTCGTCAAGTTCATCATTAACTGATACTCATGTTCTGTCTTGACTCGCCGAGTTGTATGAACAACTCGTCGAGTTACTCTTCATCCTATGAACACGTTTTGTCCTCGACTCGTCGAGTTGATGAACAACTCGCCGAGTACCATGAAGATTACCTTGGACTCACCGAGTCCGTTCATGCACTCGCCGAGTACCATGAATTCCCAGAACACTTTGCTTAGTCCAGAACGTTAGGTCACTCCCTGGGACTCCTAAAACCCTTCCACACTCAACTGGTCCTTATGAACCTTACTGATATGGGACCAAAACCCTTCGACTCGCCGAGTCCAGGAATGGACTCGCCGAGTCTATCACATCCCTTACTAAGAACTTTGATTTCTGATGTACAACACTTCACCAAATGATAGATCCAAGCCCCTAAACTCGATCTAGCACATAAAGCTACAAACTTGACGTGCATGCATGGGACATTAGAGCTTAAAAGGCTCTAAAATGGTTCTTTTGTTTCATGAGTCCTTCCTTGGTGTAAAAGCAGCCTAGATCTGACTTGTGACTCATAAAATGACATGATACAGAAGCCCAAACCCCAAACCATGTTTGCAAACATGGTTGGCCACCAAAAATGGCTTATAAAAGCCCTAAATCACCTCAAAGAGGGTTCTAACAAATGAATGAGCAAGGTTCAGACTTTATACCTTCCAAAGACTACAAATGATGAACCAAACTCAAATCCTTCAGTCCCCTCTTGATCCTTCTATGCTCTTCCTTCTTCCTTGAGGTCAAAACTCACAAGAATCACTCAAAAAGCTTAGATCTTCTCAAAAAAGGCTAGGGTTTGCTATGAGGAGTGTTTGGGAGCATAAAGGGGGAAAAGAGGCTGCATAAGGTCGTTTAAATAGGGTGCAAACCCCTGGATTAGGGTTTTTTTTCCAAACAGCGGCTACTCGTTGAGTCCGGGACTCGACTCGCCGAGTCCGCAGCTTAAACCCCGCGCGTCATCCCGCAGGCTGCGGTAGTTACAGGATCATCGGATAGCTATTAAAGGCATAACGGAAGAAAGGACCGAGCTGATTCTATAGCTGCCTATTCTGTAACAGTGGATTCTAGCACAACAACTTCTTCTTTGATTCAATTGCAGCTCCTTCTATGCCATCACTCCAGATTCGTACGCTGATACGATCACACCAAGAAAAGAAGACGCTTAGGAATGAAGTTAGCTTTCCTCGGATACGAGAGCTGGAAGAGCCAGCTTTACTTTCTCTGTGGTAGCATGGTTAACGGTAGCATGTTTGCGTTAGTCGGAAAAGAGAGATAAGAAGAAATAAGGGCCAAAGAAAAAAAGAGAATGAAAAATAAGAATAAATTGAGCTCGACTGCTTCTTCTTCCTCTCGTTCTTACTTCCCTCTAAAGAATAAATTGAGCTTGACTGCTTCTTCTTCCTCTCGTTCTTACTCGAGCTTTTGACTGACTTTCCTTTACCTTCCTTCTTAGTCACTACATTCTCAGGTCTGACTCTATCAATTCCCTGGACATCGACCTCCATTAGATTCAAGTAAGGGCATTGGAGCACTTTGATGTTGATGCTTGAGAAGAAGCTGTGGCATTGACCTGACTTTCGGAATAGAATGTTCCCAGCTAAGACTCTAAGAGTGATTGATGTCATACCAGTAGCCCTTCTTACAACAAAAGGTATTCTGCCCGCGGGTTCTGGAACAACTCCTTCTATAGCTGCTGATTCGTGATCTCGACAAAGAGATTTCGAAAGGCTAGCAGCTGAGTCTGTTACCTATCTCAAAGAGAAGGCTTTGAATGTCATATGACTCCATCACGGATGAAAGCACCCTCGCTATTAGAGAGATAGTAGGCAGTAGCCATAACATAACCCTAGATGCCAAGAGGAGCGGGCAAGGTTGGACCGGGTGTAAAGGATGAGACTAAGGGAGGTTGACAACAATTTAAGATAGGGAAAAAACATGCCGGTGCATTTCCATAGTTTATTTACTAGCAGGAGAGAGGAAGAGTCGCTATCTATCTATCCATATACGTATCAACAAATGTGGATCGGTCGATTGCCCCTAACCAGCAGCGGCAAGGAGGAGAAGACTCTAGAGGTTTGTCCCAAGTCATGCGAACACTCGCTGTAATCATGCCCTACCCGATGACAACTCAAGATTGGCAAGCATGTCCATCCGACTACTCATGGAAGCTTTGAACTTCTCCATGCGAAGTGGGTCTCCTTCACTTTACTAGAAGTTTTTTGATGCACGAGGAATTCTCTGAGAAAGGATTGGTAAGTAAGCATTCAGTGTGATTGGGGATAGGTTGGCACTGAGAATCGTCCCTTACCAGTGCTATCAAGAATAAGGATCTTCTATGAGAAATCCATGAGAGTGACTGCCAACATGAATGAGTAGTACGAAGGGGGAATTGGTCCAAAAATTGGATAGGGGTCAAGACGCTGTCGGGCGCCGGCGGCTGACTCAAGTGCCCCCCGAACCGCGCGAAATGGTCGCCTATTACACGGCTCACTAACTCTGCCTGGAGTGGTGGTACCTATTATTCGTCGGCGGGGGCGGTCCGGCGATACGTAGATGACTTTTGGCTGGTACAACCACTCGATTGTCCACTTCTAATAAACGTAATTGTGCCAATTCCAGTTTTGAACTACCGCAGACTTGTTTCATAGTTTTCAACTGAGCGGCAGACCCAACACGACTGACAGATAAGCCGACGTTAATTAAACTAGGAGTCTAATTTGGTAATGGGCGGTTCATTTTTCTAGTTCATTTTAGGATCGCAACTTCCTGCGCAGTCCGTGCCAGTAGTGATATCCTAATTCGGCTACCTCTCCCACTCATCAAGGCAGAACATTAGAAAGGCGAATCTCAACCTTTTTTGTTTCATCCTCTCTGGGCATCTAGACGGAGAAAGAAGGGACGAGTGTATCCGGGCCACCCGTTGATAGATGGGGGCAATCATCTGCGCCAGTGTATAGTAAAAAAAGAAATTGAAAATTATTACAGTAGCGAGGAGAGCTTATGGACAAAAAATGAGGATTCCGGCGGCTTTTGCCACTTATGATCAGTGTTCACAAGAGCGGGACGGTTCAATGTCTTACAATGTTCAAGCAGCATTCTTGTCGGAAGGATTTTTTAGGAGGCCCGGGCACCTTCCGAACATCCCTGAAGGATAGAACAACATGATGAAGAAGGCGGCGAAGGTATGGAGGAAAATTTTTTGAAAGAGAACAAGGAGATCCCTGAAAAGGGGGAAGTGGGACAATGTTCAGACCTTGGCTGTCACAACAAGCAACCAATCAGTTCCAGTCCCAAGGGCGGGTAAAACGAGGCCTCGACGGATGGGAACTCCTACTCTGACTATAGTTTTGCAATCTCTAAGCGGGATTTTAAGTCATCTATCCTTTATCTTTCCCTAGCGAGTGAAGAAAGAGTGGATGTTTTGAACGAGTGTTGAGCGAGTGAAGTGCCCCATAAGCTATAAGGGCGAGCTATATGTATCAATTCCGTGAGCAGCGATTGAACTGAACGTAAAAAGTGCATCCAACAGGAATCGAACCTACGAATTTGCCCGGTTGGGCGCTTTAACCATTCAGCCATGGATGCAAAGAGACTCAGCGAGTGAACTAGGTTTTGGTATTCCTTCTTGAGCTTCTATTTCTTCCGTTAAAGGAGATTCGAGAAAAGATGGAATAAGAAGACGTGTTTCCAGAGAGTTCTACTTTCTACAATCGAGCATAAGCCCTCTTCTACTTGCCTTTCTCCCGTAGTAGCTTCACGTCCTCCCTTTCCTTTTGTATGGTACTAAAACGGAAAAGTGGATGCCCAGATATTGAGGAGTTCTTCCTTCAGATAGAAGCTGGTAATCCAAGCTATCTTGGAGTTTTCTTTTTTAAAAAAAAGAAAAAGCGTCCCCCGCGAAAGTCAAAAAGGAAGAGCCTAAAATCATGCCCTTTTTCGAGCTTTCTGATAGCCCCTTTCTCGTATTTCAACCCTTACTAAATTAGCAGGGATGTCTCCATGCAGGCGCTAGGAGGGATGTCTCGCTCATCAGCCAGCTCGACGGTTCTATCAGTCAGTCAGAAAGAGAGATAAGTAACGGTAATGGTAGGCCTTACGGAGGTGTTAGGTGGAGGCGTTGATGCTGTACGTGCTGTTGTCGATGATAGTAAGGTGTTGCTGCTTTCTTAGAATCAGTAGCTCAGCCTGCCAATAACGAATTGTTTCGAGTCACGAATAGGAAATCAAGGGAGGTAAGCAGCTCATCAAATAGAAGAATTCTTGGTTTCTTTATGAAATGACTTCGACGAAGGCGATATAGCTAGTGAGTCCATACGTCTTTTGCCCTGGCATTTCGAAACGGCTTTTGCTATGGAATTGAGAAGATCGGCTCAAGATCACGCTGAACAACAAAGGAATCACAGCAATCAAGCCCGCTTCTTTTTGAGTTATCCAATTAATTGAACCAAGCGGGACAAAAGCAAAGAGCTAGTATGAGTCTCCTGCTCTTAAAAGGTGTGGATTAGCTGCTCCGACCTTGAATCGTATCTCGGCCGGTTAACGATGCTAGTAACTCAAATCTAGGACTAGGAAGAAGAGCCAGGAAGAGACCTCTTTCTTGTTCTGTTGTTCGAGGAATTGCTTCAAGGGAAGGAAAGGAAGCAGGGAAGCTAGCTATTGAGTTTCCAACTTTTGGGCGGATAGCATTAATAAGAAGTCATTAGACCGACCGATTCTTCGAATTAGGAATTCGATACATTGATTATAGCGACTTCTGATAGCAATTCACTAGTGCCGGATATCTGAGATTAGAATGATCCGTACATGTCATTCGATTCAGTTCTGAATAATCAGGAATCCTATCTCCTTTTTGATTTTTACCAGAAAAATACGAACTAAAAAATTTGTGTCTCACTTGATTATTAGTTACTGAGGGGTTAGCAATATATCTTGGCTTGACAGAAAGAGAATAAGCGTTCATTTGATCTTGATCCTTGTGGATCGAACAAGGGCCTAGACTGTATCTCCAGGGCTCCCCTAATAATATCCATAAATGACTTGTTTTTGGTAAGAGATGAATATTACCATATGTAAATTCAGGTGCATGGTACACATCAGTATTCCAGTGCATTTCGCCTTCTGAGTCAGAATAAATATGTTTTCGAACCTTCTCTTTCAAATTCAAAGTGGAGGTTCTCGCGCGAATCTCAGCAATCACTTGTTCTGATTCTACATATTGATCGTTTTGAACTAAAAGAAAACTTTTGGGCGGAATACACACATTGTGTATAATATCTTCACTCTCAATAGTTACATACAAGTCTCTAGAACATAGAAAAGCAGGATGTCCATGACGTGTACGTGTCGGATGAACCAAATCCTCGTTGAATTTTATTTTTCCATTAGAAGGGGCTCTGGGAAAGAAGGAAGAGAAAGGGAAGGAATCACTATAGTTACTCAAAAAAAAAGGTTCGGAATCGAATCCGCTCAAGCTGTGAACAAAGAAGAAGCTCTTGCCACTGTCGGTCTAAATAGGCAGTGTGATTTGGGGATCTTTTGTTTGCTCCGCAAGGTAGCCAGAGCCAGCCAGTTTTTCACTAAATAGGCATAAGAGTATTTGAACTGCAGAAAAGTAGTGCGGAGAACTAGTCAGAATTGGGCCTGCCATCCAATTCGTGACGTGGATGATCCGCCGAATCCATTGCTGACTTCACCACGATCGGTGAAACGGTTCTGCAAAGTTTGTTTGTTCATACAGGCAGCGTGGTTATAGTAGTTGCCAGCCATGCAATTCGTACTGCATGGCGAGATTCCTCTACCACTCTATAAATGGAGGCTCGATAAGTGTCTTCACTTCATCAAATTCAAATCAAAGAAATTGAGTACTTGCACGTATGGCTATGGATGCTGCAAACAGGCTTTCTGCAATTGCTGCCGAAATGGGGCAAATGCAAAATGAGATTGAAGAGCACCGTAGAGTGCTAAACCTCTTTTTTAGGAGTGTGAGAACACTGGATCCCACCTGGAAAGAAGCGCGCATTCGCGCTGCCAGAGAGCGTATCGAGGATTTGGAGGGGAGGCAGCAGGCGCTGCGGGCGGAGCAGCAAGCACTCATAGTGCAGGCTGTCACCCACGGGCACCGGGGAGACTAGAAGAGTCCGTCGACTCTTTTTCTTTTTAGAAGGTTTCAATAAGTGTCTGTAGACGCAAAGTAGGGTGTTTTAATGCATTTCTTTGGCTTTGTTTAGTAGAGATCTACTCTGATGCTTACTGGAGTCCTATTTATGCTAACTATCTTAGTTTGGTTTTCTTTTGTATGTTTGTATGTATGGGAACCCTAGTAAAAAATGTTTACTACTTATGCTTTTAGAAAAAGAAAGACTTCTTCGTGCTGAAAATTGAGTTCTTTCCTTTTTTTCTTTCTATAGTGGAGATAGTCGCACGTAATGACAGACATATTATGAAATTGTGGTAAGAACGGGTTTCGTTCTAGTGCCCGATAAGAATATTCAAAAGCTTTTGTATGTTATCCGTTACAGATACAGAACCGTACGTGAGATTTTCATCTCATACGGCTCCTCCCTTATGTGCATAATGAAAAGCAAATCATATATCTAATAAATAATAAGAAGCTTTCAATATTCTAATTATAAATTTAGTGGTAGTGGGGCTAGTGTTTTTACAAGAAATCTCTAGCCTGCGAAAGATCTTTTTCTTTTTTTAGTATCAAGCTGTTGATACTAGATAAAAGGTAACTCCAAAAATTGATTTGTCCCCAACGCCCCTTAATTTAAAGGAATTCTAAACTTAAAAAGTTTTTTATGGTTCTACGGGTATCCAAAGTACGAACGAGATGGATGTTTGTTGTCCCAACCATTCTTTTGAATCCCGATCCCGATAAGGAAAGGGGGTAATTTCTAACAAAGTTTTAGTTTTTTCCTAGGCGTAGTGCTTCTTTTCTTCTTCTTCTATGCCGCCTATTGGTACTAGTGCAGTAGAGTTGGCCTACAATAAATAATCCATAGGTGTAACCTCAATACTAAAATCGACAATTGAAGCATCTAAGGCTGCATTAATCGGGAATACACGACAGAAGGTTTATTTACAAACCTCCCTTCAACTGAATAGTACCAGCGAGTCAGTCCTTCTACTCGCCGAGTCCAAGGCTAAAATGCAAAAATAAATGAAGATTTGATAACAGAATACATACCAAGAACCATGTGCTACAATATCGACTAAGAAGCTAGTCGAGATCTACGTTCGCAAGGTGGTGGCACGTCATGGAGTGCCGGTTTCGGTTATGTCAGACCGAGATGTTCATTTCACTTTCAGATTTTGGAAGCGATTTCATGACAAGATGGGTACTCGTCTTCACCTTAGTACCGCTTTCCACCCTCAGACTGATGGGCAGAGTGAGAGGACGATTCAGCCTCTAGAGGACATACTGCGTGCGTGCGTATTGGATTTTGGAGGCACTTAGGATATGTATCTTCTGGTAGTGGAGTTTTCTTATAACAACAGCTACCACACTAGCATAGACCAACCTCCCTTCAAGATGCTCTACGGGAGGAAGTGCAGGATCCCAATATATTGGGGTGAGGTCGGTTAGAGAGTCATGGGGAGTACCGAAGTGGTACTCAAGACCACTGAGAAGATTCAACAGGTCCGGAGCAGACTTCAGACTGCTCAGAGTCGGCAAAAAATCTATGCTGACAAGCGCCGTTCAGACTTGGAGTTTCAGGTAGGCGACATGGTTCTCCTGAAGGTGTCACCTTGGAAAGGTGTCATCCGGTTCAAGAAGCCGGGTAAGCTGAGCCCCAGGTACACCGGTCCGTTCAGGGTCTTGGCTCGGGTGGACCGAGTTGGTTATCGTTTGGATCTTCCAGCATAGCTCAACCAGATCCACAACATTTTTCATGTCTCCCAGCTGCGGAAGTTCTTAGTGGATTACTCCACGGTCGTGTCGTTAGAGGGTATATAGGTTGATGACAGCCTGCACTAAATCGAGAGACCGGTAGCCATTTTTGACAGGAAGACGAAGGAGCTGACGAACAAGAGGGTGAAGCTGGTGAAGGTGCAGTGGCAGCACGCAAAGGCTCGGAGTGGACTTGGGAGCCCGAGGAAGAGATGAGGGAGCACTACCCAGAGTTATTTCCCGACGCAGCAGACTTCAAGGACGAAGTATAAGACAAGTGGGGGAAAATTGTAACGCCTAGTTCCTAGTATGTATTTAATTAAAGATTTATTCACTTTTGTATAGAAACTCAACGAGTTGGAGGCTCCAGACTTGTCGAGTAGGCTGGCTGGGGTGAAAGACTAATTTCGGGGTTTCGCACCCTATTTAAGCATCTTAATCCCCTCATGCTAGCCTCATTTCCAGCCTCCAAGTCCCAAACCCTAAACCCAGAAACCCTAATCCATTTATGAGCTTGTGAGTCATTTTTGAGAAAAACTTGTGTATTTGAAGCTTGTGTAAGAAGAAGAAGTTTGAGGACTCAAGAAGGAGTGAGTAGATCCAAAAACTTCATCCCATCCTCATCACTTTTTGGTAAGCAAGTCTCAAACTTGCTTAATGATTTCTTAGATCTCTTTATTTTCACTTTTATTTGGTTTTTGGGCCAAATACCTTGATCCTTGGGAAATGGATATCCCAAGTGAGTATACTTCAAGATCTACGACTTTAAAAGGCTTTCATGGCATAAAGGTGCAAACTTTATGTCCATTGAAGCCCCATGTAAGCTTTAGGATGTCATTTTGGCCTTTTAAGCTCCTAGAAGCCATGCATGGAGAGAAAGTCAGAGACTTTACGTGTTCATGTAGTGTCTAGGGTCTAGATCTCAATTTTTGTGCCTTAGCTAGAGGTATTAATGGCTTTTGGATCAAGATCTAGGTCTTAATGAGTTAAGGTTTGACCTAAACCCATTAAGAAAGGGTATTTACGGGTAAAGTTGGAAACTTTACCCTTAAAAGGACATTATCAGTCTGTATATGAGGTATGGAGCTTAGATCTGAAGGATAGGAGCTTAATCTATTAAGATAGATGATAAGATTAAAGAACTCAACGAGTTCATAAATGAACTCGACGAGTTGGGTCGAAATGCCCCGACCCTGTAGAAGGAAAGACTCGACGAGTTTAGGATGGACTCGACGAGTGGATTTTGAAAGTCCTGATTCTACTAATAGGAGAAACTTGACGAGCTCATAAAGGAACTCGACGAGTTGGATATTGATTTCAGGGTTTCTGATTTATGGAACTCGGCGAGTTGAGTCAACCCAAAATGTTCACTTTGACCAGGGGTAAAATGGTCATTTTACCCTAAGAAGGATTATTGGATTTTGACTAAGTGTTATTGTGATAATGGTAGTTGAGGAGTCGTTAGAGCAGATGTTAGAGATTCCTTATAGCGAGATTCCGTAGTCAGCTTTACGATGTGAGTTTCCTCCTGGTTTGAACGGGTCGAAGGCACTAAGGTCGGCCCGTATATGTTATGTGTATTGATTAGTAGTTGAGTGTAGGTAGGGCCCGTATCTCATAGATATTTAAGTGTGGGCGAGGCCCGTATCTCATAAGCATTATTTGAGTATGGATATAGGACTGCTTGATAGATTTGATTATACTTGTTGTCTGTGTGATACTTGTATGTATGCTTAGTAGATGAGTGTAGGCGGGGCCCGTATCTCAAAGTTAGCCGAGTGTGGTCGGGGCCCATATCTCGTAGTTAGCCGAGTGTGGGCGGGGCCCGTATCTCATAGTTATTCGAGTGTGGTCGGGGACCATATCTCGTAGTTAGCCAAGTGTGGGCGGGGCCTGTATCTTATAGTCAGCGGAGTGTGGGTGGGGACCGTATCTCCTAGTAGCATGATTATGTGTATGGTATGTGGTAGTTTGGGGAGACTCACTAAGCTTCATTCTTACAGTTTTCAGTTTTGGTTTCAGGTACTTCTGGTAGCAAGGGAAGCTCGGGATGACTGCAGTGCACACACCATGATTTTAGTCTGGGATGTTTTTAGTCTAATTTGTTTGAAAAATCTTTATGATATTTTGGGATACATGACTTAAGATGTTGATGTGATGAATTGTTAACTATGGTTTTATTAATGATTTAAAACGAAATTTATGGATCGTATTTTTGGGATGTTTCAGGTAAACATCCTCAGTGTCCCCCCCCCCCCCCCCACGCGGGTATGAGGCGCGCCCCCGTGCATAGATCGTTCACAAAATTGAGAGGGAAATATTTCAACTGAAATTACATAATTTTGCCACGGAAATAATATTTCTACGCAAATGAGCAACACACAATACATTAGGTAAAGATAATGTTTTGTGTGTTGTATGAGTGTGCTTTGAATCAACATAGGAAATATGTAAACCTTTTCCATCATCGAGTATAATTTAGTCAGGACCACCGTATTCGGAGACATTATACAGGGTGGGACGATTAGATATTACGTGCTGAGATGCACCTATATTAAAAAACCAGGTTAGTGAGATGAGAGATGAGCGATCTGATGTTGTGACATTATCAACCGGAGTTGTAGCTTGAGGATTAACAGTAAAGATGTTGTTATATTTGAGAAATTTTTTTAGTTTGCAACATTTTTTACTATGATGACTAGGAATATTGCAAAAGTGACAAAAAGATTACTTCAATTCTGACGATGTTCATGTTGATTTATAGACCATTTGGACCGATAATTATGTTGTTGTGGTTGTCTCCCACTAGTAAAGGCTCGTGGGTTCTGCTGAAATGAGTTTGAAGACTAAGATCTTCCTTGTTTGGTGGGTTGTATAGTTAGTCGCGCATGGGCAACATAACATCAACAGTGGGTGTCGTTTCTTTGAGTCCTCTCTCAAAATCAACTAATTAATCAAATAGCTCCGGGTAAGAGAGTGGTGTTTCACAAACCTTAATAGCAACAAAAATAGCATTGTATTCATCACCGAATTAGGAGAGAATGTGAACAAGGATATCCTCTTTTGCAACTGGGCTTTGTGCGAGAGCTAGGTCATCAACTATATTACTTATATCCTAAAGAAACTCTTGAATCGTGTAGCTTCCTTTTGGATTTTTGACAAATTTTGACTTGGGAGATATTACACGGATTTGTGAAGCACTGGCATAACTCAAATTGAGTCGGTTCCAAGCATCTTGGGTTGTGATTGCTGATGAGATAAGTGGTTGTATAGGATAAGAGCTGCTCCCTAAGATTGTATTGGTTATCATTTTGTCATGCATATACCATAACATGTAATCAGGATTTTGTTTATCACCTTCTACGGTTTTTGGTGGTTGTTTGGCGCTATTGATGAATAATTCAAGATCAAGATCGATTAAGGTAGATTCGACCTGCTTACGTGCAGCACTCGAATTCAGGTATGTTACCTTTTAGTCCTTGGGATAATAATTTTATTGCAAAAGAGGTCCCTTTGAACATTGGGCGTACGTCTATGTACGCTTAGCGTACATAGGCTTGGCATAGTGGGAGTCTGAGCCACATACGCAGGGCGTACGAGGAGTATGTGGGGGTATGTGGCCAAAGCTAAAACTCTAATTTTAGGACATGATCCTTATTTAAACACATTTATGGTTCTTGGACCCTCGTCCTTATCAGCCTCCACTCCTTTTGAACAACCCTAAAACCCTAGTTGCCATTGAGAGTGAACTTTGAGCTTGAAAGTGACTTTAGTGGCCTTTTAGGCATGTTTGCAAGAAAAAGAAGTTGGTGAGCAAGCCTTGGACGTGGTTGAGCTTCAAGATCCTGAATCTACATCATCTTAGGAAGCTTTAGAAGGTAAAAAGCTCATACCTTGTTGATCCTTTTGATAATTAGAGCTAGGGTTTGTTTATAAGCTCCTTTTTTATCCATGGATTCTCTTTTGTGAGGTTGGGCAACTCCAAAAGCTAGAAATGCTAGATCTTAGTCCCGTTGGCATGTTAGAAGCATAAAAATGTTATCTTGGTGATGGATATGAAACCATGCATGAATCAAGGTCCTTTAAGTGAGCTTTGATGAACAAAAATGGAAGTTGGACTCCCATAAGACATGCTAAGGCATAAAGTGGCCAACTTTATGGCCTAGGAACCTCTTAATGGCCGAGATCTAGTAGTGGGATCAAGTGACTGCATGGATTAAGCACCAAATGGCTGAAGGGGTGGAGTAGCGCAGTACGCTAGGCATACCAAGATGTACGCAACGCGTACTGCATGGCGGGTGAGTACGTTGAGCGTACTGGGATTACGCCCCGCATACGCTCCCAGTGAGCTTTTGGTTTTGTGTTGGGCTTTTGGGTCATTTAGGCCCTATTTGGTTTTGGGCATTGATCTATTTAAAGTAAGTGGGCCTTTGAATTTGCTATTGGGCCTTAAGTGGCATAGTTGAGCCTTTTGGGCCTACGAGCCCGTTAATGCTTTTCGGCAAGGAATAGTTAGGCCCATTAAGGAGAAAAAGCATTTGAGCCCTTATTTTAGGAGTTTAGACTTAGGGCTTAGGCCCATGATTTGGGATTGTGACCAAATTCTGATTAAGGCGAATTATTTATGTAGTGTGGGATCTTCCTGTTTAGAAGTCGATCATCTTGTTGCTTCTAGTAGATTGAGGTGAGTTTTCTCATTGTATCAATGGGTCGAAGGCACCAAGTCCGAACTATTATTTGTTTATAGGATACAGATTACTTTCATGCTATGTGTATGAAAGACTAGGGTTTGGCCCCTGGAACCTATATGAAAAACCAGGATCTGGCCCTTGGCAGTGTTGGATTAGTGTCTAAGTCCATAACTATTTTGGTATGTACTTGACCCGATGGTGCATGGTCCTTTTGGTTGCCTTCACCAAAGCAACTTGATAGGATGAATTATGGAGAGAAAGGATTAATTATAATTTATTAATATATTATGAGAATAATATATTAAAGGAGAAATCACCTTGGAATAATAAGTTGGACGAATTCTATGGGGAAACCCATCAGAAATCGTCCAAGGGATATTCTAAACGGGTCCATGGGCTGCTTAGGGCTTAAGCAGTCAAATTAGGGTTTCCTAGTTGAAAACCCTAATAGCCTACATGTATATATAGTACCCTTAAGCCTCAAAAACGTGGCTAAGAGTTCCTCTAGGGTTTTGGACGTTCTTGGGCAGCCTCCTCTCTCCTCATTCTTCATCCTCTTGCTCTTGGTGTTTGTGAACCATTAGAGGAGTGACACTTGTGACTCTAAGCTTTCTAAAGTCATTACAAGGAGGATTTGAGATTGTTATTACTACATAACAATCAAGGTAAGATCTAAAACCCTTTCACATGTTAATATGATTAATTGTATGCTAGAAATAGGGTTTAAAGTCTTGGATGAATTCCATGTACAATAGAGAAACCTAGATCCAAGCATTAGGGTTTGCATGAGCACATAGGATGTTCTTATGGCTAAAACCCATCAAGGGGAAAAAGCATTAAGGGGAAAAAGCATTTGAGCCATTATTTTAGGAGTTTGGACTTAGGGCTTAGGCCCATGATTTGGGATTGTGACCAAATTATGATTAAGGCAAATTGTTTATGTAGTGTGGGGTCTTCCTGTTTAGAAGTCGAGCATCTTGTTGCTTCCAGCAGATTGAGGTGAGTTTTCTCATTGTATCAATGGGTCGAAGGCACCAAGTCCGACCTATTATTTGTTTATAGGATACATATTACTTTCATGCTATGTGTATGAAAGACTAGGGTTTGGTCCCTGGAACCTATATGAAAAACCAGGATCTGGCCCCTGGCAGTTGCATGAAAGACCGGGGTCTGGCAATTGTATGGAAGTCCGGGATATGGCCCTTGGCAAGAATTATACGTAAGACTATGGTTTGGCCCACAATTGTAATTTGTGTGTTGTTATGTGGTACTTTGTGGAAAACTTACTAAACATTTGCTTATAGATAGTGTTTATGGTTTCAGGTACTTCCGGTACTAAGGGGAAGGGTTCGGCGTGATGACACAACATTCTCTCCCGTTATTTCCGCATTTTGATATTGTAGTCTGATGATGTGACTTTCATATATTATGATGGTTTTGCAACAATTATATACCTACAATACTTGTTTTAAAAATGAAAATTTTTATCATTTTTTTTGGGTTGTTACAATACGCCATACAGGAAAATTGACATGAGTGAGTCTGATTGGAAAATGAGTCGCATCATAGAGTTGAACCAGTTTATCCATTGACAACCGATTAGAGTTTTAGAGGTAAAGGTTTGACTCGTTTGAGGTGGATATGCTATGACACCAAATAAAGGTATAAATGTAACTTGAGGATGTATTCTAAGAATCGTGTATGATTTACAATGGGTACATGACATTTAAATAGACAACTCTATACAAGGAAATGAGAATTCCTAGGAGAGACATAGGAATTACAATTAATGAATTACAATAGCTTTTGACTAGCTTTTGACTTATTTGATTTTGGATTGGTATTGATACTTGTGTGGTCAAAATATGTTTGACATGTGGTGACACAAGATCAGTTTGTCCTTGAGAGATGAATTTCATCTCTACACCGGTTTCAGGTCGGTTTTAACATAGTCTGGTATTTTTAGGATTGGTTTCGGAACGGTTTGGTCTTTTCTAGACTTATCTTAGACAGCCCCGGTTCGGTCTTTTCTAGACCGGTTTTTTTCGGTCCACTCCTTTTGGTATTAGTCTCATTCTTTTTCATCACTGACTTTACGTGTGCCTGTTTAGGTTCCGTTTCACGGTTTTTTGGTTCGATTTTGGTATTTTTCAGTTTTCAATTTCCGTTAACAAATGTATGATTAACACCAAAATTATACAATAAGATTTACTAAAAACGATACATTAAAATATAATAACATAAAAAAATGAGTGAGGTTGGATAATGTGATATATATATATATATATATATATATATATATATATATATATATATATATATATATATATATCCTATTGTAATAAAACAGTATAATTATGCCACGTGGCATCTCCATAAGCATTGTGAGAGTTTTTTCCCGAATTGCCCTTCTTCTCGAGTACATGAAACCTGATTATTCAATATCATCGGTTTATTCCACAAATCACGAATGTGTTTCCTTTAATTTTACTTTCTTGATTTTGGAAACTAGATAATAATTCAAATTTGAAATCCTAAATCTCGCAAACAATTCCAAATCAACGATTTTGGAGGAACCTAGGATTCTAAAACAAAGTCATCTCTATATCAATTCCTATAAAGTACGACTCCACAATTTCTTCTTCAACTGGTAGTAATGAAACCTCATTAATTTCCGTTTTTTCTTCTCCCCTCTTCCACTATCCCTAATTTCCCAGGGTACTCTTTGTTATAGTTCTTCAGATACGGCTTCTATATTGATTTCCTTTATGTTTATCGTCTATGTTTCAATTTTTTTAATCGATTTGTTTCCTATAGTCATCATCGAATAGGTTTCTAAGATATCTTCATCATTAATTTTGGTTTTGCAGGTTTACCAGGTAGCTTGGTGCGCAAACTAAAAAAAATACTTGAAGTTGTTTCATGTAAGTTTTTTCAATTGGGTTCTCTGCTATAGTTTACATATATAGTTTTTCCATTTATTTGGTTTATGTTCATCGTCTAGATTTCGAATTGTTTCTGATGGTCATCATAGAATGGGTTTCTGAGTTCTCTTCATCTTCAGTTTTGGGTTGTGTATGTTTTTATTTTCTTTCATATGATTGTAACATTGTTTCAGCATCAAATATTCCATCTTTTTTCATGAATAAATTCAAGTGGATGCCATGGAAGGTGTAAAAGACACACAACAATCTCAACTCATGTTAGCCAAAGCTATTCCTTATTACTTATTTTTCCTTCTTACTATTTGTTATAATTATCTTATTTACTTGGAGTGAAAATCGTTTATCAACATGTTAAATCTTTGCATTTAAACTCAAATCAGGATTGGAATACCATGAAACATCAAAAAATGGCTTATATCTTCGGGAAATCTTCAAAAAAGTCCCAATATTTACGGAAAAGTTACACTTTAGTCCTAAGATTTTTTTTTTGAACGAAAAAGTCCCGAAAACCGGCAAAAATTTACAGTTTGACCCTTTTTGACCGGTTGAAACCGGTACCAAATTAATTTGGGACTATTTCGTAAAGTAATCTAAAATATTGGGACTTTTCTGTAAACAAAAAATA
Organism: Lactuca sativa; assembly: GCF_002870075.4. Lineage (NCBI taxonomy): Eukaryota > Viridiplantae > Streptophyta > Magnoliopsida > Asterales > Asteraceae > Lactuca > Lactuca sativa. Next base: position 17,676,874 of record NC_056630.2, on the reverse strand, counting down.
TTAGGACTTTTCTGTAAACAAAAATATTATGACTTTTCTACAAACAGAACCATTATTATTATTATTATTATTATTATTATTATTATTATTATTATTATTATTATTATTATTATTATTATTATTATTATTATTATTAAAGAAATATAAATAAGAATACTATTTTTTGAACTTGTTAGTATTAATATTATTACTAATACATATAAATGAATTTAAGTGAAAAAAAATAATATTAATGACATTGTTTAAGGGTGAATATGGAGGAGATGTTGATGTTTTTAGCATTGAAATCATAAATGTTTGCTTGTATATTTTTACTTTGTTATGGTCATTTCACATTTGTTGTTATTGTTTTCAATTCAGAATAATAATACGTAACAATTTAAAAGAAGTTACATATTTGTAAAATTATTTATAAATAGTTTAAGCTAGAAGGATTTCTCACTTTGTATATAAAAATGTTTAAGGTGGAAGGATTATTTTTCAAATTCAACAGATCCACTACAAACATCTACATAGGTAGCCCATATCAAAATTTAAAAATATTAATTACAATATCTTGTTTAATAAAAAGTAATAGGACATGTTTTTTGGATTAATACTTTTGAATTTTGATTAACACTTTTGAATTATTCCTATTACTTTTTATTAAACAAAATATTGTAATTAATACTTTTGAATTTTGATATGGGTAACCTATGCAGATGTTTGTAGTGGATTTGTTGGATTTGGAAAGTAATTCTTCTACCTTAAACAATTTTATATACAAAGTGAGATTAAACTATTAATATGCAACTTCTTTCAAATTGTTAAGTATTAATATTCTAAATTGAAAACAATAATAACAAATATGAAATGACCATATACAAAGTAAAAATATACAAGCAGACATTCACGATTTCAATGCTAAAAGCATCACCATCTCCTTCACCTCAACCCTTAAACAATGTCATTAATATTAGTTTTTCATTTAATGCATTTATATGTATTAGTAACAATATTAATAATAACAAGTTCAAAAAATAGTATTCTTATTTATATAATAATAATAATAATAATAATAATAAGGGTTCTGTTTGTAGAAAAGTCCTAATATTTTTGTTTACAGAAAAGTCCTAATATTTTTCGTTTACAGAAAAATCCCAATATTTTGGATTAGTTTATGAAATAGTCCCAAATTAATTTGGTACCGGTTTCAACCGGTCAAAAAGGGTCAAACTGCAAATTTTTGCCGGTTTTCGGGACTTTTTCGTTCAAAAAAAAATCTTGGGACTAAAGTGTAACTTTTTCGTAAATATTTGGACTTTTCTGAAGATTTCCCTATATCTTCGAAATCAAGCTTCAAAAGGTAGTATTTTTTATGAGATTCGTATTTGTGCAAACGGTTTGTGTTCAATGTGATATCTATTATGGGATTTTTATTTGTGCAAAGGGTTTGTTTGTGTCCAATGTGAAATCTATTACAGGATTTGTATTTGTCCAAAGGGTTTGTGTTCTCAAATGGGTTGGGTCCATGGAGGTGTAGTGGAACCCACAGAAAGAAATGGCTATGTTTGAAGAATAGTGAGACCTAACTATAAGTAGTATAAATGCTCTGTCCATAAAACCATATCATATTCAAGAAGGGCTATTGATATCAACCAATATTTAAACTTTTGTTATTACTTGTCATGGATAGATGGAGCTTTTGGTTTGAAGTTTAAATTACTTTATTAATACAGTGAATTGCCAAATTGTAGTAACCAAATCATGCTTATCTATAAAAATGTATATATTTTTATTAAGTGAGATGTTTTTTTTGGTTAATACTTCATATTTGACAAGATATGTTTGGCAATTGAGAATCTAAAAGGGTAAGCTTTCATTATTGCTTATAAATTTTAAGATTTGAATTAGAATGTACAGTTTGTTATACGATATCTCCTAATGATGTCTTATTCGTTCCTTTTGAACATTTATTTCCCATATACAAATAGTCATCTAATTTTTTTTTATTTTTTAAAAACCGAAAAAAGTTGGGAAGTGTCTTTTCATAATGGCAAATGATATTTTGCCATTAGAGAATCACGAAATTAAAACCCCTTAATAAGGTGTATGAATCTTTCAAGATTTTATAAACAAAGAATACCACCCTTGCTGCATTTGGTTTTTGTTAATTGTAATGTTCTCATTTTTATTTATGATATTGTACTCTAAAGTGGCATATAGGAAGGTGTTTGTAGGATTGAGGCATTAGATAAACTATTTGATAGTCATGATGTAAAGTCTCCACTTATTGAGGAAAAGTTGAAAGTGTTGCATGTGAAGAAAGAAATTACTGCTTAAAACCTCAAACTAAAGCAATAAAAACTTCAATGTGTTCTTCATCTACATTTTCCTTAGGCGAGCCTGCACTCTAGATGCATTCCAGAAATGGTTATTCTACACATTCATATTGAACCGCTTTCCGGCTGTTGGAGCAATAGTCAAATTCTTCCAATTTGATAATTTGTGAAACTATAAGTTTCAATATGGATTTTGTTGAATTCATTTTGAAACTTTGTTTTATTGATTGTTTTAGATCTAACTGTTGGTTGTTTGAACTTATCAACTTTCATTCATTTTTTTTCTTGGTAACATCTACACTTACATGTCGAATTCTCATGTCGATTTTATGCAAATAATCGTGATTCATAAGTTTTTGAGCGTAAATAATACCCGTTTAAATAATAAACAAAACAATTATCAATTTCTTTTTAAAAGTTCCTGTTTATTCAATATCCCATTTTTAGGAATTCATTCTCCAAGTATAATGCTATAATCGGGAATTGATAATCTTTTAGTTTAATTTTCTAAATAACGTGTGGTTGTCTATGTGTGTGTATTTGTTTATGTATGTTTTTGTGAATCGTTATATTTTCGATAGTCATGAAATATTTTTTTATTGGACAAACAAAATTATGTTTCCATTTCTATAATATATGTTATTTCACATTTTGACTTTATCAACCGTGGTTTTCCACGGGTTTTAACCTAGTATATATATATATATATATATATATATATATATATATATATATATATATATATATATATATATATATATAGAGAGAGAGAGAGAGAGAGAGAGAGAGAGAGAGAAATAGATAAATAAAACACAAAAATTATATGTATATAAACTTTGGCTTCTGGATATTTTTTAGACTAAACTTTAATTGGTCTCAGGTCCTTATCTGACTAGTCTTTCTTAAGTGTCGAAACGGTCTGATCTCTTTTGGAGTCGGTCTCGAACTGTCCGAAATTTTTTGGACCGGTCTAAGCCTGGTTTTTCGGTATGTTCTCATTTTAGATCAAGTCGGTATCGGTCTTTTTTCAGGTCCAATCCAGAACCATTTTTAACTCATGTCTATGTGCTTCAACAATATATAAATGGTCGCCATAGACAAATCATCGTGTTCCCTGAAATCACATAAAATATTAAGCTTTATAAGGACAAACATTTTTAGATATTACAAAAGTTGCATAAAAAATGATTTCCTTGGGTATTATATATAAAAAAAATAGACAATCTTCAAGCAAAGATAAACAACTGGATCGGGACAGAGACACAAACCTTCCAACATTAAAAGTAATATTGGACTGGTCTTGGGATGGGGTTTTCTCGAACTCTACTCAACCTTTCGGCTTTTGTGGATGAGATTTGGCCCGGTATTTATGGACCGATTGTATCGAAATTTTATCAAGATTTTGTATTTTATAAGTCATCGACGCTTTTGATATAAATGGAAATATACGTAAAAAGTTATTATTATTTTTTTGAGAAAATGAACTTAATAGCTAAAAAAATTATAGTTTTTCTACAAAAATAGCCAAAAATTCGAAAAATAATCAAAATATCCATGGTTTTCACACACAGTCTTAACATTTTCGCAGGTGGTGACGTGTGGAAATCTTATTTTTCTATCAACTTCAAACTTTCGTAACTATTCATTTTTTATCAACTTCAAACTTTTATAACTATCTCATATAAACTCCGTTTGAGTTGTTTTTTAGAGCGAACGGTATGGGTCAAACGAGAAACAACGCAGCTGATGTGGCAGTTGGCGACGGCTGCATAACGGGGGGAACACCCCCCCCTGCTCGTTGCAACTCGTCGAGGGTGATTCTCGTTGGCGTGGTGTCGGGAAGAAACGGAAGAATTGTGACCGTTTGAGTTTTAATTTGCAACGGTTTGAAAAAAAATATAATTATTACAAAAAACAATTTATCCTATAAATACCTCTCATTTTATTAAAAATTTCACACACTTTCTCTTCTCCTCTCTACATACTTTCAATTATCTTCAAAAAAAAATATGGGTCCTTTGGGCTCGTCCGATGATTCAGATGACGATATTTTCTTTAGGATGATGTATCATTATTACACTACCGACCTGCTACAACCAGACCCAGCCCTACTACTAACAAGACATGCGATGTTAAACAAAAATCGCGAGGAATGACACGGACATCTATATCGCGATTACTTTGGGGATAATTGTTTATACGGGGCGAAAGACTTCAAAAGAAGATTTCGTTTGAGTAGGGATGTGTTTTTACGAATCGCCAACGCCTTGGAAAGTCGGTATCGTTTGTTTACTATATTTTTATACAAAATAAATAAAAATGTACTACATGTTTCTTTAATTTTACAACATATGCAATATATTTTTAAACTGTAGTTATTTTATGTTTAGGTACGAATTTTTTCAATTAAGATATGATGCTAGATGTAGATGGGGGTTTAGAACGTTTCAGAAATGTGTTGTGGCCATTCGTTTAATGCCTATGGGGGAAGTCACTCGACACCATGAACGACTATATGAGAATGTCCGAAAGAACCGCAAGAGAGAGTTTGTATACATTGTCAAGGGGTGTTTGATAGTTTGTTTTGTTTACTTCTTTTCATAGTTTATTTTAGCATATTTCATTCATAATTTAGATAATTTCCATGCATATTTTCCTTTTTGTTGTTTTATGACTATTTCGGGTACTTTCGAACCTTGTGAGCATGATTGCAGGTTTTCGGGTCTAGCAGGAGCGGGAGTGTTCGGGACGTATGGGAAGCGATGAGATTTGGTAGACAAAAAGGATGTTAGGCTTGGTGATTGTGGAGATGATGCATGGAGCGAGCTTGATGATTATTTGAAGGCTTGGAGAGAAATAAACTTTAAATTTGCAAGATGCGGGAGTTTATTCAAGCGTGCGTAGATTGTTAATTGGGTGAATGCACGAGCTTTGGAGGATTTGGAGAGGTCAAATTGGGCTTAAAATGAAGAAAAACTTGAAGAAAATGGGCTAGAAGGTGATTGGATTCGATCTGGGCTAGTGGGATATGCTTTGGAGGCCCAAAATCTCAAAGAAGCCCATGTCAGGCACCACCCGTGCAACCCACCCGCGCAACAGCACGCGGGTCGCGCAAGGCTCTGCAGGGGTAATTTCGGAAATCCATTTGGAAGGCTATTTGAGGAAGGTTGGTGCCCATCTTTTGGATACTCTTAGACATCCGATTTTTGGAGATTCTCTCTGGAGTTTTGAAGACTTTGGAAGGCCAAGAACACTTGAAGAACATCATCTTTTTACCTCTTGATTCTTGCTTAATGTTTGGTACAATCTTCTCTAACTTTGTTTCTTTGAGTTTAGTCATGCTTGGCTAAACTAATCTTGGTTGAATTTTGGTTAATCCTTTGAACTTTTGTTGAATGTTGAAGAATCCATGAACATGTTCTTGAATCTTTATGGGAATGTTTTGTGTTTTAACATCTTATCATTACTTGTATGTTTTAGTTCATGAGTTTAAATGTGTTTGTGGTGATTAGTTGGCTAATTTCTTGATTAAGTAAAGGATCCTCAAATTAGCAAGCAACAAATGATTTTTGTGTTGTTTTTGCTTCACACAATCATAAAAACATTTCCTCCAACATGGTGGTGAAAGCATTTGACCCCTCTTGGATTTGGTGACTTTTTGGTTCTTAATGCTAGTTGACTTTCACTAATTACATGCTATTTGGAATTAGTGACTTTGACTAAGGAAATTGTTATGAGCTTCTCTAGCCATTTCAACAATTAAGAAAAGTCTAGGTAATCTCAAGCTCCTTGGATTACTATAGTCAAATTAAGGATTTAAATCAAAGTATTGCACCATTGGATTCTAATGATATGTTCATCAAAAGTCAAAGTGAGGAAACTTTAAGTCAACCTTCTCTCCCTTATTGATTTTACATCAAACTCTTATTTTTGTTGCATTTGTCTATTTAAATCATAGTTAATTCTAGTTTGTTTCAAGTATTTCAAAACACCAAAACCCCCCCCCCCCCCCCATTTTATTTTTCTTGTCATTTTACAAGTATTTTTACAAAGAGATTTTTTATAGAGTTATAAATTGAACCAATCTCCATGGATTCGATCCCTTTACCACTATACACTATTTTAGTGTGTAATATTTAGGGTTATTATTTGTGTTGGCCTCGACAACCACCAAATTTTTTGGCGCCGTTGCCGGGGATTGGTTTATTTTTAATCAATTTGTTTCTCTACGCCTAGATCTCATTGTGCAGGTACTCAAATTTAAAATCCCGAAATTAAAAAAAAAAAAGAAGTATGGTTCGGAAATGAACACTCCTTGCACCGAAGACCAACTTTCTGAGCTAGCTCAGTTAGTTATGATGATTGAAAGTAACCAAAGTGTGCAACCCACACCTCTTCTTTATGATTTTTGCGCCCAAAATGGACATCATTCCGACATGTGTCCATATTTACAAGGAGAATGGGAAGAAGTGCAAGATAAGGGAAGCTACTACCGGTCAAACCAATGGAGTTATGATCAGCCTCAACATGATCAATGGTGGGACAACAACCAAGTTTGGGAAAATAACCATTACCAAAACCCATACCAAACATGGGGAAATAACCAATACCAACCAACTCCACTGTTCCAAGAACCCTATCCTTACCCTCCTCAACAAACTGAAACGCCAAGCATGTCTTTAGAGGACATTGTGAAAAGCATTACCACTTCTACCCAAATTTTCCAGGAAACAACTCAAGCTAGCCTCAAAAGCTTAGAGCAACAAATAACACAAATTGCTCAATCATTAAGTCTAGTGGAAGCTCAACACAAATTACCATCTGAAGAGAGCCCATGTCATAACGCATGTTGCATTCCTTTGAAAGATGAGAAAACTTTTGATGACCCAAGAGTGTTATATGAAGAAGAGGAAGAAGAAGTAGAAGTGGAAGAAGTTGTCAAAGAGGAAGAAGAAATTAAGAATGTTGTCAATGAAACTGTAAAGGAAGTAATAGGGGTTAACGAAAGAAAGGTTGAGCCATCCACTACCATTGAGAAACTAACTCTAGTGGTAGAACAACCACAAGATTCGGAAACGATAAATCTGTCGGACCCTTCAAAGGATACCTATCTCGAGAAAGAAGACACCCAACCGGTCACCTACTCAACCACCATGTCAAAGAGGGAAGAGTTGGTCACCTTGCGGAACAAGTACAAGAGAGAATATGGTTGGATGATTGCTATTATCAAAGGTCTAAGTCCGGTATGGTTCTCTCGTAAAAAGAAAGTCAAATACAAGAAAAAAATCCCAATGGAGGTGTGGAAATTAAAAAATACAGACACGGGGCAAATTTGCAAGGTTAATGAACATCGATTGAATCCATTCAATGAAGGTTTTGATTCAAATGTCCAAGATGTCATCCATTTGGATGCCCCAAAGTGATAAAGTGAAGTTTGGAGGCGTCTCGCCAAAGACGTTAAAGAAGGGCATTTTTGGAAAGCATTGTGCTTTCGTGTTTTTAAAATTGAAGAAAGAAGTTTGAAGATGTTTTTGGGATCCTCAAGGAGTTGTTTTTGAAGAAATCAAGAGTTTCTAGGTGTTTGGGGCCTTTCAAAGCAAGAACGGGTGAAAAACGAAAAAAAAATGAAGAAAAAATGAAGATCAGGATCAGGAGGTTGGGCGACCCGCGTGCTGCTGTGCGGGTTGGGTGCGCGGCCAGGTGTGATGAAGCGACATTGGCCCAAGACTTAACTGCAAGGTCTGCGCGACCCGCGTGCTACATTGCGCGACCCGCGCACTGTGCTGGGCAATTTGGGCTATTTTTTGCTATTATTTGACCAGGTGTTGACCAAACGTTTTAATGAGTTGACCTTTTGACTTTTCTTGACCAACATTGGCCGAAATTGACCCTTTTTGACCCATAGATTAAAATGTTCAGCTTCCCTTCTTCTTCATTTAACCATCTTGACCTCCCACTCCATTCCTCTCAAGAATATAAACCTTCCAGCACCCAACTCGCCGGAAAATTCAAGATTGTCGGAGTTCTACCAGTCGTAATTTCACGATACCACCGCCACAGACATCTTCCGTCATCCAATCCTCCAATTTAGGTAATTTTTGCCCTTACATTAAGCATTGAGGACAATGTTTGTTCTTAAGCTTGGGGTGGGGTATTTCCTTTTACTTTTTTCATGCATTTTTTAATTAGGTTGCACAACATTTTAGTTTTATGCTATTTTGCATTCAATTTTTTTATAAAATTCAAAAAAGATTTTATTTTCTTCTTTTCCACTTTTTATTTTTGCATAATATTTAGCTTAGGGCATTAACATTCATGCATTTTTGTTGTCTATTTATTCTCACCTCCTTGGATGCCATGGAACAGGTTCATAGTTATTTTATCATTATTGGTCCAGGATCTTGTTGCTATCTCACCCATCGAACCGAGACCACTAGCTGTAGTTTGGGATTTCATACTTGGGATCAGATGCTGGTAGCTTAAAGGGGTAAGTGATCATGGCTAGGTAGTTTTCATGAAGAATTATGCATACAATATTAATGACTTTTGGATATACTATAGCAATGGATGTCTTAGCCTTGCGGTCACTATCGCCGAGAGGATCACACTTGATCATGTTTGAACCGTTAGGATGAAGCACTAGTGCTTGTCCTCGAGTAGAATCCATATCCAGTCTCTTTACATCACCATATCTTTCTGCGATATTCTTAGGATTTTAAAGAAGTCTTTTAGTACACATGTGGACATTTTCATTACTTTTGAAAAAAAAATCACAAGTTTGAAAAGGAGCTTACATTACATCTTTATGCTCCACACATGGTCATTTTCCTGCTGAGACCATTCGGATTATATTACTACCCTTTCGGTTCCACTTACACACTTTAAGAACCAAATTTTGAGTCAAAGGGTTTTCTTGTTAAAAATTCCGATTGTTAGTATATTACCTTCAAGTATGTGTTATCATATTGATACCTCCAAAAAAATAGGAAAAAATACAAAAAAAAAAATCCAAGCGGCGATTATCTTTGATGGGCGACCGGTTCAATTATTGAACAAATTTTCCAATATTTTGGTCACCCGACGTTTGATATTCATTTATATAGGTTTGTTTTATTGTATATAGATCGAGTTGTTTTTTGCAAATTGGTGATGTTAGGAAGATTGTCGAGTCAGATACTATGGGAGGTTTGGGCCAACACTAAGTGAACCGATTCCTACAACGGTGCCCGAGCGATTAAACCCAATTACACATGAGAGAAATCAACAGACATGAGATCATAGTGTACATTTAAAGAAGAGCTCCACCCGAGTCCATCCAACTGCTTTCTCCCTACTACAAATGTTCTTTATTGTATGCATGTTCCATTGAGGCTGCGACTGCTCATCCCTCCTTACTCACCTAAAGGAGTTGTCCTGGCTGTGGTTTATGGTCTCATTGTCATCGGATGAGAAAGTTGTGAGATAATAGCAAGATTAATTCTGACCATGTTGACTAACGGTGATCAGGTTCCGCGGTTCTATTCATTCTTTTTATTTTTCTTAGGATAGTTCATCCCGAGTTCATTTTACTCGTCTTACTTGAGGACAAGTAAGGTTTAAGCTTGGGGTGATTTGATAGTTTGTTTTGTTTACTTATTTTCATAGTTTATTTTAGCATATTTCATTCATAATTTAGATAATTTCCATGCATATTTTCCTTTTTGTTGTTTTATGACTATTTCGGGTACTTTCGAACCTTGTGAGCATGATTGCAGGTTTTCGGGTCTAGCGGAGCGGGAGTGTTCGTGACGTATGGGAAGCGATGAGATTTGGTAGACAAAAAGGATGTTAGGCTTGGTGATTGTGGAGATGATGCATGGAGCGAGCTTGATGATTATTTGAAGGCTTGGAGAGAAATAAACTTTGAATTTGCAAGATGCGGGAGTTTATTCAAGCGTGCGTAGATTGTTAATTGGGTGAATGCACGAGCTTTGGAGGATTTGGAGAGGTCAAATTGGGCTTAAAATGAAGAAAAACTTGAAGAAAATGGGCTAGAAGGTGATTGGATTCGATCTGGGCTAGTGGGATATGCTTTGGAGGCCCAAAATCTCAAAGAAGCCCATGTCAGGCACCACCCGCGCAGCAGCACGCGGGTCGCGCAAGGCTCTGCAGGGGTAATTTCGGAAATCCATTTGGAAGGCTATTTGAGGAAGGTTGGTGCCCATCTTTTGGAGACTCTTAGACATCCGGTTTTTGGAGATTCTCTCTGGAGTTTTGAAGACTTTGGAAGGCCAAGAACACTTGAAGAACATCATCTTTTTACCTCTTGATTCTTGCTTAATGTTTGGTACAATCTTCTCTAACTTTGTTTCTTTGAGTTTAGTCATGCTTGGCTAAACTAATCTTGGTTGACTTTTGGTTAATCCTTTGAACTTTTGTTGAATGTTGAAGAATCCATGAATATGTTCTTGAATCTTTATGGGAATGTTTTGTGTTTTAACATCTTATCATTACTTGTATGTTTTAGTTCATGAGTTTAAATGTGTTTGTGGTGATTAGTTGGCTAATTTCTTGATTAAGTAAAGGATCCTCAAATTAGCAAGCAACAAATGATTTTTGTGTTGTTTTTGCTTCACACAATCATAAAAACATTTCCTCCAACATGGTGGTGAAAGCATTTGACCCCTCTTGGATTTGGTGACTTTTTGGTTCTTAATGCTAGTTGACTTTCACTAATTACATGCTATTTGGAATTAGTGACTTTGACTAAGGAAATTGTTATGAGCTTCTCTAGCCATTTCAACAATTAAGAAAAGTCTAGGTAATCTCAAGCTCCTTGGATTACTATAGCCAAATTAAGGATTTAAATCAAAGTATTGCACCATTGGATTCTAATGATATGTTCATCAAAAGTCAAAGTGAGGAAACTTTAAGTCAACCTTCTCTCCCTTATTGATTTTACATCAAACTCTTATTTTTGTTGCATTTGTCTATTTAAATCATAGTTAATTCTAGTTTGTTTCAAGTATTTCAAAACACCAAACCCCCCCCCCCCCCATTTTATTTTTATTGTCATTTTACAAGTATTTTTACAAAGAGATTTTTCATAGAGTTATAAATTGAACCAATCTCCGTGGATTCGATCCCTTTACCACTATATACTATTTTAGTGTGTAATATTTAGGGTTATTATTTGTGTTGGCCTCAACAACCACCAGTGTTGTTGAAACTTTTAGAGACGTGTATTTGCGGAAACCTTCATTGCATGATTTGCAAGAATTGTATGCGGCGCATGAAGAACGCCATGGGTTTCCCGGAATGATCGGAAGCATTGATTGCACACACTGGAAATGGAAAAATTGTCCGGTAGCATGGAAAGGGCAATACGCAAGTGGTTATCACGGATCACCTTCATTGGTGTTAGAGGTTGTCGTTTCTCAAGATTTATGGATTTGGCATGCATTTTTTGGGGTTGCGGGTTCCAACAACGATGTCAACGTTTTTGATCAGTCGCCAATATTCGACGATCTTTTGAATGGAAAAGCCCCGGATGCTCCTTTCACAGTGAATGGAAACAAATACAAATATGGGTATTACCTTACAGATGGAATATATCCTCAGTATTCCACATTCGTGAAGGCATTCCGCCACCTAGTTGAAGAACGAGACAAATTTTTTAAGAGAAGACAAGAAGGAGCACGTAAGGATGTGGAACGTGCTTTTGGAGTGCTGAAGGTGAAGTGGCATATAGTCGAACATGCAGCACGACCATTGGATTTAGAAACTTTAAGATATATCATGTATGCATGTATCATAATGCATAACATGGTAGTAGAAGATAAGGGGCGAAATATTGCACACTATATCCCAACGGAGCCCAGACACATTCAGTTTCAACCAGGAACAGCAGATTATTTGCATCGCGTTGTTGACGGATTTTATCTTCTATGGTAACAATAACGATAATGAATAGCGTTGTATTTTTTTTTTTGAATTTGGATGTTATTTCTTTTTTTGTTTTTGGATATTATGTATAATTTAGTCTTTATGTTAATTTTAATCTTAAAAAAATTTAATTGTTTTTTATAATTTTTAAACATTATGTTTTATTTATTTTTTATATTTAAAAAATATTTGTCTCAATTTAAAAAAAAAAAATCGAAATAAATAAAAAAGAAATTATAAAATGGAAAAAAAGTTGGTGTCATAACAAGATACAACATGTTGTTCATTTCCTCACTTGGTGTTATAACACCATTGATGATGTGTCATGTGATGTGGCACCAAAATGGTGTTATATCTAGTTGCTCACACCTTATGGTCTTATTGTATTCTTTGTAACAAGAGATTTCTATGGTCGCACTACACTTCAAATTTGGAATTCTGAAAATTAGTTTTTTTAGCTCCAAAATATGTTATTCGGTGACAAATATAAAAAAAATACTCAACTTTGATCATTTTTAACTTTTGCATATGAATTCTTTTTTAGTTGATTTTTTTATGTGTTTGTAACAATGTCTATCTATGGACATATTACATTTCTAATTTCGATGTAAAAAAAATCTACATTTTTAGCTCAAAAATAAGCTATTTAGTGAAAAATATATATAAAAAACTTTATAACTTTCACATATAAAACTTCATAACAATTATTAGACCATCTGGGTTCTCACGATCATAGAGATAAACCACAAAAAATCTATAAAAATAAAATAAAAAAATTGCAGGTTACCTAAAATTTTGGAGATGTTAGACCTACTAAAATTTAGAAAACAATAATACTCACTCCGTCCCAATATTATTGTCCACAAACAAAAAACACACAGATTAAGAAAAACATTAATTATCATTAACTTTATTTAATAAAATGACAGTTTGGTCCTTATTTTATATTTAATGTTTCATTAAATGCTTAGTTGGTTAAGTAATAATGAAGACTATTTTGGTAAAAATGTTATTTATTTTTAGAAGTGAATTTTATTTTGAGATAAAACAAAAATGAAAGATGGACTATAATTCTAAGACGAATGAAGTAATAAAATAAATCTCCAGTGGGGACTTACGAAACTCTAAAAAAACAATCATAGGGCGTGTTTGGCACGGAGCTTTTGGAAGCGTTTGGGAGCTTCTAGCTTTTAGCTTTTGACAAAACGCTCTAGTTTAAACAAAAAGCTTCGTTTGGCAGTACGAGCGTTTAGCTTTTAGTTTTATCAAAACGCTCCGATTCTAAAAGCTACTCCATGTAGCTTTAACAAAACGCTCCGGAGCTGTTGAAATCAAGTTCCATAATTACCCTTAAAAATATATTTATATACTTTTTTATTTTTAAACAATTGTCCTTTTATGTAATTTTATATATTTCAAAGCTTCCAGCTCATTTTGCCAAACATTCATATAACAAATAAACGCTACAGCTTCCCGCTACCAGCTACCAGCTACCAGCTACTCGCTACCAGCTAACCGCTACCCGCTTCCAGCTAACAACTACTTTTGCCAAACACGTCCATAGTCCACTTAGATTTTTGGAAAATGCGATTTGCAAACAATGTATATATCACGATTATTTTTCATATTCTTGGCTGTTTATAGAAATACTTTAGAAAAAATGCTATTACGGTCATTTTTTTATTTAACTATTTGTAAATTATTTTTTATATTAAAATTATCTTACTTTAAAAAAAATACATCATGATATCTATTAAAATAAAGAAAGTCACAATGTATTTTTTTTTTGTTGTCTTTTTTTTTATTAACTTAGAAAAAATAAAATATACTACATTTTTTTATACTTTCTGTATTTTTTTCTTGTCTTGTGTTGGGTCTAATGCTAAAAAATTAAAATATACTCATCGGGTGTTGCACCATATAATGGTGATACTATTAAAGCTTTGGAGGACAAACACCCTTTCAGACCACCCTCATCCATGTCGAGCCCTATAATTTCTGAACCTCCTCTTGTAGCAGACTTTGACTGTGTATTTGGTTGCATCAAATCCTTCCCTAAAGGAACTTCTTGCGGGAGAGGTGGCTTAAGGGCTCACAGTGGCGGACCTATGTGGAGAATTGGGGGTCCCGGGGCACTGCTCAATTTCTGGCTCGTAGTGTAATTTTTTTAAAAATTTTTTCTATTAGGTGCGCCCGCTTGAAGTATGAGGGACACCCCTACTAAAATAGTCTGCGTCCGCCACTAAGGGTTCAACACTTACTAGACGCCCTTTGTGGAGAAGGGTCTACTATTGCCACGGATCTCATACATGCTATCACTTCAGTTGTTAGTTTATGGTTAGCGGGAAGATGTCCAACCATTTTGGCAGAGTTTGTTGCATCCGCTCCTCTCACGCCTCTACTTAAACCTGACAACGGGATCCGTCCGATTGTAGTAGGCACTATATGGAGACATCTGGTTTCCAAGGTTGCCATGAAAGGTGTGGGTAAAGAAATTGTCAAGTACCTTAATGATTTTCAGTTCGGGGTTGGTGTATCTGGCGGTGTTGAGGCTGTGTTACACAGTGCCAATAGGGTGTTGAGTGAACACCATGCTGATGGGTCTCTTGTAATGCTGACTGTGGATTTTTTGAATGCCTTTAACCTGGTAGATCGATCAGCATTGCTCCACGAGGTTAAGAAGATGTGCCCTTCCATTTCTTTGTGGGTGAAATTCTTGTACGGGCAAGCAGCGAGACTTTATATCGGAGACCAACATATATGGTCTGTCACTGGGGTGCAGCAAGGTGACCCCTTGGGCCCTCTTCTTTTTGCCCTCGTTTTGCACCCGCTTGTGCACAAGATTAGAGACAATTGTAAACTCCTTCTCCATGCTTGGTATCTAGATGATGGGACTGTCATTGGGGATTTAGAGGAGGTGGCTAGAGTGTTGAACATAATTCTGTTGCATGGTCCAGGTTTGGGTCTTGGGTTGAACATCAAGAAAATGGAGATTTTTTGGCCCTCATGTGATGGTAAGAAGCTTCATGCCGATTTATTCCCAACGGATATAAGGAGACCTTCTTTGGGGGTGAAGCTCCTTGGGGGGGGGGGGGGGGCTGTTAACAGAGACACGGGGTTTATTAGCGGGTTGGCCATGAAGAGAGCGGTCAATGATGTTGATTTGATGGGCCTTCTTCCACAACTATGTGATCCGCAAAGTGAGCTCCTCTTGCTTCGATCATGTATGGGCATTGCAAAACTTTTCTTTGGTTTAAGGACATGCCAGCAGGTACACATAGAAGAGGCAACGTTATTCTTTGACAAATGATTGCACAGGTCTATCGAGGATATTGTGGTATGTGGAGGCCCCTTCTTTGGAGACATTCAGTGGCGCTTGGCTTCCTTACCTATCCGTTTCGGTGGTTTGGGTTTGTAATCGGCCTACGAGGTTTCCTCCTATGTATTTGTAGCCTCGAGGGCCCAATCTTGGGCATTACAGGACCACATCTTACGTGACGGTGACATGTGGTATGGACTCGGATTACCTATATGCTATGACTTGTCTTCGCGATACGATTTCGGGATTTGACTGTAGCGGTTTCACTAATAAGGACACCGCCCCCCCTAAATCCCAAAAAGCTTTGGCGTGTGCCCTTTTTAGCAAAATCGTCCAAGATATGGAAGTTGACTTCGACATGACTGTCAGACAGAAAACATTCTTTGAGTGTCTGCGGGTGCCTCATGCTCAGGATTTTCTACTAACTATCCCTATTGATGGTCTTGGCCAGCATATGTCTCTTGTGGAGTACCGAACTATCCTTCGTTACCGCCTCATGATTCCCATATTCTCAATTAACGATATATGCCTAGTTTGTCGCAAGGCATGTTTAGATACCTTTGGGGAACATGCGGTTCATTGTAGAGAGCTCCATGGTTTCAAGTATAGACATGATGTGGTTCAGGATGTTCTCTTTGATGTTTGTCGGCGTGCTGGTATTTCTGTGAAGAAAGAAGCGTCAGTGAACTTTTTGACGGACCCGCAGGATGGCAGGTCCACACTTAGACCGACTGACATTTTGGTCTTTGGATGGATAGGAGGGAAGCATGCGTGCGTGGATCTTACTGGGCTCTCTCCTCTCGTTGGTTTAGGGAGCGGGGGTTTCACAGCTGAGCATACCGCTTTGAAAGCCGCTGCGTGCAAAGTGGTAAAGCACGAGAATGCATGTAGAGAAAATCACCATGTGTTTGTTCCTTTTGCATTCGATACATTTGGTTTTCTCGCACCAGAGGCGATGGAGCT
Source organism: Lactuca sativa (assembly GCF_002870075.4). NCBI lineage: Eukaryota > Viridiplantae > Streptophyta > Magnoliopsida > Asterales > Asteraceae > Lactuca > Lactuca sativa. The sequence goes on along the minus strand of NC_056630.2, from coordinate 17,660,347 downwards.
CCTTAATAGAGTCCAACGGGTCATGCATTCTAATGTCATATCTCCTAGATCCACAAATGTTGTTTTCAAAAGAATTGGTTTTGCCATCCAGAAAGGGCTAGCGGCACAGCTTGTTGCTCATTTGCCTTCAATCGATATGTATTGAAATTTTATTTGACCAGCTTTTCCATCTGGCGTGTGTAAGACTTCTGATTGTTTGATCAAAAATCTCATTCAAATTACCATAAAAAAATGTTAAATTATACAAAAATTATGCTCAATTCTTAAATTCTGAAAAATATCATATAAGCTGCAAATACCTAAGAACATATTATTACAAATCAAAATAGATAAATTACAACAAAGAAAATCATATTATGGAAACAAATTAATCATTCATAAAGAAATGAAAATAATACACAATATTAGAAAAAAAAATCCAACAAAATACGAGTTTAATAACGTTTTATAGTTCCAACAACCTTTTCTTACGGAAAAACATTGCATTGAAAAAAAAAACAAAAAAAAAAAAAAAAAAAAGAAACAAAACTATAATTATGGTCAAATATGAAAAATATATTGAAGTTGCATGACATAACGAGAATATGAATTGTTAAGAAAAATCTTCATACAAGTTTTTCGAAAACCCATGATTGTTTTCAAACAAAAAAACAAAAACCGAGTAAAATATTTAAAATATGGTTTTTTTTTCTAAATGAGAGGGGTTATTTATTTAGATTTTTTTATCATTAGAAGTTTCACTCAAGGGGTGTTTGATATAAAAACATCCACAATCATAACTCTCAAATGCTGACATGATTCAATGTAAGAATTTATCAAACCTTTCATCTTTTTTCATGTTTCATCGACGGTTGACTATTTAAACTTATTAAATAATAAATACTGTTTAAATAGTTTGTAGAGTTCGTAATAGGACGTACCGGGTCCAAGGACGTATTCACCGTGTGAGCAGTAGGTCCTAGGACTCTTTTTTTAATAGAACATTGATATATTAAAAAAAACATTTAATTTTTGTTAAAAGACCTATATAATTATTTTGGTAAAAGAAAAATTATCATCGGCCCATATATTTTACAATTAACAGTCCAATATCTTAATCCATTTTCAATAGGGAAAAATGCAGAAAAGTCCAACCAATTATACATGTATATGCAGAAAAACCCTTATATTATTTTTATATTCAAAAAAACTCTTGCATTAATAGTTACCATTCGAAAAAGACCAAAATACGGGGTTTTAAGAGAAATTGACAACTAAAAATTTAATATTGCTTATATTTTTGTTTCTCGATACGACATTCATTTTAATTTGGATAAAAACAATTTGTTAAGAAGGAAAAAATCAACAATGTAGAGAATACAATTGAATGAAAGTAGTCGAAATATATTTCGGTTTGATATGTTTTCGCATATAATCGAAGAAGTATAAGGGATATGTATATCATATCATATTTTTAGCTTATCGTTTCTCTTAAAAATCTACAATTTGGTTTTATTTGAAATGTAAATAATAATATAAGGGTTTTTCTGAACATAAAAATAATATAAGGGTTTTTCTGTATATACAAGTATAATTGGTTGGGCTTTTCTGTATTTTTCCCTTTTCAATAACCAGTAACCCAATCCAATTATTTTTGAAAAAAAAAACAAAACAAAATAGAAACGTAACGTCGGATTTCTAAATTCCAATTTCAAAATCAAACGTAACCTCGTGGTGTTGTCCCTCGTTGATCGTTTCCTAAATTCCGGTTCCAAAATCGAAATTGATCATCGCAAACTTCTCCTGCTCCATTCGCCGTTCGGCCCGGTCGCCCACCGTCGGCTGCCCGCCGCCGTCTCCCACTCCCCCCCCCCTCCAGCCGTCCAAACTTCAGGCCTCCAGCGACAACATCAAAGGCGACAACAGCTAAGTGATCAAAACTCAAAAGGTTTGTAATTGTAAATTGTAACCATGTAATTTGTATGAATTATGATTGTATTATTCATTGATTTGTATACTTTAATTTGATTAAGGTGTAATTAGATGACCCACATATCTATGAATTGTGAAAGCAATCAGATTTATTGACTTATTGTCTTGAGCTCTTGATTAGTTGATTAACATTTGCTTAATATCAATTCAATTTAGACTTGAATCTTGTAACATTCTTGATTTTATGATTTGTGTATTTGATAACAATTACTGATGATGGTAAATGGTTATTAGTTTGATACTTTTGTAACATTTAGTTTCATAATTCAATTTCAGAATCAAGAATCAAGAATGTCTTTGCATAAGTTTTATAAAAAAGAAAGAAGATAGCGAACAACAACATAAGTATACGAAGGTGGATTTAAATTCACTACCCGTTGATCCCTTTGAACGACCAAGTATAGAATTTTATCATGTAAACCAAAGAGATGTGTAACACCTAGTTCATGGTATGTATTTAATTAAAGATTTATTCATTTTTTTTTATAGAAACTTGACGAGTTGGAGGCCCCAAACTCGTCAAATAGGAATGGAATTTGGTCACGGGTTGTAAAGTCTACTCGACGAGTTGAGAGCCTCAACTCGACGAGTAGGCTAATAGGGGTGTAACCCTAATTCTAGGGTTTTGCACCCTATTTAAGCATCTTAATCCCCTCATGCTAGCCTCATTTCCAGCCTCCAAGTCCCAAACCCTAAACCTAGAAACCCTAATGCATTTGTGAGCTTGTGAGCCATTTTTTATTGAAGTTTTGTGTGTGTTGAAGCTTGTGAAGGAAGGAGAAGCTTGGGGATTCAAGAAGAAGTTAGTAGATCCAAAGACTCCATTTCATTCTCATCATTTCCTGGCAAGCAAGTCTCAAACTTGCTTAGTAACTACTTAGATCTCCTTATTATCATTTTATTGGGTTTTTGGTCCAAGAAACGTGATATTTGGGAAATGGATGTCCCAAGTGAGTATACCTTCAGATCTAGAACCTTGAAGGGCTCTCATGGCATAAAGGTGCAAATTTTATGGCCATTGAATCCCCATGCAAGCTTTAGGATGTCATTTTGGCCTTTTAAGCTCTAAAAGGCCATGCATGGAGAAGAATATGGAAGCGTTACATGTTCTAGTAGTGTCTAGAGTCCAGATCTCAGTTTATATGACTTGGTTTAGAGTATTGATGGCGTTTGGATCAAGATCTAGGTCTTAAAGAATTAGGGTTTGAGATAAACTCATTATGTAAGGCTATTAACGGGTAAAGTTGGAAACATTACCCTTATAAGGACATTTTCAGTGTATATGTGAAGTATGAGGCTCAGATCTGAAGATTAGGGGATTAATCCGTTAAGATGAAGCAACAAACTAAAGAACTCAGCGAGTCCATAGGGGGACTCGACGAGGTAGAATGATTTGTCCTGATTCTGTAAAGGGTGATTATGTAAAGGGCAAAACTCGACGATTCTGTGGAGGGACTCGACGAGTTAACTCGTTTTATCACGTTTCTGATGAGCATGGAAACTCGACGAGTCAGAGGGATGATTCGACCAGTTGAGTCAACTCAGGGTGTTGACTTTGACTTTGACTGGACGTTGACTTTTACCTTGACCTTGATTTTTACCAAGGTTGACCCGTGAAGGGGTCTTGAGTATAGGATGGTATCTAAGGGGTTGTTTCTGTATATGGCGTGAGTAGAGTCGGTTGCTGGAGCAGAGACGTTTCAGCTATTTCACCCGACATTTGAGGTGAGTTTCGTCCTGGTTTGAACGTGTCGAACGCACCAAGGCCGGCCCGTATATGTTTTACTTAGTAGCTGAGTGTGGGTGGGGCCCGTATCTCATAGATAGCCGAGTGTGGGCGATGCCCGTATCTCCTAGTGGTATTTGAGTATGGATATAGATTGATTCATAGATTTGATTATACTTGCTGTCTGTGTGATACTTGTATGTATGCTTAGTAGCTGAATGTGGGTGGGGATTGTATCTCATAGTTAGCTGAGTGTAGGCGGGGCCCGTATCTCGTAGTTCGCCGAGTGTGGGCGGGACCTGTATATCGTATTCAACGGAGTGTGGGAGGGGCCCGTATCTCCTAGTAGTGAAGTGTGCACGGGGCCCGTATGTCCTTGAGTGTGGGTGGGGTCCCGTATCTCTTAGTAGCATGATTATGTGTATGGTATGTGGTAGTTTGGGGGGACTCACTAAGCTTCGTGCTTACAGTTTTTAGTTTTGGTTTCAGGTACTTTGATATAGCTGACAAATGTTTATGATATTTTTGAGATACACAATTTATGATTTCTATATGATGTTTGATAACTATGGTTTTCTTAATGATCTAACAATGAAAATTTGGACTGGTTTTTTAGGATGTTTCAAGTTGGTATCAGAGCCTTGGTTTGAGGGATTTGGGCACACTCTCGGGTGTGTCTGAACTAAATCTGAGTACTTGGTATAAAATTGTTAAAAGAAAAATCATTATTACAAAAAGGATTCGAAAAGAGAAAAAGGGGTGTGGTGCATGCAATCAGCCGAGCTCAAGTACGTACTCCCAAATTACCCATACAAGTTGATGTTATGATATGCTTATGAGAACTGCATGCTAGTCGCTAGATTAGGGCTAAGGATCTAAAAAGGATGCCTTATATGCCTTTTATATGTGTATGAGCTTTATAAACTGCATGCTAGTACTAATTAGTCAATGATATGATGGCCTGATTAGGATATGCTTGATTATGTTTACTCGGTGCTCGAATGCTGCTTACTTTGTGCTTTTAGGAGTTCTAGTTATCTCTAACTAACTAGTAAACGAATACGTTAAATTACATATTGTGAGGACAAAATAATTTCAAAAGGTTAGGTTTAGCTCTATTTCGCAGTTCTTGTTTGAGTCTAACCGTTGTAGGGTAGAACCTTTCGTTCGAAGAATTATCTAGTCTTATGATATGTAATGGTATTCACGGGCTAGTTAGGAGGAGATAACAAGGACTTCTTTTGCAGCTAATGGCGGAGAGTGGGTTGGTGATTACCATAGGGCAAGCCTAGGATGAGATTAGCGTGAGAACAACAGTAGCAGTAGAAAGGACTTGGTGGAGTCAAGACAGTTCTTGAGGAAAGTACGGATAAACATGAAAGGTAGTATGAGCCCGTACTACAGAAAGCAGAGGATCCGTACATGAATCAAGGAAGACTGAGATGAACCTAATAAACTTGTAGTATGTGAGATCCCTCGAGTTATGATGAGTATACTGACGTTTGTTATGGTGTATTTTCAGTATGGTTACGCTACACACTAGGTCAGTCGGTAGTTCAGGTGTCGCTGAGGGATCATGCTCGAGATCTGGAGTTGGGTAGCTTGACGAGCAGATGAGAGAGTTCATTTCATCTAAGGTCACGCACAATATTTTAGACCAGACTCATGTGATCTTTTGGATGGTCACGAAAGGGAATCTTGGAGATACTTGATGAGAGGTTGGGTGCATTCTGCACAGAGATGGCGGCCATGCTAGGGGTGCGCACGATGACTTTCTGGGAGTTCTGAGCATGTGGAGCTCCAGACTATCACGGGGCTCGGGACGCCAATGCTAACAGCAGGTAGTTGGCTGATGTTGCCACAACACATTCCATACGAGCTGATGTCCAGAGGAGGACAAGGTCCGACTTGCTTCCTGTCTTCTGAAGGACAGGGCACGTGACTGGTGGGAGGAGGTCGGACATGCCATTGGAGATGATGCAGCTTTAGATGTGTTGACTTGGAGTGACTTTTCGGCCAGGTTCAGGGTCGAGTTTGCACCTGTGATTGAGGTGTAACAGCTTGCTAGGGAGTTCCAGGACTTCCGACAGACGACTAAGACGGTTACGTAGATCACTGATATGTTCAGGGAGAGGGCCCTTCTTGTTCTATAGTATGTGGCGGATGAGGAAATGAAAAGGCTCAGTATCATGAAATGTTGAAGAGCGATATCAGGTAATTTGTGAGTCGATCCACCTGCAAGAAGTTGGAGGATATGATTGCCAGTGCTAGGGAGAGAGATTGATTTAAAGATGGAGAGAAAGAGGAAACCAAATGCGACATCTGGTGTGGAGGGTTCGGGCAAGAAGCCCAAGGTAGATTCTCGAGGGAAGGGCCGACAGGGTCGAGGCCGTTGCAGCAAGTGTGGTATAACATCCCTTTTAAAATAGAATAATTAAATAATAATTCTGGAACCCCGAGATGTAATTTTATTAATATTTTTTATTATTATAATCCAAAACCAAATAATAATTAGTGGGGTGTTGGTTTCGGGAAGCCAAATGATAAGATTTGAATCTCCGGGGGTTAAAGTGTAATTTCAGGAATTATTTTGAAAAGTATTTCGGAAGTCAGGGTGTGTTTGGTATCATTTGGTCTTAATATGAAAGGATTTTGGATGGGTGGGGAAAAAAGGGTAAATTATGAACTTATGTTGAAAAGATTTCTTATGGAGAGAGACTAAATGTGTAAAATATACAAATGTTTGAGGATGGACACGGGTGAACCCGTCACCCCCGTTAGCCTCATATATATTCATCATAACCCACATGCAAACCATAAACCTAATCCCTTCACACCAGCTACCACCCTCCCTCGTCCATTCTCCAGCCGTCACCTCCTTCACCCTCCTACTTCAACTCTGGTGTCATACCAACCTTATGCCACCTTTCACTACTGGCATTGCCACGATGCTAAAGCTGGAACGCTCATCGTCAATAGCCGACGTCGGCGACCACCAGAAGTCGTCGCTCTTCTCCTTCTCCTTTTTCTCTGCCGCCTTATCTTCTTCTACTTCTAGTTCCTTCCGCTGGACGTCGTTTGTAACTGGGGAAAACCACAGAGACTGACGTTGTGGTTGTTGGATTAGTGTCTAAGTCCATAACTATAATTGGTATGTACTTGACCCGAGAGTAGCATGGTCCATTTGGGTTGCATATCATCAGGACAATTTGATAGGATGGACTTTTGATAAGAGGTTATTTATGATTTATTAATATATTATAAGTTCTAATATATTAATATGAAATCATATTATTTAATTAGTATTGATCAAGAATTAATTTGGAATTAATTTTGTGATTAAAAGAGACTAATTAAACATATGGGGATTGATTATGTAAATCATTCATTCTTGTAATGTGGGCTTATGATCCATAGTTCTTTATGTTGGGCTAAACCCATATGGTGACCCATGGATGATCCATGGAGGTTTAAACCATGGAGCATGAAGAATATGGAAAGTCATGCACATTAGGGTTTACATGGTGTAACCCTAATGTTGCCACACTATATAAGAAACCCGTATCTCATGAAATCGCCCCATGCATGTCTTCTTGGAGAGCCATAGTCGATTTTGAGTATAAGACTTCCTCTCTCAAGTTATCCTTTGTCCTAGATGTGTTGTGATTCCATTTGAGGCATTCATACTATTGGTGCTAAGTTGTTAAAGGTTCAAGGCTTCCAACTACACTAAAAGGTATGTCATATAACTTGTATTTCATGTTGTTTATGCTTCATTGTATGCTAGTTAGGATGATGCTTTGGAATATTGAATGTATGCATGTATAATAGAGAAAACATAGATCCAAAGCATCTAGGGTTGCATGTACACCATAGGAGTGTTAGAATGCTCAAAACCATTCAGTGGTGATGGGATTAAAAAATAACCTTTAATCTATGAAGATCGATTAGATCTTGAACAAGTATATGAATATAAAACAGTAAGAACGCAATAATAAGAACAAGACAAGATTGAATCAAACGAGTCGAATGATTAAACAAAATCCTCAGAAGAGCTCGATTAAGAACATCAACTGTAGAGGATTGATAGGTTACAAGAACGATTAAAGAAACCTGTTACGCTCTAGATGAATCGCTATTTCGTTAATCTCTAAATCGTTTTTCTAATATGCATGCAAGCATTAACTTATATACAAAACATAAAAGGCTCTCGGTTGGACAGGCCCAAACCGGAATACAAAATAACTTATACTATCGAGCCCAAAAGACGCAATCTTCAAAATAATCTTCAGCCCAACAATCTCCCCCTTTGCGTCAATTTGGAGCGAGACCTTCACTTGTTACTTGGGCCAGCAGTTGAAGCAGGTACCTTTTTCTTCACGGTGCTAAACAGACATTTGGTGATGGAAAGAATGGTCTGTCTAAACCGGATGTACCAATTGATCATGTCGTTGAAGTACTTGATGTCATCAGCCGAGTTCTCTTTACACCGTTTGATAATTGATAACACATGCTCCAAACAAGCTGTGGTGTAAAGGTGTTTGTCAGCTAAAGCGAAGAGACATTTCTGTCCTTCCACTCTAGTGAACATAACCGAGTTGCGCCTCGGATCAATCTTGCCCATTTGCATTTGGTTTAGATCACTGGCCGATCCCACAGGTGCTATCTTCGGTTTCTTCTTGAAAACTGTGGCGACCTCCTGATCCTTTAGGGCAACCTCCATGATGTAGCAGGCTAACATCCTTTTGACATGGTCTATGATGGGACCATATTCGGCTTCATCAGTCAAAAGGATATTGTACAGGACAATCCAATCATGAGGATTTAGATTCGGTAGATCCGCCAGGGAGATAAGATGAGCAGTTCTTGCAGATCCTCGAATGAGCTTGAACTTAACGTTTGTGAACCTCCCTACGGCATAAGGCTTCAGCACCCGAACGTTTACAATCTTCTGGGCACTCCAAGTAAGGTATTGAGGACGAGCAGCCTCCAGATAGAAGTCAATGAGCTCCCTGTCAAGCTCAGCGTTTGGGTGAGGGACTTCAAATATGTTAGAGAAGGCGTGGAAGATGAACGCCTTTCGAGTCAGCGGCATGTCAAACTGCGAGTCGACAGTATTGTTGCAGTCGAATGATATAACCGGCTCGAGCCATAGTATGCTAGGAGTTTCTATGGCCTCTTTAATCATACGCTCCCTGGTCCAGGCAGGGAAGAGAGTCTTTCGGCTCTCAAGGAGATCGTGGGCTTCCTTTTGCTTGCGTTCGGCTTCTTCAGCCTCTCGCGCCACACGACTGGCATCATCGTCAGCATTGCGACTGTTCTTCTGTTTTAACATGTCAGCAATGGTCTCCTTGTCTTCATCTTCATCTTCTTCCTCAGCTAAGTTTTTGCCTTTGTTCTTCACACCCGAACCCGAAGCATGACCAGTTGGAGGTGGTTTGGTTGTGTGAGTAGCTTTGGAGGAAGGAGGTGGTTTCAATCCAGTCTTCTCATCTCCCCCTTGTTTCGGAATGGACACGAAACTCGGTAGGCCTTCGATTTTGCTGAGAAGGTCCATGGCCGGAGAGAGTTTTTCAGCGAGGGTACGCCTCACCGAATGGTTAAGAATGGGATCGCGTGCTTCGAGGATGTTGGATAATGCTGCGTGGACATCCGAAACACACGTTTTGATCACCTCCCGTTCGGATCGAAGAGCTTCCAGTTGTTCTTGGGAGTTGGATAGTTGCGTGCTCTTGACCTTTAGGGCGGTTGTTTTACTCGCCAGAATGTCCATCAAAGAATTCTCAGCTGCAAGATCCTCTTGTAGCTTAGCTAGGCGGGCATCGATGGAGGCACGAAGTGCCGAGTTGTCGTCGCTTATATTTTGGCGTAGGGTAGCGAACGAAGTCAACTCCGTTGAGACGAACTTGGCCAATTGCTGAACAATCGGTTCCAAAGTTGTCTTGGTGGCGTCGGCGCTTTCCTGCAAGGACTTCAGCAGGACAGAAGCGTCGGGGAATAGTTTATCGACTTTTTCGGTCGCATCCTCATAGGCTCTGGTGGAGGCATCAATCGCAGCAGTTGCTGAGGCCACCGAATCATGTTGAGCCCTGGAGAAGGCGTCAACAATTTTCTGAAGGGCAGCTTCAGAAAGAGAGGACTGCTGGTTGGAAGAGGAGGCGAGAAGTAGGTCAACCTTCTCGTTAAGCTCTTTGAGATGCTTCTTCGTTACTGGCGCATCATCCTCCTTATCACTCTGAACTTGAAACAGACTATAGTAGACCGAATCGAAGTTCATGTGTTCACCACCAAGGTATTGGTTTTCGCCATCAGAGGCATCTTCTGGAGATGGAGGGGGTGGTGAAGCTGGGGGTGTTGTGGGTTTTGTAGGTTCAGGTTGAGTGGGTGTGGGATTAGTTTCGGGTGGTGGTTGAGTATGGGTAGGTTCGGTTGTATGGGTTTCAGTTTGTGGTGGTTCGGTTACTCGAGGGGTTTCGGTAACCGGTGGTGTTTCGGTTGCGGTTGTGAAAATGGGTGGTGGTATAGGGAAAGATGTTGGGGGAACAGTGGTGTTGGGGATTATGGTCGGAATGGAAGTAGGAATGGTTGGAGGAGGGGAAGGAACTGGGGAATTATGAAGTTCCATGTCTGGGGTAGGGGACCGAGGTGGTGTGTTGCCTCGTTGAAGAGATTCGTCTCCTTGAGAACCTTCAGAATCTGAACTCCCTCCCTCAGAATCGCTTGAAGAAGAGGGAATAACAAGCTTGCGCTTCGGTTGTGTCTTCCTCCTCTTCGGCTGTGGGGACTGTGCAGCCTTCGTTTGTTTCCTCTTTTTGGGAGAAGGTCCCTTTGGAGCTTTGGACGCTTGCTTCCCTTTTTCAGCCTTTTTGCCCCTGTTCGTCGGTTTATCAGCATCATGGATAGACCTGAGCATATCCGGTGTCAGTTCCCTAGGACCAGTTGGCCTAAACTCCTTGATCGTCCGAATCAATTTGCTGTCAGAGGGCACGTCTGCATACATTGTCTCCTGGATGGAGCCAATGAAGGAAAATTTCGATGCATCTGAGAAGATGATCTTCTTGGTATGGAACGTACCAACAGAAGACATCGATGCACCGTCAGCAGTGGGAACGTTAAACTTATCCATGGCCCATCGTGTAATCAGAATCCAGAACCGTGCCAACGACACCTCAGAGTGTCGGGATGATGAAGAAAGGATCTGGATGAGCTGTTGCCATAGGACCAACCCATAGTCCAGGTTAATCCCGTTGTAGACCCCGTACATTATTGACAGGAAGAGACGACTTGCACCGTCGGATCCTGAGCTCCTTTCCGACAAGCCCTTGAAAAGGACTGTAAATAGGCCATTCCACTGTGGTGGCAGGCAAGACTTTTTAAACTTAGCGACAGAGGTGAGAACCTCTGTGTATCCCATGTTGCAAAACATGTTATACAGAAAGCCAACCGGAATCGTCTCCGGGTTTATTCTCGATGGGTCAACAGCAAACCCAAGCATGGTGCATAATCGTGAGCGAGAAACGGAAGTCTTGTGTTCTGCAATTTCGAAGAAGACCCGGTCGACTGCCTTGTCGTAGTAAGCAGTCGCATAAACCTGCGATAGGGCCACCATTGGCACAGATTCAATTCTTGAGAGTGCTGGAGCAAGTTGGGAGTACTTCAAACATTCTATGACCGGCGACATGTAGGAGTCGTACGCCAGTGGGTTAAGGTCAATCACCAGACATTGTTGTGGGCAGATGGGGAGGATTTGTGAAGTAGCATGGACAGAAGAAGATTCAGCCATTGTTGAAGGTTTGGAGAAGATGATGAACAGGAGAGCTGTTTGGGAGCATTTGTTCTTTGGAAATTTCGGAGGCAGTAAAGAGGTAAAATGTATGGTAGACGGCCTTTTATAGTGGGTGATAGGAGAGAGGAAAATCATTTCAAATCTTCTATGGAAATACGAAAAGGTTTCCTTAATGACAGATGGATGACAGTTGAGGTGTGCGATGATCACGTAGGAGAGAGAGTGTCAGATTCCTAGGATCACGCCGCCCAACAAGCGCCGTTTCAGAGAGAAAACCGTTCCAATTCCTCACGCGCCTTTAATGCCAGAATGATGACGCTTGGATGTCGCACACGCGTCCACAATGTCAGTAAAAGCAGGGCCGTTTCAAATTCACACGCGCCCCTTTTTACCGTCGTTTGAATTTTAATCCCTTTAACTTCCGCCGAGTCAGCATCCTTTCTTCTTATCCTTTTAAACGGCATGTTTTGAAGTAAATGCCCACGTGGATTGATTTTGACCACAACTCCATAATGAACCACCAAGTAATAATACAGCCTGTAAATAATTAGTAACGGAATCTTGGAAAATCAAGGATTTTCGTGCTAAGAGTGTAAAAGAAAAAGAAATAAAGCAACTCTTTTAGGGATTTTCTGTGATGTCAGTAATGACACGAAACTGATGATCCCGGGCACAAATCTCTTCCTTCAAGGTCAAGAGAGACCTTAAAGTGTTAATGTGGATTCCTGTTGAATTACGATCAAACATTTATTAATAAATGTTGAAAGGCTTCTTTTAATTAGGCTAAATAAGGGTGGCTTTCGCTTTGATTCAGCTATGCTAATCTTGAAATAAGAAAGAAAGTGAACAAAGTACTTGTGAGACCAGTGTAGTCTGTTGAACAAGTAGGTAGGAATTTTTTTATTTTAAAGTGGCTTGGATAAATATAAAATCTCAAAAAAAAAAAATTAAAAATTGGATCCCAAGGGAAGAAATGTTATGGGGTTTAACAATTTCATAGGAATCACGCAAAAGAGAATTGAGATTTCATGAGGGTACATTCGTTAATTCTTTGGTGAAAGCTTGAGCAAATTAATTGTTCACCGTCAATTCTTTGGTGTTGAATTTTGGGTTTCACTTAGCTCGTAGTGACACGAAACTAAGATCATAAACACAGATGTTTTGTAACCATAAACCTCAGTGGTAATTTCTGAGAGTCTCAAGGGTTACAATGATGAACCGAATGTAATGGAGAAGTGCAATGAGGATGGTGTAAGAAAACATAGTACCTCTGCTGCGAAAATAAGGACCAAGCAGGAAACTCTTAACTCATGTGAGAAGAGAGTGAGGTAGCTCACGATTAGAATAAATGTGTTAGCCTTATTGGGAAGACAAGGTTTGTGTATACCAGGTCATGAAGGCTATTATTCAAAATCTTATGAGTCTTGGGACGCATACAGCAGCATGCTTCTAGGGACACTTAAGTAATTCATCAATTATATCCCCATAAACAAACAAACACACAAGAAAAAGTAAAAGAGAAAAATATTTTTGGGGTTTTTGAGATTTATAAAAGAAATAAAATAAAAAAATAAAAGAAGTTAAAAAAAATAAGTAGAAAAAAAAATAAGACTTAAAAAAAAAACTTTGGAAAAAAAATGAAAAACCGAACCCGAACGTTCGGCTAGTTTCGGTTGGAAAAAAGTTGAAAAACCGAACCCGAGCGTTCGGTTGGTCTTGGTTCCAGAAAATTTTGAAAAACCGAACCCGAGCGTTCGGTTGGTTTCGGTTCAGGAAAATTTTGAAAAACCGAACCCGAACCTTCGGTTGGTTTCGGTTCAGGAAAATTTTGAAAAACCGAACCCGAACCTTTGGTAGGTTTCGGTTTTGGAAAATTTTAAGAAACCAAGGAGTTTAGAGATGCAATTTGGAAAAAAAATTTACACAAAGAAAAACAACTTTGTACAAGAAGTATACAACAGAAAAAAACTACCTTTGAAGTAATGAGCGAGTCAGATGGTTGGACCGAACCCGAATGTTCGGTTGGTTTCGCTTCTTACGTTTGAGGTGGAGAGGTAGTGTGAGGTACTGACTCTGATTCCATCATACCTAGCCCTTGCAATATTTTATTGAATGATGCTTCAGGAAGAGCTTTGGTAAAGACGTCAGCCAGTTGATCAGTGGTTCTTACGAAGTGAACTTCGACATTTCCATCTTCCACGTGATCTTTGATGAAGTGATACCTCAGTGCTATGTGTTTGGTTTTAGAGTGTTGCACTGGGTTATGACAGATCCTAATTGCACTTTCAGAGTCACAATATAGTGGGATCTTCTTCATATTGAGTCCATAGTCGCGAAGTTGACTCTGGATCCAAATCACTTGTGATGTGCAGGATGCAGCGGCAATGTATTCCGCTTCGGCAGTAGATAACGACACACACGTTTGTTTCTTGGATTGCCAGCTGACCAACTTCCAGTCAAGGAATTGACAGCCACCAGTTGTGCTTTTTCTGTCGAGTCCACATCCTCCAAGGTCAGCATCAGAATAGACTTGAACGAAGAAGCCTGAGTTGGATGGATACCATAGACCTAAGGAGGTGGTACGCTTGAGATAGCGTAAGATGTTCTTCACTGCAAGCATGTGAGGTTCGTGTGGGTTTGCCTGAAATCGAGCACAATAACACACAGAAAACATGATATCAGGCCTGCTAGCAGTTAGATACATCAGTGAGCCTATCATTTGACGATAGAGCGTGATATCGACAACCGGTTTGTCTAGAGATGGGGTAAGCTTGGTGCCGAATGCCATTGGGACTTTGACTTTGGAGTCTCCCATCATGCCAAACTTTGCTAGGAGAGTCTTTGTGTAAGCTTCCTGATTAATAAAGATGCCTTCGGGTCCCTGTCTTATGTTTAAACCAAGGAAAAAGTTAATAGGACCCATTGAGCTCATTTCAAACTTAGTCTCCATCAGCTTTCTGAATTCAGCTGTTAAGCTGGGATTCGTGGAGCCAAAGATGATGTCATCGACATAAATTTGAACTATCATAAGGTGGTTACCTTCCTTTTTTCGAAAGAAGGTTGGGTCAACTGAACCTTGTTTAAATTTAGACATCTTTAAAAATTTTGTAAGCGTTTCATACCAGGCTCTCGGAGCTTGTTTGAGGCCGTACACAGCTTTATCTAGAATATAGCAATGATTTGGATACTTTTCGTTTACGAACCCAGGAGGTTGCTCCACATACACAGTTTCTTCGAGTTCTCCATTGAGAAATGCACACTTGACGTCCATTTGGAAAACTTCAAAGTTTTTGTGAGCAGCATAAGCCAGAAATATTCTAACAGATTCTAGCCTAGCTACTGGAGCGAACGTCTCTTCATAATCTATCCCTTCCTCCTGACAGTATCCCTTTACAACCAGACGAGCCTTGTTCCTTATTACATTACCTTCCTTGTCCATTTTGTTCCTGAAAACCCATTTGAGACCAACAACCGAAGCATCTGGAGGAGTTGGAATGAGGCGCCAGACTTTGTTCCTTTCAAATTCGTTCAGTTCGTCTTGCATTGCTTGAACCCAATCAGAGTGATCGAGGGCAGTGTTAACTGTCTTCGGTTCAACTTTTGATACGAATGAGTTAAACATACAAAACTCGACCTTTGAAAATAAGGATGTCTGTTTGGCCTTCAGATGTCTGTTTGGCCTTCAGTTGTGATCGGGTCAGAACCTTTTCAGATACATCACCAACTACTTGAGAGATAGGATGATCTCTCGTCCATTTTGTAAGAGGAGGGTAATTCGGATCAAAGGTTGGATCTAGTTCAGCATTGATCATTTCTTCTGGTTCAGATTGGCTATCGTAATCAAGCGTCATATCAGCATGCTCCCCCTCAATTGATGAGCTTTGAGTAACTTGAGGTTCAGGGGTTTCTTGTGGTGCTGGACTTTCAGACTTTGAAGCACCTTCGGTTGGAGAGACACCTTCGGTTAGTGAAGGGCCTTCGGTTGGAGAAGCACCTTCGGTTGGTGAAGGACCTTCGGTTGAAGTTGTAGAACTTGGCTCCCCCTGGACTTGTGAGCTTGATTCCCCATCGTCATGAGAGCTTGGCTCCCCCTCGACTAAAGCATTGTTGGATGGAGAGTCATCAGTGGGCGATTCTCCTTCATGCATTCTTCTTGCAGCATCTTCGACAATCCGCTTCATATGATCAACTTTGTTGTCAGCTGCACCTGCTTCTGAGAGAGAAGCTTTCTCTGGTTCGTCAAAGAGTTCCAGAAATTTATCATATAAGTTAGCGATCGAGACTGTGACTTGGCCAGTTTGAGGAAAGATTTCCCCAGCGGTGTCTTCTTTGGCATGTAGCTTTTTGACATAGCTATCGTCAAAGGTCACGTAGTATGTCTCTTCAATCCTTCTCGAACGCTTGTTTAGGACCCTGTATGCCTTGGATGTGAGCAAGTATCCCAGAAAAATTCCCTCGTCGGCTTTGACGTCGAACTTGTTGCGGTGTTCTTTAGAATTAAAGATGAAACACCTTGAGCCGAACACGTGGAAAAATTTCACATTAGGCTTTCTGTTATTGAGAATCTCGTATGGTGTGAGCGTGAATCGTTTGTTGAGGTAAGACCTGTTCTGTGTAAAACAAGCAGTAGAAATAGCATCAGCCCAAAAATAAAGAGGTAAGGAAGCGAAACTTAGCATAGTTCGGGCAGCTTCACACAGAGATCGGTTTCGTCTTTCGACAATTCTGTTCTGCTGTGGTGTGTAAGGAGCTGAGAAATTGTGACTAATTCCCTTTTCTGCAAGAAACTCTTCAAACTCCCTGTTCTTGAATTCAAGACCATTGTCGCTCCTGATGTTGCGAACAACCTTCTTGAGCTGTACTTCAATTTGCTTGATAAACACTTTCAGCTTTTGAGTCGCTTCAGATTTGAGCTTTAGAAAGAACACCCATGTAAATCGTGAAAAGTCATCAACAATAACAAGAATATACTTGCTACCACCGATGCTTTCGATAGATGAAGGACCACACAAATCGATATGAAGTAATTCGAGGGGTTCAACAACTTTTGTGTTGATTACAGATGGGTGACTTTGACGACTCTGCTTCCCCATTTCGCATGCAGCACACAAATGCTCTCTGTCGAACTTGAGCAATGGAAGACCCCTAACATGACCTCCAGTGACAAGTCGGTTGATATCTTTAAAGTTGAGATGAGAGAGTCTTCGGTGCCACAACCAGCTTTCGTCGGATTGAGCTTTTGATAACAGGCATATGGCTGGGTTTCCTTTGATGGGTTTCATGTTTAGAGGAAACATTTCACCCTTTCGCTCTGACTTGAGAATCACTTTCTTTGTCTTTTTCTCTATGATTTTAGAACCTTCATCATCGAATGAGACTTTGAGACCTATACCTCCAACAAACTGAGATACACTGATGAGGTTGTGTTGTAGTCCTTCCACATAGGCAACCTTCCTTATAGTAAAATCACCATTTGTTATCATCCCGTATCCCTTTATGGTGCCGAAAGAATTATTTCCAAACTTGACGTTGCCACCATTTGCAAGAGATCTATATTCCCTGAGCTCCTCTTTCATCCCTGTCATGTGACGTGAGCAGCCACTATCGATGTACCATTCTTCGTCGAACTGCTCGTCACTTATAACCTGCAAAAATTAAGCAGATTTAGGAACCCAAAGTTTCTTGGGTCCTCGTGAGCTTTTCATGGGAACAGGAACAGTAATAGAGATGTCAACTAGATATGTTCGTTTTATGAGAGTTGTTTCATCTTTCTTTTTAATGGTGAACACTTTTATCTTATTAGGATTGGATGTGTTCGGTTTGGACCCTGGTTTAGATTCATTGACCTTCTGTTTGTCCTTTTGTTCAGCGGATGGATGAGATTTTTGAGAACGAACAGAATTAGCTTTAGAGCAAGATGGAGATGAATTGGTGGAAGTAGAAGAATTAGAAGAAGTAGAAGAAGTTGGTTCAGTAGAAGAATTGGGAGTAGTGGAAGAAATGGGTTTAGATGGAGAGAAGTTCTTAGCTGCAGACTCTAGGTGATCCTTTTGCTTTTGATCATTTGAAGGACAGACCTTAGAGTTTTGATCTCTTTTAACTTCAGGACCGAACCTTTGCTTTCAGTTGAAATCGTCTTGTGAACCGAACCTTGGCTTTCGGTTGAAGTCTTTCTCAGAACCGAACGTTTGCTTTCGGTTGGTGTTATCTTGTGAACCGAACCTTGGCTTTCGGTTATTGTGACTCTCAGGCTTTCCAACAGGATTGTTTTCATACTTCAGATTCTTATCTTGATGTGAGAAGTATGCATTCTGGGATTGCCAGAATTGTCTCCTTTCAGAGAGATTCTTCCTGTATCTTTGGTTCCTTTCTCTCTTCTTATTCCTCATCTGCTTTGGTTGATGATGAACATTAGCTTTCGTTTTCGGTTTCTCCTTGGCTGGTTCCTTTTGAACTGAAGGAATTTTACTTTGAGCCGAGGGAGCAGAGGGAGTGTCTGAAGGAGTTTCACTTTGAGTTGAGGAAGTAGAGGGAGCGTCTTCTTTTGTCGAACTTTCATCTTCCTGAGGAATGTCTTTCGTACCACTGGTGCTAGGCTCATTGAAATTATCCGGCTTATTCAAGGGTTCAGGTATGTATCTTCCTTTACTCATCCAGGAGGTTCTTTCAGATAAGCCAACACTTTCGTTTGCATTATCTATTGGAGCTTCCCAGAAGTACTCATCACAGCCATCAGCATTGTCTTCGTTCACAATAGCTGTGAGTTCAGCTGTTTGATGTTCGGTTACTCCAGTTACCTTGTATACTTGATTCGGAGTGGTCCCGACCTTTTGATACACAACTGCTTTCTCTGCTAATTTCGGGGACTTTTGTTGGGACAATCGAGCGAACTCCACAGACTTTTCAGAAATAAGATTTTTGTGGTTTTCAGGTTCGCTTTTAACAAATTCTGAGCAGTCAACCATGTCCTCTACAGAAATTTCACTCATGTTGTCGTCCTCGTTAAGCTCAGATGCATTTTCAACATCAATTTTGTTTTCTGAGCTTACGTTGGCGTTTAAAGAGTCAAGTTTTTGTATGGTTTCGGTTCTCAGTTTAAGTCTATCATTTTCATCCAAAAGATTTTTGAGCATGTCCTTGTGGTCCTTGGATTTAATGAAGGACTCAATTTTGTCCAGTCCATACATGTAGGTCGAATTGATATCATCAGACGATATCACACTCTCACAATTGTAGGCTTCGGCATCGATTTCATCCTCCTTAAACTCTAGGAAGGGCAAAATCATGCGATGGATCTTTTGGCCTATTTCACAGTCTAGGTGAAGCTGAGTAATATTAGAATATAGACGTTTTGCAATTAAACAAAAAACATTCCGCTGTTTTAACAATTTTAAATTATCTCTTTGCAAGTAAATGTTTTCTTCTTTAACTTTAACTAATTCAGACTCCTTCAACTCGATCCACATTCTCCGCTCCTCACTCTTCGACGCCACCCTGCTTAATTGATCAGTTAGGTTAGAATTGGTGACTCGAGTTTGAGTTAAGCTACTATCTAGATGAGAAATTCTTGTATTAACGTTTTTTAGTTCTTTCTCACATGAGGATGGTGGTACTTTAGATGAAATAAAAACAGATTGTACCTTCTTTATCAGTTCATCGAGCTCATTGAACTGCTGGCTGAGTGGTTTGGCCGTAAAGCACATGTCCTCCTGCACCTTCGGTCCATCGCTTCCACCATCGGTGTTGTATCCCCTCATTTGAGATATGTCAGTCACCATGAAGCATCTACCTCCACTGCTTTCCTCCTTAGCCACATAAGCCTTTCCATGGGTAGGCTTCCTCACTTCATCGTCTTCTGAGTCGGTAGACCAAACTTCTGTGCTACCGAACTCGTCATCATCAACCGAACCCTGCACAATAAGAGCATTAACAGAAGGGTTAGCGGTAGACTTCTTTCTCAACTCATCCAGTCTCTTCTGCAATACAGCTTCCTCATCATTTCCATCATCCTTTTCAGCCATCTTCTTAAGAACACAGTCCTTAGCATAGTGGTTTTTCCCACCACAGTAGAAACAGCTTACTCCAGAATCGCCATCCACCTTCGGTTCCTTCTTGGGCTCCTCAGCCTTCGGTTCATTGTTCACCTTTTCAGAGCTGTAACTCCCCTGCCAGTTTCGATTTTTGTTGCTGGGGAATCTCTTCTTTATGAACCTCTTAGGATTGGACACCATCATGGCATAATCCTCAGACGTGAGGTCATATTCCTCCAAGTTGAGGTCTTCATCCTCCATCACAGCTTTACTTTTAGATAGAAGGGCCAACGAACCAAGACTCGAAACGACGTTCTTCTCTTGCAGCACAATCTTTTCTTGGGACTTGAGAATACCCACCAGTTTCGCCAAAGAATATGATTTAAACTGCTCATGGGCTTTGACTGTGGAAACCACTGCTCTCCATTCTGACCTCAGTCCATTCAAGAAAGTAACCTTCTGTTCGATAAGCTTCCTTTCAATATCGTGTTTGATCATCTTGCTGAGAAGATGATTGAAGCGATTAAACGTCTGGGTCACCGTTTCTTCGGCCCCTTGCCTGAATTCTCCAAACTCAGATAAAAGCAAAGTTTGGATAGAATGTTCAAGATCCTCGTCTGTAGAATACAGTTCACGAAGTCTATCCCAAACTTCCTTTGCTGTCGTGCATGAGCTGACTAATCTGAATGTGTCAGACTGAAGGGCGAATCTGATCAACCTTAACGCCTTAATATTGCACTGGAATTTGTCCTTTTCATCTTGTGCAATATCCTTCACATCCTTTAGCAGATCATTGTACTCCTTTTGTGTCTTAATGATTCTGGACGTTGCAGAATGAGAAAACGGTCCATTGATGATGGCTTCCCATATGAGGTACCCATTATCCTCCGATCCAATCACGTAGTCTTCAAAGTGATGCGACCATACTTCATAGTCATGGGTGTATAAGATTGGAATCTTTGTCGTCGAACCGATGCTGTTGGAAATATTAATAGGGTTTGATTGCGTCGCATCCATTATGATCGTAAAAACCTGTTCAAAGATCAGACTTGTAATAAAGCAGATTAGGGCAAAACAATAAATATCAAGATACGTCAATAATGAGATGACGACTCAATAAATATCGATAGTTGCGGAAAAACCCTAATGGAAATCTTTTTCACAGAAAAGATGTGTATCGATTACACAGCCTCCTGCTCTGATACCAATTGATGGGATTAAAAAATAACCTTTAATCTATGAAGATCAATTAGATCTTGAACAAGTATATGAATATAAAACAGTAAGAACGCAATAATAAGAACAAGACAAGATTGAATCAAACGAGTCGAATGATTAAACAAAATCCTCAGAAGAGCTCGATTAAGAACATCAACTGTAGAGGATTGATAGGTTACAAGAACGATTAAAGAAACCTGTTACGCTCTAGATGAATCGCTATTTCGTTAATCTCTAAATCGTTTTTCTAATATACATGCAAGCATTAACTTATATACAAAACATAAAAGGCTCTCGGTTGGACAGGCCCAAACCGGAATACAAAATAACTTATACTATCGAGCCCAAAAGACGCAATCTTCAAAATAATCTTCAGCCCAACAAGTGGTATCAGAGCCTAGGGTTGTTTTCAATTATACTTGATGCTACTTGTTGTTTAAGCTTGAAAAATTGATTTTCCGCTGTTCTGGACAGTGGACTCGCCGAGTCCAAGCACAATTCTAACCAACTCGCCGAGTTTGTTCTTCCACTCGACGAGTTGGTGCTGCAGAATGCATATTTTCAATTTTTTTGGCTAGAATTAGACTAGGATCATTACCCTAGGTTATTTTTGAACTTAAAAACCTGTTTTTGATGTGGTAATGATCATGCTTATCCAATTTATAAGATAAGTGTCAAAGTTTCATGTTTTGTATTAGTTTATATGATTATGCTAATTACATGAAATTTGTTTGATATGAATTATCTTGTTCATATGAGTTTAATCCAGATCACGGACAATATTTGACATGCTTGTTAGTTTATTAGATGATCTTTATGTCCTTTAGTGTACTCCATAACTTGTCCTCAAGTTTTGGAAAATGAAAAGTTTTTATTTTAAAAGACTTCATTAAACTCATATGTTATGGTCTCGAAGAGTTTTTTCCATAAATGTTTTGATGAACTCCATAACTTGTCCTCAAGTTATGGATTTCCAATAGTTTTTTCATTAAAGCCTATATTAAACTCATATGTTGTGGATTCCAAAGGTTTTTTGAATAGTTAAAAACTTGCACTCAAGTTTTGGAATTTGTAAATGTAGAGTCTTCTTTTGACACATTTAGTTCCAAACCCTAGAATTTTAAAAGTTTAAAATTCAATCCTTATACTATTATAATATTATAGGCTTAATATTTATATATATGTATAAAAGTAAAGACGGTCTTACTGTTAGTAGGTCTCATTCACAAAGCCGGTCTATAAGGGGTGTATAAGGTTACTGCCTATATAATGGCAGTTTAATGGGTGTGCATTCTCATCCACCGCTTCGTTGACTGGTGGATGGTCGTTAACCGAACGGGTATGATAGGACTGTAATTCTCCACTCACTAAAAGTATAATGATAAATATAAAGTAACTAAACACTTATATATTCTCAAATCTTAGTTACTTAGGAAAATGTGAATATGGTGCTAACCCATGAAATTGCACTTTGCACCTTGTTAAGTCGTTAGTGGAGCGTGTGTGGTTAACCGGCACAGTAATCTGGGACTGACAGTGTGTGGTTAACCAACACATTGATTAGGTGATTGTAACATTGAGTGTACCAAGCTAATTTGCATGGTTATTCACACCTTGTTTGTGATCCTTGTCATCCCAGTCACAAACTTGAAGGGTACAATCGAGATTTAAACATGCCATTGAATTATTCAATGAATCTTAAAGGATCTAGGAGTTTCAGTTCACTTAAAACCTAAAATTCTTTTTCGTTTTTCATGGTGGAAATTGGTAAATCGTTATTTACCTACCTTCAAGTATTTTACAGTTTGGATTACGACATCCTTCTTCCAAATTGTAAAATATTGTGTTGGGTCCTAGCCTTAATATTTCATTTGCGTGTTATATTAAGGACTAAATCAACTAACTTGAATTTGTCCCTTGTAGATGTATGCCTCAGATAACTATGGTCTTCCCAAATCTTCTAGAACAAGCTTCATTCCGAAGATGATGTTCCACGATTGGATCGTGGAAGTGAAAATCATACTTCACTTCCTCCACCTCCTCTAATCATTCTTCATGAACCACAAGCTCAAAGACTTGAAAAGTTCAGGATCAATCAATCCCTATTGAATAGTAAACACAAAGATGGAAGGCATGTATGTACTCATGTCTTGGACATGAAGCTGCATATTGATAGGTTAAGGATGTTGGGTGTCGTTTTCCCAAGGAAGTTGGCTATTGACTGGGTTCTTCAATCACTTCCTGATTCATATAGTGAGTTCGTTAAAGACTACTATATGATAGATCACGACATGACACTAATTGATCTCACCTATTTTCTAATTGATGCTGAATCAGCAATGATTTGGCGCAATGGTCAAGCAAATATGACTGGAAGATCAACATCCCAAGCTGAAATGGAAATCCCAGAAAAGATTCCATCTCCTAAAGGAAAGGAATTGGCCATGGTCAAAAGTTTTGATCATAAAAGAAAGGCCAATTTTGAGACTGTTCCATGTGAGCTTGTGTGTTTCTACTACCAAGGAAAGGGACATTGGAAGCGAAGCTGTCCTAACTACCTAAGTAGTTTAATCAGATTTTATGGTTCTGCTTCAGGTAAGTCTACTGTCTAACTCTATTAAGTTCCTAATTGTTGATTCTTAATACATAATGTGACAAGGTTGCATTTGTTGTTTTGTAGGATCAAAGAAAGGGAAGGAGGCTTAAAAGTAAGAGTATGTTGAATCTAACCACGAAGGTGGATTTCAATCGCATGGTTCGAAGATCAGATTTTTGAGCTACTGCTTAGGAGTTATGATAGATTGCTTAGAAACTTGTAACAACATAGTTTTCATTTGAAATTGCATAGTAAGGAAAAGTTTTTTCCTCACTTTATAAAGAAATAATTTTTTTGTTTTACTTTATTATATCTCCTTGCAATGACATTTGTGAAAATTGGTGTTTGTATGTTTCTAATTTTAGCAATATGGATTTGAATCTTTCAATTGTGGTAGTGTCAAAATTTACCAAATAAGGAAAGACTCTCATCACCCAAGTTTCAATTGGACAGAAACTTGGAATCATGCAAGTTATATTGTATGATGAATGAGAATTTTCATCTTTGGCAAATTAAGACTAATTCCTTGATCACATGTATATGTGAGTCAAGTGAAGGACTAAAGGATCGAATACACATTCTTGTACACTGGTCAGGTCCACCACAAGGAATGAAAATACTATTCGTCACGAGTTACTAAAGTTCAGTAAATATGGTTTTGCTTACAAGTTTAAGCATAATTCTGAAACATTGGAAAAAGATTCAATGTATAGCAGAACGAATGAGTAGAATCAACTTAGGCAGAAGGATAAAAGTTTCTCCAATCTGAAAAGATGGGAGAGTACTTTAGTATCGTGTTTTATGATCATCTTAATGGTTATGAAAAACCATATCACAATTGATCCTCTAAGGTCATCTTGTTGCATTTCTATGGCTAAGAAGAGGAACCGTGAATTGCTGGAATGGTTAAATCAAAAAGGTGAATCATACTTCATTCCAAAACAAGTCTTAGAGTCATACTCCAAGATTGAGCCTTGAGTGACATAGTTATAAGAAAGGTTTATAACACTTATCAAATGTAGAGTAAAATGTTTTCTTACCCTTGTACATTTGAAATTGGTAAGTTGTGATCCAAATATGACCAATTGTGTGAAGTGTTTGTCTTGATAAGAATCCACATTAACTCTTGAATATTTGTTTGTCAAGGAATGGTTCTTGACAAGAGAGTCTTATATGTCAAGAGGACAGCGGGAGTCTTAAAAATCTTGACAATTTTCAAGAACTAATCAAGAATAAAAACCTATTGTTTATCACTAGCACATGACTTGAGGTTTGTAACCTATCGTGTTGATATATTCTTATTTTTGTGCTCATTCTAGTCAAAGTTGACTATGCATGTGAGTTCTATGAGTTCTCATTTGTTTGCATAAGGCAAAGCACCTGGATCAATGAAAGTTTCATTGATCAGTCAGGGTAAACTGCTTAACAACTTGGAATACATGGTAGGCCCTTGTGCTACCAAGTGGCAAGAAATTATATATATATATATATATATATATATATATATATATATATATATATATATATATATATATATATATATTAAATTTCTCCATCCTTAGCTACAATAACTTTGCTAAGGATTTGGCAAAAATGTCCTTCCTTTATATATACATGTCTACTTTTGGCTTTCTTTTTCCGTCTTTGTTTTTTGGGCAGTTTATATCATTTGATCAAATGGCTTGCTTCGTTCTTTATTACACCACCAGTTCCTTCCACCGCTTTTATTTCCTCATGCTTCCTCCCACTGCCTCTCTTATCAGATATCTTCTCCACCGCCTACACATACGTCTTCGACCGTACCTCTAACCTCTGTGGCCTTCTTTTTAACCGTACCATCGACCACTTCTCTACCAACTTATACTCTAGGATGTGATGTGTTTAAAACAAACTAGTTTTAATCCTAACAAACTCAAATGAAAACAAACACACGCAGGCAGTGTACCTATCGATAGTAATTTAGTTTAAGCAAGTACGGTATCGAACATAGGGAACGGTAACAATCAAATTAAGTACTATTATTATCTAATTAAATAAAAAGTGGGGGTTTCTCTAGTTTTTCAAGACTAGAAACTTAATCAAGCACCTTAAAACTCAAACAAAGACAATTAACAACTAAGAAAAATAAGAAAGGATAAATAGATTCAATGATAAAAGAGACTTCTGTTTATATTCGATTCACTTATTCCTATGGTTGATTTCATGGAAAGTGCAATGAATTAATATGTCAATGGTTACCGATTCCTAATGTGATTGGGTTCATGTTCATTATTACCAATCCTTTAGTAGACAAGTTAATTCAAACGGTGATCAAGTGATTAAATTAACAAGTTTCCTAGTGTTCAGTTCGTATCAAGCAAGACTTATAACAATAGTTAATTAAATTGTTCAATTCAATCAGCTCATGTATGGTTGTTCATCACACACGCCCACACATTGATTTACACATTTTATAGTTAACCCTAGTTTAATATTCACTATTTCTAGGCATACAATCTTATATTCATAAAACTATATGAATCAAGTAATCAAGAAGATATTCATGCAACTCAATCACTTATTTGTTAACTAAAAATATTTATCATCAATACATAAGGATCTTTAATAAGCTTAACAAGATGAATAACCAAATTAATATCAATTCAACCACTCCATCAAACCATGTTCATAAGATTATCTCATCCAAACAGAAGTAAAAAGCTTTTAGCTCATATCTAAAGCACGTAATAACCTAAAATCAAAATCTAATGATTCAAACATGGTTCAAAACAAAGATTAAGAAAAGAAGAATGATTATTTGCCTTTGATTCTCTTTGAAATTGTCTCTTATGTTGAAATCTCGAAAATAGCAGCTCCAAGAATCCTTCTGATCTTCAAAAGTCTCAGCTAGCCTCCAGCA
Organism: Lactuca sativa; assembly: GCF_002870075.4. Classification (NCBI taxonomy): domain Eukaryota; kingdom Viridiplantae; phylum Streptophyta; class Magnoliopsida; order Asterales; family Asteraceae; genus Lactuca; species Lactuca sativa. Next base: position 17,634,121 of record NC_056630.2, on the reverse strand, counting down.
AAAGTTAGGTTTTCGGGCCTATAAGTTATCTATTTATAGTTTCCAAAAATCGGCCCAACTCGTCGAGTTTTTTAGAATAACTCGACGAGTTTCTTTAGTAATTCGCGTGTCCAGCGTGTACGGCAAGGCATCCTTAAATCTAGAATATTCTAATAAACTCGTCGAGTTTGTGCGAAAAACTCGTCGATTTTCTTCTTTTATTTAGCTTCTTTCTTTAATCCTTGATCTCTAAGCTTCCAATCACTCAATCCTCTTCCTTTTTCATCCAAGCATGTCTTTTATTGCTGAAATTGAAATATTAAGCTAATTAAGTATCTTTTGTTCATAAAATGATATAAAATCAATAATAATTAATAAGATAATGAATGATTTCTATGACTAAATAAGCCCATATCAAAATACCCCACACTTGACTTTTGGTTGCCCTCAAGCAAAACCGATTTTTAGCAAACTAATACCACATAAGACAATCCCAATTGAACCCAGCCATTATGCCAAGACCGCAACGCATGCATTTGTGTCTAAAATTTTCTTAAGAACCCCCCCTCAATTCTAAATACTCACAATCCTCATAAACACTCGCCCACTTTTTTTGAACAATGCTCATTTTATGCATCCCTCCGAATCCATCCCCAGAAAACTCTCTTAACATCAAGTCATTTTTGGTTAAATCCCCAAGCATACATACGAAAAAATAACCTAGAAAAGAAAATTACAATAAATAAAACAAATACAACTTTTGATTGAATCTTCTATACTTTGTAGCTTTTCTTCATGATATTCTTCTTTGTCTTCATAACTTTGTAGATGCTTTATTCAAACATTCCATCACTCCCTTTTTTTCCTTTTTTTTTCTTTTTCTTTTTTTCTTTTACGCACTTTTCTCACTCAAAACTAAAAACCTAGAAAAACATATGCTTAAGCAAGGGAATTTAACTTCATCCTTTATTGGTTAAAGGAATTAGTCTAGTGTGCAATGACTACTTAAGTTTTCCTAGATACATTTCAAGTACATGATGCTAAACATGTTGCGATCTTCAAACTAAGCGAGGTTGTATTTTTGTCCCATGATTTCACTAGAATAAAGGGAGCCACAAATGCACTATAATGTATATAGGCGCAACTAAACATTTGGGTCCTCTTGCAATCATCAAACATAATATTAACATGGAATCCTAATTGCTTTACCAAAATTTTCTAAATTAGGCCCTAGCAATTTTTATGCAAATTTTCAAAAATTAAACCTAGGATTCTAATATAACTAGTGTAATCAACCCCCTACCCCACACTTCATTTATGCAATATCCCCATTGCATGTTATGCATGAAAAAGAACATAAAAGTAGAAAGAATTAGAACAAACTCCCCTGGGATAGTAGTTGCGAGGTAATATTCTTCTTGTTAAGTTCCATCTTCAACTGACTTTAGACATGGGAACAGCTCATCCACGCCTTGGGTGTCAAATCTCGTGTGGTTATGCTCCAAAATATAGAGGAAAAAAATGTTGGAAATTGCTTGGAAAATAACCATTGATAGCACAGCCAATTGCCTCCTTAAACTGTAGTCAAATCACCAACTCAAAGGTAAGAAAAAGAGCCACTCGCCGAGAATAAAGTGAACTTATTAAGTTTAGTTGCGAAAACTTCAGATTCGGGATTCTTCGAAGGAAATCGTCGAGTTTATTTAAAGAACTCGACGAGTTTTGCTCTCTGTGAAACAACATATTCCCCAACTTCATTTTTCGATTATGACTTTGAAGGGAATGATTATGGCAATATTTCTCTTCATTCTTCTACAAAAAAACATATATTTTTAGTTCTTTTGTTCACCACTCTTGCGAATAGACGTAATCCTCTCACTCTTCTCGTTTTAGACTCGATTTCACTTCATACCCCTCATGCTATATTCTTTCATTCTCTCCCTCAACATATATTCTGAGAACAACAAAAGAAACAAACAAAAAGTAATAAAAGGAAAACACACCAATAAAATCCTAAATTACTAGAAGTTTAAACATCAAACAAAATAAACACACCAAACAAACAAAAATAAACAAAGAAAAATAGTTTAAACAAGCCAACAAAATAAAAGATAAGGAAAGGATAATTAATCTTCATCTTCACTTTCTTCTTCTCCTAACCCGCTTCCTCCGGCTCCACTTTGACGCATACTCCATCTTTCACTCCACTCACATATGGATATTCCGGTTCATTTTCCATCCTTGGAATGTTCAAATGAGACATCAAATGAGCTAAATTCCTATGTCCATAATTCAAGCTGCTTGCTAAGTCATCTTGAAACGCATATTGCTCAACATTATAAGGATCCATGGGAAGCTCATCATTTATTGGAATAACGGGAGGATCTTCTTGCATATGTGTTGGTCATGGACGAACCCGCCTCCCCGGTTGTTCCGGTAGTTCCGCATCATCCACTGATGGAATATTAACATGCCCCCCGCCATAATCTACAATAATTTTAGCCCTTCTATAAAGAAGAGGACTAAATGCGGGTTGTGGCACCATTGTAAATTGATTTCCAACCCTCCTTTCAAGAATTCCATAAGATCTTGCCAATTCGGTTATGAACATCCCACCACATATCCTTGAAGTTGATCTTTCCTTCCCCCCACTTTCCGCTAAATACTTTGCTAAACAATACAGAATGTTACAAAACTGGTTAGGTGTAAGAATACACCATAGAAAGAAAACATCTCGGCTTGGCACTTTATCATCACCCCTTCTCATATTGATGGACCTTGCGATGAGGCGATGAAGAAGACGATGGACAGGTGATCGGATGCTTGCTTCTTGGGCCGCGGATGGAATATAAAATCCATTGGGAATCGTACTCCACCACCTTGCTGCATCCTCACTATTTGGAAAATCCTTGTGACATGTTTTTAGAAAAATCCCAAAGGCTTCCGTCATTGCCACATCTCGTTCATACAAATCCATTCGCCATGCTAGTTCTACCACACTACATTCCCGGAACTCACCCCCAAGCATGAAAGTAAGAGCATTTGTATCAAAATAGTCTTCACTCCCACTGAACTTGATAGTAGAATAAAACTCCCAACATAATTCCTGGTATACCGGATCTTGCAATCGGAAAATTCTCCTACAAGCATCACATGTAATCCTTACTCCATCTTGCATGAATACCTTGGTTAGATGAGGATTCATTCGTTCAACCAACCCCCATTGCTCTAGACAAGACCAATCTAATTCATTTGGCAAGTAGAACTCCTTCTTTTTCAGTTTCTCCAGTTTCCTTTTCCATGCTAACACTGTGGATTTTGAACCAATTTGTGGAAAATCAAGCCATGGACAACCCCTTTGACTTCCTTTAGAACTTTGGCCCATATTTCTGGACATGATTCTGCAAAACCATAAATCACAGAAAAGCAAACAAACATAAAAAAAATGTTAAAAACAAAATAAATTGGCATCCCAGCGTCATGAACTCGTCGAGTTCCGCAGAAGATCCGAAAAAATTTCGGTCTCCAACTCTCTTAAACTCAAAGATAACTTTAGGGGTTTGTTTGGGGTAGATATTTAAGCATTAATCCATGGAAAGAACTAGCAAAACCATCCTAATTTAGTCTAATTTAAAACCCTAATGTTTGTATGAAAACTCAAAAATTGAAGAACTTTAAACTAACTTGGGCATACATATACTAAAAATCAAAGCTTTAATAAGAAAAAGAGAAGAAATCTTACCTTTAGAAGAGATTTAGAAGACAAAAAAAACGAAGAACTTGCTTGGGAGGTTTCTCTTCTTGCTGTCGACGTGGGGAGGGGGATGAGAGAAAGAGAATGGTTTTAACTTTAGGGTTAAAACTTATATCCAGCAATAAATTATTTTTTTTTTCCGGAAAGAATGAAAATCGCGATTTTTTAAAATGAAAAAAATTATTTCTAATAAAAACCACAAAACACCCCACACTCAGCTTTGATAACCCTCCCAGCAATCATTTAAGCAAAATCTGAAGATGAAGACTAATAACACAACATAAAAAAAAAATAAAGGAAAAATAAAGTACTACAAGAAAAAGAAAACAAACTCAATTGTCGGGTTGCCTCCCGCAAGCGCTTCTTTTTTTGAGGAGTCTTTAGCTAGACTCCTTTCCGCCCTACGTTGTAGCGGTTGCCTCCAAATCGAGCCCTTCTTCAATTTCCGCTTCCTTTGGCCTGCCCTCCTCATATCTTTAGATCCTATGCCCATTTACCTTAAAACTTATTCCATCTTTATTCCACAATTCAACTACCCCATATGGAAAAACATGTTTAATTGTGAAGGGTCCGGTCCAACGAGTGCGTAATTTTCCTGGAAAAAGTTTGAGTCTTGAGTTATATAAAAGTACTTTTTGCCCTTCTTTAAACTCCTTATTTCCCTTCAATATCGCATCATGCCATTTCTTTGTCTTATCCTTATAAATCAACGAGTTAGTGTAAGACTCGTTCCTTAATTCCTCCAAGGCATTCAATTGCAAGAGTCGATTGGTACGCAACTCATTGGGGACAAAATTGCACGTTTTCAAAGCCCAATAGGCTTTGTGCTCCAATTCCACTGGTAGATGACAATTTTTTCCATAAACTAATCTATAAGGTGTTGTTCCAATAGGTGCCTTGAATGCGGTCCTAAATGCCCACAATGCATCATCTAACTTATCTGCCCAATCTTTCCTATGGTTGCCTACCGACCTTTCCAAAATTCTTTTGAGGGCTCTATTCGTTATTTCAGTTTGGCCATTCGTTTGCGGATGATAAGGTGTTGCAAATCTATGGCGTACACCATATTTTTGCAAAACCTTTGCTAGTTGTTCATTGGCAAAATGGGTCCCTCTATCACTTATCAACACCTGTGGTACTCCAAACCTAGAGAATAATTTCTTCAAAAATTTCACCACCACCCTTGCGTCATTTGTTGGCAATGCTTGTGCTTCAGCCCACTTTGATACATAGTCCACCACCACAAGTATGTATTTGTGCCCTTTGGATGATGGAAATTCCCCCATAAAATCTATACCCCACACATCGAAAACTTCACACACTTGGATGCTTCTTTGAGGCATTTCATTCTTTGTAAAAATATTTCCTGATCGCTGGCATGCATCACACTCTCTCACATAGGTAGCAGCATCCTTGAAGATTGTGGGCCAATAGAATCCTGCATCAAACACCTTTTTAGCAGTGTATTGAACTCCATGATGTCCTCCTACAGGCCCATTGTGGCAATGCTCTAGAATGTCGCGGATCTCCTTTCCAAACACACATCTTCTAATGATTCCATCTGCACAACTTCTAAAAAGATATGGCTCATCCCAGAAATAATATTTAATTTCTGACATGAGTTTCTTTTTTTGCTGATGAGTTAGCCCTTTTGGAAGAAAGTCCCTAGCTAAAAAGTTTGCAATATTTGCATACCATGGTTTTTCTCCCATTATCACCATCAAATACTCTTCTGGAAAACTATCCCCGATACCCTTGTGGTCAGATGCATCCCTTTCTCGATTCTCTAATTTTGAGAGATGGTCAGCTGCTACATTTTCCATTCCTTTCTTGTCCTTGATCTCGATGTCAAATTCTTGAAGCAATAACACCCATCGGATCAACCTTGGTTTTGCGTCCTTATTAGCAAATAAAGATTTAATTGCAGAATGGTCAGTAAAAACAGTGGTTTTGGACAATATAAGATATGGACGGAATTTATCAAATGCATAGACCACTGCCAATAATTCCTTTTCAGTTGTGGTGTAATTTTCTTAAGCCGGATTCAAGGTCTTGCTAGCATAATAAATTGGTTGAAAATGTTTATCAACTCTTTGACCAAGCACAGCACCTAAGGCAAAATCACTTGCATCACACATAATTTCAAATGGTAAATTCCAATTCGGGGCGATAATGATCGGGGTGTTAGTTAATTTTGTCTTCAATATTTCAAAAGCATTTAAACATTCTGTTGAGAAATTAAAAGGTGCATCTTTTAAAAGTAATTGAGTTAAAGGTCGAGTTATTTTAGAAAAGTCTTTTATAAAATGACGGCATGACCCAAAAAACTCCTAACGCCCTTCACATTGGTTGGTGGTGGTAGTTTAGCACTCAATTTTCGCTCGATCCACCTCAATCCCCGCCTTGGACACTTTATGACCTAACACAATGCCTTCTTTAACCATGAAATGGCATTTTTCCCAATTCAAAACTAAATTGGTCTTTTCACACCTAGCAAGCATTAAGTCAAGATTAGTAAGACAATTATCAAAAGAAGAACCAAACACGGAAAAATCATCCATGAATACTTCCATATACTTCTCCACCATATCGTGAAATATTGCCGTCATGCATCATTGAAAAGTGGCAGGCGCATTGCACAACCCAAAAGGCATTCGTCGGTTTGCAAAGGTTCCACTAGGGCAGGTGAAGGTGGTTTTCTCTTGATCATTCGGATCAATTGGTATTTGGAAATAACATGAAAACCCATCTAAAAAACAATAATAGCAATGACCGTATAATCTTTCAAGCATTTGATCAATAAATGGTAAAGGGAAATGGTCTTTGTAAGTAGCATCGTTTAGCTTTCGATAATCGATGCATACTCGCCAACCGGTTACTGTTCGTGTAGGAATAAGCTCGTTCTCTTCGTTCGCCATGACTGTCATCCCTCCTTTCTTCGGCACTACTTGAACGGGACTTACCCACGGACTATCGTAAATTGAATAAATGATCCCCGCATCCAATAGCTTTACCACCTCCTTCTTAACCACCTCTTGCATATTTGGGTTCAAACGCCTTTAATGTTGCACCACTGGCGTTGCTCCTTCTTCAAGATTTATTTTATGAGAACAATAAGAAGGGCTTATCCCATTTATGTCTGTGATTTTCCATGCAATGGCGTTCTTTCTTTTCTTTAAAACCTTAACTAATTGATCTTTCTCAATTGGGGTGAGGTCCGATACAATGATCACAAGCTTCTGCTCACCTTCTTCGAGAAATGCATATTCTAAGTGTTCTGGTAACGTTTTCAGCTCCAATTGCGTGCTCTGAACACTAAACACGTCGAGTTCTGGAAGTAAACTCGACGAGTTTAGAACAAAAGTTTCCTCAAATCTTGATTTTTCATAGCAACTCGTCGAGTTATTGGAATTGACTCGTCGAGTTTCTTGTTCTGTAGACTTTATCAGTTCTTCGTATTCTGATTCTTCAAGAAGTCTTTCTAACTCTTTCAAATCTCTCTCAGCATCAAAATCATCTTCTGGAGTCGAAATGTGTTCGCTTGTTTCGTCTTCTTTCCATTATTCTAATAATTCTTCCAAGATATCTACTGAAAAGGCAGTATCATCACTACACTTCGAATGTTTCATGGCTTGATCCATTCCAAAAATAACTGAGTCCTCTCCCACTCGAAGGGTAAGCCTTGAGTCTCGTATGTCTACTATGGCACCCGCGGTATTCAAAAATGGTCTTCCAAGGATTATTGGCACTTGATGGTCCTCCTCCATATCTAGCACAATGAAATCTGCCGGAAAGACAAACTTATCGACTTTTACCAATAAATCTTCACATATACCTCTCAAGAATGTCACCGTCTTGTTTGCTAAGTGGATCACCATTCGGATTGGTCTCGGTTCTGGAAGTTTTAGCTTTTTAAAGAAAGAGTATGGCATGAGGTTCTCACTTGCCCCCGAATCGGCCAATGCATAGCTAGTGGCTAAATTCCCGAATTGGCAAGGAATGGTTAGGCTACCTGGATCACCTTTTTTCTTTGGCAGTTTGTTTAACGTTGTGGCTGAAAAGTTATCATTTAAGACTACCTTGGATGCTTCCTCCATCTTCTTTCTATTTGTGAGAAGTTCTTTTAGGAACTTTGCATACTTTGGCATTTGCGCGACTGCTTCGATGAACGGAATGTTGATTTGCAACGCCTTTATGTGCTCCAGGAACTTCTGGTATTCTTTATTCTGCTTCTCTTGTCGAGCTTGGCTCGGTAATGGTAATGGTGGCTTAAATGGCTCATCTTTTGAATTATTTTGCTCATCAGGTGTGGAACTCATCGAGTTTCTATCAGGAACTCGACGAGTTTTGTCTATTGTTGGCGAATTCAGATTTTCTTGATTTTTTTCTTGTGCCTCTTTTTGATTTGTACTTGGGATTGGAGTGAGGGGTGTGACTATCTTCCCACTCCTTGTTGTCACTATGTTAATGTGTGTGCCTTTTGGATTTTTTTTCCGTGTCACTAGGAAGCCCGCACGGTGTTCTTTCGTTGAATTGCTTGGCAAGTTGCCCAAGTTGTTTTTCAATATTCAAAATTGAAGCTTGCTGATTCCGGAGCAGAGATTGTTGATCCATCATCATTGTTTGGTGCTCCTTCATCATCTTTTTTTGATCTCTAATGGCTGCATCGGATTCGTCATGCCTTTTTTCGGAAGCACTAACAAATCGAGTTAACATAGCTTCAAGATCCGTCTTCTTCTCTTGCGCTGGTTCTTCTTTTTGATAAAACCCGCGTGCTTTTTGCCTATACTTCTCCTCCTTTGCCTTCTTGTACTCGTCGTAGGGGAGCCATTCCTTCTTGGGCTTTCGCCAATCATGATCAAACCTATCGCCACTCGAATAACAAACTTGTGCCTTCCGGTTGCCGTTCTCATCAAGATCGCAATCCTTAGTAAGATGGGGAACGCCACAATTGTCACAACCCACCCTTATGGCATGGATGGATTGATCCATCTTTGTCATCCTACGATCCATACTTTCTAGTTTGGCCATCATTGCTGCCACGTCATCGGAAACTGACTTAACCACGCCTCTAGCTGTATTGTTCCTTGGATTATGGTATTCTCTTGAATGTTTGGAGAATTCTTCTACTAATGTTTTAATGACAGCTGGTGCTTTCTTCGTGAGGGGTCCTTGGGAGTCTAGTAATTGCCTAGTTGTGACGTTCACGCCATCATAAAAGATGGAAACCTCTTGTTGCACGTTTAGGTCGTTTTGAGGGCAATTTCTTATTAACCCCTTATATCTCTCCCACGCCTCATAGAGTGATTCTCCCAGCAAGTGCTCAAAGTTAGCAATTGCTTTCTTCAATTTTGCAATCTTAGAATGTGGACAAAACTGGTCAATGAACTCCTCGCGCATCTTTTGCCATGTTATAATGGATCCGGGGGGTAAAGATTTCAACCATTCCTTCGTGGATCTTTTGAATGTAACTGGTAACATCCGTAGTAAGACAGTATCGCGAGGCACATTTGGCATGTGGAAATAGTCAGCAATGTCCATAACTTCTTCAATATGCTTGTAAGCATCTTCGTGCTACTTTCCATGGAATGGAATGTCTTTTAGTTGTGCGAGGATGTGACCCTTCAACTCAAAATTGGCGGTAGCTGGGATTGCAGGTTGCACGAGTCCCGGCCCGGTACCATCTCTTATGCGCTTCTTGTAATCTCCCATCGGTATGTTGGCGATGTCGGCCATATTATCTCCTTGATCGGAATTGCTTTCTTCACCAAACGTGGATGTGTCGGACTCGATCTCTTTTCCTCTTTGTTTGCGAATAATCAACTCCGGATCGTCTACGGGTGGCACTAGTGTAGAACCGGAGCTTCGGGTCATTAAAACCTGAAATAAAACAGAAAAACAAGCGTAAAACGAACAAAAACGAAGAATTTACAAAACTGTCAACAGAAGAAAAAACTCGACGAGTTTTAAGAATAAACTCGACGAGTTTAATGCAAAACTATAGAAAATCAATAAGAACTGAAAACAGGTAACTTTATGCAAGAAAGATCTAACAAAAAGGATCGATAATACCAGCGAACAATATAATTATTAGAACCGTTCCCCTGCAACGACGCCAAAAACTTGATGTGTTTAAAAACAAACTAGTTTTAATCCTAACAAACTCAAATGAAAACAAACACACGCAGGCAGTGTACCTATCGATAGTAGTTTAGTTTAAGCAGGTAGGGTATCGAACACAGGGAACGGTAACAATCAAATTAAGTACTAGTATTATCTAATTAAAAACAATTAAATAAAAGGGGGGTTTTCTCTAGTTTTTCAAGACTACAAACTTAATCAAGCACTTTAAAACTCAAACAAAGACAATTAACAACTAAGAAGAATAAGAAAGGATAACTAGATTCAATGATAAAAGAGACTTCTGTTTATATTCGATTCACTTATTCCTATGGTTGATTTCGTGGCAAGTGCAATGAATTAATATGTCAATGGTTACCGATTCCTAATGTGATTGGGTTCATGTTCATTATTACCAATCCTTTAGTAGACAAGTTAATTCAAACAGTGATTAAATTAACAAGTTTCCCAGTGTTCAGTTCATATCAAGCAAGACTTATAACAATAGTTAATTAAATTTTTTCGATTCAATCAGCTCATGTATGGTTGTTCATCACACATGCTCACACATTGATTTACACATTTTATAGTTAACCCTAGTTTCATATTCACTATTTCTAGGCATACAATCTTATATTCATAAAACTATATGAATCAAGTAATCAAGAAGATATTCATGCAACTCAATCACTTATTTGTTAACTAAAAATATTTATCATCAATACATAAAGATCTTTAATAAGCCTAACAAGATGAATAACCAAATTAATATCAATTCAATCACTCAATCAAACCATGTTCATAAGATTATCTCATCCAAACAGAAGTAAAAAGCTTTTAGCTCATATCTAAAGCACGTAATAACCTAAAATCAAAATCTAATGATTCAAACATGGTTCAAAACAAAGATTAAGAAAAGAAGAATGATTATTTGCCTTTGATTCTCTTTGAAATTGTCTCTTATGTTGAAATCTCGAAAATAGCAGCTCCAAGAACCCTTCTGATCTTCAAAAGTCTCAGCTAGCCTCCAGCAAAAGTTAGGTTTTCGGGCCTATAAGTTATCTATTTATAGTTTCCAAAAATCGGCCCAACTCGTCGAGTTTTTTAGAATAACTCGACGAGTTTCTTTAGTAATTCGCGTGTCCAGCGTGTACGGCAAGGCATCCTTAAATCTAGAATATTCTAATAAACTCGTCGAGTTTGTGCGAAAAACTCGTCGATTTTCTTCTTTTATTTAGCTTCTTTCTTTAATCCTTGATCTCTAAGCTTCCAATCACTCAATCCTCTTCCTTTTTCATCCAAGCATGTCTTTTATTGCTGAAATTGAAATATGAAGCTAATTAAGTTTCTTTTGTTCATAAAATGATATAAAATCAAGAATAATTATAATTAATAAGATAATGAATGATTTCTATGACTAAATAAGCCCATATCAGAATGTTTAACAATCGACCCCCGTCTCTTCTTCCTCAAATATCATCATTGATTTCATCGACTTCTCCAACCCTAGAACATTACCTCTCACCGGTTCAGGAGTTCCGTCCACCTCAGAGAAGAAGACGGTCGTCTCGGCTACCACCATGTGATCAACTTCACACCTGCTTACCCATATCGTACCCCACCGTCGACGACTTTCTACAAGGCGCACCGCTACCGACAAACTTCGTCCACGACGTTGCTAAGTCCGGTAACGTTGACCTTCTCAGCCGTTGGTTGTGTCGACTCTCTAAGCATAAGGTGGTGGTGTCGTTCGATTTTCGGATCAGAGATGCCATAAATCCGCCCACTGATGCTAATGGTAGAAGAGGCCAGTCAAGCAGTGGTATCACACCCAATCGAAAATATAAGTAAACTTTGGCTCTCTCTCTCTCTCTCTCTCTCTCTCTCTCTCACACACACACAACGATTTCTGGTGCATACCCCCACCAAATTTGGTCATTGTTTCTTCCTTTACTTTCTATTTTTTTCATTTGCTTATGCATATCAGAAGAGAGATGGAAGTAGGGTTTAATTTTGGACTTGAAGAGAGATACTTTTAATTTGTGTATGATTTTTATTCTATTGTTTTTCTTTTGATTAATAGATTTTATGGAGTACTATGGAGAAGGAAGCAGGTATTACCATAGACTACTTCATCACCGTCTTCCTCTTTGCTCATCTAACCCTATGGCATTACCGGTACAAGAATAAGCCAAACACCAACAAATTAGCACCAGACCACCACTTCCTTCATCTAGCATGGGTCAACCTTCTCTACACCATCCACCCATCAGTGATTACGTGATCCAAATATTCCCCTCTGTTCATGAAACTACATGCACACCTCTATCTGCACATCAATTGACAGAACACCATCATCTTCACCTTCAATTAAGGGTTTTCCCAAGCTATAGGCGATTTGGGACATCCTTCGCCGAATCATCACCAAGTCAGGTATAATTTTAGCCCTAATATCATTGTTATATTGTAATTTAAGTCTGATATTTACAATTTCTAGATCACATATACAAATGAACCGAAGAAGTAACTGATTGTCACACCATAAAGAAAAAAGTTCATATTATACTGAGAAATTGTGAAGCGAGATAGTTGTGCATATGCCAATTGATTAGAGTTTCAGAAGACTTTGTAAGGTATAAACCAGACATAAATAATCAATTCTTTTATTCACCTTTTCTCCCATTATTTCTACTGAGTATCTATGTAATTGAACAATCTTTTTAAACAACCTTTTTATTAATTTTTCAATGATTATGTTTGTGGGTTTGTGAAGAAAATCACTTAAAGCAACACAAGAAGTGTTATTCAACGAACAAAAAAACATAATATAGTGTTTATGTTTAACTACAATTAATTTGTTTCTATGGAGCAACAATAACATAGAATCATTGAATTATATGAGCTCTCTCAATCTTGATAGGTTATAGTTTTTTTTTCAGGATTTTAGTCCAAATTCCCAATTATGAAATTTCCTTTTCTTTGATATTTAATGCTTGCTTCAAGTTTCTACTTCTCCTCCAAAAACAATGCAACTGATAGGTAAATTCAGTGAGGTTGATAAATTTTGGATATAATTTCTTTGTGGCATCAATTACACTAATACGTCATTTGTGAATGTTGGTAATATTATTTGGCTTTTTATAGAAAATAAAAGAGTTTAAAGATTTCCATGACTGACTTGTCTTGATGGCTTACCTGCAGATACAGATGGCAATAAAGAAATTGGTTCAAAAAAAGGTATTACTATCTAGCACTCTTTAGTCTTAAACTTACATGAACAGATACCTTTATGGATTTTTTTTATCATTTTATGTAAATGATGAGAAAAGTGTAACAATCTTTGATTATGTACAATAGTGGTAGGAATGAACAATGAAGTGGAACAACCTCCGAAGCTTGCCAAGAGAAGTTGAGAAGGGATAAGCTAAATGGCAAGTATGCCCTTTATTCTATGCTCTCTCTCTCTCTCTCTCTTTTACTTTATCTCTCATATGTTCACATTATAACATGTGTTAACATGTTTGTTGAATTGGCTTCAATTCTAGAACCTGGAAGGAAATCTAAAACTGATAAGGCTGCTATTTTGGTCGGAGGATCAAATATCCTTTTCCACCCAGACAGATGGGAGAAAGATGAGCCTGTGTAGAAGGTCGTCTCCTTCTTCCCAATCCAGGTTCGTGAATTGTCATGAAATTTACCTGTTTGGATACCGGGAATTAAATTATTTCATTTCATATTTCTGATATAATTTTGTTATTGTAAACAAAAATAAGGTTGAACTTTTATAAAGCTAACCTGTAATGTTTGGAATATTGCAACCATACATTAAAAATGGTGCTTTGTGATACTTATGAACCGGAACCACAAATGAAAATAGTAAAGTCACTTTACAGAAGAATCATATAGAATATTGTTTTTATATTTTTATTTTTGTAAAAATTACTTGCAACTTTACTCTCTCCAGTCATACTTGATTCATCAATGGTTAGAGAGTCACCAGATACTAAAATTCCAACAACATGAACCTATTTTTTTAACATGCTGGAGAAATAAAGAAAATTTAAAAAGATTATAAATTTCTGACCTGATCACCGATTTTTGAGGGATTATATCAACCACAACAATATCAAATATTGAAATATCAACCCTTCTCCCACCTCTAACCAACTCCAAGTGTATGTTCTATTTTTCCTCATTTACATTTTGAAATTGAAGTGGTTGTTTATAATCAGTTATGCCTACATGATTTAAAAAAAAAAAGGTAACAGACAAAAAACAACAATAAGATGACACTTATGTCACTTACAAGTTCTTTAAGGGTAATATTGGTATTTGTGGTTCATTTATGTGGATATTGAAACTCCTAGTGTTGCTTTTCCTGTTATAGTTTTCAAGTCCCTTATTGTTCATAGTTTTTGTTGTCCTGATTGTTTTAAAGGGTAATGTTGGGGTAAAATGGTATCAATTTCCGCAAACCTCTCTAAGATTTTCCAAGTAAGTTTGGTGTCGACAACAATTAATCATCATTGTGTGCCTAAGCCCAAATTTTCAACATTTTCATGTTTACAATAGTTTATTCTAATGTAATTTGTGTTTTTACATGATGCAGAGTATCCATGTATTAGAAACCAGGTAAAACGGACACACACATACTGCTGACGACATCTATGGTTCAGACTCACTTGAGCTAGATACAAATAACTCTAACTCAAGTAAATTAACATTGTCTTTGAGCTTCATTTCCTTTTCTTCTGTTTTTGTTTGTGATATTTTCTATCTAATGTCATCCATGTTTTTCTTGGGTTTAGGGTTTATCCAATCGTTCATACTATTGTGCCCTAGATTACTACAGTTCCTTAGATTGTTGCTCTCCACCACCCAACCACCTCTAGTATGAACTTCATTTTTCTTTTGGTAAGTTTTGGTATCATTCAATGTTTCCATCCTTCAGGTTGCTATAAATTTTATGGAATAACTATCCTACAAAAATGAAAATTCGGTTGCATCCTCTTAATGTGGAATATAATTGACAAACGTATAAAATGCTGACATAAGGGTACTTTGCTTGTACGTATCTAAACGTTATTCTGTCATGAATCTTTCTCCAGGATATGTGGTGCTATGTCAAATTCATTTATTGGTTATGTTATTCATGCTTCAATTTTAACTGTGAAATGGCTCTAAAATGCTACAACATTTGAACTACACACATATCTTGGTTAAATATTCAAAGAGGTTGTTACAGTTGGTTAACTTGAAGCGATTATATAGGCAAAGTCATTAATGATAAATAGGTGTGATTTCTTTATCAATCCATTTTACTGTTTAATATACTATCTTTGGCTAAATGCTTTAATATTTCCAAAAAAATTATAATTTGATGCAACCAGTAATTATGAGAATGTTAATGGAAGCAACAGTGTAGATTTAGAACCACAACTCCTAAAAATCTAAGGAAAGTGGATGGTCTGAAATCAGAATGTTTGTTAGCAGTTGGAAAAAAAATGTATTCAGCGACTTTTAACTTCAAAGAAAACAAAAAATATTAGAAAACTAAGAGTTTTAACTTATAGGCATGAATAACATATAAATTTGAGTTGTTATAACTCTGGTTTTCTATCCTTGTATGTAGATTTCCCTACAAATCTCTACAAATGCTTAAACAGTGCAAGATTGGATACTACAAGGATTCTAAAATCAAAGTCAAGGAATATGTAAGGATTGTTCGAGGAAATATCAATGTACTTTATTTTGTTTATTATATAACATCTTACATTCATTTCTTCATAATACAACACTCTACCTTGACAAATATATCGAATTATAGCAATATCATCTAAATACAAAGTAGTTTAACTAATAAAAATGGATGTGCATTGTTATAGTTTGGTTGTTGATCAATTGTTGGATGGAAGTTTCTAGGTAGTTGTGGAAGCAAACCAAACTTGTATGATTTATACAAGGATTGAAAGGTTTCTAGAAATACAACTACCACTTATGTTATTGATAGATTTTGTAAATATTTATGCAAAGAACCATGAATTCCACATATAAGCATTAATAATGTACTACATAAGCAAAATATGGAAAAATCCTTCCGACCCATGCGAAGCATGGGTCTCTTTTCAGGTTAAGATTAAAACCTGTTCAGTCCATAAGAGTTTTGATTTGTCACTAGTCTTGTCTTTTGATTATGTTTTGACAAATTCACATGGATAAGAACACATACACCATAAAATCTAAGTGTAATAAGGTTTCTCTCCGATTCATGAAAATGATGGTGAGGAAACGCTTTCACTAAGTAGATTTTAAGGAAATTACAGTTGTGATATTTGCATTCTCAAATTTTATTATGATTACGGCATCCCTTTTCATAATTCGAATTATGAGAACATGGAAAATAGAAATATTGTAGCAAAAAGACTAGTTAGGTATCATGTCTTTATGAATCGTGTCCAATATGCTTCGGGTGTAAGAGCGATTGCACGTGCTATAATATTTATCCGTTCTAAAATTTTCCAAATGCCTAGGGTAAGAGGGAAAAAGGACTAGAACCGGATATGACTAAAATGGTTAAACAACTGTTAATGACAATCTAAGGTTTGCCAAGGGTTGGTTGCTTAAGTACAGTTGGAAGTATAGTAATGGATGGACCATATTGACATTAATATGAATACATAGGAGTCTATTAATAATGAATTGTTGCATGGCAAATATGGAATGTTTCCATATTGAGAGTTGAAGAAAAAATGAGAAAGTTAGAAACTTTTATGCAAGAAAGATGTTCAAAGGAATGTACTTTGAATATAAGACTTCATTTCCATGGAATTGACGTGTAACAATCTCCAAAGGAACATTTTGTAATATCATTGGTCAAGTCTCTATGACTTTTAGTACTTAGACATTACAAAAGAATCACTGCATGATAGTTTAGAATCTAACACTTTCTAGCAATGACAAGAATTTAGAATTCTTACACTTGCAATAAGGATGTGGAATTGTGAAATGAGCATCATTGAAATGTTTTTCAATTGATTTATTTCACAAAGTAAGGAACATAGACAAACATAGTGAGCATGCTTGGAGCATGGCATAACTATTGTTTAGACAAACATTGTGTGCATGCTTGGAGCATGGCATAACTATTGTTTTAATTCAAGTATTAAGTTGATCATTTGAAACATTATACAATGAATAATGAGTAATCAATATGACTCAAAAGTTTTGGGGCTATATAGGATTAGTATTATTCTTGTGTTTCACATTGCATGTTTTGACTTCCCGAATAATTAGGTTATTCAAAATATCCACAGTCGATCATACTTTGGAAGTAGGTATTGAGGCAAGACTATCATGAATAGGTCTATAGTTTATCTAGGACATAGCTCCAGTGTTCATGAGTGCTCCTGGAATAAGATTCGAGTATTGGATTCAACCCACGCTCATCTGAATCACTTCGTGGATTCTATCACAAGTGATTGTGAGACGATAATATCTTTTATTCTTGAAACGGAGACATGTGAGTTGTAGTTGCGTTTCAGTTGCACATTGACGTATGTAAACGCACCAGTAACTTGGTGTTATAAAACACATTGTTGTGTGTAATTTGGTGAGTAAGTACAAGCAAGCATTTGGATCAAAGCTTATCCATTCCTTTTACCCCATGTGGATAAAAGCGATATATGTGGGCCCCTCGATGATTTAGTGATGACACCCTTAAGTGTTTGGCCAAGCCTGGACTGATTTGATTTGTTCAATTAGTCAGTCGTCATAAATCAGAAATCGGGAAACAATAGATGGACAGAGAAAATGATTATAATCCATGTTTCAGTCCATACGATATCTAGAATGGAGGAATATACGATCCCTTATCTAATGGACGCGTCATTGACTAGGTCAGAGTTCGACAACGGATTTTAAGAGCTACGATTGTTAGTCGGGTTGTGGAGTCATACTTGCAATAATAGTTATTAGACTTATCCAAGTGGGAGACTGTTGGATTAGTGTCTAAGTCCATAACTATAATTGGTATGTACTTGACCCGAGAGTAGCATGGTCCATTTGGGTTGCAAATCATCAGGACAATTTGATAGGATGGACTTTTGATAAGAAGTTATTTATGATTTATTAATATATTATAAGTTCTAATATATTAATATGAAATCATATTATTTAATTAGTATTGATCAAGAATTAATTTGGAATTAATTTTGTGATCAAAAGAGACTAATTAAATATATGGGGATTGATTATGTAAATCATCCATTCTTGTTATGTGGGCTTATGATCCATAGTTCTTTATGTTGGGCTAAACCCATGTGGTAACCCATGGATGATCCATGGAGGTTTAAAACCATGGAGCATGAAGATATATGGAAAGTCATGCTCATTAGGGTTTACATGGTATAACCCTAATGTTGCTACACCATATAAGAAAACCCTATCTCATGAAATCGCCCCATGCATGTGTTCTTGGAGAGCCATTGCCGATTTTGAGTATAAGACTTCCTCTCTCAAGTTATCCTTTGTCCTAGATGTCTTGTGATTCCATTTGAGGCATTCATACTATTGGTGCTAAGCTCTTAAAGGTTCAAGGCTTCCAAGTACACTAAAAGGTATGTCATCTAACTTGTATTTCATGTTGTTTATGCTTCAGTGCTAGTTAGGACGATGCTTTGGAATATTGAATGTATGCATGTATAAAAGAGAAAACATAGATCCAAAGCATCTTGGGTTGCATGTACACCATATGAGTGTTAGAATGCTCAAAACCCTTCAGTGGTCGTGGGATGACCGATCGAGTTGCTGTTGATGGGTTTCGTCTTTGTCGTCGTCATGCAACTGTTCAGCCGTGAAGTTACTGCCAATGCCATTTGCCGCCGATAGCCGCTAGCCCGCTGCTGCTGTCCATTTTCCTTTCCCGTGTCTCCCAAAGTGGCTGAGATGGGTGTGCTCTCAGTCGTGTTGTGTGTGTGCCGCTGGCCGGAGATCGAGGAAAGGAACCACCATGGCTGCCAGCCATGGTGGCCGCCATCTGCTGCCACTTACCATCGCCACCAGCCACCGTGGAAGGTGGCTCTATGCATGCTTTTCCATGTGTTTAAGTGTGTTGATGTATTATGTTTCATGTATTGTTTGGTCGGATTCCGCAAGAAAAGTTACCACTACCACCATGAGGTGGTGGCTACCACCATGTGCCACCGCCGGCCACCACAAGGGTGGTTGTGTGTGTGCTTATCTTAGTGTGTGTGTGTGTGTGTGTGTTTATTCGGGATTGTGTGTTATAAATTGTAATCGGTATTGGAATAATAAAAAGAAAACTCATAACCACCACCATAAGGTGGTGGCTGCCGCCTCCTGCCGCCACCAGCCGCCGTGTTGGGTGGCTGTGTGTTGTTGCTTGTGTTTGGTTTCCTGGACAAAAATGGACTACAATCATAACCACCTCCACGAGATGGTGGCCGCCGCCGTGAGCCGCCATTGACCACCACTACCCGAGGTGGTAGTGGGTGGTGCCCAACTAATGAAACCCTAATGGGCCCAATAAATCCCTAATTGACCCCAAAATACCTTACGGATTATTTGATTTTGTGATATGTTAGAACAACATGCTAGTACTAGGCTAGGGATCTTCAGGAATTGCATGATAGAATTGTCAGATTATATGATGCCTGATAGCCTAGGGTTTTCATTATATGAAATTGACATCATTACTGTAGTTGCTTAGTGTATGCATCACGGTTGTACATAATTAAGATCTTATAGCCTGAGAATGTTTGGTTTGGCCTTATTTCCTGTTCTTGTTTGATGAAGGGCTTAGGGTAGGATCAGGTATTCGAAAGTCTATAGGGTCCAACGTTATGTATGGTTAGCATACATGAGTGCTGCTGGGTTGGTGGAAGTTTCATGGGTGGGTTGTGAGAGGTCGTGAAGCCAGTAATGAGATATTTAGCATTCCTCTAGGAGTGAGGATTGAGCGCTTGCTATGCTTATGTATATTGTTAGGGTGTTATGGTGATACTTGAGACAAATATGGGTAGGTGTGGAAGGTAGTATGGGCCTATACTATTGAAAGCACAAGACCAGTACGCCTAGCAAGGAAGTCATAACCCCTGGTGTTTAGTTGGGAGTTGGTTCCCTGTTATTATAAGGATTATCCGAGATCTCTCTGGTGTATTATCCGAATGGTGGTTACAAGATGTCTTGAGACCGGATCCGGGTCAAGATCAGGAGCTGGCAGCCAAGATAGGCCAACATTGACAAAGGATCGTGTCAAGGAGATCATCCAGGAGGAGGTGACTGGGATTGTCCGGGGTCAGGTTTTGAAGATGTTTAGGTCTAACAAGACTGCCATGGTTAAGTATTTCGAAGAGCGCTATGCAGCCCTTGTTGAGACGGCTGTCGTAGCAGCTGCAACAGCTATAACGACGACAAGGGGGAGGAGCTGGTCGAGCTTTCCAGTACCGAGACTTGTTACTGGGACATATTCTGATGAGCAGAGGGTTGCAGTTACTTAGGATCAGGGAGTTTCTGGATTTAAGGCTTCAAGGGTTGAATGGGAGGGGACTTTGGATTTAAGGCTAGCACAGAAGTTTCTGGATTTAAGGCTTCAAGGGTTTTGCTCGAGGCTGTAATGTGATTCGCGGGGACTTTGGAAGGGGGTGATGATTACGTTAAGCTGGGGTTTTGCAGCTGGAACTAGAATGGTCAATTGACGGATTGGAATGTCGTTTTCTAGGGCAAGGATTGTACCCTTTCAGTTTTTTTCGAGCTCGAAGGAGTGAGCAGGCTTGTTGATGTGTGTGAAATGCACTAGTTTTAATCATACTAATTTAAACACAAAGACAAACACACGAAAGGCAGTGTACCTATCGATTAGCAGTTTAGTTCAGGTAAGTAAGGTATTGAACATAGGGAATGGTAATAATTAAACTAAATACTAATATTATCTAATTAGAACAATTAATAAAAGAAGGGGGGGTTTCTCTAGTTTTGCAAGACTAGAAACTTAAACAATCAATTTAACACTCAAACAAAGACAATCAACAACTAAGAAAAAAAAGAAAGGACAACTAGATTCAATGATAAAAGAGACTTCTATTTAGATTTGATTCACTTATTCCTATGGTTGATTTCATGGCAAGTGCAATGGATAAATATGTCAATGGTTATCGATTTGTAATGTGATTGGGTTCATGTTCACTATTACCAATCCTTTAGTAGACATATTAATTCAAACAGTGATCAAGTGATTAAACTAACAAGTTTCCTGGTGTTCAGTTCGTATCAAGTAAGACTTGTAATAATAGCTAATCAAATTTGTTCAATTCAATCAACTCATATGTGGTTGTTCATCACACATTCTCACACATTGATTTACATATTTTCTAGTTAACCCTAGTTTCATGTTCACTATTCCTAGGCATACAATCTTGTGTTCACAAAACTATATGATTCAAGTAATCAAGAAGATGTTCATGCAACTCAATAACCTACTTATTAGCAGAAAATATTTATCATCAATACATAAGGATATTTAACAAGCTTAACAAGATGAATAACCAGATCAATATTAATCCAACCACTCAATCAAACCATGTTCATAAGATTATCCCATCCAAACAGAAGTATAAAGCTTTTAGCTCATATCTACAGCAAGTAATAACCTAAACTCAAAATCTAATGATTCAAACATGGTTCAAAACAAAGATTAAGAAAATAAGAACAATTATTTGCCTTTGATCTCTTCTAAATTTCCTTTTAGGTTGAAATCTCGAAAACTGAAGCTTCAAGAACCCTTCTGATCTTCACTAATCGCAGCTAGCCTCTAGAAAGTGTTAGGGTTTCGGGCATATATGTTCTCTATTTATAGTTACCAAAAATCAACACAACTCGTCGAGTTTTTAAGACCAACTCGACGAGTTTTTTCGATAATCCGTGTATACAACATGTACAAAAAGGCATCTTTGAATCGGGAATATTCTGACAAACTCGACAAGTTGAGGGTCAACTCGTCGAGTTTCTTTGTATTTCAGCCTTCTTTCTTTAGTCTTCAATCTCCAAGCTTCCAATCACTCAGTCCTCTTCCCTTTTCACCCGAGCATGTCTTTTATTGTTGAAATTGAAATATTAAACTAATTAAGTACCTTTTGTTCATAAAATGATATAAAAACGACATAAAGTATTATGATAATGCATGAATTTTATATCTAAATATGCGCATATCACTTTGTGACCCCATGATTAGGTTGTATTCCATCTCGGGGTCAGTTAGTTGCCGGGGTTGGTAACATTATTTCAGTGTTGGTGAGCTTAGGTGGGTCGATGTGCCATGAATTTCTTGTGAGGCGTACAAGATTACCGTCCGGACCCCTAGGAGCAAAGATCTGATTCTCCTTGGATCTCTTGTATCAGGTAGTAACGATTGATTGTGCGATCTATTGCACTTTTGGGATTGTAGACTATGTCTTGGGAGTAGTTGTAGCCCGGTTTAGGGCATAGGTTGCTTCAGCTACTACAGTTCAGTTGTGGACGATTGAGCTGGTGAGTGAGTCAGGGTCACACCCCTGAATGAAACGATTTCTAGAGCCTGAGAGTGGGACACTTGTTTGAAGCATGTTGGGAAGAAGGGTATTATGTGGGAGGTCCGCGGACAGGGTCCCCCAGGATGGTTATCCAACATTGTCGGGATTTTGTGGTTTTAGTAACCGTTATTGATTGGGGGATGAGAGCACCAAGGGAAGTAGCTCGTTGCTGGGATATTAGTTAGAGCACCTATCTTTAGGTCTTCAAGATTTGAGTGTATGATCATTCAAGTAATAAAGACTGTTGGTTTCACTGGGATTCAGGAAGTGTTCAGCTAGTTCTTAGAAGTGTGTGATCATTTGGATTTGGATGGTAATGGGGCACTAGTTGGAAAGAGTTGGTTATCATCGGATCGATCTTTGGAAAGACAACGATTAGGAATTCTCCAACTTTCATGTATTGTGAAGACTTAGTCGAATTTAAGTGGGGGAGAATTATCCATGGATTCGGAAGCGCTAGTGGTTTTGAAACTGGGATAAGTTTCGCATCCTTGATAGGAAGAAAGGTTGCCCAATTGGCTATTTGGTTTGAGGGTTATGTGAGTTGGGAGCTTGGTAAAACTCCCCACCATGTGTATTGCCTCTTCTTAGTGCTTGATAGCAGAATTTAGGGAATCAGTTTAGGGTTCCAGTCATGAATTGAGTTTAGTTCAGGTGTAAACAAACTCATGAATTGAGTCATGAAATGAGTTGGTTTCAACCATGTTGCTTCATTTGATGCTTCACTTGCTGCTATGTACTATGATTCACAGGTAGAATCAATCATTGTGTCATACTTGGAACTTTTCCAAGTAACTGCTCCTCCATTTAATGTAAATACCCATCCATATTTAGAATGAAAGTTGTATTGATCTGTTTGAAAGTTGGTGTCACTGCACCACGTCACTCTCAACGTATCACTACCTCAAAATACTAGAATCATATCCTTTGTACTTTTTAGATACTTAAGAATGTTCTTCACCACTGTCCAAGGAGCTCTGCCAGGATTTCCCTGATAGCAACTGACCATGCTTAGAGCAAAGGACACATCAGGGTGAGTACATGTCATAGTGTACATGATCGATCATACAACTAAAGTATAAGGGACTCGACTCATATTAGCTATCTCTTCATTTGTACTTGGGCTTTGAGTATTACTCAATTTTGCATTACTCTGAATAGGTAGCTCTCCTTTCTTGGGATTTTCCATACTAAACCGTTTTAGTACCTTGTCCAAGTATGTACCTTGACTAAATCCAATTACTCTTCTTTTTATATCTCTCGAGATTCTTATCTTGAGAATATTGACAACCTCTCCTATATCCTTCATAGCGAAACACCTTCCAAGCCAAGATTTTACTTCTTGCAAGGATGGAACGTTGTTTCCTATAAGTAGTATGTCATCAACATACAACACCAAAAAATTACTATACTCCCACTAGTGTTGACATACACATAGGACTCATCCTTACTTCTAGAGAAACCAAACTCTTTGACTCTTTCATGAAAACAAAGATTCCAGCTGCGAGATGCTTGTTTCAATCCATAGATGGATTTCTCAAGCTTGCACACCCAATTGGGAAAGTTTGCATCAACAAAACCCTCTGGCTGACTCATGTAAACATCTTCACCCAACTTTCAATTAAGGAAATAATTTTTGACATCCATCTACCAAATTTCATAATCATGAAAGGCAACTATGGCAAGCATTATCCTAATAGATTTTATCTTAGCCACTGGTGAGAAGGTCTCATCATAGTCAATCTTTGGGGTTTGAGTAAAGCCCTTCGCAACCAGTCGTGCCTTGAATGTGTGCACATTTCCATCCATATTTTTCTTCTTCTTGAATATCCATTTGCAACGAACTGTCTTTGGACCAAGTTGTTTATCAACCAAATTCCAAACTTGTTTATCATACATGGACTTGATCTCCCTGTCCATTGCCTCTTTCCACTTGCCTGCCTTAGGGCCTTTTGTTGCTTCCTTGTAGTTAGTTGGCCATCCAAATTTATCGGTGTTTGATCACTGATAAACGTATCACCTTTTGTAGTTATATGGAAACCATGAGGTGGCACTCTAACTCTATTGGAATGACAAAGAGGTAATGAAGTGTCAACTGGCTCAACTAGAATTTCATCCTCTGGTTAAGTGCTAGTGTCTTCTAAGGTTATTTCGTTGGTTGACTCTTGAATCTCTTCAAGGTTAATTGTGTTCCCACTATCCTCTTTTCATATGAGTTCTCTCTCATTCTCTCTCTCTCTCTATATATATATATATATATATATCAAGACTCCTCTTCGTGATATGAAGACCACGTTTTCACTAGGCCCGTAGAACAAATACCCAAATGAATTTTGTGTGTAGCCAATGAAAATACATCTCTCACTTCTGGCTTCTAGCTTCTCATAAGTCTCTTATCTAACAAAAGCTTTACAACCCTAGAATTTGATATGTGCTAACGAGGGAACTTTCCCTATCCGCATCTTGTGAGGTGTTTTGGCAACCTTTTTAGCAGGGACAAGATTAAGGATATGGGCGGCTGACTCTAAGGCATACCCCTATAAGGAAATGGGAAGAGTGGCTCGACTCAGCATGGAACGAACCATGTCCAACAAGGTTTGATTGCACCTCTCAACCACACAATTAAGTTGTGGTGACCTAGGAGGAGTCAATTGTGAAACAATTCCACATTCCTTGAGGTAGTCGTGGAACTCGATTCTAAGATACTCTCCTCCTCTATCAGATCGGAGCATCTTTATCTTCCTGTCTAATTGATTCTCAACTTCATGTTTAAACTCTTTGAACTTTTCAAAGGTTTCTGATTTATGTTTGATTAAGTAAATATAGCCATATCTACTATAATCATCTGTAAATGTTACATAAAATGGATTAACATCTCTTCTGCTAGATTTGAAGGGTCCACGCACATGTATGTGTATGAGATCTGACAAACCTTCACCTCTTTTACAAGATCCAATGAAAGGTGGTCTTGTTATCTTACCCAAATGACAAGATTCTCATTCATCATTTGCCCTTAAGTTAAATGATTCCAAGACTCCATCCTTTTGGAGTCGGCCAATGTGTTTCCTATTAATGTGCCCAATATGACAATGCCACAAGCATGCATTGTCCAAACCATTAGACAAATCAATGTGAAATACACTATTGCCCAAGTTATCAACACAAGTCACAATTCCGTACACACCATTACAAGGTAAAGTTTCAAATATAAAACACCATTTTTTATAAACTAAAATTTAACCATTCAAATCATTAAAAGCGTAGCGAAAACCTTGTCTAAACAATGCATGAAATGAAATAATGTTGTGTGTCATTTTTGACGAATATCAACAATCAATTAAACTAATACTAACATCACTACTAACCACGAGCTAATAAGTCCCAATCTTGGTAACAGAAGAAGATCTCTTATTGCCCATGATCAGATTCATCGTCCCATGTTCCACTTCTTTACTTTCTCTCAGCCCCTGCAAATCAGAACAAATATGAAAACCACATCCTGTATCAATGACCCAAGAATGAATAGATGGTGAGTTATTAGTTTGAATAATGTATATACCTGCTGACGATGGCTTCGCCTTCCCATCCTTGATGTCCTTCAAGTATTTAGGGCAGCTCCTCTTCCAATGGCCTTTGTAATTGCAATAGTAACAAGTGGCCTCTTTAGGGTCACTAACAGCTGGAATGTCTGAATTGGGTTTTGCCTTTGGCCTATTTCTTGAATACCCAGCTTGGGCCTTGTTCTTCAAGTTAGCTTTAGGAGCAACTTTTCTCTTTTTCCTTTACCAATGACAAGAATGGGAGAACTTGATGGGTTGTAAGCATTCTAACACTCCTAAGGTGTGCATGCAACCCTAAATACCTTGGATCTATGATTTCTCTATTATACATGCAATCTTGAACTTTCCAATGTATTACCCTAAACTGGCATACAAAAGTTTATACATGGGTAATAAAACAAGTTAGATAACATAACTTTTCTTGTAGTTTGAAGCCTTGGAGCTTTAAGAGCTTAGTGCCGCAAGTGTAGCACCTCGAATGGAATCACACAACACCACCAACAACTTGGAATAACTTGAGAGAAGATTATATTATAGCAAAATTGGCTAGCCCTCACTTGTGTATCCACTAGTGCCAATTTCATGAACTATGAGGATTCTTATATAGTGTGCACATTAGGGTTACACCATGTAACACATGACTTTCCACATTCCTCATGATCCATGGGTTTTAACCTCCATGGAGTATCCATGGGTCACCACATGGGTTTAGCCCAACATGAAGAACTATGGATCATAAGCCTACTTTATAAGAATGAATGATTTACCAAATCAATCCCCATTTATTTTATTAATCTCTTTTGATCACCAAATTAATTACAAACTAATTCTTGATCAATACTAATTAAATAATATGATTTCATATTAATATATTAGAACTTATAATATATTAATTCATCATAAATAGCCTCTTCTCACAGAAGTCTATCCAAACTGTTATGATCAAGTACATACCAATAATAGTTATGGGCTTAGACACCTAATCCAACAGAACTAACAGTAGTGGTAGGGGCTTGACTCTTGCCCTTTATTCCCGACTCAGCAGTCTGTAGCAAGTTGTAGAGTTGAGCCAACATGGTTTATGTGTTTTTCAATTGATAAGCTAATATAAACTGATCATAAAAACTTGGCAAAGGTTTATGACCGTGTCAATGGTCAACTCCAAGTCAACAAAAAACATTCAACTTAACGAGGCGCACCACGTACCTTTGCATTCTCTGCACGTGGTTGCAGACATACTCTCCCTCTCTCATCTTGCAATCTATGAGGAACTTGAGCACTTCAAACTTTTCTTGACGAGCTCTCTTATGATACTTTTCCACAAGGTCATTATTTATCTCAAATGCCCAGTAGTCCTCATAGAATCTATACAACTAAGGAATCATTGTGGCAACCATGATGCAAGCAACTTTTGTTGCATCATCGTAGTGTTTTCTATAGGAGGCTAGTCGTTCTGGAGTAGCAGTGGCTTCATCGACTTAACGAGCTTTTCCTCAAGGATATATTCTTTGCCCTCGAAGTGAAGAGCCATTATGATGTTGCACATCCAATCATTATAATTGGAGCCATCAAATGTCACTTTGGAGACGATGGAGAGTAGGGAGAAACCCGAGTTGCGGGTAGAGGATGATGGAGCAGAAGCATCAATAGGAGTAGACATCTATAAAGAAAAAGAAATAAGTTTTAATTAGATGACAATAATTTTTAATATTTAACCCATAATAAAACA
Organism: Lactuca sativa; assembly: GCF_002870075.4. Lineage (NCBI taxonomy): Eukaryota > Viridiplantae > Streptophyta > Magnoliopsida > Asterales > Asteraceae > Lactuca > Lactuca sativa. Next base: position 17,606,395 of record NC_056630.2, on the reverse strand, counting down.
ATTAAGGCTAGGATCCAAGATAATAATTTACAACTAAGAATAGGGATGTTATAATCTTATTGCAAATTTATGAAGGTAGGTAAAAGCAATTTACCAATTTCAAACTATGAAATTCCTAGATATTTTGAGATTCATTAAATCAATCAATGGCATGTTTAATCTCAGATTATGCTCTACTATTTGTGACCGGAACACCGAGGATCACAAACAAGATATGAATAACCATAAAAATATGCTCGATAGTCGACACTCTCGATGTCATTTATCATCTCATATTAATGTGCCGATTAACCACATGCGCTCCATTAATCAATGATAGTTTTCGAGACGTCCATTATTACTTTTTAATGTCACTATTAGTGTGTCGGTTAACCACATGCGCTCCACTAACTACTATAAAGTATAATGTTCTATTTTATGGATTAATATACTTTTCGCTTTTTTCCTAAAGTAACTAAGAGTGAGATTTTTATAAAACATGGTTCAATTATATAACATTATACTTTTGATGAAGTTAATGTCCTATCAGATCCGTTCTGCTAACGACCCTCCACCAAACAAGGAAGTGGTGGGTGAGAGTGGACACACATTCAAGTACACCATTTTATAGGCAGTTTCCTTATACCCCTCTTATAGTTCAGCTTCGTGAATAAGGCATACTAGCGAACAGACTGACTTATTATTATACATATAGCAAGTAACTTTTATTATATTATATATAAGGTGTATTTTAAAACATTTTCAAATACTAGGTGTAAACTTAATTTTCAAAATTAAGAAATTAATTTAATTTAAAATAAACAAGTTATGTTTTTAATCTTTATCTTTTAATTAATCAAATTATTAAATATAATTAAAACATAAGGATAATTCCAAAATTCAAGATAAGGATATCTGATTACAAAGTTAATTATTCAGGTTTTATACAATTAAAACATTATCTAAAGTAATTACCTAATCAATTTGGAATTAAGCAAAAAAATCATTTTTTCGCTGATGAGAGGGTTCACCACGGCGTGGCGGACAATCACCACGTCGTGGACGAATGGGCAAAGACATGGATTCTAAATTCACCACGTCGCGACAGAAGAAGGCCATGGCGTGGCGCTGCAACTGAATGCCGATTTTGTTTATCTCCTTCAGGCTTTGTTCAAGTTCAAGCAATTTACATTCAATTGTTATACAATCATACGCTCAGATAGCATTGATGAGTTTTACATGTATTCACGCGGATAATCCTGAACACTTAATGGTAAGTGCAACCTAAAGATCTAAGTCATAACAATATTGATGTAACATTCTATTGAACAATACAAACCCTAGAAAACCCTAGATATTTCGAATATCGGATTAAGTTTAGGGTTTACATACCTTGTTGATTGTTGTAGTAAACAATCAAGAATCCTTTCTTCAATAATTTGGAAGCTAGCACCATAAATGTCGTGCCTCTAATGGTTCACACCCAACACTAGCAAAATAAGCTTTTGAGAGAGGAGAGGGGATATGATTTTTGGCCTTGGCTCTTGGAATCAAGTGATAGCCGAAATTATGAGTCCAAGGGGTCTTTATATAGCTGAAGGAAACTTGGGGTCAAAGCTAGGGTTTATGGGATAAGGCCTAGATTAATTAATTTAATAATCAAGATGCCTTATCCCATGGACGGAAATTTTAGGCTCTTCCTAGCCAATTTTCGTCTTCCTCATTCCATGAGGTTCTAGAGCATTCCTGCTTCAATTTTTAGTAAATAACCAAACAGACTCTGCACTTTTAATTAATCTAATTAATTCCAAAATTAATTATAATTAATTTCTGATTAATTATTAATTAAATAATATTATTTCTAATTAATATTTTATTTTCATAACATATTAATAAATTCATTTTGATTTCTAATTAATTTACTAATCACATAATAAGTTAATAAATCAGTCTCTCTCTCTCTCTCTCTCTCTCTAAAAATCATCATATTCAATTACAAGGTTTGAGGGCAACCCAAAAAGACTTTGCTAATAATTCAAGATTATACTAGTTTAATTATTGGCTTAGACAACTGATCCAAAATGAATGTCGCGAGCAGTTGTGGTCTCAGGAGGAGCGTTTAGCAAAGCTTGAGGCTACTTTAGCCATGGTTCTAAAACCTTTCAACAGGACTCCTTGAGAAGTTGTTGGTACCTCGAAGGAGCTGAATGTACATTTTTTATTATTTCATCGTTTATGGTCGTTATGTTTTTGCATCGTTTACAAGTATACATTATTGACCCGTACAAGGATATTATAATGACAATGAGTTATGGAAAGCTTGATTATGTTTTAAGAACCCCCAAAAACCTGCCGAAATTACGACCTTGAACAACCGGTGAATGTCAGCCCTGAGCAGCCGTCTCCGGTTATTCACTTGACATATGTAAAAGAGATTTCGTGACATGAATACAAAACACCGTCACTAGCACCTCTTAGGTGTTCTAAGCTCCAAAAACGTTATGTTTATATGGTATAAGTCACCATATATACAAATGAAGAGGAAATGTTTTACATGGCAACAACCAGCATCGTTGGACATTTTTTTAGATCCTACCGTACACACTGTTTATAAAGAACGGGATGGCTCGCTGTTGTTTGGTCACAATTATTTGACCGATTTTGCTACGCTTGAGTTTTGGACACGGTTATATGCGAATAGTCATGGAGGATGGTTGTCATGTGATGTAAGTAATATAATTTTTTGCTTATTACATAATACACTTATAATAACAATACTTATTTTACTGTAAAAAAAATAATTGGCAGCACATCATGATGTGGGTCTCATTGTTGGTAGAGGGTAGAGCGGATGATGCTTGGTGGACGGTTGTGTCGTCAAGTTTCAACATTGATACATTTGCTGGATTGACATGGTTGGCGGATCCGTTTACCTAGCTTGGGCAGAGTGTGATACGGTATAATTTTGTTTAGATTACATTACCTGAGTATTTATATACTAATTAATTATTTCTAACAATTTTTTTTGTAGCTTTACGTTCCAATCAATAACCACATGCTCATTGGTTTTTGGGTGTTTAGGATTTGAAGACATTCCAAATGACTATATATGATAGTCATTGGAAGGGTGGCTACTATTCGGAAAATGAGGATTGGTTTACATGTATGAGAACCCACATCCACAAACTGCTAGTGGGAGTCAACTACTGAGGTACCGAACCAACTGATTCAATCTCACTCGAGAGCTTTAAGATAACCCTCGAAAATGACTCAGACGTACCACAACAGATTGGCAACAGAAGAGATTGTGGGGTATTTTTATGTTGGTTCCTGGAGGCGTTGATCACCAGAAAATTGATTTCTATACAGGGTAAAACCAGAGGTACCATGGGCTATGGGTTATAGAAAACGACTAGCAGATATATTTTGGGGTACAAAGAAAAAGATAATTTGAACATCGTGTTTGTATTATGACCTACACACATCATTTATTTAGTTTATGTATTTATTAGTTGTTTGTTCATTTTAATTGTATTTTATATTTTATAAAATAAAAAGTTATACGTTTTATGAAAGCAAAACTTATACATTATACTCCAGAACCATGTATTACAAATGTATTCCAGAATGATGTATTATATTTTATGAAAACAAAACTTACATGCCAAAAAAAATCAAATGTATTCCGGAATCATACTCCGGAATCATAAATATGGTTATTTTACCAAAAAAAATTGATCGTTTTTGCCAATAAAATTGTTTATTAGGGTTAGATTATTTAATTTTCCAAATGTACAAATATAACAATTCATTACCTTGCATAGTGATTTTCCCATTTCATAAAACGTCTAAAATATTGTAAGATTGTTTTATGTTACATAAAAATATATGAAGATTTTGATAATAATTAGACTTTATTAAATTATATCATAAAAGTTTAAACTTTGAACTTAAAGGAGTTAAAGAGTGATTGAAGACCCCGAATTTGACCAAAATACGCTTATTGAAGTAGTCAACAGTCAAAATTGTGTTGTCGTTAGAAATCAAAACTTTTGGCTTTAGTCTCTCATCCTATCCTAATTCCCAAATGGGGACAAAGTTGACTAAATACAATCACGACATCTATTTCTTTATTTTATATTTTGATTTAATGTTTTAAGTATATTCAGTGTCCAGTGACTAGAGATTACAGGAAACGATAGGGTCACAAACTGAAATGGGCTGTTTTACTTATCTCTGGTGACTAGTAGAAAAAAAAATGCATGAACTTTTATTTTTATTTTGTGAAAATAACAACATAGAATACCAACATTTTTACGAAAAAATATCATTATCCAAAAAAGAACTTTTTTCCTTTTTGAGCAATACAATAATCAGTCGAGGAGTGAGGACTATTAAAAACAATATTAGTAAATATTAGTAAAAGCACATATTGGTGAATTGTTTTACTAGTTGTATTTTAAGGGCGTGTTCGGCATGGAGCGTTAGGGAGCTTCTACTTCTAGCGTTTGACAAAAAACTCCGTTTTGAACAGAAAGTTTCGTTCGGCACTACAAGCTTCTAGTGTTTAATTTAAAGAAAATGCTCCAAATTCAAATGCTACTTCATGTAGCGTTTAACAAAACTCTACAAGCTACAAACTACCCGCTACCAGCTAATTTTGCCGAACACACCCTAAGTGTAATGATCCGACTTGTTGACCAAAATCAGTATTGATGATTATTAAACAAATAAGGAATGTATTGAATGCAAACTTGTTTAAGTTTATTCAAGATTCAAAGTAAACTGTAATTTAGGGGCTTCGTCCCTAAATGAATGGGGTTTCGGGAGTAGGGCCCCTAGGAGCGGGGTCGAAGGAGTAGAGCCCCTGACTAGGTTATATTGCTCTATTAAAAATGCATTAGAAATTTGCTTTCTGAACACTAACCTGATTTTGACCCTCCTTGCCGAATCCGAATTTATGATAGCTTTGTTGGTTGCTAAAATTGTTTTAGGACAATTTTTGGTAGCTTTTAGATATAAAAAACTGCTTGGTGGCAGTTTTTTTTGACATATATGATACTTGAACATTTTTTGGCCAAAATTTTGGTACTAGTGAAAATCGTAGTCTTACATTCTGTGTTCTTGTTCCTTAAACTTCTAAGTCTTATCTAATTGAAAATTAGGAAGTACCACCCAAATATTTTAATTTGAAAGTGATAATCACGATTCTCAAAATTCTAAGTGCTATTTCTTACCCCAAATTTCTAACACCTTATTTCTTTCCACTTTGAAATCACGCATTTTTCTAACATTTCCTTTCTATTTCTTAACAAAAAAAAAATGAATCCTAACAATCAAACCACACAATTTGATAGAAGAAAAAACAATGCTTCGAGTTCAACCACCTTATCTCGAAACATTTTCGCTTTCGATCCATCCCTACCGGTTTACCTTCCCCAACTTGATTTCCTCATTCAATCTCCTCCACAATTTTAATACTGAAATGTTAGACAATACTACCACATGCACGTCCCAAATGTTAGTCCCAACATGTTCAACAACTTTTTAGTTTTGCCAGATTAAATTTCACCAAATCAACCCCAAAGCGAAACCCCACTCTATCAATATCAATCATTAAACCAAACCCCACCCTATCACTCTCAATCACAAAACCAAAGCCTCGATGAATCAAACGACAAAATTATACTGGAAACTCAATCTCTTCCCCCTACCACGCAGTAAAGGAAAACAATCGGTGGAAGACAAGAAAAAGTGCAAGCCTCAAGCATGGACTCCACAAGAGCTAGTGTTGACATAATCTTGGGTTGACATTTCATAGGATTTCGCTCATAGAAATGCATAAGCATATGAACATTTTTGGCTCCGTATTCTTGAAAGATTTCGCAAGGAGTTGGGTGAAGGTGATTACTACCGTACCAAACACCAACTTAATTCAAAGTTTTGGATAATAGAGAAAAATGTTTCGAAGATGAACGGGTTGTACAGCAATCTTAAAACCCAGAGAATTTTTCAAGAGGCTTTATATATTTTTCGCGAGGAAACAAGAAAGATATTCAAGTTTAATAAGCCTTGGAAATTGTTAAGTTGTAGTCCAAGATGGAAAAAATATGAAGTAGACTTCCTACTAGGAGGATCACAATAAAAAAAAAAGAACAAAAACAGGCTCCAGTGGATACACTTCTTCTGATGTTTGTGTCAAGCTAGATTTAAATAATAAATACAAGCTCGAGCTTGAAAAAAATTGTCCGACCAATAGGTAGGGACAAAGAAAAAAGGAATGGGAAAGGGGTCTTTGTAACACCCAGAATCTTGAGGAATAATTGTGGAAATAAATCCCTTTTCTTGGGTTAGACACGGCGTGTTGGAGGAGCCAACACAACGTGTCTAAATTGAAGAAACGCGAAGATTAAATGAACCAACACGACGTGCTGGCAGCTGGGAAGGAAACCCTAATTTTTAGGGTGTTGTGCCCTATTTAAAGTCCTTAAGTCCATTTTTGGTTGGCCTCCTTATCAGCCTCCATTATTATCAAAACCCTAAAACAAGTTGTAGCCTCCATTGTCAAGCATTTGCGCCTTGGAAGAAAGTTTGGTGTTCATTTTGTGCATTGTGAAGGAGTTAGAAGATATTGAAGTTTCTAAGCTTAGGGAAGGAAATCTTGGATCTAGAACCACTACCCATTTTGCAAGGAGTTTGAGGTATCAAGTTCTTATCTTGATTGCTAGATGCTTAGATCTCTCTTTTGGGTTAAATTGTTATGTTTTAACCATGGTTTAGATGGATGTTGGGATTAGGATGTCCCAAAGCCCTATTGTTTCAGATCTAGGGTTTTCATGGACTCTTTTGGCATAAAGGTGCCAACTTTATGGATTTAAGGTCCTCATGCATTCATTAAGTCCTTCATCTAGCCCTTTTTGAGCATTTGAGCTTCTCTTAGTCATGCTTGAGCGTAAAGTTGGAAACTTTACGTAGCCTTCTAGATTTTAGGGGGTCAGATCTGTAATTTAAGGCTATGCCGTTGATGATTAACTGCTTAATGATTAAGTCATCACTCTTTGAAGCTTACGGTCTGGGTTTTTGTGACATCCCCAAATTTCTCGGCTAGAAAAGACCGATTTAGTTTATGCTTTTAAAATAAAATTAGAGTAATCTTTTTAAAAGATGTTGCGGAATTTGTCCACAAAACAAAACATGATAAAAATTTATCAAAACATTTCTTAAAGAAATATATATTTTCATTATATATCAAAACCTCGAGAAGTCATGTTTCGATACAGACCAAAAGCATAAACAGTATATTATAAGCCTTATAACAATTATTCATAACTACTGGCCTATAAGTCAAAAATCTCTCATCATCATCCGACTATTCTCGGGGTCCACTACCTGTAATATAAAAAGCTGAGTGGGTCAGGCTTGAGTGACTGGTGAGCATATAGGGTTTTCAACCCACAAATAATAAATTTATTAATTCGATTAACCAACAATAAATTTATTAATTTCATCAACCAACAACAACCCTGATTACCCGTTCTCGTTATCCTCACTTTAAGTCCTTAAACACCTATCACAAGGGACCTAGCCTAAGGATCATCATCGGGGTGGACACTACTGCTAAGGGGATTCCTCAGCCATACATGTCCTTAAGGCAACCGTGAGGGGGATGGAGTACACCAGCGAACATAAAGTTCACCAGCACCTACAGGTTGCGAACCTGCTAGCGTTCTACTGGACTGTCTAGAAAGGTCCGTGGTTGTCATCTATACTCCACTAGATGAGTACAAAAACAACAAAAGATCCAACAACATCGAGGCCTCTCATCGTTTCAACACACATCAACTATTTCATCTACCCATGTTTTACCCAACATTTTTGTAGATAAAAATACATATACAGTTTAAAACTTGTATAAAAAATCTATTCAACACCCAACTAAAAGACCCCAACTTTCGTATTTATGAAAGACCCAAACTTTCATATTATTCCAACATTATTCTTAAGTTACTTCCTCGAAACATGCTACATGCATATTTATAAAACAATATTTTATATTGATAAAGTGATTACAAAAGATTGGATACAAACCGACTAAATTTTGTTACATTTCATATCTACCCAGGAATCTATTATTCATATACATACTTGAACATTAGAATACAGAGAAAATAGTATTAACTATTCTAAATCTTTCAGCAGTATAAAACTAAGTTGGATACTCATCACTTGCAATTGTTAAACATTGAGAGGGATAAGCGATAACGCTTAGTGAATTCAATAAATAGATACAATATAATCTTATGCCTTATATATACCAATATGACAGAAGCAAAAGGGAACAAGAACAACAATAACATATGCATATCATATGTCACACTTTCAATATCAACTCAAGATTTGATTCAAAGATTTACGATCAATGAGACATAACAGTTTCAATATTTGATTTGCATCAATAAAGCTTTTGGCCCAAACGGCACAGAAGATATACAACTTCGGATTAACATTTTGGTAGATTTCAGGCTTAAAGCCCTGTCTAACCATTTGCCAATACCATAGAATAGAGTTCATTCTCTTACGGAGTCATGCTCTACATGGTCAGATGCTACATACCAGTCCTATCTAACCTTCTGCCAATGCCATATAATAGAAGTCATTCTCTTACGAGACATGTTCTACATGGCCAGAGGCTACATACCAGTACCACCGTAAATCTAAGTTCTTTCACTAATCACAAGGTCAAAGGTATATCTTTGCTATTAAAAATAGCAATTAAAAATAACCCGGGAAAATAACCCGAAATAATAACGCTGAAAAACACGTAGTACATATAACACATAACATACAATTGTTCCTATATATTAAACTCACCTTAAAATAATCGGGGGTTAAAATAGTAATTTGAGCAGCATATCGGCTCCAAATTAATATGGCTTTATTTGTTGAAAACCGGGAGAATTAGCTAAAAACCGGACTCTAAAAAGGTAGAGCTTCAAAACCGAAAAGATAAATTTTTCGGGCTTTACGGCACTTCAGGACGTGTTTCGGGTGTTAAAATTGACACCGGGGCTTCGGGGGATGTCAAAATAGTCAAAATATGGAAAAAGGGGCCAAAAATGGCAATTTTCTAAAATTCCTCGGCAAGGCTCGCAGGCCTTGTATTTATAGGGAGGAGATGCGAGGGTTCGGCCGAGAAGGGGTGAGTCAGCGAGGGCAGGTGGCAGCGAGGGAGGAAGACACGCGACTCAGGCGAAGCTCGGACACGCGAAGGGGGCAGCTGGCGCTTCGGACTCCGGACCAAACACGCGTCGGACTTCGGACCTGCCACGATTCGGATGACTCAGCGAGATCGAACACCTGTGCGAGGCGCGTCGGACGCACACTGGTCCGCGGTTCGGTTCAATCAGAAGGCTGCACATGTCGGACCCGGGTAGAGCGGCTACTGTTCATGTGAGATTCCCCGGGTCTTAACCATAATTTCTCGGTTTTTGAGCCAAAATCTTCCGAAATTCATAACTTTCGCATACAAACTCCGTTTTTGACGTTCTTTATATGCACGCGTAGCTAAAATTATGCTCTACAACTTTCATTTAGACTTTGTCAGCTAATTTTGATTTTAATTTTTATATTATTATTTTTAACAGATCGGGACAGGATAATCCGTTAAAAATTCATAACTTTTTCATCCGACATCCGTTTTCGTCAGACTTTTTACCGTTGTACTACAAATGACGAGACCTTCAATTCTCGTTTAGGTTGTGTCGGCTAAAAATCACTCGATTTAAAATTCAAGTTTTTAGCTGTCTACTGCTAAGCTGAAACTTCGAAAAATCATAACTTCCTCATACGAAGTCAGATTTTGGCGTTCTTTATATGAAAGTTGATTATTTTCACGAATTCTACAACTTTCATTTACATCACTAAGGCTAAAAATTAGTTTATCGTAAACTAAATTTTTACGCGACAAAGTATTTTCCGGATTTATCACGGATCTTCGTTTGGTCATAACTTCTTCGTTATAACTCGGATTTCGACGAGGTTTTCGCCTAAATGTTTCTAACGAGATTATCTAAAACTTTCAATAATAAAATTTTACTTATTTCAAATTTTATATTTTCACTAAATTTTCATTATTTGGCTATTAATTAGAATCTCATAAGACTTCCAATATTTTATGAGTGATTCTAAACATAGTTTTACTTCATTTCTAGTAAAAACTATCCGTTAGAACTCAACACTCAATTTCACATAATATTATTCTCTTTTATAATTTACAATACATGATTTCAAAACGTGTATGTTACAAATACCTCCTCCTTTTGAGGATTTCGTCCCCGAAATCATAACGATTAAAATAAATGAGGATACTTCACTCTTATCTCATTCTTATTTTCCCCAAGTATAATTTGGGCCTCGTTGGTGTTTCTACTTGAAAATCACCAACTCTACTTCTTTATTATGTAGATTAGTCGTTCATTCGTTTACGGTCTTTTCAGGGTTTTCTACATATCTTAACTTATTATCCAATATCTCTTAGGATAACGGAATCATTTCATCATATACGCTTAAGCATTTGCACAGATAACTCACATGAAACACTTCATGAATATCTGTCAAATCTTCAGGCAATTCCAAGTAGTATGCTTGCTTACCAACTGTTCTTTCTTCCAAAGTAGTATAACGCCTTTTCATGAAATACCTTCAGTATTACTATATCATCCACCCGGAATTCTATGGGTCGTCTCCTCTTTTCTGCATAGGACATTTGTTGATCCTGGGCCGCTTTCATTCTTTCTCGGAAAATTTGTATCTTGTCAGTGATGTCTTGAATCATTTTAGATCCTCCAAAGATCTTCTGTCATATGTCACGCCAACATATTTGAGTATGACATTTACGCTCATACAGTACTTTATATACCTTCAGTATATTTTCTACTATTTGGATTGCTCTCTTCTTTTGATTATTTGTCTGAGGATGATAAGTTGTACTAAGAGCAACTTGAGATCCTAACTCATGCTTCATTCTCACCCAAAAGTGAGAAGTGAAACGAGTATCACAATCGGAAATAATCTTTAGTGGCGCACCATGTCTCGCCACAATTTCGTCTAAGTAAACTTGTGCTTATTTCTCCATTAGAACCGTTGTACGTATGGCAAGAAAATATGCACTCGTAGTCAGCTTGTCGACAATAATCAGTTTTCTTCTCCTCTTTCAAGGTATTAACTGTATAAGCCGGATAAGTAGAATATCCCTTCGACATAATTTACGAGTATTTTAAGAAAGAAATTTATTATTTTCACCGTAGACATAAATAGAATCTTCCCTTTCGATAGGGATGCATATCATATCTTTATAGCACAAGAGCTCTGCGTAGTTCTTTAACAACCAATCCATGTCAAGAATAATATCAAAGATGGAAATTAGGTTAGCAGGTAGATTATAACTTTCAATTCCTATAACACTAACCCTATAGGATTTATTAGCAAGTAATGATATATTTCCTATGTTATCTATATGAAATGATTGGACAATTGCGTAACAAGCAATTTGAAAAGAATATGCGAATTTATAAGGCACGAAAGAATCTGAGGTATTGAAATCAAATAAGATGTGAGTAAATCTAGAGTTTATGAGAAAATTACTAGTCACAACATTCGAGTTTTTAACTTACTTCCTTTGTGGTAATCTAAAATGTACGATATTTTAACTTTTAGTTTGCCAAACGATTGTCAAAATCTTCAAACTTATTAATTACTAGCGGTGCTCAAACCTGCACCCGCTCATCATTCTCTATTGGGCTTTCGATCCTAATCATTGAGTTAAAACTCAATTTTCATTGCAGACTCCTGTTCCTTCTTGGTTTATAGACAAAACCCATGATAAGGTCTTTACTTTTGCTATAACAGCAACTCGAATGGTTTTATTCTAATGACATTTGTATTTATAACACACAAGACACATAACGAACCAAACTCTTGTATTAGAATCAGATCAAATAAATCAAGCTGATGGAATAAAGAAAATGAAAAGAGTTTGTTCAACACGTAGATGCTTTGGAACAGAAAGAATAGCAGCACGTATCTCTAATTCGTGCTTTCGGACCTACACATCTTTTAGCTTTTGCACCTCCTCCTTTTTAGTTGGAGTACTCTTTGATTGTTGAACGGAAACTTGACTCCCCGCCATTTGACTAGTAAGAGTAGGGCAGAAACATTTCTTGTGGCCAGTAACACCACATAGAAAGTCACATCTCTGGCTAATGATTTCTCAATTCTTTAATGAAGATCGTTATATTTCTATCGACTACCTCGACCATTTACTTCTTCAGTATTCCTACTGAAGTTTTTGTCACTATATAAGACATGGTTCTCTGAACCAATCAACTCCTTTCACGGATTATACTAATCAGACTCGATTCTTTATGACATTAAGATTTGAACGATAATTATCTTCTTAGTCATTATCAAAACGAAGGTAACGACACTCCTGAATAAAATGAAATCATTTACTAGCTTCTTGGTAACCTTGTGACTTTTTCCTAATCCAAGTGTGAGTCCTGTGCTTCCAGTAGTATAGGCCTCTACTACTATTCACACCTACTTATACTCGTCCCAAGTGTTGTCTCGCAGTTCCCAAGTCACCATTCAAAAGTTTTCACAAAGAAACTTATCACACATGAATGTGTTCAAACAAATACATACAACAGATTCTCCTAGACTCAACTAGGGTTTTCTCGTTTCTATCAAACATATATTGGATTACCTATACTCGCCTTCTAGGATTCTTCTCATGCATATGCTCGCTTTAATATATCCTAATACTTTTCCATAGGTCGATAGAAATTTTACTTCCATTTCTTCATATAAATTCTTTCTCGAGTAGTGTCTACTCTACAAGACACACTATTCCAAAATTTACTCTAGCAGCATGGAGACAAACGGTCCTCTACTACCTGCATCATCTTCTAACTCATGCAAACCATCATGCAAATTTGTTCATTTCATTATTCTTCCTTGACATTGTTATTCTTGTATCTGAGTAAGTCTAAGTCTACTTCATAGGAGTCTATCCTAAAAAGTCTGCATCATAGCTGCATCTCAGCAAGCTCTACTAGATTCAACTTGGTTCTCTGTCATTCCTGACTATAACATCTCTTCTCATACGATACTATGGGTGTATTTATTCTTCAATTAAGCATTCTACCTTAGTTAAACAAGTAAGTTGTTTAACCATTTACCATTAAATGACTCAATTCACCATCCCAATCTAGTATGTTAAAGTCGGCTTAACACACAATGGAACTTCTATAAGGATGGGATAGAAGTCAATCATCACTTAGTATTATTAAATACTAAGTCTGAACATCTTGTATAAGGTTACTACTCGAACTGCATACTACCTGACAATGCTTTTGACGAAGTCTTGGCCTATTGAGTTTGAAAACTTCATTAGTCCTTCCTTTAATTCTTCTAAATCTTGTACAACATTGATTGAGATACTATCAAAGTATTGACCGCCATCTTCGGTTCTTCTGACTCTCTAAACAATCACTGCTTTAATCTAAACAGCGGTGGAAACAACTTCGTGGATTTGCACCAACACATTTGTCTCGCCCAAACGTGTTTCAAACGCACATCTTTCTTCCAAAGATGTTATTATATATCAAACATACTTTAAATGTATATTACCACTCTATTGGCATTAATACACTTATTACGATAATAATTCATATTTATTATTTTACGATATCTCGCAATCGTTTATTTATAAAATTATCGATGTCAACTATCATAAGTCTCTTTATCACTTCGAAAAATTCTATTACGAAAATTCTTAGAATTCTGAATAAAAAATTTTCTAAACCAAGGTCGCAACAGACCTTAAGCTTTCTCAAATAATAGCAATTATAGATAAGCACCTTAAGGCATGCTATATTCATTTATCATTTAGCACATATTAGACTATAAGACATATCTCCTCTTAATATTCTAGTGCTTGATTCCATTAGGTATTCAACCTAAAATATACCAGATACATATCGTATCATCTTCACTTAACAATTCTTGTTTAAGTTTAGAAATTCTCAAAATTTCTAGTTCACTTAAACTAATTTTCTTAAGATTCTGAAGTAACTTAATATCTTAGAATATTAGGGTTTATCACTACCCAATCCCCCACTTAAATATTTCCTATGGTTTGTATCCATATACTTATTATGAATCGGCTCATATATTGAGCTTCCAATAGTTTAAGTCTAAATATCAATCCGTGATATTTAGTTCACTTAAACCATTGCTCTGATACCATGATTGAAAGACCCCAACTTTCGTATTTATGAAAGACCCAAACTTTCATATTATTCCAACATTATTCTTAAGTTACTTCCTCGAAACATGCTACATGCATATTTATAAAACAATATTTTATATTGATAAAGTGATTACAAAGGATTGGATACAAACCGACTAAATTTTGTTACATTTCATATCTATCCAGGAATCTATTATTCATATACATACTTGAACATTAGAATACAGAGAAATAATATTAACTATTCTAAATCTTTCAGCAGTATAAAACTAAGTTGGATACTCATCACCTGCAATTGTTAAACATTGAGAGGGATAAGCGATAACGCTTAGTGAACTCAATAAATAGATACAATATAATCTTATGCCTTATATATACCAATATGACAGAAGCAAAAGGGAACAAGAACAACAATAACATATACATATCATATGTCACGCTTTCAATATCAACTCAAGATTTGATTCAAAGATTTACGATCAATGAGACATAACAGTTTCAATATTTGATTTGCATCAATAAAGCTTTTGGCCCAAACAGCACAGAAGATATACAACTTCGGATTAACATTTTGGTAGATTTCAGGCTTAGAGCCCTGTCTAACCATTTGCCAATACCATAGAATAGAGTTCATTCTCTTACGGAGTCATGCTCTACATGGTCAGAGGCTACATACCAGTCCTATCTAACCTTCTGCCAATGCCATATAATAGAAGTCATTCTCTTACGAGACATGTTCTACATGGCCAGAGGCTACATACCAGTACCACCGTAAATCTAAGTTCTTTCACTGATCACAAGGTCAAAGGTATATCTTTGCTATTAAAAATAGCAATTAAAAATAACCCGGGAAAATAACCCGAAATAATAACGCTGAAAAACACGTAGTACATATAACACATAACATACAATTGTTCCTATATATTAAACTCACCTTAAAATAATCGGGGGTTAAAATAGTAATTTGAGCAGCATATCGGCTCCAAATTAATATGGCTTTATTTGTTGAAAACCGGGAGAATTAGCTAAAAACCGGACTCTAAAAAGGTAGAGCTTCAAAACTGAAAAGATAAATTTTTCGGGCTTTACGGCACTTCAGGACGTGTTTCGGGTGTTAAAATTGACACCGGGGCTTCGGGGGATGTCAAAATAGTCAAAATATGGAAAAAGGGGCCAAAAATGGCAATTTTCTAAAATTCCTCGGCAAGGCTCGCAGGCCTTGTATTTATAGGGAGGAGATGCGAGGGTTCGGCCGAGAAGGGGTGAGTCAGTGAGGGCAGGTGGCAGCGAGGGAGGAAGACACGCGACTCAGGCGAAGCTCGGACACGCGAAGGGGGCAGCTGGCGCTTCGGACTCCGGACCAAACATGCGTCGGACTTCGGACTTGCCACGATTCGGATGACTCGGCGAGATCGAACACCTATGCGAGGCGCGTCGGACGCACACTGGTCCGCGGTTCGGTTCAATCAGAAGGCTGCACATGTCGGACCCGGGTAGAGCGGCTAGTGTTCATGCGAGATTCCCCGGGTCTTATCCATAATTTCTCGGTTTTTGAGCCAAAATCTTTCAAAATTCATAACTTTCGCATACGAACTCCGTTTTTGACGTTCTTTATATGCACGCGTAGCTAAAATTATGCTCTACAACTTTCATTTAGACTTTTGTCGGCTAATTTTGACTTTAATTTTTATATTATTATTTTTAACAGACCGAGACAGGATAATCCGTTAAAAATTCATAACTTTTTCATCCGACATCCGTTTTCGTCAGACTTTTTACCGTTGTACTACAAATGACGAGACCTTCAATTCTCGTTTAGGTTGTGTCGGCTAAAAATCACTCGATTTAAAATTCAAGTTTTTAGCTGTCTACTGCTAAGCTGAAACTTCGAAAAATCATAACTTCCTCATACGAAGTCAGATTTTGGCGTTCTTTATATGAAAGATGATTATTTTCACGAGTTCTACAACTTTCATTTACATCACTAAGGCTAAAAATTAGTTTATCGAAAACTAAATTTTTACGCGACAAAGTATTTTCCGGATTTATCACGGATCTTCATTTGGTCATAACTTCTTCGTTATAACTCGGATTTCAACGATGTTTTCGCCTAAATGTTTCTAACGAGATTATCTACAAATTTCAATAATAAAATTTTACTTATTTCAAATTTTATATTTTCACTAAATTTTCATTATTTGGCTATTAATTTGAATCTCATAAGACTTCCAATATTTTATGAGTGATTCTAAACATAGTTTTACTTCATTTCTAGTAAGACTATCCGTTAGAACTCAACACTCAATTTCACATAATATTAATCTCTTTTATAATTTACAATACACGATTTCAAAACGTGTATGTTACACCAACTCAAATAAACAAACAATATAATTACACATAGCACATATTTTATAGAAAATACTTTATATCTTATGTGTAAGAAGAAAGTGACTATACACTCACATGTTAAGACGATAATTAGGCAGCATCTTGTCTCTTAAAATAATGTTTCCGATAAAACCGGGGTGTTTTCTCAAAAAACTGGGCTTCACGTGGACAGAGTTTCGACTCGACAAACTCTTTTTCTTGGAGACTTCGGGGCTCTGGGATTAATTCGTGTGCAAGGGGATAATACCGGGATCTCGGGGGCTTAAAAGTAGCTAGAGAAGAAGTAGAGAGTGAGAGAGAATAGATTTTGTAAACAAAAACCCGGAGGTCTTGCTTTCTATTCATAGGGGCTGAAACCTAAATTACGTTGGGCGGAATCTTCAAGTATGTTGGGCCTAATGCTCAATTAGCCATTATGTTAGGCATACAGCTTACTACGCTGGGCGTACCCTGATGTGTGGCATCAGACGTGTTGAGTCCATATGATACGTGTCGCATGCGATGGAGTTGGCCACGTGGCCCAACTCAGACCATGAACATGAGTACGCTGGGCGTACTCCGAATTTCCAAACTTCTAAAATTCGTATATTTCGCATACGAGCTCCGTTTTTTTACGTTATTTATATCCACGCGTAGTTGAGACTATGCTCTACAACTTTCATTTAGACTCCGTCGGCTAATTTTGATTTTATATTTTTAACAGGCCGGGATAGGAAAAGTCTGTTAAAAATTCATAACTTCTTCATCCGACGTTCGTTTTCGTCTGTCTTTTTACCGTTGCACTACTATCGATGAGATCTTTGATTCTCGTTTAGATTGTTTCGGCTAAACATCACTCGATCTAAATTTCGAGTTTTAAGCTGCATACTGCTAAGTCGAAACTTAGAAAAATCATAACTTCCTCATACGACGTTAGATTTGGGCGTTCTTTTTATGCATGCTCTTGGTTTAATGAATACTACGACTTTTGTTTAGATTACTAAGGCTAAAAATCGTTATTTCGTAAATTCACTATTTACGCCACGCAACGTTGGTTCTGTCGCGAAACTTCGACAGGTCATAACTTCTTCATTATAACTCGGATTTCGATATTCTTTATATCTCGAAATCCTTGTTTCAACCACTACAACTTCCTTCATATATATCGGGTTTATCTAACGTTTATTTTTGACGCTTATTTTTATTCTTAACTTATTAAATCATAATAATTAAGTAAATAAGCAAACAATTCATATAATATTCAAATAATATATATTTATTATAACAAAACAAGTTACAAAGGTTGAACTAGACTGTTACATCATCATTAATTCCTAGCCTAGAAACACAGGCGTTACAATTCTCTCCCCCTTAGGATGATTTCGTCCTCGGAATCACACATCAGCAAACAAATGCGGATAGCGACTCATCATGTCACTCTTCGTTTCCCTGGTGAGATTTGGCTCATTTGAATGTTTCCATCGCACAAGCACTAAATCGACCATCTTGCATCGCAACTTCTTAGTCTTACGATCAACGATTGCCTCCGGTTCTTCAGTTAACCTTTTACTTTCATCTAACCTTAATTTAGAAATTGGAATGATGTCGGGAACATCTCCCATGAACTTCCTCAAATAAAACACGTGGAAGGTGTTATGAATACCATCTAGTTCTTCTGGTAATTCTAGCTTGTAAGCTTGATTCCGAATCTTCTAAAGAACTTTAAACGATCCAATAAACCTTGGACTCAGTTTTCCTCTTTTACCAAATCTTATAAGTCCCTTCCATGGCGAGACTTTAAGTAAAACCGAATCACCAACTTCGAATGATATCGGTTGTCTTTTCTTGTCTGCATAGCTCTTTTGAAGATCCTGAGCTGCTAACATCCTTTCCCCAATCACTTTCATCTTTTCAACAGTCTGATGGACTATTTCAGGTCCCATAAATTGCTATTCCCCAGCTTCAAGCCAACATGATGGCGTTCGACACTTTCTCAATACAAAGCTTGGTAAGGTGCCATCTTCATGCTTGAGTGGAAACTAGTATTATACGAAAATTCTACCAGAGGTAAATGTTCATCCCAATTACCTTGTAATTCCTAGGTACATGCTCTTAGCATATCCTCTAATGTTTGAATCGTTCGTTCGTTCTGACCATTGGTTTGCGGATGGTAAGTTGTACTTAGACATCATTTTGTACCCAATTCCTCTTGTAGACTTGTCCAAAACCTCGACATGAAACAACTATCGCGATATTTGTGGGTTGAAAACCATATATGCTCACCAGGCTCCCTAGCCTGACCCACTCAGCTTTTTATATTACAGGTAGTGGACCCCGAGCATAGTCGGTTGATGATGAGAGATTTTTGACTTATAGGTCAGCAGTTGTAAATAACTGTTGTAAGGCTTATAATATACTGTTTATACTTTTGGTTTGTATCGGAACATGACATCCCAAGGTTTTGATATATAATGAAAATATATATTTCTTTAAGAAATGTTTTGATAAATTTGTATCATGTTTTGTTTTGGGGACAAATTCTGCAACATCTTTTAAAAAGATTACTCTGATTTTATTTTAAAAGCATAAAATAAATCGCTATTTTCTGGCCGAGAAATTTGGGGATGTTAGAGTTTTGGACCCATTTATGTGGTTCCTAGGGGTAAAGTCGGAAACTTTACCCTTCTAGATTTCATTTTGGTCAAGATCTGAGTTTTGGAACTCTTGGATTCATTGAAAACAGCTTAATGTATTAAGCTGTTGGACTCTAGGAAAACATGGCGAGTTTGTTGGTCAACACGGAGTGTTGGCTTGGTTTTTCCTTATTCGAGTTGATGGAGAAACACAGCGAGTTGTAGGACAACTCGTCGTGTTGGGTCAATATGGATTGTTGATCTTGACTTTTGAATTTTCTTCTTTTGACCAAGTTTGTCCTAATGGGTACTTGAGGTGATCTGAATTTAAACTAAGGAAATTATGGGCTTAGGATAAGGCCATATTGGGTTGGGCCCAATTTGGAAAAGTAGGCCTTTGTGGATCTTTTTCTTTTGGGCCTCAGTTTTGGTTCATCTTGGGTCAGGGGTAAAATGGCTATTTTAACCCAAGTATGGATGGTGGGCCTTAGAATGGAACCCAATTTCTAATTGGGTGTTATTTTGATCTGATAGTTTGGAGGTGTCGTCCGGGCAGCAGCTAGGGATTTCTTTTAGTGAGCTTCTGCATTCGAGGTGAGTTTTTCTCATTGTACTTTTGGGTCAAAGGCACCACATTGGATTATTATCCTGGTTATCATATGTTGGTATGATGTAGTGA
The DNA here is from genome assembly GCF_002870075.4 of Lactuca sativa. NCBI lineage: Eukaryota > Viridiplantae > Streptophyta > Magnoliopsida > Asterales > Asteraceae > Lactuca > Lactuca sativa. Next base: position 17,586,423 of record NC_056630.2, on the reverse strand, counting down.
TCTGTTAGATCTGTATCATGGTAGATACGATGATGTTATGCTTAGTGATCTGTTAGATCTGCCTGTTATCTGTTCTGGTTATATGCTTACCTGTAACGCCCGCAGATTCGGGCTAGTCAATTTAGAAACAATAAGTGTTGGAAATGAATTCTTGATAGAATATTATTTATAAGGAATAGTCTTAATAAAATTTGTACCATATGTTACAAGGATTTCAAACATATAAAGAAGGCCAAAATCCGAGTTATAACGAAGAAGCTATGGACCGTCGAAGTTTTGCGACGGAACCGCCACGACACTGCGCGACGTAAATAGTGAATTTATGATAGAGTCCTTTTTAGCCTTATTTATCTAAAAAAAATTGTAGTATACGTTAAACCGAGAGCGTTCATAAAAAAACGCCCAAATCTGACTTCGTATGAGGAAGTTATCATTTTTCTAAGATTTGGCCTAGTAGTGCACAACCCAGAATTTGAATTTTAGATCGAGCGGTTTTTGGTCAATGCAATCTAAATGAGAGTTGTAGATCTCATTATTAGTAGCGCAACGATAAAAAGACAGACGAAAACGGAGCCCGTATGTAGAAGTTATGAATTTTACGCCGTCATTTAACAATATAATCTCTTCTTACTATTAAATTTAAGATCGGTCGAGAATTTTGTTGGAAGTGTGTCCAAGATCATTAACTAGTTGGTGATATTTCTAGTAATAGTAGGGTCCTCTTGGGTTGCCCTCAAGACTCAAAATAGAGTAGAATATATAATAAGAGTAATTAGTTTATTAATTATTATGGTTTAATAATTAATTAGAAACTAATTGGAAAACAATTTGGGAATTAATTAACAGTTTAATTAATAGAAGGGTTGAATGTAAATTAATCAATAGTTGATTGATCAGGGAACATTCCAGAACCCTAGAAGGAAGGGGGTTGGACGAAAATTCCCTTTGGATAAAGGGAATTTCGTTCATAGCATATCCCATCCCACATGGGTGAATGGATAAAACCCTAGGAGGTGTCCAAGGCTATAAATAGGGCCTTAGGGATTCATTCCTCCTTGCTCATTTTCTGGCTTGAGTATTCGCCACCTTCTTTCTCCCTCATTGTGGAAGAACTTTTCGTGAGTTCATCCCTCCTAGTTTATATTTGTTTCTACTCTTTTGAGTTCATTGGGTGTGAACCAAGAGAGGGATTCTAGTTTGGATCCTCATCATCCAAACAAGGTGGCAAGCACAAGGAATCAAGCTCGAAGATCATTGGTTGCTAAAGAGGTTAGTATTCTTCTTATATTTTCGGTTTTCCTAGGGTAGAAGTAATAGTATGAAGCCATAGATCCATAGGGTGCATGTACACTTAGGTAAATCGTTTTGTTGTTTCGATTATTGCGCTGCCTAGTTATAGAGTGTATTTGATGCATATGTTTCCCAACAAATTTGCCAACAGAGTCAAAAGTAAAGTTATAGATCTTATTTTTACCTACGCATGGATATAAAGAACGTCGAAAACGGAGCTCGTATGCGAAAGTTATGGGGTTTAGAAGTCGGCAGGGTGCTGCTGCAAAAGGGGTGACGTGGCACAATCTTGGTCATTGCTTTCTCCCCAAGGCTTGCCACTAGATGGTGACATGTGGCACCAATTTCAACTATATTTCACCCTATAAATACAACCCCTTCCACCCTCATTTCTTCACACCTCCACCATTCTCTCTCTAAACCTCCCAAAACTCCCCTAGCGCTAGAAGAAAGTCCCGGAGCGCTCGACGACTCCGAGACGAAGAGCTTTCGGCTCGGAAGTTCTGCCCCTGCAGAGCTTGGCTTCTAGCCAAACCCCCTCATAGGTAAGATACGCCAACCCTATTTTAAATATAGCTTTTATTTAAACATAGTATTGTTATTAGGAATTTATAATAAATATTTGGGCTACTATTATGAGTTATATAAGTGTCGTTACAATATCTTTTTAACCACTCGCGATATGGAGAATTTGGTTTGAAGGGCTGCTTGGGTTGTTGGATTTCAGAAGTGTTGTATGCCAAAATGGTCCTACCCTTCGGTGTTTCATGTCTGGCCCCTATCTGTACATAGTGGATGAAAAGTATTGTTTTAACGCTTATATAATAGTAATAATAGCTAGACTATTAATTAGTCTCGGTGAATAATAGACTAAACCCTAGTGGTAATGATATTAGGTTTTGTCGAACGAAATTGTTTTAAGAGTAACGAAGTTTTGTCCGAGTGTCGAGTCACCACATAATCAGGTGAGTGCATAGTTACTTTCATCTTACATACAGATATGAAGTATTTTATATAAATTACGTGCTATGTGTGTATAATGTCTGAATACTTGTTGTCTATGTTGGATGAAATGTTTTATACATGTTTTAAATGATCTAAAATGTACATGTATTTTATATCTAAAAAATGTGTTGGGTAAAACATGGGTAGATTAGAGGTGAGATAAATGATGAGCGATGAAAGATGAGATAAATGATTAGCGATGGAAGATGAGATGAATGATGAGCAATGATATATGAGTGATAAAATACGGTGTGATGACATAAGCGATGAGCCAAAACGATGAGTCAAACGATGACCCCATCATCTAGCAGAGTATGGATGACAACCACGGACTATTCTAGAAAGTCTAGTGGAATACTAGCTGGCTCACAACCTGTAGGTGTTGTGAACGATGTGTTCACTCGGTGTACTCTAAAAACCCATTGACAGGTATTACGAGTGGACTCTCGAAAACGATACTGTCAAAAAACGAGATAAACCCTGGCGACTATGCAGACTTAGTGTCGATTCCTTAGGATACTCCTTAGGAATGAATGAATGAGGAATAGTTGAATCTTAGGGAAGAACCTTAAGAGTAAAGAAGATAATGTGGATGGGTAATTGGGTTGATTGCTTGATGTTTAACATAATAATTATATTATTGTGGGTTGAAAACCCTATGCACTAACCATGTAACACCCAAAGTTAGGAAGGCCAAGAAAGGAAAAGAAACCCTAAGTTTAAGGGATGACTCGTCGAGTCCAAGGAGGAACTCGGCGAGTCTGAGCGGGATCCGGGTCAAGGGGTAAGTGACCGACTCGGTGAGTCGGCTAAGGAGGCTCGGCGAGTCGGGTCTGAATGAGGAAAACCTTAAATCTGGGACTTGGAGCCTATTTAAACGTCTCATTCTCTCCCCTAGGGTTCCTTTACTGCCCCTCTAACCCAGAACGCCGAACCCTAAGCCCCATTGTTGCTCATTCAAGCTTCCAAGCCATTTTTGGGTGATTTGAAGGAAGAAGAAAGAGGGGAATCATTGAAGCTTCAAGGATTGGCCTTAGATCTTAAGTTGGTGGAACCTTTCAGAGTTATTGAAGGTACTAAGTCGTTTCCTTCAACTAGATCTATTCTAGTTATGAGTTTTGGGGCTTTTTAGCCATGATTAGTTATCCATTTGAGTTAAAAGCCAGATCTGAAGTTGCTACTTCGGATCTAAGCACATTTTGGCCTTGTGAAGCATAAAGTAATTGCCCTTGAGTTGATTATGGAGCCTCCTTGCCTTAAACCCTAGTTTATGGTGTGTTTAGTCTAGATCTCCTTCTCTACACGTAAAGTTTGCAACTTTACGTGAGGAATAGGCTTGGGAAGGGTAGATCTACAGTTTGGAGTTCATGCATGACTCAAAAGTCCTCTGCATGTATAAAGATCTGAATGGAATCGGCGAGTCCTTTGAGTGGAATCCGCGAGTAGCATGAAGATTAGGAGAAACTCGACGAGTGGGATGAACAACTCGTCGAGTCGGATGAAGATTGCCTTGTACTCAGCGAGTATGTTCTTGGACTCGGCAAGTCAGGTCACGAAACCCCAAACCCTTCGAGTTGAGACTCGAATCAGTGAGTCGAGTGGAGACTCGGTGAGTCGGTCAAGTCAGGACTTGGAAATCGGTAGACTCGGCGAGTCATGGACTGACTCGGCGAGTCGAGTCACGAAGGACTTTGAGTATATGAACTCGGCGAGTCAGTAGATAGACTCGGCGAGTAGGGTTGACCTGGAAGGTTGACTTTGACCAAAACTTTGACATTGACCAGAGTTGACTTGGTTGACTTTCGGGGGTCAGTTAGACTAAGTATTGCATTGATATTGGTAGCTCAGGGAGCTAGCGGAGCAGCGGTTCAGGGAATTGCCGGTCGGCATCCAGAGGGGTTATCAGTAAGTTCAGCAAGTGCAGGTGAGTTTCCTTTTTGTGTGAATGGGTCTACGGCCACAATGCCGACCCATGTAGTTATGAGTAAGAAGACTCGGGGGTTAGCCCTAGGCACAATATGCTAGTATGATATTCCGGACGAGGTCCAATGATAGCGGGCGAGTGCCTAAGGAATGGTTAATGTGATAGTTTATACTTGATGTCTATGTGATACTTGTATGTGCCTGGTAGGGAGGTGAGTGTGGGCGAGGTCCCGTATCTCACCAATAGCAAAGTGTGGATGGTGTTCCACATCTCATTAACAACAAATCAGGGGCGAGGCCCAAGTTAGGGAAAGAGTGGGTGTGGGCTGGGCCCGTATCTCACTATTAGTAGAAGCATGGACGGGGTTCCATGACTCATCAGTAGCAATACAAGGGCGAGGCCCATGATAAGCGAGGCCTTAGGACAGGACCCGTTAGTATGTGTTTAGCTTATGTGTTGTGATATGTTTATGTGCTATTATATGTTAGTAGGCGAGGACCTGTGATAGGCGAGGCCTAAGTGAAACAGATCTGTATCCGAGCGGGGCTCGCAGCCAGGCGAGGCCTGGAGCGGCAGGGCTGTTGTAGCGGGCGAGGCTCGAGGCAGGGGGCGAGGCCCAGGATATCTAGCGTGGCCCAGTATGTGCAGTATGTGTAGTATGTGGTTATGCATGGTATGTGGTAGGGTGGGGAACTCACTAAGCTTCGTGCTTACGGTTTTCAGTTTTGGTTTCAGGTACTTCCGGTAACGGAGGGAAGAGCTCGGGGTGATCGCATGGCATACACCACATATTAGACAGCCTGGGAATGTTTTACTCTGATAACGAACATGTGTTTTGGAAATTACTACTCTGATTTTGTTTTGGATTGATGATTTTTCTTTAGGTAATGTTTTATTAAAAGAAAATTTCAGACTGTATTTTTGGGACGGTACACACCAGGTTTCCCAACCTGACCCACTCAAGCTTATTTGTATCACAGGTGTCGATATAAAGCTACTTTACACTAAGGGATTTAAAAGAGATGTAGATCACTAGTGTAAATGAATGTAAGTTCTGTTTATGCTTATGTTTCTGTATTGACGATGACATCCCAAATGTTTTAAAATGGATAAAAATACATTTCTTCGGAAATGCTTTGATAACGTATTTATCATGTTTTTCTGGGAACAAATTCCACAACATTTTTATTAAAAGAGGTACTCTGATTTTTATAAAGCATAAACAAAACATGTCTTTTCTGGCCGTAAAAGTGGGGATGTCACATTACCGGTTGCATGTGCTGACGTAGTGTAGTTGGGTTAAGATTGTACTGCTTTGTGTTGCTGGTCAACAAACCCGGTAATGTTTATATCGATATGTTGTTATGGTTTGCTAGGCTTATATGTGTTTTGGATATGTGTATGTTGACATGCTGTGTATGGTTGGGTTGAGGCGGTCCTGCTTTGTGTTGAAGGTCAACAGATCCCGGGCGTTCCGGATAAACTGAAGGCCAGTGGGGCGTACTAGTCAGGCCGAAGGCCCAAAGAACATTCCAGATAGGATGAAGGCTCGGTGAGGTGTACCAATCATGCTGAAGCTTCTGTGAGCGTACCGGATAGACTGTAGGCCGATGAGGCATTCTATTGGAACCTGAAAGTGAGCCTCTAGCAATCCTAAGTCTAAATTTCGAAGTACTTGTGTTCCGAAATAAATGGTCCGGAGTCAATTGTAAATAGTGGTTCGGAATCTGTCTGGACCAAAAGAGAAGAAGATGAGAAGCTGAAGGCATTCCGGAATGACTCTCATGTCCGGAATGGATGCTGATCCGAAGTCGATATATTTTGTCTTTGTGTATTTATTAAGTTTGTCTTTGTATTAATGCAACATTTCTTAGGATTTAATCTTTTGTAATATTATACGATCCGAATGTCAGAAACATTTCTATTGTCCGGTCCTATGTAAGTTTTCTAGTTAATTCATTGTAACCTTCACTCCTATTTATAGGAGCTTTCAATGCAAAGTCAAACATGGATCATTCACTCAAATTTTGGCATTTACTAAGTTATTTCAAACCTCTTTCAAACATTCTTCTTGTTTTTCATTTATTATCTTTACCTTGATCATTTATTCTCATACTTCATTTATGACTTGATCATTTGTTGAATACATTATCTAAGACTTGACTAGTCTTTCCAAGCTTGACTTGAACATTTATTAGCAAGTAGACATTGATCTAAAGCATTCAATCGATGTTTGAGTTCTCAAACCTTGTCCCTACACATTAGATCTATTTTGTTCTCTCAATTGGTATAAGAGCTTGAGTGGTTGTCCTTTGAATCCATAAGATCAAAGTATAGTTAGTTTGAAATTACCTTGGTGTTTCAACCTTTTCTGTGATAAAGATAAAAGTTCTTCTATATACCACTTTAGCTTGAAGATATCTTAACTTCAATGGCTGCTTCTAATCCTCAGCAAATGATTTCAACGCAAATCGCAAATAGTGTGGGTGGCCCTACACGTGCCCCATTACTAGTTGTGGAAGAATATGATCACTGGAAAGTTAGAATGGAAAGATTTTTACTAGCCAAAGATAAAGGTGAAGAAATCTAGATATCCGTCAAAGAAGGTCCTCATTGCACATCTAACCACCACCTCTGACGCATATTCAAATTCTGTTGATCCATCAGATACTTCAAACTCTTGTGATTGGTGAAGATGGTACATCGTACCCAATTAAGATAATGCCTCAAAATCTTGAGGGAAAAAATCACTTCCGCTAATTCCAAATCATGAGTGGGGTAATTCGCCTCATGAGGCTTCAGCTGCCTCGAGGCATAAGCGATCACATGCCCCTTCTGCATCAGCACAACTCCTAGCCCTGAAATCGAAGCGTCGCAATATACTACAAAACCATCCAGTCCCTCGGTTAGAGCTATAATCAAGGCCTCACATAATTTTTGCCTCAATGTCTCGAAAGCCGAGTGCTGATCTGGACCCCACTGAAACGTCACACTCTTCTAGATCAAACGGGTCAAGGGTACAAAAATTTTGGAGAAATCCTGGATGAATCTCCGATAATACCCCGTTAATCCCAAGAAACTACTGATCTCGGATACGTTTTTCGGACACCCTTTTGGTTGATGATGTTTGATTAATGTCTAAGTCCATAACTATAATTGGTAAGAATTGACCCGACCCGGCATGGTCCATTTGGGTTGCATGACATCGGGACAATTGGATTGACAAGATGAGGAAAAAGGGTACTAGTGATTTATATTAATATATTATAAGTTCTAATATATTAATATATAATCATATTATTTATTTAGTATTGATCAAGAATTAATTTATAATTAATTAAGTGATCAAAAGGAACTAATTAAGTATGGACTCTTAGATATATATGTGTGGTGGGCCAAGTTCATTTAGGTTGGGTTAAGCTTCATGGATAGTCCATGGAATGTTTAACCCATGCATCGTATGAAATGAAAGGTCATGGGTTTAAACCTAATCTTCACACTATATAAAGATGTCCTTGGTTGGTGAAATTGGCACTAATGTGTGTACACAAAAGGGCAATGTCGATTTCACTAGAGAGAACCAAAGTATCCTTATTCTCAAGGTTATTCCAAGTGTTCATGGTGTTGTGTGAACCATTTGAGGTGTCACACTTGGGGCACTAGGCACTCAAGCTTCATGAAGACAAGTTACATAAATAAAAGGTAAGTATTCTATCTATTTTATTACCTAAGTATATGATATTTGTATGCTAGTATAGGGTAATATCTTGGAAACTTCATATTTGCATGTATAATAGAGAAAACATAGATTTAAGGTATTTAGGGTTGTATGTGCACCATAGGATGTTGTAGTATACTAAAACCCAACAGTGGTATCAGAGCCATGGGTTGTTTTCTATTATATTGATGCAAATGTTTTATTTTCAAAGTTGGAAAAAAAAACATGACGTTTGTCAAATTTTAAGATAATTACTTCTTTTTGTGAAAAACTGATTATTTGTAAAATTTGAATCATTTGCTATATGAGTTAAATTAGGTCAAATTTAGTAAAAGATAAAATGATATATTATTTTATTAGTTTTAAAAGTTTGATCTAAAGAGTTTTTTGAAACCTCCATAAGTTATGGATATGAAATGGTTTAAAAAAAATTGATTGAAAGTTTTTTTATGCAGTTACAAAAATTGGTGTTAATGTTTTAAAGAATTCCATAACTTGTTCTTAAGTTATGGAACATGAAAAGTTTCATCATTAAACAAACGCATTAAACTCCATAAGTTATGGAATCCAAAAGTTTTTTTTTGAATTATCTTGATCTTATGAGTTGATTTAGATTAATAGAAAATTATGTGATAATATGTTTTCAATCCATTTTAATCTAAGAGTTGATTCTAAAATGTGTTTTTGTAACTTGTCCTCAAGTTACATGAAAAGTCACATTTAAGTTTCTTAAAACTCATAAAAGTTGTTAGTTGCAGTGAAATTCAGACTTTTCCAAATAAGTTTGAGTATTTCAGGGTTTACATTTAAAGAGATATCAGGAGAGTGGATGCACATGGGTTTGTGCAACTCGAGTATTTCAAAACCTTGTGATATTAGAGTTCATTTCTTGAATAAAAATATTTTCTGCCAAAAATCCCAGGACTATATATATGATTCTTAACCAAATTATTTCATTAGTTACATTTCCAACTAGAGAAAAGTCATTTTCTTTCTCTCGGATCTTCGGGTTTTCATCCCAAATCGTGAGTACCTCTCTCTAGTTGTGTTATATGGCTTATATTGTGTTTAATAACATAGATTACATAGCAAAACTGCAAGATTCGAGAGTTTACCACCCAAGAACGTTCTTGGAGAGTAAACTCTTATATGAGGCTTAAATGCTACCTAGTCCTTTCCCTTTGTTAAGTAACTGTCTTAGGCCTATATGTAGGTGTATTTGAGACTAGAAATCATTCAAGAACACCAAGATTTAGGTGTTCACGGACCAAGAAGTTCTTGGATCGTGACCTCCAAATTCAAAGGCCAAAGAGTGCCTTAATCACTCCTAAAGCCTTGGACAATAGCCTCTAATTATTACTAGTTAATTTGTGGACCTTAAAACATCCAAAACCCATCCCCATGAGAGATTACGGCCGTAATCTCTAAGGGAAATGGTTCTTGGGCCGTGAACATCAAGGAAGGGTACCAAAGTGTGCCTAATGCCTTCACTAGCCTTAGATAATTGTCTAGAACCTATCCTAGATGATTATGGGACTTGAAAACTCCTAAAAGGAGTGTCTTAATGCCCTAAACTAGTGCAAGGATTTAACCACCAAGTAGAATTGCTTCTAGGAATCAAGTAACACTTCAAAACACATAATATTAGAAAGTTTGAAAGCTTACGGCCGTAAACTCAAGGGTTTACAACCGTAAACTCCTTGTGTAGGGTTTAATGAAGAGTAAACAAATATATAGGGTCTTTTGGAACCCTAAACCCCTTTAGCCTTGTCCCACAACAACTTAGATGCAACCCTTAGGACCTATAACACTTATACAAAATGTTTTCATGTTCTAGAGTGTCCCAACTTAATTTATTAGTTATTATTTGGCTAATTAGTTATATATATGTTCATTATATGATAACTAGGCTTGTGCGTGTGTACAAGTCTCTGTTTGCCACCTAGCACAGTATCCGACACTTCAATCCAATCCACTCACCACAAGTGAGTTCATACCCCTTTAATTAACCTTTGAAATACTTTAAATGTTTTAAATGTTTTAAATGCTTTTATGGGGGGAATACAAGTTGAATAATTATAGTTATTACATCAATCACATGTGATTAATAACTACAAAACCAATGATTTTATTTCCGTTCAAATTGTTTATCAAACTGTTTTACTTCAAACTGCTTTACAAACTCTTTTACTTATCAAATACTTTTACTTAAACTTTGTTATACTTATAATAAATTGCATGCCCGTATATATATGGTTATATAAGCAATGTTTAAAAGGATTAGGAAGGTCGTCCGCCCTGTTTCCTTTTCCTCGATTTGGATGTGGTCTGGTGGGATATCGGGTAGTCGTCCGAAGGTCGTTTCAATATTGATTATATATCATGTGTACATATATAGACATAAAAGTGCTTCCATATTCATGCGTACTAGTTACATCATTAGTAAGCTACCATCGGGGTAGCATAGGATCATACTTATACTATTGCTAGATCAATGAGTCAGTTCATTCGTGAGTCAATACTTATTACTATGAGAACATATACATTACATTACTATGAGAACATATACAACTATACTAGAAAGAGAGCATATACAACTATACTAGAAAGAGAACATATACAACTATACTAGAAAGAGAACAGATACAGCTATACTAGAAAGAGAACATATACAATGATACTAGAACGAGTAACGATACATTACATATACATATATACATTGACAGAATTGTGATCCACTGTATCGGAGCATGCCTTAAATGTCATGGCCCAAGTTGTAGCCAGAGTCTCTTGGAGGGAGAGCGTGAGTTTGCGTACAGATCTATACTGGATTGACTATCCTACACCTTGCTGCTAGCTACAGCCGGACCTGCAGGTCTGCGGGTGCCAAATGTCATTTCTTTTTACGACCATACCTTTGTCGTTGTTACCAATCGATAGTATGGTACAATTAATCACATGATACCTTAATATAAATCCGGTTTAGGGTAGTTAGTACAGCAGTAGTTCCTATAATACAACACTACAGTACTACAGTAATTTACCCTTTATATACATTTAGTGATCATTTCACTTAAACATTAGTGTACAAACTATATTTTGTTAATGATAGTTACACTTGGGAAAATTACACACTTTTACAATAAACGAATGTACAAAACAGTTACGCCTTGGTAGAAGGCTACTTTTAATAGAAAATATAGGTTTTTCTAAGAGATTCAAACTTTTACAAATACTTACAAACATTCACATATTTTTATCACCAATGTTCACATATTCATACTTTAAACCACGTTCAAGAGTTTTGATACAATCAACGACACTAAAATACTTATGAGCTTACCGGCTTAATGCTGATAAACTCTTTCAAAATAACTTGTATTCTCAGGTCGACGGTAGATAGGTACCAATGCCAGCTTTTGAGAAGATGGAGCGCATCCAAGACTCATCTTATTATTTTGATTTACTTTTTGGTGTCTATAACGGTACATAATACTTGTATTAAAATTATATATTTAATGCAATGGATGATGTTGTTTGCTTATTTACTGTTATACTGTGTTGTGATATTTTACATGACGTCCTCCGCCCTAGAACGTTTCCGCCATTCTTGGTTTTGGGGTGTGACAGATTGGTATCAGAGCATTGTTTATAGTGAATTGAGTATATCAACCCATAAAAGATATACTAACTATAAACCCATTTGGGATTAAAACACTCTGACCAAGAGTCTATATACTTTAAATATTAAAATATTTAATTAAGTATACTAGTCTGCATTCATACTAAAATCAGTGTCACAATGACAAGAACAAAAGTATTACGAATGTTATATATCACAAGTGAGCTCGGGGATGTATGGTCAGTCCTGGGAATGGCATAGCCTGATCAACTATGCTGGTCCGAGGAGTGATTAGCATATGCCTAGAATGTTTGTGATATGTTAACAAGTCTAAAAACTTACCAACAATACCACAAGGAGATCAGTAGAACCTAAACTTAAAATACTATAGGTGTATTTTGTGCTACTACTAGCTACTTATATACTATATTCTTATACCTCTCTTCTCGCATAGATTTAAATGGCTGGATTCCATCATGGCGACCCGTATTTTCCAAATGAAGGCAATGCCGGGTGGATCGAAGAAGAGCCCGAAGATGAGCATCCAATCCCTTTGGATGATCACCTTGCAGAAGGCTTTTCTGATGGATCCGACTCTAGGGGTGAGCAAAAACCGAAACGCAAACCAAAAAAACCGAAAAAATCCGCATAAACCGAAACCGAAATGAAAACCGATGGTGTGGTTTTTAGTTTTGCAAAAACCGAAAATACTCGGTGCGGTGCGGGTTCTAGTCTCGCAAAAACCGCAAAAAACCGAATCGCACCGCATATATATATATATATATATATATATATATATATATATATATATATATATATATATATATATTAAGTGTTTATATTTATAAGAACCAAAAACTTATGACAATTAAAATTTCTATAAATGTAAATATCTATCTTATCTATCGGAGGATGACTTTATATTTTTAAGCATACATTCAGTGGTATTTACAAAAACAAATAATGTTTATGACATTTTTTTAACATTTAAATATGAATAGTACTAGTGATATAGTATCATTTTTAAGAATACATTAATTCAAATTATCCTATGTACTTGTGAAACAAATATTATATTAAATTCATATTATATTGAAGCATTAGAAACATGTTGAATGAGTGGTTATGTAATTTGATTTCGAATCAAGAGATGGTGGTATCGGTTTATATCCAATAAAAGATTAGCACTCCTCATCTGAGTTAAAGTAACTCGCTGAGTTACTTGAGTTTTAGTAAAAGACAAAACGAAAAAAAACTAATAAAAACCGCAAAAAAAACCGAACCGCAAAAAAACCGCAATAAAAAACCGCAAAAACCTAACCGCATAAAACCGAACGGTGCGGTTTCTAAATTTCAAAAAACCGAAGTTGCGGTTTTCGGTTCAGTTTTGACCAAAAACCGCACCGAACCGCACCATGCTCACCCCTATCCGAATCTGAGCCTGAAGTTAACAACCTACCGCCAGTAGGTCAAGCCCCGAACAACAACCCTCGACCAGCTTTCCCAGGTCCCACTCCCTTGTGGCCAACCAACTTGAATCGCTGGAGTGACGAACAGGGTCAACCCTTACCATACTTTGGGGACCGAAGCTTTTACAATGTCAGCGAAGGTGGTTCTACTGACCGAGCTCTGCCTGTCATTATCCACAGAATAGCTCGTAATGTTGAGCAAGGTCGAGCAGCCATCGACCGGGTCATGGAGATTGATGCCAACTCTGGTGTCAACACAGTCCGCATCCGCCGTCTCGAAGAAGACATGGAACGGACCAGGAGAACCAATGAAACCTTGCAGCAACAGCTGGCTGCCTCCCGAGCTGAAGTCATGGAACTTCGAGCCCGTCAGAGGGCTCATGAGCGACACCTTCAAGAGGTGGTTCGTCAAGTGGCAGACCTCAGGGTTCGCCCGAGGAATTCCCATCGCCGTTAGAAGATGACTAGTACATCTTTGTCTTTTGGTTAAGGAATAGCCTTTAATATCTGTACTCTAAGTAACACTTGTCTGTAAAATATTCCTAACTTTCAGTACTCTAATTAGGAATCTAGGAACTGTCAAACTTTCCGTATGGTATGATGCAAGACCTACTGTTAGGTCGATTTTTCCCTGAAACTTATTACATCAGTAATACCAGTATTATTGACAACTACCTAATCTGTGGGAAAAATATGTACACTTGTGTTTCCTACTAATATTCTTTGTAGTGATTTCAAACACTCATTCAACTGTTGGGCTATGGTTAGTTAGTCCATGTGTCACTCTCACCCCACTTACAATTGATTCTTACCACTTTGTTTATCTTTATAAACTTATAGCTGAAAGATGCCTCCTCGAAAATCTCCCATGAATAACCCTGCACCTCCTCCTCCTCCTCCTACGGTCATCGATACTGCAGCCCTAAATGTTGTCGTAGCTGCAGCAGTGGCAACTGCCATGGCTCAGTATCACTCTACTGATGCCAGCAGAGGTGGAACCCCTGTTCACTCAATTCCTGTTGAAATCCCTGTGCGCTCGAGAGAGTGCTCCTACAAGGATTTCACCAACTGCAAGTCGAAGTCCTTTTATGGAACCGACGGAGTCATTTCCCTCTCGCAATGGTTCGAGAAGACTGAATCAGTTTTCGAAATTTGTTCATGCCCTGCTGCGAGTAAAGTCAAATATGCCGCATGCACCTTTGAAGGAAAAGCCCTGACGTGGTGGAACGGCCACGTTAAAGTGCTAACTTTAGTAGTGGCGAATGCCATGGGTTGGGAAACCCTGAAGGACCTCATGATTGAGGAATACTGCCCGAGGGGCGAAATCCAGAAATTGGAGCAAGAGCTTTGGAGCCTAACCATGAAGGGCACCAATGTAGTCGCATATACCGCCAGATTCAGCGAACTGGTGGCCCTCTGCCCCAATATGGTTCCCACTGAAGGGAAAAAGATCGAAAGGTACATATGGGGGCTAGTGCCTCCATATCAGGGGAATGTCCTATCATCAAACCCCGCTACCTTCGACAGTGCCAAGCGACTGGCACAACGACTCATTGACCATGGAGTCAAAACCCCTGCAACAATAAAATGCAATTACCACCACAACGGCCCCTTCCATGAAATGCAGTGCTCTAACTACAATAGGAAAGGACACACCGTTCATTTCTGTAAATCCCCAGCGAGGCCGATCACGCAAGTCCTCGGCTCTGGCGCGAGCCCAACCTGCTATGGATGTGGTGAAGCAGGCCACTTTAAGAGGGACTGTCCTAAATAGAAGAATGTTGGCAGAGCAGGGAGGGTACTAGAAATAGGTCATGGGGAAGCAGTTGCTGACCCGACAGTGGTGACTGGTACGTTCCTCCTCGATAACTCCTATGCATGCATTCTGTTCGATAGTGGAGCAGAGCGAAGCTTCGTGAACCACAAATTTGCTCGCATGCTTAAACAACAACCTCCCACACTTAAAGAACAATTCACAGTAGAAATGGCTAATGGAAAAACAGAAAGCACAAATAGCATATACATAGGTTGTACCCTAACTCTAGATAACCATTCATTCCCAATCGACCTTATGCCGGTCTCGATTAAAAGCTTCGACGTTATCATCGGCATGGATTGGTTAAGTCTTCATCACACCGACATCATGTGCTACGAGAAAGCAGTCCGTCTAAACCTCTCGTCTAACGAAAATCTTATCGTCTACGGTGACAAACCCGGTGCAAGTCTTCGTATTATATCAAGTATTCAAGCACATAAGTATCTACGTAAAGAATACCATGCATTCCTTGCTCACGTCGTCGATACGAGCCTCGAAACGAAGGAACTAACGAACATTCTAGTGGTGAGCGACTTTCCCGACATCTTCCCAGAAGAGCTACCAGGATTACCTCCGCAACGACAGGTCAAGTTCAAAATCGACTTAGTCCCAGGAGCTACCCCAGTAGCGAAGTCGCCCTACCGATTAGCACCAGCAGAGATGCAGGAACTATCTGGTCAACTTAACGAACTGCTCAGCAAGGGCTTTATAAGACCAAGTTTCTCGCCTTGGGGAGCACCGGTCTTGTTCGTTAAGAAGAAAGACGGATCATTCCATATGTGTATCGACTACAAAGAACTCAACAAACTAACGGCCAAGAATCGTTACCCTCTTCCTCGCATAGACGATCTATTTGACCAACTACAAGGGGCGAACTACTTTTCCAAAATTGATCTAAGATCCAGATATCACCAATTACGATTGCTATAGGAGGATGTTCCGAAGACAGCCTTCCGAACTCGTTACGGACACTACAATTTCGTGGTGATTCCATTCGGATTGACCAATGCGCCCGCAGTCTTCACGGATCTGATGAATAGAGTATGCCGACCTTACTTGGATCAGTTCGTCATTGTATTTATTGATGACATCCTGATCTATTCCCGAAGTAAGGAAGAGCATGGCGATCATCTGCGACAAGTTCTAGGAACTTTGCGAGCGAAGAAGCTCTATGCGAAGTTCTCTAAATGTGAATTTTGGATCCGAAGAGTCGAATTCTTAGGGCACGTGGTAAGCGAAGAGGGAATCCACGTGAACCCATCCAAAATTAAGGCCATTGAGAATTGGTCAGCACCGAAGACGCCTACAGAAATTCATCAATTGCTAGGCCTCGCTGGCTACTACCGCCGGTTCATACAGAACTTCTCCCGAATAGAGAAACCTCTTACAACACTGACCCAGAAAGGCGTGGCATTCGACTGGGAAGAGAAACAGGAGAGAGCATTCCAAACGCTCAAGCGAACCTTATGCACCGCACCAATACTATCCCTCCCCGAAGGAATAGAAGACTTCGTAGTCTATTGCGATGCATCGAATCAGGGGCCCAGGTGTGTTCTGATGCAGCGAGGTAAGGTCATTGCCTACGCCTCGAGACAGTTGAAGACACACGAAGTTAACTACACGACCCACAATCTTGAGTTAGGAGCAGTTGTGTTTGCTCTGAAGATCTGGAGACATTACTTGTACGGAACAAAAAGCACTATCTTTACCGACCACAAGAGTTTACAACACATATTCGATCAGAAGGAGCTCAACATGAGACAACGACGGTGGGTTGAACTACTTAGTGACTACAAATGCGATATTCGTTATCATCCAGGTAAAGCCAACATAGTAGTAGACGCCCTAAGTCGGAAGGAATATTCTGGTCGAAGAGTCAAGTCGTTGACAATGACTATCCATTCACACTTGTCTCAGCAAATTCAGGCGGCCCAGCTTGAAGCCATGAAACTTGAAATCATGACGAGTGAATCCCTTAGAGGAATGGATAAGAATTTAGAAGCCAAGGGTGGCGGAGCCTTATATTTCATGAACCGGATCTTGACATTGAAACACGGTGGTTTCCGAGACTTGGTCATGACCGAAGCATACAACACTCGGTATTCCGTCCACCCATGTTCAGATAAGATGTATCTGGATCTTAAAAAGCTATACTGGTGGCTTAATATGAAAGCAGAGATTGCTACCTTCGTCAGTAAATGCCTTACTTGTGCAAAGGTTAAGGTCAAGTAACAGAAGCCCTCCGGTTTATTACAACAACCAGAGATTCCAGAATGGAAGTGGGAGCGAATCATTATGGATTTCATAACCAAGTTGCCCAAGACAACGGGTGGACTTGATACCATATGGGTCATCGTCGATAGATTGACCAAGTCTGCACAATTCCTGCCTATCAAAGAAACTAACAAGATGGAGAAGCTTACAAGAACATACATTAAGGAGATCGTACGACTACATGGTGTACCTATATCCATTATCTCCGATAGAGATAGTAGGTTCACCTCAAGATTCTGGCAATCACTACAACATTCCCTGGGAACAAGGTTGGACATGAGCACAGCCTACCATCCACAGACCGACGTACAAAGTGAGAGGACCATCCAAACACTGGAAGATATGTTGAGAGCATTTGTGATTGACTTTGGAAAGGCATGGGATATGATGGGTTTTAGCTATAAGAACATCCTATGTGCTCATACAAACCCTAATGCTTGGATCTAGGTTTCTCTATTGTACATGCAATTCATCCAAGACTATAAACCCTAGATCTAGCATATGATAATCAATATAACATATAAATTAGGGTTTAGATCATACCTTGATTGTTATGTAGCAATAACAATCTCAAATCCTTCTTGTATTGACTTTAGAAAGCTTAGAGTCACAAATGTCAGTCCTTTAATGGCACACAAACACCAAGAGCAAGATGATGAAGAGGAGAAGAGAAGGAGGCTGCCTAAAACGTGTGGAAACCCTAGAAGGAAGCTTGTCCATGTTTTTTGGGGCATAAGGGTTCCTTAAATAGTGAGGCTATTAGGGTTATCTAACAAGGAAACCCTAATTTTGATGCTTAGGCCCTAAGCAACCCATGGGCTCCTTCCTTAAAGGCCTTAGGACGATTTCTAATGGGTTTCCCCATAGAATTCGTCCACTCCTTTAATATGGATTCCAATAGCTCAATATTCAACTATCATACAATTGACAGTTCTAGTCCCTTAAGTTTAATTAATCTATTTTAGTCACAAACTTAATTCATATTAATTCTTGACCAATATTAATTAAACAATATGATTTCTCCTTTAATATATTATTCCCATAATATATTAATAAATCATATTTAATCCTTTCTCTCCATTATTCATCCTATCAAGTTGCTTTGATGAAGGCAACCCAAAAGGACCATGCACCATCGGGTCAAGTACATACCAAAATAGTTATGGACTTAGACACTAATCCAACAGTCTCCCACTTGGATAAGTCTAATAACTATTATGCGTATGACTTCTGATCCTGATCTGCAATCGTAGCTTTCTAAAGCCGCTGTCAACTCTGATCCTATCAGATACGCGTGTCCTTTAGATAAGGGATCATATATTCCTCCATTCTAGATATCGTATAGAATGAGACATGGATCTAAATCATTCTCTTTGTCTATGTGTTGTTTCCTGAATTCAGATTTATGATGACTGACAACAGACTACAATTTGAACACATCAAATTAGTCCCGGCTTGGCCAAGCACTTAGGCGCCATCACTAAATCATCGAGGGGCCCACAGATATCGCTTTTATCCTACTTTGGATAAAAGGAACGGATAAACTTTGACTCAATGCTCGCTTGCACTCACTTACCAAATCACACACAACAATATGTTTTATAACACCAAGTTACTGGTGCGTTTACATATTATCAATGTGTAACCGACTTGCAAGATACAACTCACACATCTCGGTTTCAAGAATATAAGATATTATCGTCTCACCAATCACTTGTGATAAAATCCATGAAGTGATCCAAGTGACCGTGGGTTTAATCCAGTGCTCAAATCATATTCATAAGCACTCATGAACGTTGCAACAAACATTTGCTTATGTCTAATTCTCTTTAGACAATCCACACACCAATTCATGACAGTCTTCATTCATATCTACTTCCAACATATGAACGACTGTGGCCCGTTTGAATAATTTGACTGTTCTGAACCAATTAAATTATTCAGGAAGTCAAAACATGCAAAGTGAAACACAAGAATAATACTAATCCCATATGGCCTCAAACCTTTGAGTATAAATAAAACACCTTTTATTTATCACCATATCGATTACTCATTATTTGTTGTTTCGGGTAATCAACTTCTTACTTGAATTACAACACTTGTCCCATGCTCTTAGCATGCACACAATGTTTACCTACGGTTCTTACTTTGTGAAATAGATCAAATGAACACATTTCCAATCATACTCATTTCACAACTCCTAATCCATTTTCATAAGTGAAAGAATATCAAATTCTTGGCACTTATGGAATATGTTAGATTCTAACATTTTATGCAATGATCCTTTTGTAATGTCACTGCACTAAAGTCACAATGACTATTGCCAATGAAATTACAAAGTCCTCTATCGGATATTGTTACAAGGCAATTCCATAGATGTGATGTCTCTCACTCAAAGTACATTCCTTTGAACATCATTTTGCATAAAATTTCTAATCTAGACATTGATTCTCAATATCCAATTCCCAATATGGAAACCTTTCCGTACTTACCATATGACAACTCATTCTCAATAGAATCTTATCTATTCATAATAATGTCGATATGGTCCATCCAATATCATGCTTCCAACTACTCACAAGTGACAAATCCTCGGCGAACTTTGGATTGTCCTTTGATAGTTGTTTAATTATCTTAGTCAAAACCGATTCTTGTCCTTTTCCCTCTAAATGCGCTAGACATTCGGAAAATTTTAGAATGGTCAAATATTATAGCATTTGCAATCAATCCTATACCTGAAGCGTATGGGACACGATGCATAATGTCTTACATGAAGATTTAATACTTTATCAATCTTCTGCCATAATATTTTATGTGCTACGTTCTCTCAATTCGAAATATGAAGAGGAATGTCATAATCATAATCGAAATTTAAGAACACACTATGTATCCTTGACTATATTTATTAACATTCCCCAACCTAAGCCTTTAGATTTGAAATGAAGCATAATATTATCTCCCTTAATTATAGCAAAACAACTATTCAATCCTTACAACTTTGCAAAGTATGACTCTTGTTTTCTATAATTAATATTGCTAACTTGCAGTACTTGCCTTAATAATCATGCAACCATAACATTTATGCTCCCACTATCGCGATGGTTATTATAAACATAACACTTATGCTCCTACTAGCTTAGACATGTATTCAGAAACAACTTAACTTTCAGAAAAACAATGTCTATTGAATTTCTTTAAGTTCATATTTCTAATACCCTATGCTTTGATAATCTTTTATCAATGCTTCTTAAACTTATACACCTTTGTCTTAGATAGCTCATATGTGTGTCTTAAACAATTCAGACTAATTGCCAAATCTCATAATTCGAATCATGGAAAGGGATACCGTAACCATAATCAAATTTGAGAATACAATTTTCACAATTACTATATTCTTAAAATCTTTCTTAGCATTTCCTCATAGTCATTTTCATGAAGGAGGGAATCTTATGACACTTAGATTTTATTGGTGTATGTGTTCCTATCCATGTGAATTTGTCAAAACCAAAGTTTACGACAAATTCAAACTCATATGGACCGAACTTTCTTAATCTTGATTTCTTGCCTTATGGTAACACAGCTGCCCACCATGTCTTCCAAGTAGTTAAGCAGCTCACCCTTTCCTATTAATGTACTTTCAATTGATCAAGGTCCTTGCCTTTTATGCATTCAAATGAGAACTCATAGGGCTCACATGCATAATTAACTCAATTGGAACGGTATAGATACAAGGTAATGTCAACACGATATGTTGTAAACCTCTACTCGTGTGCTAGTGATGATCGATAAGGTTTATTCTTGATTTGTTCTTGAAACCTTTCAAGACCATTAAGACTTCCACTGACTCCTTGACATATAAGATTCTCTTGTCAACAAACATTTCTTGACAAACAAATATTCAAGAGTTAGTGTAGCCTTTATCAAGACAAAACATTTCATAAAATTGGTCCTAGTTGGTCTTTGTCTTATCCAAGACATCACAACTTTCCAATTTCAAATGTGTGAGAATAGGAAAGTCTTTTTCCAAACTCTACATTTGATGAATGTTATAAACCTTCCTAAGACTTGTCACTTAATGTCACAATCTTAACTCTAAGACTTGTTTTGGAATGAAGTATGATTGACTTCTTGATTTAACCATTTCTTCAATTCATGATTCCTCTTCTTATACATACACTTGTACTAAGATTTATTTAGAGGATCAGTTGAGATATGGTTCTTAATCATTAAGTCATATCATAAAGCATAAAACGTACTCTCCCTTCTTCTTAGAATAGAAAAACTTTTATCTTTCTGCCTACTTGATTCTTCTTATTCGTTCTGCTATTGATTTAAATCATGACGAATATCTTTGTTACCCTTGTGGTAGACTAGATCAACACGCAACTTTGTGTACTTGATCTCCTAGTCCTTCACTTGACACTTTGTCAATGAATTAGTCTAATTTCCAAATATGAAATTTCTCATTCATCATGTAACCAAGTTGCATGATTCCAAGTCTCTGTCCACTTGAAACTTGGACGATGAAAAACTTTCCCTATTTGGTAAATTCTTGAGATTTCCACTATTAACACAATTAAGAATCACATCCATTTGTTGTAGAAATATGTAAGCATCAATCTTTCATAACCATTTCATTGCAAGGAAATAAATAAATAAATAAATACGTCAAACAAACTTTATTTTATTCATAAAAGTAGTGGAAAACATTTGTCCTTACAATGCAAAATCAACTGAAAACTATGTAGAAAAATTCCTAACAACTCTATCATAACTTTCTAAGCTCAAAATCTAATCTTCAAATCCATGCGATCGAGATCCATTTCTTTGTGATTAGACTTATCTTGCTTTTCCATCAAGCTTCCTCTCTTTTCACTTATCCTATAAAACATTCAAATGCAATCTTATCACATCATGTATTAAGAATCAACGAATAGAAACTTAATGGAGTTAGACAGTGGATTTTACCTGAAGCACATCCATACTCTTTGACTCTCCCATCTTCTGGACTCTTCAGGCTCTGACGGCAGACTTGTATCCAACGCCCTTTCTCTTGGCAGCAAATGTAGGTCGTTTCTCCTAGAACGTCCTCGGAAGCATGGTTGGTTGACTTTCCCAACAAATATGCTCCATTGCTTTGCCAAATCATTTCTGATTCAGCAGCAATGAGCATGTAAGTTAGGTCAATGAGGTTTGCGTCATGATCCATCGTATAATACTTTCTTTTGAACTCGTTATATGATTCAGGGAGTGACTGTAGAACCCAGCCTATAGCCAACTCATCAGGGAATGACGCACCCAACATAATCAACCTATCGATGTGTGATTTCATTCCTAGAACGTGGGCACACACGGGTTTACCATCTTCATGTTTCATTTCCAATAGGGCTTTAGTGACATTGAACCTTTCAATTCTTCGATCTTGTGGGTTAGGGAGAATAATTGGAGGAGGAGGAGGAGGAGGAAGTGAAGCATGATCTCTTGTTCCTCGATCGAATAGTGGAATATCATCTTCGTGTGGAATGCTTGTTTCATGGGATTTAGGAAGACCATAGTTGTCGAACTTTGACATCTACAAAACGGGAGAAAAATAAATTCAAGTTAGTTGATTGATTGAGTCCTCAATAAATCACCCAAATGAGATATTAGGGCTAGGTCCCAACACAATACGCTACAACCTAGAAAAGGGATGTTGTAATCTAGTTGCAGAATATTTGAAGGTAAGTGAATGACGATTCACTAATTTCCACCATGAAAAACGAAAAATAAATTTAAGTTTTAAATCTATGAAAACTCCTAGATCCTTTGAGATTCATCGAACATTTCAATGGCATGTTTAAATCTCGATATGCCCCTCTAGTTTGTGACTGGGATGCCGAGGATCACAAAGCAGGTGTGAATAACCATGCAAACTTACATGGTGCCCTCACATGTTACGGTCACCTATTCGATGTGCCGGTAAACCACACACGCTCCACCGAACTATGACAAACATTAAGTCACCCTTTGCTACCTTTGCTTAGAACCATTTAGTGTGCCGGTAAACCACACACGCTCCACTAACGTCTTCGCAAGGGCACAAAGTGTAATTTCATGCAATTGCATCAATTCACTTTTGCCTAAGTAACTAAGATTGGGAATTTGTAAAACATTTAGTTACTTTTGTACTTCATTATACTTATAATAGAAGGTTTTTTTTCCTATTCTACCTGTTCGGCTAACGACCCTCCACTAGTCAAGAGTGCGGTGGGTAAGAGTGGATACCCATTCAATCGCCATTTTATAGGCAATTTCCTTAAACACCCCTTATAGACCAGCTTCGTGAATGAGGCCTAGTAACGGTAAGACTGAGTTTTACTCATACATATATATATATATAATGTTAGACCTTTAATGTTATATATAGTATAGGGTGTATTTTAGACTTTTAAAATACTAGGTGGTTAAATTTAACAATTATACTTTTAGTTCAATTAAATTGTAAACCAAAACTTTATGGATTTATTAAACCTATTTTAATTACACACCTTAATTAATTAATAAAACCATAAGGGTGTGATTTGAATTTTTCAAAACAATACTAGGGTTTTAGAATTTAACATTCCTAAATTAAACTTTTAATTAACTTTTAAATTCCAAAACTTGAGGGCAAGTTTTGAAACATTTCAAAACATTAGGGTTTAGAATTTAAATATACATCAAAATTAAACTTTTTAATTAAAATTTAAATTCCAAAACTTGAGGGCAAGTTTTGAAACCTTTTCAAAACATTAGGGTTTCAACTATTTAAATTTCAAAACAAAACTTTTAAGTTCAAATTTAAACTATAAAACATAAAGGGAAAAATTGAAACTTTTCATACAAGATAATTCAAATCTAAATTACAAATAATCAAATTTTATCTAATAAGACAAAAGATTATCTAAATTTTGACAATTATCTTCTATTTAGGTAAGGATAATCACCAAATATTGATAAAATTCGGATTTTATAACAAAAACATGTTTATGGTAATTATCCCAAGCTGAAACAGGAAGACAATCGCGAAAATTAGTTGACAGACGTTTCGACTCGTCGAGTCGGGACTTGGACTCGTCGAGTACACCTGACTCGGCGAGTGCACCAAGTGAGTCGGCGAGTCAAACACTCAGAACCCAAAATTTTCGATTTTCAGTGCTCATTTCGATCAAATATGCATCAATACAATAGAAACCAATCAAGGCTCTGATACCACTGATGGGTTTTAGCTATAAGAACATCCTATGTGCCCATACAAACCCTAATGCTTGGATCTAGGTTTCTCTATTGTACATGCAATTCATCCAAGACTATAAACCCTAGATCTAGCATATGATAATCAATATAACATATAAATTAGGGTTTAGATCATACCTTGATTGTTATGTAGCAATAACAATCTCAAATCCTTCTTGTATTGACTTTAGAAAGCTTAGAGTCAGAAATGTCACTCCTCTAATGGCTCACAAACACCAAGAGCAAGAGGATGAAGTGGAGAAGAGAAGGAGGCTGCTCAAAATGTGTGGAAACCCTAGAAGGAAGCTTGTCCACGTTTTTGGGGCATAAGGGTTCCTTAAATAATGAGGCTATTAGGGTTATCTAACAAGGAAACCCTAATTTGGATGCTTAGGCCCTAAGCAACCCATGGGCTCCTTCCTTAAAGGCCTTAGGACGATTTCTAATGGGTTTCCCCATAGAATTCGTCCACTCCTTTAATATGGAGTCCAACAGCTCAATATTCAACTATCATACAATTGACAGTTCTAGTCCCTTAAGTTTAATTAATCTCTTTTAGTCACAAACTTAATTCTTATTAATTCTTGACCAATATTAATTAAACAATATGATTTTTTCATTATTCATCCTATCAAGTTGCTTTGATGAAGGCAACCCAAAAGGACCATGCACCATCGGGTCAAGTACATACCAAAATAGTTATGGACTTAGACACTAATCCAACAGGATATTCATTTACCCCTTTTCGAGTTTTCCTACAATAACAGTTATCACACGAGCATCAAGGCTGCTCCATTTGAAGTCCTATATAGCCGAAAGTGCAGATCCCCTCTGTGATGGGCTGAAGTGGGTGATACCCAATTAGCTAGGGGCAAGTTTCTGACAGTACTCTCACAGGCCCGGAAATCATTCGAGAAACGACACTAAAGATCGTTCAGATCCGTGAACGATTGAAAGCCTCTAGAGACCGACAAAAGAGCTACGCTGATAAGCGAAGAAACCCTTTGGAATTCCAGGTGGGAGACCGAGTCCTTCTCAAAGTCTCACCCTGGAAGGGTTTGATACACTTCGGTAAGCATGGGAAGCTTAATCCGAGGTACATAGGGCCTTTCGAGATTCTCGCAAGAATCGGCCTTGTAGCTTACAAACTCAATCTGCCCGACGAACTTCGTAACATACATTCTACATTCCACGTATCTAACTTGAAAAAGTTTCTATCCGACGAGACTCTTGTAATCCCAATCGACGAGATCGAGATTAACGAGAGCCTCAACTTCATGGAAGAACCGGTAGAGATCATGGACCGTGAGCTCAAGCAGACGAAACAAATCCGTATCCCGATAGTGAAGTTTTGCTGGAACGCCAAGCGAGGACCGGAATTCACTTGGGAGCGTGAGGATCAGAAGAAACTAAAATATCCTCGTCTCTTTACTTAGTTGTTTGTAACTATTTAATTGCTTAAGTTTTAATTTCGGGACGAAATTCCTTCTAAGGAGGGGATGATGTGACAACCCAAAATTTCCATTCTGTACGAACATTATCAAGTCAATAGAAGTTAGATCAGTTGCAGTGAATTTCAGACTTTTCCTAATAAGTTTGACGTCCTCCGCCCTAGAACGTTTCCGCTATTCCTGGTTTTGGGGTGTGACATATGATCCTCCCAAATCTCTTGGAACTTCACTTCCTCCACCTCCTCCAATTATTCTCCCTATCCCACAAGTTCAAGGTCACTCAAGCCCTATTGGCAAGGCAAGGTCTAGGTGTGCTCACATCTTGGAGATGAAGTCACATACTGACAAGCCCGGAGAGTTGGGTGTCAAAGACTTGAGAAAGTTGGTGGTTCAATCACTTTCTAAGTCATATAGTGAGTTCCTTTGGGACTCTTATGAAACAGACTATGAAAAGACCCTTAATGATCTTATTTATTTGCTAAGATCAACTTCCTAAAACTTTATTGACATTGACAATGAAGACATTGGAAATCCAGAAAAAGCATTCTCTTCCCAATGGAAAGGGATCGGCCATAGTCAACTCGGTTGACCAAATGGTAAAGAGAAAATCTAAGTCTGTGATAGTACCGATACCATTAACAAAGGGTCCATATGTTTATATTGCCAAAGGAAGGGCATTATTTGCGAAGCAGCCAATTTTACCTAAGGATGTTAAAGTCAATAAGTTTGACCTTACTTTAGGTAAAATCCACTATCTAACTCTACTAAGTTTCTATACTAAGATTCTTGATACATGATGTGACTGGGTCACATATTGATGTTTGTAAGAATCAAAGAAAAGTGAAGAAACTTAAAGAAAGAATATGTTGAATATGATTGTGTAGATGGATTTCTATCGCATAGTTTGAAGATTGGATTCTTGAGCTACTTCTTAGGAGTTATGATATATTGCTTAGGAATAGATAACAACAAAGTTTTCATGCTCTTTTGCATTGTAAGGATAGTTTTTCCACAAAGTTTTTAAAATAAAAGGAAAAAATTATGATTTTATTTATTTTAAAATATCCTTACAATGGCATTTGAGGAAAAAAATTGTTGCTTATATGATTCCATTAATAGCAAGAGTGGAAATATGAAATTGATTCTTTCATTTGTGGTAATATCTAAATTTACCAAATAAGGAAAGATCCTCATCACCCAAGTTTCAATTGGACCGAAACTTGGAATCATGCAAGTTGTATAGCATGATGAATGAGAATTTTTAATCTTTGGAAAATTAAGACTAGTTCCTTGTTCACATGTATATGTGAGTCAATTGAAGGACTAAGGGACCGAGTACACATTCTTGTGCAATGGCCAAAGTCCACCACAAAAGATCGATAAGATTATTCGTCATAATTTACTAAAGCTCAGTAAATATGGCTATACTTACAAGCCTAAGTGTAATTCTGAGACATTGGAAAAGGTTCCGATGTATGACAGGGCGAATAAGAAGAATCAAATTAGGCAGAAGGATAAAAGTTTCTCAAATCTGAAAAGATGGGAGAGTACTTTAGTATCATGTCATATGATCATCTTAATGATTAAGAGACCTTATCGCAATTCATCATCTAAGTGCATTCTGATAGCTAAGAAGAGGAGCTATGAATTGTTGAAGTGGTTAAATCAAGAAGATGAGTCATATTTCATTCCAAAACAATTCTTAGAGTCATACTCCGAGATTGTAACTTGAGTGACATGTCTTAATGAAGGTTTAAAGCACTTGTCAAATGTAAGAATAAAAGTTTTCTACTCTTGTACATTTGAAATTGGTAAGTTGTGATGTTTTGGACAAAAAAAAGACCAACTAAGCCCAATTATGTGAAGTGTTTGTCTTGATTAGAATCCGCACTATCTCTTGAATATCTGACAAGAAAGTCTTATATGTCAAGAGGACAGTGGGAGTCTCAAAGGTCTTGAAAGTCTCAAGAACTAATCAAGAATAAAACCTGAATTTCTTCACTAGCACATGACTTGAGGTTTATAACCTATTGTGTTGACATATTTTGTGCCCATTCCAATTAAATTTGGCTTTGCATATGAGTTCTTAGAGTTCTCAATTGGTTGCACAACAACTTCGAAGCAATGGCAGGCCCTTGAGCTGCCAGAAGGCAAGAAATTAAGATTGAGTTCAGTCCATATGAGTTTGGATTTGTCATTATTCCTGTCTTGTGACTATGGTTTTGACAGTTCACATGGATAAGAACACATACACCATTAAATCTAAGTGTCATAAGGTTTCTCTCCGATTCATGAAAATGATGCTGAGGAAATACTTTCACTAAGTAGATTTTAACTAGATAGCAATTGTGATATTTACATTCTCAAAGTTGTTAGTGGAGCGTGTGCGATTAACCGGCACACTAACTTGGACTTGTGAGAAGTTTCAAAGGTCTAAACAATTGAGACTATGATTACGTCATCCCTTTTCATAGTTCTTAAATTATATAGACACACCTGTGAGCTATCTAATGAAAGGTGTATGATTTTGATAAAGTCTTATCAAAGCAATCTAGTATCAGAAATCTGAACTTTGATAAGAAAGTCAATAAAGTATTGATTTCTAGAAGTCCAGCTGATTTCTGAGTACATGTCAAAGCTAGTGGGAGCATAAGTGTTATGCTAATAATCATCATGGTAGTGGAACCATGATAATTATGATAAGTATTACAAGTTAGCAATGTTAATTATATAAAACAAAAGTTTCAATTCGTTGAAAAAAAGGTGTTTTGCTATAATTAAGGGAGAGGAAATTATACTTCGTTTCAATTCTAAAAGCTTAGATTGAGATACTAATCAAATTTAGTCAAGAATATATATGAATTTCATAAGGAAATTCTATATATGGGTTCATTATTTGCGTTCTAAAATTCAATTATGATTACGGCATCCCTTTTCATAATATGAATTATGAGAACTTGGCAAATTGAAATGGAAATATTATAGCAAAAGACTGGTTTAGTCTTTATGTGAGACATCATGAATCATGTTCCATATGCTTCGGATATAGGATCGGTAACATGTGCTATATTCATCCTTTCTAAAATTTTCCAAATGCATGGGGCATTAAGAAGGGAAAAGGTCTACAATTGGATATGACTAAAAGGATTAAGCAATTGTCGAGGACAATCTAAGGTTTACCAAAGATTGGTTGCTCAGGGACAGTTGGAAGTATAGTGTTAATTGTTGGAAAGACCATATTGACATATTCTGAAAAGAGGCAACTCTTCTTCAGAAGTGATAGTCAAAAGGGGAATGTGGAAATGATCCCATTGGTGGAAGTTGTTCAATAAATCTATGTAAGATTAGGAAACTTAATGCAAGAATGATGTTTCCAAAGAGTTGATCTCCTTTGGAATGCTCTGTAATGTTTGTTGTCAAGTCTTTATGACTTTGTGCATAATCATTACAAGAGAATCATTGCATATAAGTTTAGAATCTAACAGATTTCGGTATAATGGCATGAATTTGGAATTCCTGCATTTGCCATAAGAATTCGGGAGTGTGAAATTAGAATCATTGAAAGTTTGGTCAATTGGTTTATTTCACAAAGTAAGGATCATAGACAAACATAGAGTTCATACTTGGTGTATGGCAAACCTATTGTTTAGAAAAAACATAGTGTACATGCTTGGAGCATGGGACAACTAGTGTTTTTAATTCAAGTATAAAGTTGATAAAACCGAAACAATGAATAATGAGTAATCAGTATGGTGATAATAAAAGGTGTTTTATTTATATTCATAGGTTTTGATACCATATTAGATTCAATTATTCTTGTGTTTCATTTGCATGTTTTGACTTCCAAAATAAACTAGGTTATTCTTCCGGAATGACTAAGTTATTCAAACCATCCACAGTCGGTCATATGCTGGAAGTAGATATGAATCAAGACTGTCATGGGTTGGCTTGTAGAGGTCCAAGTTGGTGGACAAAGTTGTGCTACAACACTCATGAGTGCTCATAAGTTCTGAGTATTGGATTCAACCCGCACTCATTGGAATCAGTTCATGGATTTTATCACGAGTGATCATGAGATGATAATATCTTATATTCTTCAAACCTAGAGATATGAGTTGTTACTATGAGTTGGTTGTACATTGATTGCATGAAAACGTATTCGGTAACTCAATGTTATAAAACATGCCTTTGTGTATGATTCAACAAGTAGTAGAACAAGTCATACGAGTCGAATTTTATCCATTCCTTTTACCTTCGGGATAAAAGAGATATTTGTGGGCCCCTCGATGATTTAATGATGATACATGTGAGTGCTTGGCCAAGCCAGGACTGATTTGATCTGTTCAATCAGTCAGTCATCATGAATCGGAAATCGGGAAACAAAAATGGACAGAGAGAATGATTTTAATCCATGTCTCAGTCCATATGATATCTAGAATGGAGGAATATATGATCCCTTATCTAATGGATAAGTCATTGACAAAGGTCAAAGTTCATCGACAAGGTCAGAGTTCGACATAAGCTTTTGAGAGCTACGATTGCCAGTCGGTTCTTGAAGTCATACACAATAATAGTTTTAGACTTATCCAAGTGGGAGACTATTGGATTAATGTCTAAGTCCATAACTATAATTGGTAAGAATTGACCCGACCCGACATGGTCCATTTGGGTTGTATGGCATCGGGACAATTGGATTGACAAGACGAGGAAAAAGGATACTACTGATTTATATTAATATATTATAAGTTCTAATATATTAATATATAATCATATTATTTATTTAGTATTGATCAAGAATTAATTTATAATTAATTAAGTGATCAAAAGGAACAAATTAAGTATGGACTCTTAGATATATATGTGTGGTGGGCCAAGTTCATTTAGGTTGGGCTAAGCTTCATGGATAGTCCATGGAGTGTTTAACCCAGGGATCATATGAAATGAAAGATCATGGGTTTAAACCTAATCTCCACACTATATAAAGATGTCCTTGGTTGGTGAAATTGGCACTAGTGTGTGTACACAAAAGGGAAATGCCGATTTCACTAGAGAGAACCAAAGTATCCTTATTCTCAAGGTTATTCCAAGTGTTCATGGTGTTGTGTGAACCATTTGAGGTGTCACACTTGGGGCACTAGGCACTCAAGCTTCATGAAGACAAGTTACATCAAAAAAATGTATGTATTCTATCTATTTTATTACCCAAGTATATGATATTTGTATGCTAGTATAGGGTAAGATCTTGGAAACTTCATATTTGCATGTATAATAGAGAAAACATAGATCCAAGGTATTTAGGGTTGGATGTGCACCATAGGATGTTGTAGTATACTAAAACCCAACAGATGATGTGCCCCAGAAACTGCACCTCACGCACCAAAACTCGCACTTGGAGAATTTGACATAAAGCCTCTCCTTCCTCAAGGTCTCCAACACCTCTCTCAAATGTTGCTCGTGTTGCTCCTTGGTCCTAGAATAGACCAAAATATCATCAATGAAAACAATCATAGACTGCTCCAACATCGGTCTGCAAACCCGGTTCATGAGATCCATGAACGCTGCTGGAGCATTGGTGAGCCCAAATGGAATTACCACAAACTCGTAATGATCATAACGAGTTCTGAACGCCGTCTTCGATATGTCTTCGTCCCGGATCCTCATTTGATGATACCCTGGCTGAAGATAAATCTTGGAAAACCACGAGGCACCCTGAAGCTGATCGAACAAATCATCAATTTTTGGAAGCGGATAACGGTTCTTCACCGTTAGCTTGTTCAGCTCCCGATAATAAATACACATCCTGTGTGACCCATCCTTCTTTTTAACGAATAGACTCGGTACTCCCTAGTAGGAACTGTTCAGATGAATGAATCCCTGGTCTAGCAGCTCTTGAAGTTGTGTATACAGCTACTGCATCTCAGGCAGAGCTAGACGATACGCCGCCTTAGCTATCGGAGTCGCACCAGGTACTAAATCAATACGGAACTCCACTTGCCTCTCGGGTGGCACCCCAGGTAACTCCTCTGGAAACACATCAGGAAAATCTCTCACAATCGGTACCTTGCTCATATCCGGCATGGCTTCCACCCTCGTATCCGAAATGTAAGCTAAAACCCCAGAACAACCCTGCTGTATCAAACAGAATATGAGCCGACAAACCATTGACCAAAAAGGTCCCTATATAAAATCATAACAACATAAGCATATTAATAAATTAAATGAAAAAGAATTAGACCACATACTAGTCACAATGTCAGGCGTTGCTCGGCCTCCTCAGTACACAACTGAAATGTACAGCTCTTCACCGCAGGAGCTTCCGCCTTGATTGGGCGGCCATCTGTAATCCTCATCGTGGCGGGCGCAGGTGCTGACACTGCTCCTCCTCCTCCTCTAATCAACCTCGT
Organism: Lactuca sativa; assembly: GCF_002870075.4. Taxonomy (NCBI): domain Eukaryota; kingdom Viridiplantae; phylum Streptophyta; class Magnoliopsida; order Asterales; family Asteraceae; genus Lactuca; species Lactuca sativa. The sequence goes on along the minus strand of NC_056630.2, from coordinate 17,554,196 downwards.
ACAACCGTCCTTTATACAATCGATTTGGTTGCAGTGGAAACAAATTGCGCCCTTTTTGGGGCGATCCCGACTCATGTGACCCCGTTGGCCACACACATAACATGCTGAGCCCGCTGATCGGCAGGCTCCACTGTGCGACTTACCGCACTTGGCACAACGGCCATGACCCTGTTGGCCTCTGTTGGGAGGATCGGAGGTCTTAGACTTCTTGCCCTGACCCACTGCTGCCTGAATCTGCTCCGGCTTCCACTTCGTGTGGCGCTCTAACTCAATTTCCCATTCCTAGGCCTTCTCCACCATCTCATTCAGGTTCTTGCACCCCGAAAAGCTCACAAAATCATGGATATCATCCCTCAGCATGGAATGATACCTCGTCTTCTTCGTCTCCTCATCCTCAGCGTACTGCGGGACCAATAGTGCCCTCTCCCGGAACTTGGCAGTGATCTTTGCAACGGTCTCGGTAGTCTGCTGGAAATCTTAAAACTCTCTCACCAAACGCTGCACCTCAATGGGCGGTGCAAATTCCCGATCAAACCTCCTCATAAACTCCTCCCAAGACATTTCAGCCGCACCCACAGATCCCACCTCGCGGGTCACCTCCTCTGACCAATCTCGTGCTCGATCCCTCAACATAAAAGATGCAAACCCTACTTATGCCACCTCGGGGAAAGAGCCCGTGCACTGGGCATTATCCATGTCTACCACCCAGCGTTGACTAGTGATGGGATCCCTGACCCCGAAGAACTCAAGTGATCCACACGCCTTAAACTGCCTAAACGATTGAGCGCGGTTCCCAATCGGGCCTGCAACAATCTCAGCTAGGAAAGACCTGAGCCGTTCCTCGATGATCTCCATGATGCCCTACTTGACGGTACTGAAAATCACCAGGGTAGTGTCAAGGATTCTACAAGTAACCTCAGATACGATAAGATCGTGCAGCCTCTCATTGATGGGCTCTACACTCGAGCTTGAACCTGATCCTAATCCTGAACCTGAACCTCGTGTGATCAACACCATCCTCAACTGAAAATATTACAAATAACCAAGATAAGGAATTTGAAAGAGATTCCTCCTCACTGGACTTCTAAGAACTATCAGGACTGTCACTGATTCGGGTACAGGTCCTATGCTTTCAGTAGTACGGGCCTAATACTACCTTTTACACCTACTTGTACTTTCCCCAAGGCCATACCTAATATCTCTAAATCATCCAATCACAAATCATGACTCATAAACACAACACTAACTCAGATTCTACACTACTCTAATATTCTCAACCCTCACCAAACCAAAAACTCAGATTAATCATAGCAGGTTGCCCTATGCATGCAAGCTATACACAAAGAGAATCACATAGACTGTCAAATAAAGCTTCTACCCTATACCACAACCAAACAAGGAACATGATTAAGGCAGATTCCCTCATTCTAGGGCTATGCAATCCTAAACATGTACAACTTTGAAAGCATACACTTAACAAACAATTCATTCAACATCAGTTTCTCTCTCTCTCTCTCTCTCTCTCTTTCTCTCTCTCTATATATATATGTGTATATATATATATATATATATATATATATATATATATATATCATAGCATGGCTAAAAACATTGGGAACACTTACTTGAGCTCGGCCGAATACGCACATTGCACTCTCCCCGTTTTTTTCAAAAATCAATTTCAAGAAAATTTTAATGTTTTGACTTCTTTTTGAGATTTTTTACCATTTCCTTAGTTTGAGTTCTGACACACCCAAGAGTGTTCCCGAATCCATCAAACCAGCACTCTAATACCAACTTGTATCAGCCCAAAATTTCAAGTAAATTTTTTCATTTAATCATTACAAACCATGTTCATTACTTAGAAATTCCCATCATAAATTGTTTCCGAAAATCCCATACATCAACATATAATTCAGAAAGATCAGAGTGTCCATAATAACTATTAGTGAAAATGTTGGAGAGTGCACGATGCACCATCAAGTCGGGCCCTTGCCCTTAGAGCTAGAATGTAACACCCGTGTTTTTGGGCTTGGAATTAATGACAATGTAATAGTCTATGTTAACCTTTGTAACCCATTTTGAAATAATAAAGATGTATTATTTGAGTATTATGTGTTTGGTGCTTAATTGTGTGACTTACATGAATTAAGGATAAAAATAAGCCTCAAAATAAAATATTATATAAGCCCGACATCTATGAAGGATGTGGTAGTGGTCGTGGCAAGGTTTCCGAATATATAAAGAATGCCGAAATCCGAGTTATAACAAAGAAGTTATGACTTGTCGAAGTTTCGCGACAGAACCGGCGCGACACTGCGTGACGTCAATAGTGAATTTACGATAGAGCGATATTTAGCCTTAGTGATCTAGACAAAAGTCGTAGAATACGTTAAACCGAGAGCATCCATAAGAAGAACGTCTAAATCCGACTTCGTATGAGGAAGTTATGATTTTTCGAAGTTTCAACTTAACAATATGTAGCCCAAAACTCATATATGAGATCGAGTGACTTTTAGCCTAAATAATCTAAACGATAATCGAAGATCTCGTCGATAGTAGTCCAACGGTGAAAAGACAGACGAAAACGGACGTCGGATGAAGAAGTTATGAATTTCTAACGGAGTTTTCCTGTCTCGGCCTACTAAAAAAATATAATAAAAATAAATTCAAAATTAGCCAACGGAGTCTAAACGAAAGTTGTAGAGATTAATCTCACCTACATGTGGATATAAAGAGCGTCGAAAATGGAGATCGTATGTGAAAGTTATGAATTTCTGAAGTTCGAGGCACACATCCCAAAGTGGGAACGCCCCGTGTTCAATTGGGGAACACCCTGCGTTCAATGCTTGGCTCCGGATTGGCCACGTCACTGCTGACTCAACGGATAAGGGATAGGATCGGAACCCCGCTCCTAGGCACCGCGTTCGAAGGGAACGCCCTGCGTTCGCGGCAGACTTCACCCTATAAATAGATCACAAAGGGAAACCGTTTGTGGTTGCCAAATCTCTTCTCTCTCAGCCTTATTTCGTCGATCTACGTGCAAATTATACCCCTGAAGCCCCAGTATCATCCCGAGACCTGAATCGAGTCCCGAAGCCTCGGAGATCCCGAGAAGTAAAGTTTCCGAGCTGAAACTCTACCCTTGAGAAGCCCGGTTTTTGTGAAGATCTCCCAGTTTCACCAAAGAAGTACTACTCTTAGAGCCGTAGTGCTGCCCGATCATCTTCTGATCAAGTGAGTGTATATTCCCTTTCTTCTAACACATAGATATGAAGTATCTACTTTAGAATATGTGTTATGTGTGTATAAATATACGTGTATATATACGTTATCTGTTTATTTGGAATGAATATCTTATCAGTTTTTAAGTTGCATATGAATGCATATGTATGTTGTTATCTACAAAATGTTGGGTAGAACTTGGGTAGATAGTTGATGTGTGATAAACTAATTAGAGGCCTTGATGTGATTGTGATCTAGTCATTCAGCAGAATATGGGTAACGACCACAGACTCCTTCTAGACTGTCTTGTGGAATGCTGGCAGGATCATAACATATAGGTGTTGGTGAACTTGGGTGTTCATTTGCTGTATTCTATCCCCCTCATGGTTGCCTTAGGACATTTATTGCTGAGGAAACCCCTTTGCAGTATTATCCGTCCAAATTAAAATCCTAGATTAGGTCCCATGTGATAGTTGTTGTTTTAGGAACGTAAAGTGAGGATAACGGGATTGGGTAATCGGGTTATTGTTGGTTAGTGAAATTAAATATAATTATTTATTGTGGGTTGAAAACCCTATATGCTCACCAGGCTCCCAAGCCTGACCCACTCAGTTTCTTTGTATTACAGGTAGTGGCGCGAGAGCATAAGTTGGAGAACTTGTGAAGATGTTTTTGTTTATAGACTAGTAGTTATATATAACTTGTAAGGTCTATGTTTTATTGTTTATGATTTTGTGTCTCTATCAGAACATGATATCCCGAGTTTTGACTACCGTTCTCACCATGTATGCTGAAATTATGCTTCATAAAAGGATGCAAAAGTATGTTCAGTGGGAAGCAACAAAGATTCCGCCAGAGATCCTGTCTCCGCACCCGTCCGACATTTATCAAGTTTTTGATTTTAAAAAAAACTTGTGTTATTGATCTGAACCGTCATACAAGTTCATTTGGGAAATGGCGCGGTTTGGGTATAGTGTGTGGTCATGCTATTGTGGCATCACGTCATTCAAACATGCATGAATTACCTTATATGGTTCAGATATATTACCGGGCTGATGTGTTTCAGACTGCCTACCAAACACAAACCGTGCACCCTCTTCCCCCTCCATCAAAATGGGAAATACCAAACCCTTTGATTGCAGGTAATTGCAATTAATTATGTTTGTAACTGATTTGCAGTGTGTAATGAAAAATATTATTGATGAGAATAAAACTTACAACTTGTACATAATAATTCCAAAAAAGAAAATCCAACTACAAATTAACGTTATCTTCAAGTGCATATTTTGGGTTTCAACTTTCTTCTTCGATCAGTTATTGATTATCAACGAATTGTTGTCTTTTGCTTTGTCAACCCAATAGATAAACTTAGATTGTGGTCCCTGCTAATTTAAGATCAAAAACATGACGTATATTTTGTAAATTAATATTAATTCAATGAAAAATAATAAAACGATAACCCACATACCTCTTTAGGACAAGCATAAAAAAGTAGTTCGGGGTTATTTCTAGCCGTTGATGTCCTTATAATACCTTGAGAGCCACAATCACAGTATGTCATTTCTTTGGATTATGAGAATTGAATTTTTAATAGTAAATTTAACAAGGTAAAGAGTTTGGACACTTGAATTCCTTTAAATAATGACATTTACTATGGTTATGATTCCTGACACTATTCGAGAAACACATTCCGAAGCCTGAATCTTAAATTGTTATTTCAGACCTTAAATTTGGAATAGTGATTGTCATAGATTCCTAACATATGTATAGTAATTCCCAATAGTAAAAGTCATAGATTTCTAACATATGTGTAGTCATTCCGAACAGTAAATGTCATAGATTCCTAACAGTATTTTAGACCTTCATTCCGGATCAACGTTCCGGACTGGCTATTTCGGCGCCTTGTTTCATACATTGCTTTTATACGTAATTTTCATAGAATCCTGACATATGTGTAGTCATTCCCCAACAGTAAATGTCACACCCCAAAACCGAGAACGGCGGAAACGTTCTGGGGCGGAGGACGTCATGTAAAGTATCACAACACAGTATAATAGTAAATAAGCAAACAACATCATCCATTGCATTAAATATATAATTTTAATACAAGCATGTTCTGAACAGTTATTTTGAAAGAGTTTATCATCATTAAGAATACAAGTTATTTTGAAAGAGTTTATCATCATTAAGCCGGTGAGTTCATAGGAACTACTGCTGTACTAACTACCTTAAACCGGATTTATATTAAGGTATTATGTGATTAATTGTACCATACTATCGACTAGGTAACACGACATTATAGGTCGTAAAAAGGTATGACATTTGGCACCCGCAGACCTGCAGGTCCGGCTGTAGCTAGCAACAAGGTATAGGATAGTCAATCCATTATAGAACTATACGCAAATTCACGCTCTCCCTCCAAAAGACTCTGGCTACAACTCGGGCCATGACATTGAAGGCATGCTCCGATACAGTGGATCACAATTATGTTAACGTATTCATGTATATGTAATGCATTGTTACTCGTTCTAGTATCATTGTATATGTTCTCTTTCTAGTATAGTTGTATATGTTCTCTTTCTAGTATAGTTGCATATGTTCTCTTTCTAGTATAGTTGTATATGTTCTTCTTCTAGTATAGTTGTATATGTTCTTCTTCTAGTATGGTTGTATATGTTCTTCTTCTAGTATAGTTGTATATGTTCTCATAGTAATGTAATGTATATGCTCTCGTAGTAATAAGTATTGACTCATGAATGAACTGACTCATTGAACATCTCATTGTTCTAGTAATAATATAAGTATTATCCTGTGCTACCCATATGGTAACTTACTAATGATGTAACTGGTATGTAAGAATATGGAAGAACTTTTATGACTATATATGTACACATGATATATAACGAATATTTAAACAACCTTCGGACGGGCACCCGATATCCCACCAGACCACATCTCAAGCGCGAAAAGGAAATAGGGCGGGCGGCCTTCCTAAGCCTTTTAAACATTGCTTATATAACTATACATATATGGGCATGCAATTTATAATAAGTATAACAGAGTTTAAGTAAAAGTATTTGATAGGTAAAAGAATTTGTAAAACAGTTTGAAGTAAACAGTTTGATAAACAGTTTGAACAGTAACAAAATCATTGGTTTTGTAATTATTAATCACATGTGATTGATGTAATAACTATAAGTATTCAACTTGTATCCCCCCCCCATAAAAGCATTTAAAACATTTAAAAGTATTTCAAATGTTAGTTAAAGGGGTATGAACTCACTTGTAGTGAGTGGATTGGATTAAAGTGTCGGATACGGTGCTAGGTGACAAATGGAGACTTATACACACGCACGAGCCTAGTTATCATATAATGAACATATATATAACTAATTAGCCAATTTATAACTAATAAATTAAGTTGGGACACTCTAGAACATGAAAACACTTTGTTTCAAGTGTTAAAGATCACAAGGGTTGCATCCAAGTGTTTGTAGGCAAAGCTAGGGTGTTTGGAGTTCAAGGGTAAACTCCTTTGGAGTTTACGGTTTTAGTGACGATTACCCAAGGAGTTTACGATAGTAAACTCAAGGGTTTATGGTCGTAAACTCTACTCCTTATGACCCTATGTTGTTTTGTGGTTTTACAAGTCTTTTGAAGCATTTCTACTTGATGTTTTGGCCTTTGGAAGGAACTAGGGCAACAAAACACCCCCTTTGAGGAGTTTACGGCCTCATGGTCATTTTCCTTTGGGTTTACTACCATAAACCCATATGGAAAAGGGTATTTCCATGTTTTCAAGTCCTTAACACAACAAGGTAATTGTCTAGGTTAGTTTTTAGGCCTAAGGAAGGAATAAGGCCCATAAAAACACACTTTAGGGTTTTTTCGGTTTTGGGAGATCCCCAAACCGTAAACACCTAATAATGTTGGATTTTGGTGTTTTTCAAGGCTAAAACACTTCAAGGGAAGGTTTAAACATATCAAGGAAGGCTTAAACATCAAACTAGGGCTTAGATAAGGACTTAGACACACTTTGGTGCCTTTCTTGGTGTTTATGGCCCAAGAACATTCTTGGACCATGAACACCATAATCCTTGTGGTCTTGACATATTTCTTGATGCTAATCATGTAATACTAGCCTAAGAAGTCTCAAAGATGGAAGTACTTACTATAATGAAGCTTGATTTGAGCTAAAAGTCCAAGAACACTTAGTGTGTGTTCTTGGTGTTCTTGGTGTTTTTGGAAATCTAGACAAAATACATAAATGAATGGATGAATAGATGCACAAACACTAGATTAAGTGTTATACCAACTTGAAATGGTTAGAACACTTACAAGTTTGAAGATCTTGAATAAGTTTTAGGATGATACTTGAGAGGATATTTTGGAGTTTACTCTTTTGGTATTTGGGGAGTAAACACAACAATGACTAGTCTTGGGGAGTAAACTCATACATATTCATGAGTTCACGGTTTTTGTGTGAGTTTTCAACCCAAACATAAAAGTTTGGTCGGGAATTTCTAAGACACGAGGAGTTTGCGGTTTTTAAAATTTAAAACCCGAGACGACACTTTCTTTCACTCGTTCGTTTAAAAATAATATTAAAATATTCAAATGAACTTCAAATTTGTTAAAAATTAGAAATAATGACATTAACTTATAATAAGAAGTGGTTGACATTTAGGGTTTGACCGAATGAAAATTCCGGGTTGTCACATCATCCCCCTGTTAAAGGGAATTTCGTCCCGAAATTAAAGTCTTAAACAAATAAAGTAGTTACAAATAACTAAGCAAAAAGATGAGAATATTTCAGATTCATCTGGTTCTCACGCTCCCAAGTGAATTCTGGTCCTCGCTTGGCGTTCCAGCGAACCTTCACAATCGGGATACGACTTTGCTTCATCTGCTTGACCTCACGGTCCATGATCTCTACTGGTTCTTCCACGAAGTTGAGGCTCTCGTTGATATCAATCTCGTCGAGTGGGATTACAAGAGTCTCGTCGAACAGACACTTTTTCAAGTTAGAGACATGGAATGTAGAATGTACGTTACGAAGTTCGTTGGGTAGATTGAGTTTGTAAGCTACAGGGTCGATTCTTGCGAGAATCCCGAAAGGCCCTATATATCTCGGATTGAGATTCCCACGCTTACCAAAGCGTATTAAGCCCTTCCAGGGTGAGACTTTAAGAAGGACTCGGTCTCCCACCTGGAATTCTAAAGGTTTCCTTCGTTTATCAGCGTAGCTTTTCTGTCGGTCTCTAGAGGCTTTCGATCGTTCACGGATCTGAACGATCTTCTCTGTCGTTTCTCGAATGATTTCCGGGCCTGTGAGAGTATTGTCCAAAACTTGCCCCCTAGCTAACTGGGTATCACCCACTTCAGCCCAGCACAGAGGGGATCTGCACTTTCGGCCATAGAGGGCTTCAAATGGAGCAGCCTTGATGCTCGTGTGATAACTGTTATTGTAGGAAATTCGACAAGGGGTAAATGAGTATCCCATGCCTTTCCAAAGTCAATCACACAGGCTCTCAATATATCTTCCAGTGTTTGGATGGTCCTCTCACTTTGTCCGTCGGTCTGTGGATAGTAAGCCGTGCTCATGTCCAGCCTTGTTCCCAAGGAATGTTGTAGCGATTTCCAGAATCTTGAGGTGAACCTACTATCTCTATCGGAGATAATGGATATAGGAACACCATGCAGTCGTACGATTTCCCTAATGTATGTTCTCGTAAGCTTCTCCATCTTGTCAGTTTCTTTGATAGGCAGGAAGTGTGCAGACTTGGTCAATCTATCGACGATGACCCATATGGTATCAAGTCCACCCGTTGTCTTGGGCAACTTGGTTATGAAATCCATAGCGATCCGCTCCCACTTCCATTCTGGAATCTCTGGTTGTTGTAGTAAACCGGAGGGCTTCTGGTACTCGACCTTAACCTTTGCGCAAGTAAGGCATTTACTTACGAAGGTAGCAATCTCTGTTTTCATATTAGGCAACCAGTATAACTTTTTAAGATCCAGATACATCTTATCTGAACCTGGGTGAACGGAATACCGAGTGTTGTGCGCCTCGGTCATGACCAAGTCTCGGAAACCACCGTGCTTCGGTGTCCAGATCCGGTTCATGAAATATAAGGCTCTGCCACCCTTGGCTTCTAAATTTTTATCCATTCCTCTAAGGGATTCACTCGTCACGTTTTTAGGTTTCACGGCTTCGAGCTGGGCCGCCTGAATTTGCTTAGACAAGTGTGAATGGATAGTCATCGTCAATGACTTGACTCTTCGACCAGAATATTACTTCCGACTTAGGGCGTCTGCTACTACGTTGGCTTTACCCGGATAATAACGAATATCGCATTTGTAGTCATTGAGTAGCTCGACCCACCGTCGTTGTCGCATGTTGAGCTCCTTCTGATCGAATATGTGCTATAAACTCTTGTGGTCGGTAAAGATAGTGCTTTTCGTTCCGTACAAGTAATGTCTCCAGATCTTCAGGGCAAACACAACTGCCCCCCAGCTCAAGATCGTGTGTGGTGTAGCTAACTTCGTGTGTCTTTAGCTGTCTCGAGGCGTAGGCGATGACCTTACCCCGTTGCATCAGAACACAACCGAGACCTTGATTTGATGCGTCGCAATAGACAACGAAGTCTTCTATCCCTTCGGGGAGGGATAGTATTGATGCGGTGCACAAGGCTCGCTTGAGCGTTTGGAACGCTCTCTCCTGTTTCTCTTCCCAGTTAAAGGCCACGCCTTTTTGGGTCAGTGTTGTAAGAGGTTTCGCAATTCGTGAGAAGTTCTGTATGAACCTGCGGTAGTAGCCAGCGAGACCTAGAAATTGGCGAATTTCGGTAGGCGTCTTCGGTGCTGACCAGTTCTCAATGGCCTTAATTTTGGATGGGTCCACGTGGATTCCTTCTTCGCTTACCATGTGTCCTAAGAATTCGACTCTTCGGATCCAAAATTCACATTTAGAGAACTTCTCATAGAGCTTCTCCGTTCGTAAAGTTCCTAGAACTTGTCGCAGGTGATCTCCATGTTCTTCCTTACTTCGGGAGTAGATGAGGATGTCATCGTTGAAGACAATGACGAACTGATCCAAGTAAGGTCGGCATACTCTATTCATCAGATCCATAAAAACTGCGGGCGCATTGGTCAATCGGAATGGCATCACCACGAACTCGTAGTGTCCTTAACGAGTTCGGAAGGCTGTCTTTGGAACATCCTCCTCTAGCACTCGTAACAGGTGATATCCGGATCTTAGATCAATTTTGGAAAAGTAGTTCGCCCCTTGCAGTTGGTCAAATAGATCGTCTATGCGAGGCAGAGGGTAACAATTCTTGACCGTCAGTTTGTTGAGTTCTATATAGTCGATGCACATACGGAATGATCCGTCTTTCTTCTTCACGAACAAGACCGGTGCTCCCCAAGGCGAGAAACTTGGTCTTATAAAGCCCTTGTTGAGAAGTTCGTTAAGTTGACCAGATAGTTCCTGCATCTCTGCTGGTGCTAATCGGTAGGGCGACTTGGCTACTGGGGTAGCTCCTGGGACTAAGTCGATTCTGAATTTGACCTGTCGTTGCGGAGGTAATCCTGGTAGCTCTTCTGGAAAGATGTTGGGAAAGTCGCTCACTACTGGAATGTTCTTTAGTTCATTCGTTTTGAGGATCGTATCGACAACGTGAGCAAGGAATGCATGGTATTCTTTACGTAGATACTTTTGTGCTTGAATGCTTGATATAATACGAAGACTCGCACCGGGTTTCTCGCCGTATACGACAAGGGTTTTGTTAGACGGGAGGTTTACATGGACTACTTTCTTGTAGCACATGATGTCGGCGTGATGAAGACTCAACCAATCCATGCCGATGATAACATCGAAGCTTTTAATCGAGACCGGCACAAGGTCGATTGGAAATGAATGGTTATCTAGAGTTAGGGTGCAACCTAAGTATATGCTATTTGTGCTTTTAGTTTTTCCATTAGCCATTTCTACTGCAAATTATTCTTTAAGTGTGTGTGGTTGTTGTTTAAGCATGCGAGCAAATTTATGGTTCACGAAGCTTCGCTCTGCTCCACTATCGAACAGAATGCATGCATAGGAGTTATCGAGGAGGAACGTACCAGTCTCCACCGTCGGTTCAGCAACTGCTTCCCCATGGTCTATTGGTAGTACTCTCCCTGCTCCGCCAGTATTCTTTGCTTTGGGGCAGTCCCCCTTATAGTGGCCCGCTTTGCCACATCCATAGCAGGCCTGGCTCACGCCAGTGCTGGGGACTTGGGTGATCGGCCTCGCCGGATATTTACAGAAACAGACTGTGTGTCCTTTTCCTATTGCAGTTAGAGCACTGCATTTCACAGAAGGGGCCGTTATGGTGGAAGTTGCATTTGTTGCACTTAGGAAAACATCCAGCATACTGCCTCACCGGAGTAGTAGCAACAGCAGTGGTTATTGCGGCATGCACAGCCACAATTTGCTGCTTTTTGGCAGCTCGTTGTTTCTTCTTCTCATCCCAGAACTTCCGCTTAGTGTCAGTGGGTTTGGAGGATTCTGAGATGGCTAGGGTTGTTGTCGCTGCTGGGGCTTTGACTCCATTGTCAATGAGTTGCTGTGCCAGCCACTTGGCACTGTCGAAGGTAGCAGGGTTTGATGATAGGGCATTTCCCTGATACGGAGGCACTAGCCCCCATATGCACCTCTCGATCTCTATCCCTTCAGTGGGAACCATATTAGGGGCAGAGGGCCACCAATTCGCTGAATTTGGCGGTATATGCGACTATGTTGGAGCCTTTCATGGTTAGGCTCCACAGCTCCTGCTCCAATTTCTGGATCTCGCCCCTTGGGTAGTATTCCTCGATCATGAGGTCCTTCATGGTTTCCCAACCCATGTCATTGGCCACTACGAGATTTAGTACTTTAACATGGCCGTTCCACCACGTCATGGCTTTTTCTTCAAAGGTGCACGCGACATATTTGACTTTGCTCGCAGCAGGGCACGAACAAATTTCGAAGACTGATTCAGTCTTCTCGAACCATTGCGAGAGGTCAATGACTCCGCCGGTTCCCTTGAAGGACTTTGGCTTGCAGTTGGTGAAATCCTTGTAGGAGCACTCTCTCGAGCGCACAGGGATTTCAGCAAGAATTGAGTCAATAGGGGTTCCACCTCTGCTGGCATCAGTAGAGTGATACTGAGCCATGGCAGTTGCCACTGCCGCAGCTACTGCAGCATTCAGGGCTGCAGTATCGATGACCGGAGGAGGAGGAGGTGGAGGTGGTGTAGGGTTATGCCTGGGAGATTTGCAAGGAGGCATCTTTCTGCTGAAAGTTTATAAAGGTAAACACAATGGTAAGAATCAATTGTAAGTGGGGTGAGAGTGATGCATGGACTAACTAACCATAGCCCAACAGTTGAATGAGTTTTTTGAGATCACAACATAGAAGAATAGTAGGAAAACACAAGTGTACAGATTTTTTTTTCTAGATTAGGTAGTTGTCAATAATACTGGTATTACTGATGTAATTAGTTCAGGGAAAATCGACCTAACAGTAGGTCTTACATCACACCATACGAAAAATTTTGACAGTTCTTAGATTCCTAGTTAGAGTACTGAAAGTTAGGAATATTTTACAGACAAGTGCTACTTAGAGCACAGATACTAAAGGCTATTCCTTAACCAAAAGTCAAAGATGTACTAGACATCTTCTAATGGCGATGGGAATTCCTCGGGCGAACCCTGAGGTCTGCCACTTGACGAACCACCTCTTGAAGGTGTCGTTTATGAGCCCTCTGACGAACTCGAAGTTCTATGACTTCGGCTCGGGAGGCAGCCAGCTGTTGCTGCAGGGTCACATTGGTTCTCCTGTTCCTTTCCATTTCTTCTTCAAGACGGCGGATGCGGACTGTGTTGACACCAGAGTTGGCATCAATCTCCATGACCCGGTTGATGGCTGCTTGACCTTGTTCAACATTACGAGCTATTCTGCGGACAATGACGGGCAAAGCTCGATCCACAGAGCCACCTTCGCTGAGGTTGTAAAAGCTTCGGTCCCCAAAGTAAGGTAATGGTTGACCCTGTTCGTCACTCCAGTGATTCAAGTTGGTTGCCCACAAGGGAGTGGGGCCTGGGAAAACTGGTCGGGGATTGTTGTTTGGGTCTTGACCTACTGGCGGTAGGTTGTTGACTTCCGGCTCAGAGTCAAATCCATCGGAAAAGCCTTCTACGAGGTGATCATCCAAAGGGATTGGATGCTCATCTTCGGGCTCTTCTTCAAGCCATCCAACATTGCCTTCATTTGGGATGTATGGGTCGCCATGATGGAATCCAGCCATTTAAATCTACGCGAGAAGAGAGGTATAAGAATATAGTATATAAGTAGCTTGTAGTAGCACAAAATACCCCTATAGTATTTTAAGTTTAGGTTCTACAGATCTCCTTGTGGTATTGTTGGTAAGTTTTTAGACTTGTTAACATATCACAACCATTCTAGGGCTTATGCTAATCACTCCTCGGACCAGCATAGTTGATCAGGCTATGCCATTCCCAGGACTGACCATACATCCCCGAGCTCACTTGTGATATTTAACAATCGTAATACTTTTGTTCCTGTCATTGTGACATTGATTTTAGTATGAATGCAGACTAGTATACTTAATTAAATATTTTAATATTTAAAGTATAGACTATTGGTCAGAGTGTTTTAATCCCAAATGGGTTTATAGTTAGTATATCTTTTATGGGTTGATATACTCAATTCACTAGAAACAATGCTCTGATACCAATCTGTCACACCCCAAAACCGAGAACGGCGGAAACGTTCTGAGGCAGAGGACGTCATGTAAAGTATCACAACATAGTATAATAGTAAATAAGCAAACAACACCATCCATTGGATTAAATATATAATTTTAATACAAGCGTGTTCTGAACAATTATAGACACCAAAAATGTAAATCAAAATAATAAGATGAGTCTTGAATGCACTCCATCTTCTCAAAAGCTGGCCTCGGTACCTGTCTATTGATGACCTAAGAATACAAGTTATTTTGAAAGAGTTTATCATCATTAAGCTGGTGAGTTCATAAGTATTTTAGTGTCGGTGTTTGTATCAAAACATTTGAACGTGGTTTACAGTATGAGTTTGTAAACATTGGTGATAAAAGTATGTGAATGTTTGTAAGTGTTTGTAAAAGTTTGAATCTCTTAGAAAAAGCTATATTTCCTATTTATAGCAGCCTTCTACCAAGGCGTAACTGTTTTGTATGTTCGTTTATTGTAACAGTGTGTAATTTTCCCAAGTGTAACTATCATTGTCAAAATATAGTTTGTACATTAGTGTTTAAGTGAAATGATCACTAAATATATGTAAAGGGTAAATTAATGTAGTACTGTAGTGTTGTATTGTAGGAACTACTGTTGTACTAACTACCTTAAACAGGATTTATATTAAGGTATCATGTGATTAATTGTACCATACTATCGACTAGGTAACACGACATTGTAGGTCGTAAAAAGGTATGACATTTGGCACCCGCAGACCTGTAGGTTCGACTGTAGCTAGCAGCAAGGTATAGGATAGTCAATCTAGTATAGAACTATACGTAAACTCACGCACTCCCTCCAAGAGACTCTGGCTACAACTCGGGCCATGACATTGAAGGCATGCTCCGATACAGTGGATCACAATTATGTTAACGTATTCATGTATATGTAATGCATTGTTACTCATTCTAGTATCGTTGTATATGTTCTCTTTCTAGTATAGTTGTATATGTTCTCCTTCTAGTATAGTTGTATATGTTCTCTTTCTAGTATAGTTGTATATGTTCTCTTTCTAGTATAGTTGTATATGTTATTCTTCTAGTATAGTTGTATATGTTCTTCTTCTAGTATGGTTGTATATGTTCTTCTTCTAGTATAGTTGTATATGTTCTCATAGTAATGTAATGTATATGTTCTCGTAGTAATAAGTATTGACTCATGAATGAACTGACTCATTAAACATCTCATTGTTCTAGTAATAGTATAAGTATTATCCTGTGCTACCCATATGGTAACTTACTAATGATGTAACTGGTACGTAAGAATATGGAAGAACTTTTATGACTATATATGTACACATGATATATATAACTAATATTTAAACAACCTTCGGACGGGCACCCGATATCCCACCAGACCACATCTCAAGCGCGAAAAGGAAATAGGGCGGGCGGCCTTCCTAAGCCTTTTAAACATTGCTTATATAACTATACATATATAGGCATGCAATTTATAATAAGTATAACAGAGTTTAAGTAAAAGTATTTGATAGGTAAAAGAATTTGTAAAACAGTTTGAAGTAAACAGTTTGATAAACAGTTTGAACAGTAATAAAATCATTGGTTTTGTAGTTACTAATCACATGTGATTGATGTAATAACTATAAGTATTCAACTTGTATTCCCCCCCCCCCCATAAAAGCATTTAAAACATTTAAAAGTATTTCAAAGGTTAGTTAAAGGGGTATGAACTCACTTGTAGTGAGTGGATTGGATTGAAGTGTCGGATACGGTGCTAGGTGACAAATGGAGACTTGTACACACGCATGAGCCTAGTTATCATATAATGAACATATATATAACTAATTAGCCAATTTATAACTAATAAATTAAGTTGGGACAATCTAGAACATGAAAACACTTTGTTTCAAGTGTTAAAGATCACAAGGGTTGCATCCAAGTGTTTGTAGGGCAAAGCTAGGGTGTTTGGAGTTCAAGGGTAAAATCCTTTGGAGTTTACGGTTTTAGTGACCATTACCCAAGGAGTTTACAGTATTAAACTCAAGGGTTTATGGTCGTAAACTCTACTCCTTATGACCCTATGTTGTTTTGTGGTTTTACAAGTCTTTTGAAGCATTTCTACTTGGTGGTTTGGCCTTTGGAAGGAACTAGGGCAACAAAACACCCCCTTTGAGGAGTTTATGGCCTCATGGTCATTTTCCTTTGGGTTTACTACCGTAAACCCATATGGAAAAGGTTATTGCCATGTTTTCAAGTCCTTAACACAACAAGGTAATTCTCTAGGTTAGTTTTTAGGCCTAAGGAAGGAATAAGGCCCATAAAAACACACTTTAGGGTGTTCTCGGTTTTGGGGTGTGACATATAAAGTGAATGACTCCTCACAATATGTGTAGTCATTTCGAACAGTAAATGACATTGCTATTTCAGACACTTGTTCCGGACATAGCTTTTGGACCTTAAAATGCACCTGGCATGCATCCTCATCCTTGAAAAAAAATTGGAATGATTTCATCTCGCAATGGTGTTTGGCATTGTGAAGAAGAAGATTGTTGTGTTTGTTCAGATAATAACCCGTTTCCGGAAGGTCCATATTTCTCACTGCTGGATAAAATGTCTGATGACGTTTTCCAAGCTATGAAGTCTGTTGGAGAAGAAAACTAAAGGGACTCTAAAAGAAGTTGCACACTAAATAAACGTGTATACGATCTAGCGGAAGGTGTAAATGAAAAAGAAAAATAGGTTGTTAAAGCTATGAAAGAAGTGAAACAAGCTAAAAAGCAGATTGAAAATGCAAATGCGGAGATCAATAAGCTTCGTGCAGAACGGGATCGTCTAACAGATGTTGTTAGAATTAGAGGAGATTTTATTGAACGGGAACAAAATATGTATCCCTTACAATTTCCTAATTTGTGGAAACCAATTTGACTATGTACTATGATTTATAACGCTCTTTGCAATAATGTTAATGAAAAAAGGATAATTGTCATTTTAGATAATCATATCGTTCCTTTTACAAAATTCGGTTTCAAAAGACATTACAATATCCATATTTAAAATTAGATTACATTTTTGGCCGATAACTGGGAACTTGCATTCGATGCAACATGATTTTCAAACAATTATATGTAGGTCACAATTAGTTTGAAACCATTATCAGTCAATTCGACTCGACTTTCTATTGTTGGAGTTCTCCTACGTGTTTCTTCGATGGTGTCCATTGTGTTCACAAATTGTCGTATATATTTAGACATGGTAATGAGGAGCATTTGCATGTTATACAATGCTAATTTTCTCTGGTATTCAGTCGGTGAAGGCGGTAATGGGATTTTCAGTATTACCATTCGTTGTTTAGCATGTTGATAATCACAAATCATTTTTAATGCAATCGTATCAACAAGACGTCGTTGCTCGTCTTCAAGATGTGGTATAGCATACTCTATAGGTAACTCATCATCATCCTTCGAGTCACTGGATGTTGGAGACTGAAAATAGAATATACCTAAATTATATTAATATACTGTTTAAAAACCAATGTGCATAAAAGTATGTAATAATAACAAAAAACACTTGGTGAAACATATTCATAACAAAAAAAAACATAATTGCAACTAGTCAATCATAACAGGTTTGTCTGCACTTGCTCCGGTGCCATCTTTCAAATTCCTATCTGCTTTCAAATACAGTTTTAACACCCTTTCTGATTTATTTCTTAATTTTATAAGTATCTTTGTTGGTTTATTTTTTTTTTATCTTATTTTGAAACTCAACATCTTCGTTTTTATCTGCAAAAACAAAATTCCAAAAACGTTTTAATACATTACCATAAAAATAAATTATAATTTTAAAATTATTTTTTTTCGATTTTACCTTTATCGAACGCAATTCTAAAAGCTCATGTAAATAGAATACAACTTCGTCATTCGTAAAACCCACTTTTTTAACAACATCCATGCTAACTCGTTTTTGAACAAACATGAGTTATTAAACAATACTTAGAAAAAAAAACTATAAGTATAGGTATTCTGGATCATCATTTCGGAATAGATCATCAAGTTTCAGACCTACATTATCATTTCGGAACCCCTACAATACCTAATTCTGGCCTATAACAACGGATCTGAAACACATTACAAAGTACTTACATGAGATTTATACACGTATAACGAGAAAAAAAGATTTAAAAAAAACATAATCCAGATATTCCGGAGTTGTTCCTTGTATTCCAGACCATTCCGAATACTTTCAGAATACGTAAATCGTTTTAGAAAATCAAATGCAAAGTAACCTAAAGTGTAGAATTTACTTGGTTTGATGAATCCATGCTGAAAATTTGGTTCGAAATGCAGGGAGATCGTGTTTCGGATCTGCAAATTCCGGAACACGTATTTTGGGTTTTTTTGTGTTGGGGACCCATATATACACGATTAGGATGCAGTATTGGGCTTGGGCCGGTTTTCGGGTTCGAAAATGACCCATTCCAGAGCAAATGGTTAGTTTTCATAAAAAAAAATTGTTATATTTTTAAAATAAATCCAAAAAATTGGTTAGATTACTTAATTTCCATTAATATAAATAAAATATTTTGGCTGGTTTTTTAGAATATCATTGATGCAATATGAAAATGAAGAAAGATCGGGAAAAATATTTCTTGCTACATATGAGAGTGTCACGCGTTAATGGTAGGGTTTAAGAAGATGTCATGTTGTTGTTTATAGAGTCTTTTATGAAGAATAGAGATAAATTGGGAAAATGACTTGAGAAGGTAATTAACTTTTCAGTAATTCACTTCTGGGTAACTACATTTTTTTGTACATATTTAGGTAACAAGCTTGTTGGAGTGTTCACATATGACCATTATGACCGGATGTAGTAGGTTACATTCTAGAAGTGAACACTTTCACAAGTTCGTTACTAAGATATGTACAAAAAAATAGTTACCCAAATATGAACAAAACGAAAAGTAAGAGTAAATTGCATGAATGGTCCATGTGATTTGGGAGAATTTGTGTTTTGGGTCCTAACTTATTTTTTTAACTCAGATGGTCCCTATTTTTGTTGCACGTTTGGTCCATGTCTTACCTAAAAAGACTATTGTGCCCTTATTAAATTATTTTTTAATTAATTTTCTTATTTATGTATTTAGTTTTTATATATTTAAAAATTTTAATAGATCTCACATATTTGTATCTCCTCACCCTAAACCCGAAACCACATTTAAGAAATTTAATTTGGGTCCCACCCAGGGCCGGTCCTAGACAATTTGGGGCCCGGGGCCAAAATAAAATTGGGGCCCTCATAATGTTTTTTTTAATAAAAAAAAGAGGGCGGCACCTCCAAGAATTTTATTAATTAAAAAAAATAATACAATTGAAGGCTGGGGACTCCCCACCTATGGAAAAAAAAGACTTCGGGACAGGCCCCGTAAGCCAAACAACCTAACAACTATTAATACAAAACAATAAATAAAAAAACCAAAACATGCTCTAAACCAAAATACATAAACATATCAAAGAAAAACTAAAGAAATTTACATTTACGAGCTTTTTTAGATGCAAAGTCATCAATTATAGAATCAAGTTCAATATTATCCAACAAATCTTTTTCAATGCATAACATAGCCAAACCATTTAATCTTTCTTGTGACATTGATGATCTCAAATAATTTTTTAATAATTTTAGTTTTGAAAAATTTCTTTCTGCTGATGCTACAGTAACTGGTATGGTTAATAAGATTCTATATGCAATACAAACATTTGGATAACAATCTTTACCTTTGACAAACTCTAAAATTTCAACCGATGACATAACAACATTTGGCAAAGTTTTTTGTAATACTTTAAGTTCCGTCAAAAATTCCACATCAAATAAGTTATTATGAGTAAACTTATTTACAAAAACAGCACAACTTTTTTTAAGTTCAATATCATCCAATGACTTTAACCTTTTTGAATCATATAAAAATCCAAAAATGTTTTCAAAGTTTGTTAATTGCTCAAATCTACTCTCTAATGATGCAATTGCCACATCAACAATATATATAAAATACTCGATTCTAAATGATTCTTCGGGTGATAGTAATTCATCGTCACAATTAGTTTCATCAAATTGTTTTTTTCTAGTAATTTGGCGTTTTTTTTGGGAATATAGGTTCAACTTCCATATCCGATGCAATGCCCTTAGCATTATCAATACTAATGGCATAACCTTTATTTCTATAATTTTTAAAAAATGTTATCATATTTTTTAATAGATCAATTGTGGCATCAATACATATAGTTTTGGTTTGCATTTTTTTTACTAACTTTATTTATAGCAAATAAAATATCCTACCAAATTACCATACCAAGTAAAAAGTCATAACTTTCAATAGCATTAACTAAACTTTCAGCTTCACTTTTAGACTTTGCATCATCACATGATGAACTTAATTCTATCAAGGCATCCCTTATATGAGGAGCTTGAAACCTAATGGCTTTGACACTTTTTATTCTACTCTCCCAACGTGTATTAGATAAAGATTTTACCGTTAAGTTAGGGACTTTATCAAGTAATATTGACCATCTTTTGGTTGAACTTGAAAATAATACAAAAATGCGTTGCAAAACTCCAAAAAAAAGAAATCACTTTGGCACAAGAATGAGCCATATCACTAACCGTGAGGTTAAGACTATGACAAGCACATGACATAAACAATGCTTTTAGATTAATTTCAAGTAATCGTTTTTGAACACCTTGGTGTTTTCCTTTCATGTTAGAACCATTATCATAACCTTGTCCTCTTACATCATCAATATTAACACCATAAGATTTAATTGCATTTAATAACTCATTAAAAAGTCCTAAACCCGATGTATTTTCTACCTTTAAAAATTCTAAAAAAAAATCTTCAACTTTTATTTTATTATTATACATGTTCACACATCGAATAACAATAGTCATTTTTTCTTGATGGCTAACATCGGGGGTGCAATCAAGAATAACAGAAAAATATTTTGATTCTTTTATAATAGTAATGATAGAATTTCTAACATTATTAGCTAAAATAGAAATGATTTCATTTTGAATTTTGTGTCCTAAATAATGAAGATGAGTTTGATGATTTTCTATGTGTCTAACATGTTCTTGCATTATAACATCAAATTCTGCCATCATTTGAATTGCTCCCAAAAAATTACCATTAGGTTCTTGAAAAAGTTTTTCGTTACAACCTCGAAAAGCCAAATATTTAATGACAACAATTATTCTTTTTAAAACTTGCCTCCAACGTTCTTTTTCAGTTAAAACTTTATTTTGCAAATCTGTATCAATTGTTTTATTCTTATCAAATCTTGCTATTAGTTCATCCCAAAAATCCATACAAAAAAGATGTTGGGAACTATTTTCATGTCTTTAAGTCTATCAAAAAGATGTTTCCAATCATTAAATCCATCATTTGCTAAAGAAATTTTATTAACATAATTATTAGGTTTAAACAATTTATAACAAAAACAAAACACTTTATCAACTTTTTTTTGAGTAAATTAACCATTTTCGATCATCATGTCACCATTACTTAACTTTCTAGTATAAGAAGCATAAGAAAAATGTCTAGATAGATTATCTTTAGGATACACAAAATTTGATTCTCTTATTGACCCTTTTTCAATCAAAATATCTCTTAAGTTATTATCAAGATTATCCCAATTACTAGGATAATATATATCTAAAGGTGGAATAAATTGTTCATTGTTATCATTCATGACATTTTCATTCTCATTCTCATTTAAAATGTTAATATTTTCATTATTGACATTAACATCTTCATTATTAATCTTTTCATCATCAAAATCAACATTTTCATTTGAAACTTTTTCTTGAGAAACATTTTCATTCATGACATTATCTTGCTCATTAAAAATAGTTTCATGTGTGAGATTATCTTGTTCATTTACTTGTACATCAGCAGAACTATTTTTTTTAAAAAACCTATGCATTGACCCTTTTTGAGTTTCATTATCTTGTTCAATTTTTTGTTTTTTCTTTCGTTTTTCACTTCCAGACATATACTTTCTAGGATGCATATTCAATAGAGTGATAAGAGGCAATCATGCAAACAAACAACAAGCACACAGTGACACAGATAACAAATAATAGAAGATTAGAGTTGGTGTTCTTTGTACCTACTGTTGACTGCCAGTGATGCTTTGATGGTAATTGGTAAACTGTTGATGCTGTGAGCTTTTAAATAACCTCTAAGCAACTGGAAGTGGTAAGCTGTTGATTCTTAGTCCTCAGATTCTACATAGCATAAAATTATGAATATTAGATTCATAAAAAATTAGAGAATCACAGATAAATAAGAAATTTGAATGCTAGAAATTAGAACAACAGAACTTACAGATAAAATTCTGTGATAAATAAGAAACTTGAATGCTAGAAATTAGAACTGTGATAACATTAGGGCTTGATTTTTGGCATGACCGCATGAATGTTTTGGAGATTGCTGTTGAAAACTTTGAACTGTGACAACTCACGGCTCGTCGACTCAGTCTTCTACTCTTCTGTCTCTTCGTCTGTGAGGACTCACGACTCAGTGGTCACATGTCTGTGAATATGTCACAGTCTCACAGATTGAACTTCAAAATCGAAAATAAATGGCCAATGATCGGTAGAAATCGTGATTACCGAGAAAGAAGCGAAGGAGAAGATGCACTGAATCGCCAAATCGGAAATTAGAAAAGGGAGAATTGGGGAAGAAATAACAGATCGATTCAAATCATTCAATTGAAATCGAAGAAGAAATATAAGAACCTGATTATTGAGACCGTTGCAGCGTTGCTTAGAATCCGGAGAAAACGTTTCGATTCCATAGCCGATCGTTGAAGATTAATTGCGCCTTGGAAGTCGGCATCTCTCGCAGTCTCGCTCTCAGCACGCCAGTCGTTCCCCATTCCGCAATTCCTCCCGCTTTCTTTTTGGACTTTTGGTTGGCGTTGATAAGAATTAAGAAACAATTGTTGTATTGGGCTTCAGCAATTAGAGTCCAATAAGCTTAAACCTAATGGGCTAATACTATACAATTAATATAAGACATATAAAATGGGGGCCCTATGGCATTTGGGGGCCCAGGGCGGTCGCCCAGCTTGCCCATGCCCATGGGCCAGCCCTGGTCCCACCGGTCTTCATCTCATCTCTCATCCTCCTCAATTTTTATTTCATTTCTATCTTTAGTGACATCATCGTCTTCACCATCCTTCTTTTTTTGGTCCTTCAACTCTGGCGTACCAACACCATAAAAAAAAAGGATGGTGCAGGACCAAAAAAAGAAGGATGGTGAAGACGTCGATGTCACTAAAGATGGAAATGAAATAGAAGTGGAGGAGGATGAGAGAAGGGATGAAGACCGGTGGGACCCAGATTAAATTTCTTAAATGTGGTTTCATGTTTAGGATGATGAGATACAAATATGTGAGGTCTATTAATTTTTTTAAATATATAAAAAATAAATACATAAATAAGAAAATTAATTAAAAAATAAATTAATAAGGACACAATAGTTTTTTTAGATAAGACAGGGATCAAACGCGCAACAAAATAAACAGTAGTGATCATCCGTGTTAAAAAAATAAGTCAGAGACCAAAAACATAAATTTCCCCAAACCACGAGGACCATTCATGTAATTTACTTTTACTTTTCGTTTTGTTCATATTTGGGTAACTATTTTTTTGTACACATCTAGGTAACCAATTTGTTAAAAGTGTTCACATCTAGGATGTAACCTGCTACAATCGGTCATAATGATCATATATAAACACTTCCAATAAATTTGTTACCTAGATGTGTATAAAAAAAAAAGATAGTTATCCAAATATGAATTTACTGAAAAATTAATTACATTCCCAAGTCAATTTCCGGAAATAAATGTAACATTCAAAACATACAAATACCTCATAGTAAACCGCAAAAAATGGTATATGTAGTTTGTTATTTTCTTTGGATTGATACATTAAAAAAAATCTACAAAAATACAATGGCGAACACATAAAAAAAATATACTGGTTTTGTTAAAAAGTCAAATGATGGTATCATATTCATGATTTCTTGAATATAAATTATAAAGTATAAACACACGAGCGAAACATTGTAAACACCTTTATGGTAAAACGGCTTAATCATTGGCCGTAGAATTTAACACGTATTATTCATGAACCGGTCTCGGTCCGAGTTACGGTCCCCTGTGCCCATATCTTGTTACAACGCGATTCGTTGTACCTTTGAACCGCGTGGGGTCCGGTTCACTTTACACTCCATTGGACTTGTACTGGCCCATTAATATCCACTACTGTCTCAGGGTCAGATGTCACCTTCAATTTGCATTTCAATTTGAATTTGCATTTGCATTTGCATTTCATCTTAATTTCATATTTTAATATATTTGCAGTTTTGAAGTGGGTTTGCCCTTCAGCTCCACCATTGTTGAATGCTTTGACTTTTGACTAAAAAGTACTCACACCTTCCTCCACACCCCCTCGTGTCTTTCCTTTTAACATTATTTGAATATTCATTATTCAATTCCATCGTATAAATATCGTTCATTCCAATTCATTCTATTCATCTTTATCTTCTTCATTGTTCCCCTCGATTCACTCAACAAGTTTCTACAACTAAGCTCCAGATACCTATCTATTAGTTACGCTTTATAAAGAGTTGTAAAGGGTAACAATTTTATTTTACTGGTTTAACCATGGAGGGAGTGAGGTTTCAAGAAAAGAATTTTATGGTTCATTTGAAATGCTCGAATTTGCTCGAGTTAGCAGCTGCAGATGATGTTTCTGGGTTCGTTTCAGAGGTAGAAGAAAAGGGTATCGGTTTAGATGAAGTCGGATTTTGGTACGGACGAAGTAATTCATGTAAAGGAAAGATGGGATTTGAAGAACGAACTTCTCTCATGATTGCTTCGGTTTATGGAAGCATTCGTGTTTTGAAATACTTAATCGCTACTAAAAAAATCGACGTCAACAAAACCTCCGGTTCCGACGGTCTCACCGCCCTCCACTGCGCAGCCGCCGGCGGGGCTTTGACCTCCATTGAAATCGTGAAGTTGTTACTTGATGCAGGGGCGGATGTTAGTTTAACAGATTGCAACGGGAATAAACCCGGCGACTTGATAGCTCGTGGCATTAAATCCTCCATGAGAAAAGGTTTGGAGATGTTGTTGAAGGGTTTTGTTATCGTCGAAGAGATTGTTGCCGCGAAAAAGGAATACCCTGTTGACTTATCTTTGCCGGACATAAACAATGCGGTGTACGGCTCCGATGAGTTTAGGATGTATACGTTCAAGGTGAAGCCATGTTCCAGAGCTTACACTCACGATTGGACAGAATGCCCGTTTGTTCATCCCGGCGAGAACGCACGGCGGCGTGACCCTAAGAAATACAACTACACCTGTGTCCCATGCCCGGAGTTTCGTAAAGGAAGCTGCGTTAATGGAGATAACTGTGAGTATGCACACGGAGTGTTTGAATCTTGGCTTCATCCGGCTCAATACAAAACTCGTTTATGCAAAGATGAAACTGGGTGTGCCAGAAAAGTGTGTTTTTTTGCTCACAAAGTCGACGAGTTGAGGCCTTTGTATGCTTCCACCGGCTCAGCCATCCCTTCGCCCAAATCATCGTCTGTTAGTTCCGGCGAAATGGTGGGTTCGATGAGCCCTAGCCAGAACTCTGTTTCGACACCACCAATGTCGCCTTCTATTGCTCCGGTGTCTTCCATGAACGGGTGGCCGAACAAGATGAACCATTTGACGCCGCCGGTGCTGCAGCTTTCCGGTAGTCGTTTACGGAGTGCCTTGAATGCACGAGACTTGGAGTTGGAGAGCTTATTGACTCAACAGAAACAAAGGCAACAAATGATTGATGATTTGTCTGCAAATATTTACCGCAACAACCAAAGATTTGGGGAGTTGCAGGGTACGAATCTCGATGATGTTTTTGGATCTTTTGAATTGCAATCTCCAACTGGGCACCAACAAATCCGGCAGAACTCTAACCAGCTCCGGGGAAACTACACGTCTTCTCCGATGAGAAAACCGGCAGGTTTTGCTTTTGATTCATCGGCGGCGGTTGCTCAGGCGGTGATCAATTCAAGGTCTGGTGCGTTCTCGAAACAACGTAGCCAGAGCTTCATTGACCGAGGCACGGCAGGTTCAGGCGCCATGAGTCCACAATTTTCGCAGTGGGGTTCGCCTGACGGGAAACTGGAGTGGGGGTTTAATGGTGAGGATGCTAACAAGCTCAAAAAGTCTGCATCTTTTGGGTTTAGAAATGGCGTACCGATGAATGAGCCAGCAGTTTCATGGGCGAATACGTTGGTGAAAGATGTTTCGTCGGTTGGCGTTGGTCTGTATAGTTCATCGGAGAAGCAGAGACACGGCGGCACTGGTGGTGGTGGAGAGAAGCTGCCACAATGGGTCGAACAGATGATCAGAGAGCAGGAGCGGTTGGTGGCATAAAAGCAAAGTATCATTAACAAAGTAGATATTTTTAATTCTTTTATTTCGTTTTAGTTTAATGTAATTTATTCTTCATAATTTCCCAAAAGGGATTTTAAATTTTTAATTATCGATAAATTGTTTGATATATTTGGTAAGCATCAGCCACACATGTTCAATCTACACAACAATGTTTGGAAACGAAGCCATTTAAATTCATGACAAAAATCAAAATAGATATACCAATCTTATCATTTAATTATTATTTTAAGTGAAAAAGAGAAAATAGCTATTTTTCTAATTATTTTTCATAAAAAAAGCTACAAATTTAAAGAAAATCAATTTTACACAATGATATCGTAGGTGAGGGCTAGGCATCTGCGATTTCGTAATCTTGACTACGATTTCAATTGTGCCGACTTCGATTTCAGTTCGTGCATTAAAATAAATTGACTATTTTTTCTGGGTACGGAATTACAGATGACATGATTATCGCAACTTTGCAAGTATAAATAACAATATTCATGAAGTTTACTGACTTCGTTTAAATTGTATTTGAACTTAACTTGGTACGCATTCATCCTCCAAATATCAACCTTACACATACAAAAAAATGAAACATAGATGAGGAGAGAAGAAATTGCAGTTATATATTATATGCAAGTTTGTAATAAGAAAAAATGGTTATTTTTTATATCCAAATTGAAATTACAATCAACATAAAGAAATCCCAGGCGCCTAGCACACATGTGGGATTTTGTTTGTTAAAATTGGAAAAATCATGATTTTTGAATTATTTAATTATTTTTGTGTAAAGTGATTCGGAAAAGTTATTATTTTCTATTTTTCTTTTATTTTAAAAGATGACAAATCTTACAAAAAAGTCATTAAGTTTTCGTAAAATTCGACTTTGACCTTGTGTTTTCTTTGTGTCTCAAATTGGACATTTTTTTTACTAATTTGTTATAATTTTGACCACTTAAAATATCAACCAGGTTTACA
Organism: Lactuca sativa; assembly: GCF_002870075.4. Taxonomy (NCBI): domain Eukaryota; kingdom Viridiplantae; phylum Streptophyta; class Magnoliopsida; order Asterales; family Asteraceae; genus Lactuca; species Lactuca sativa. Next base: position 17,526,721 of record NC_056630.2, on the reverse strand, counting down.
AACGTGTCAATATCGAGCACCGAACCGAATTAACATTGTCAGTGCCGATTTTTAGCACTAGTACCGGTACCAACGGTACCAAATCCTGAATTTATTGATTTTAGGTACCAAGTATCGTTTTATATTAACATAACGGTGTCGATTCGGTATCGATACTGGTTCGGGTCAAGAATTTCGATACTCTTATTCACACCCTAGTTCACCTTCCCAAAATACAAAAACCATGACTTAACAAAGTATGATCTTATAGTTGAGTTCCGAGGAAAAAAACCGGTGGTATAGTGTGACAACTCATTCAAAATAAATATATAAAAATATATAATCATATTATGCTATTATAATATAATTATTTGTTCAAAGTTAATGGGTTAACCAGAAGCAAATAATGAGGTTTATTGTCCAAAAACCATCACTTTGAACTTTGATGGGGGAGTAAAATCGAGCAAATGAGAGGGCTTCATCAGTTATACATTTAGGCATTATAAATAGCATGAAAAATTGAGTGAAAACCCATTGGATTTGCTAAAAAAGACGAAGAATCGAAGGAGAAATCGTTTGAGGAAGTTCTTGAAGATTTTCAGTGTTTCTATAAATTATGGTATGTATATTCGAATTAAACTTGATAGAATTGCACAGATAGACTCATATGCATGTTAAACGTGTTTTGGTTCAACCTCCTGTTTCAAATCGATCTGAGCAATAGTGGTTTAACAAGGATCTTAGGGAACATTCCATTACAATAAACTTTATAACCTACACTTTTTGGAGCATAATTTCAACAATTGTTTATGGGTAGTTGTTAGTCAGAAGTGGAGATAAATAATGATAGTTTTTATTAAATAATTCTATATATTTTTGCATAAAGATGAAGCTTCAGCAGTTAAAAAAAATGACAGACAATAAGATTTTTTCATGTAATGAAGGAGATAAATTCGGGTGTTGGGTAATCGATAGGTGGGTCAAAGGTCAATTCTATTAAGTTTTCTTTTAAAAAAATGTGAAAAGAGATTGTTGATCTAACTGAAAAAAAAAGGTGGAACACTATATTTGGTGGGGTATGGTGAAGGAAGTTAGGAGCGTGAAGCGGCCAAGAAGATGTCATGGGATGAGTTTACGAAAATCTTCAAAGAAAAGTTTTCCCCTCGAACGGTGATTAAGCAGTTGGAGGAAGAATTCTCGAGGTTGGAACAGGGAGTATGACTAGGGGTGAGCAGCGGAATATGGTACCCGCTTTCGGAACCGAAACCGCCTCGAAACTGGTGGTTTCGGAACCAAAACTGCCTTAAGCAGTTTCGGTTCCGGTTCTCATTTGCTCAGAACCGCTACCCGCTGGGTAACCGCCGTAACCGATATATATATATATATATATATATATATATATATATATATATATATATATATATATATATATAATAATAATAATAAAAGTAAATTTATTTACTTTAGGACTTAAAAAAGCATTGTATTTGTTCTCGTAAAGAATAATTGATAGTTGTACATAGATTTTTATTTGTATATTCTGCAATGTGAAATGAAGCAACAACTTAATCCAAGTTAAGTGAGGATTAGATTAAAGAATGATAGACTAATAGAAATTTCAAAAAAAAAAAGTTGTACATAGATTTTTATTTGTATATCTTGCAATCCCACATCGGTGGGTGGATATAAAGAGCATAACTATGTCATGTTATATAAAATGAGGTTCTCTGAATCACTTTTAGCATGAATTAGCACATTACTGTCGAGTAATACATTAGATTAGTAAGTGGGTTTTTTAAAATGAAATAAAACACTTATTGTTTTGAATAACTAAATTTTTTTTTATTGCAATCTAGTTTTTTTATTAAAATATATTTTGAAAGTGGGTACTCGGAATTGGAACCAGAACCATATTTTGAAAGTGGGTACCCGGAATTGAAACCGGAACCGTCGGTTCCGGTTCCGGTTCCAAAATATTGAGAACTGGTATAGCCGGTTCCGGTTCCGGTTCCACCAAAATTAGGCGGGTACCCGCTTATGCTCCCCCCTAAGTATGACAGTGAGAGAGTACACCACTAAGTTCACGGGGAAAGCTAGATTTGCCGAATTTTACGTATCTACAGAAGAAAGAAAGGTGGAACGCTATATTTGGGGATTGAGAACTGCTATCCGTAAAGGAAAACTGTCATTCCTTATAAGGGGTGTGGATACCTTCCCATATCGACTAGGAAAGATAAACAAACATTCCTTATAAGGGGTGTGGATAAGTTCCATGTCACAACGCATTTTAAAGTTATGAGTGCAGCAAATCCCATAAGAATGTTGCAGTTAAGTGTGCCCTAGCGAGTGCAACTCAGGGATGGGTGACCCCCTAGGAAGTTTTCGTGCCGGGAGCCCAAAGTTGACAATAATGTGATACGTGCCAAAGGAGATGTTACAAATGGTATCAGAGCTAGGGCATGGGTCGAGGTATTTGACAGGGACGTCGAACCCTATAATGGGGGGTGAAAGTGGAGGTTGGTTGCACCTGATCCCACATCAACTGGGATGGAGAACTAAGCATTCCTTATAAGGGATGTGGATACCTTCCCTGTCACAACATGTTTTAAAGTTGTGAAGGCAGCAAATCCCATAAGAACTTTGCAGTTAAGCATGAGCGACACGTCCCCGCATATGGGCATAGGACATATGCCTTTAGATTTGTGTCACACCCCCAAACCAGGATGGCGAAAACGTCCAGGGGCGAGTGACTATCATGTAGTGTATCATAATAGTTGAGTATAAATGTTCAAAGCAAACACAACCAACATATATATATATATAATTGAAAAAGTTACATCATTTGTACGTATTACATGTTTCAAAATATCAATTACAATATGTTGTCAAAAGATTTGTTTAGATGTCTAAGCGTCCCATCCTCAAAGCCAGTTGTTACCTAATTTACTGATTTTCTGAGAATACAAGTTATTTGAAAAGAGAGTATCAACATTTAAGTTGGTGAATTCATAAGCATTTGTATGTATATTTGTAAACCTTTTCTATGAAATGTAGTAATGTTTGTTTTCCGGAAAATCCTATATTTTCCCTAAAATGAGATGTGGCCTTAAATGAACCAAGACCGAAGCGTATAAGTAATTTTCCTACTTACAATGATGTTATGCAGTTTTGTTTGTATATAAAATTGTTTGAAGACTGTCTTTGTGTAAACTAAAAGTGTCGTTGTTGTTTTATGTGAGTTTTCATTTCTATCTTATAACCATGTTTGATTGACCCAAACTGTCTTGTTCGCAACGTTCTTCAGGTGTCGATTTTGTTATGACATTTGTCACCCCTAGACCTATCGGTCCAGATGTTGCACGCAGCTAAGGTGCGGGATTGCCGGTCCCAGTATGGATCTATACACAACTATCATGCTCTCCCTACAAGAGACTCTGATTATATTTAACAGGACTTTCGTGTGTACTTTATAAGGTACCATGAAGACAAAATTCACTAAATTTGATCAACGAGTTTACGTGTTTTTGTGCTAAAAATGTTTGTATAAATGATCATCCCCTAAGACTGGGATAGCTATCAAAAATGACGTGAAATCTTTAGATATGCATTTGATAATATTTTACCTTTTGCTCAACAAGATACACATGGGGTAAAGTTTCGTAAACTATATTTGTATATTTTTGATGCAGAAGACAAGTTTTTAAACAAAACATATATATGCAAATGGTTATATATATATATATATATATATATATATATATATATATATATATATATATATATATATTTTAAAAGATGATTTGGTATGTTTCGTAATTGTTGTTCATATTCTTACGTTTTTTTATTAGAAACTTTGCATGAAATAATCCTTAAGTTTGACAGTAAAAACCTTTTTGTACTTATCATTTTTTGTTAAAATAGTAATTAAACTTATTTAAATGGTTGTGTTTTAACTTCCTTAATATATAAACCTTGCTCAAAAATGTTACAAGGTGTTAATAAATCTATAAACCATTTTTGACAGTTTTACCCTTTATTGTCCCTGTTTTTAGAAAAATTATAGAAAAATCATCATAAGTCGAAAACTGAATCCGTAACCTCTGAGAGTTTAGAAAATGAGTCTACTTTGTTCCTAATTTTTATTATGTTTTTTAGTGGTCTCAAACTAGTGTGAAAATGGTCATCTTCACAGACTGGTCCGAATTCACTTCTGAAATGACAGGCAGTTTTATAAAAATCACCATAAATTGTATAAAAATCGTATGAAGACGTGCGAGTAGTCCTTAGAAATTTATAAACCTGAACTATTTTCATATTGTACGGTTTTGAAAGATATTAAGTTTAAGATGGTCAAAAAAGTTCGTGAACAGGACTAAACTTTTCTATAGAAAGTTGTCTTTTAAATTGATGTTATGTTTAGTGTTCTAACTTGTATCCCCCCCCCCCCCCCTTGAAACTTGAAGAAAACATGAAAATGTAGGTGCATGAACTCACCTTATGTGAATACTTGAAGAATGGAATGTTGAATATGAAGAACTTTTGGGTGTTGGTTTGATGCTCCAAAACAGCCAATGTTTTGGCTATGTTGCTGTCACGAAAACTTCACAGCAAAAGAGTAAGAAAAAGGGTAGTTTACTCACTTTTTGAATCTATAATTTTGAGTAGCATAACAACTAACTTCCAAGGGTATTTGGTGGTAAAAAATATCAAGCAAAAGGAAGGTGTAGATGGGTGAATGGTGGTTGAAACACAAAAGGGACAACAACCCTTTAGCTCACAGTTTTGATGGCTTCGGAAGGAAGTTCTTGTGGCTGAAAATGAGATGAAGGTTGAGAGTAATTCCCTGGATCACTGGCTGGTGAATTAAGGGTAAAATAAATAGGAAATTTTGGGATTATGAATGAGGAAAGGGTGGAAGAGGATAAGAGGACAAAACCTAGACTAGCTTGTGATGGGATGTGAGTTTAAGTGATGTGATCTTGTCTAGCCACTTGCTCGGGTGGTTGCTTAGAGATAGGGTTAGTTAACTAACTAACTACTAGTTATTTAGTTAGTTAGGAGTTATATTTAAAGAGAGGGAAGGTCTTAATCTTGAAAATTAGAAGAGGGATTAATAAGCATTCTTAGTAAAATGTCTTAAGTGATTAAGCACTTATTAGTTAAGTTGACACTTATCTCCACCAATTCTTTTATCTTAATTGATTTAGACATCATATTCCTTAATGAAATCACTTTAAGTCATGACCCATAACTAGTCATTCACTAGATAATAATATATATGTACAAATACATATATGTATACTTCGTATAAAATAACAATGTAGTTTTTTTTTGTGTATTTGAACTTTAATGTTTATGTTTTATTCTTTTTATTCAAAAACACTTAAATACATTCTAATTATACCTTATAATAATTCATTTTATATTTTTATTTATTTAAATATAAAATTTATTGACCAAGGTATAATTTCGTGACATTTAACCGGTTAACCATATCGTTAAACAAGTTTTGTCACTTTGGTTCGTATATTTGTCAAATTTAGATCCTCCACAACTATTAAGCACACGTTTTACATAGACCTTAACTTACTTATCAACTAGAGACATGTTGATACAAAAATTAAGTTTGTTGCGTTCAAATGGTGTTATATGCTAATTTTCACAAACCGGTGATGGTTCGTAGTCATACATCATAACGAAATTTATCAATAGTTACTTGTTTTATATTTCACAAGAACTTATTTAAATAAAAGAGGTTAAATTCCTTCAACCATTCTTGATAAAAATACTCATATTGCTTAATAATCAAAACATAGTATCGTACGATCGTTCCTATTTTTAGCAATTGTTACAATTTGGGCCTATTTAAGAGCATTAACCCTTATGGTTTCGTCATTTTCAGCCTCTATTTCCCTAGAATGTCTCTATTGAAACCTTAACCTCTATTGAATTGTTTGGAGCTCATAATCTCTCCAAAATCCATTTTGGTGTGGTTTTGTGTTCTTGAGTGAAGGAAACAAGAAAAAATTGTCATTTGAGCATATCACTAGAAGCAATAAGCTCTCACACAACTTTTGGTCCTTTATAAGTCATACAGATCAAAGCTTTAATTCATTTCATCCTTAAATCTAGAAGTTGGTTGTGTTTTTGGTCCATTTTAATGAGTTTTGAGCTTTTTGAGGCTTGTCCCATGGAGTTTGAAGAGCTCAAAGCCTTGGAGTAATGTTTGAGTTTAGATCTGACCATATGATGGAGGAGAAGAGCAAGTATAAGTGCCTTCTTTGCTCCATACATGAAGATAAGTATATTTTGGTCACTTTTAGTGTTCTAGATCTAGCTTGTTTGGACCATCCAAATGGATAAAGTTGTTAGCTTTATGCATTAATACACTAAAGGGATTCAGCTATGAGAATTTGGACTTATGACTTAATGAAATAAGTCATTTTTTAAGTTGAATAAGTCGTAGGTGTGACGCGCCTGGTAAGAGCGTTGGGTGCCTCTGAATTTTTCAGTTTGCCCAATTAATTTACCCATATAGTAGGCGTTGGGTGCCTGAGAGGGAGTGTGGAGCTCCTTTAATCCAATCTGTTGACCTTTTGACTTTTTTTTACAAAGTTTGACTTTTAGGTAAACTTGTTGGGGTTGAGCTATAGGCTGAGTAATGAGTATGGAATTTTATTTGTTATTTAGGTGGTTCGTGAGACTGATCTATACGAGTATTCGTGCATGCAATGATGATTCTTTAGTCTTATGTTTAGGTGAGTTTTCACACTATATTACGTGTGACATTGTATATCCTTTGTATGTTAGGATGTATGTACTATCAAGGAACGAGTATGCTTAGCTAGACTAGTAGGGTTTTACTTGTTTGCTTTTATGTTTAATATGCTTTGTTTGGGCTGATGACAAGAACTAAACATGTCGTGAGTCGGACATGACTGGTTGGGGTATTCTTAGTGTTGGTTGATTGTTGAATGAATTCCCTATGGGTAGTTTAAATCAGATAACTTTAGAAGTCTTGATTTGGCCTTATTGCCTATTCTCGTCTTATAAAGGCATTAGGTTCAGAACACCTTTTCGGCTGACTATCTTATTTTCTGACTACTTATGAGTTGATCCTTCAATATTAGTAGTCGTGTTAGATGGCATTTTATGCATCTTTTATATTAGTTTTTATTAGTGTTTCGCATTATATTTTATGCTTTTTCTAGCGTTGTAAAAATTCCGATTAGGTCTCAATTAATCTCCGATTAATCCCTAGGCGCTACTCGACCGATTAGAAAGCGCCTAACGATTAATCCATGCATACAAAATGGCTGAAACAGTAGAACCCGATGAAATTTCAACACTTTGAAGAAATTATATCTCAATAGAAACTATTTGAGGTATGATTAGTGTTGTATTTATCATATTAACCTATTTTGTTATGATGTTAGTGATATTTATGAACTTTTATATGATATTAGTCATATTTAATTATTTAAAATCTAACAAATTAGCAATTAATGGTCCCCGATTAATCTCCACCTAGCCGATAATCCCTTAACCCCAGTCTACCGACTAGCTAACGTCTAGCGATTTTTACAACCTTGGTTTTTTCATAGGCCTTAGTTTAAATAATGTTTAACTCATGTTCATCTCTAGAATTCTCGTATTGCTCATGTTTTTACGTTGTTTTTAGATATTTCGAGTGGAGCAGTGATTTGGAACCAGTTTGGATGCATATTTGGAGCTTAATAGAGTTAAAAAAAACTTAACGAAGTTAGAACCTCGGTTTAATTTGCTGAAACCGAAGAGTTCATGTACGATACTTGTATTTTAGAAAAAAACACGATCACATTTTTTCTGCTGTGATCGTGCTTTCTGTTCACAAATATTTTGAGCCAAATATCAATTTTCGGGGCCTTGAAGCACTTACACGATCGTGTTTTTGGCAAAAATGTCCGAAATGGCAACGTACTTTTTTAAACGCGAAAAACAGGACTTCGAAGCATAAATACGACCGTGTTTCTTCAGAAAACATTATCGTGTTTTCTAAAACAAATCGTCTGATGTTGCGGGCTTGCGTATAAATACTCCATATCTTATCAGTTGAAACCCTAGACATTCCCAGACGAACATAGACGATTTTTTGGGTGATTCTTCTTCGTTTCCATCAATTTTTAATATTTCACGACTATGGATCAACTCTTTCATTTAGTTTATTAAGATTTAGTCATTTGATTTCTTTTTTTTATTGTTCTATATCTGATTTTATGTCCGGCTAAAACACTAGTTTTCAATTGTGACATCCCCATTTTCACAGCCAGAAAAGACCGATTTGTTTATGCTTTGTTTTTAAAATCAGAGTAATCTTTTACAGAAAACAGTTGCGGCATTTGTTCCCAAAACAAAACATGATAAGAATTTATCAAAACATTTCTTTTAAGAAATGTATTTTCATTATATAACAAAATCTCGGGATGTCATGTTCAATACAAACCAAAGGCATAAACAGAACAACATAGACCTTACACAGTTAATTTGTAACGCCCCGATTCTGGTATGTTGTTTAATATTATTATTTCTTCAAGTTTCAAGAGGGACTCGACGAGTCAGAGGCCCGACTCGTCGAGTAGAGGTGGGATTTTGAGCACGTTTAAGTTGGCGACTCGGCGAGTCCATATCCTGGACTCGGCGAGTCCATCAGTCTGAATGAAACCCTAAATCCCCGGGTTTTACACCCTATTTAAGCCATGTTATCAGCCCCAACCTCGCCCCATTCACCCTCAGAGCATCATTTAGCAAACCCTAACCTTTCCTTGAGCATTTTGCGCATTTCTTATGTGAATCTTGAAGTTTTGAAGAGAAGAAGGAAGCTAGATCCAAGGGAGTAGAAGGAGATCCAAGACCTTGCATCTATTGCAGAGTTATTGAGGTAATAATCGGATTTCCTCTGTTTCTATGACTGATTCTCCTTTGTTGAATCACATTTAGACCATTTTATCCATTTCTTAGCTTATTTATGGTAGAGAAATCGTATTGGGGTGATTGGCCTTCGGGTCTAGCCATGTTTCAGTCCCAAAGTAGTGGATCTAACACCTTTATGGAGCCATTTTGCTTGGAAGCCCTAGATCTACTCCTTTAAGTGTCTTTTTAGCCTTTAAATCCCTTTTCATGCATATGTACATGTAAAGTTGGAAACTTTACGTGGTAACTAACCTTTATGAACCCAAATCTATAAGTTGTATGCACTAGATTTGAGCAGAATCATCGGAGTAGTGTTGCATGCAACCGACTCGACGAGTTGTTCTTCAGACTCGGCGAGTCGAGTCGCGAGTCCCCAATTTCTTTCCCTTTTATGTGTCATGCCGAGTGGAACCAGTGATATATAGGTGGACTCAGTGAGTCGGAGATCGGACTCATTCATGGAAGGACTCGGTGAGTCAATGCCCTGACTCGGCGAGTCCAAGGCAATCTTCATGCCTCAAGAATAGACTCGACGAGTTGTTCATACAACTCGGTGAGTCGGATGCAGATTGATTGAGTGTTAGTATCGAAGAGGAACTCGTCGAGTCTATGCCAAACTCGACGAGTAGTAGCGAGCAGAAGCAAGAAAGTGAGAGTAAGGACTCGACGAGTTGGTGACCCAACTCGACAAGTTAGGTCAACTGTATGTTGACTTTGACCAATAGGTTGACTTTAACCAGGGGTAAAATAGTCATTTTACCCTCATTATGATTATCAGTATTTGATTGAGTGTACTTATGGGAATTGTAGCCGGGGTGAAATCGGAGCCGCAGCAGACAGATTCCGGAGCAGTTCATTCAGCACCTAGACTACGAGGTGAGTTTCCTTCCAGTAGGAACGGGTCTACGGCCACAATGTCGGCCCGATTAGCTAGCAGTAGTTTCCGGACTTCGGTCCGATACAGTAGATAGTGTGTTTGATGCCTTCGTGGCTCAAACAGGATTTATGAGTTATGTGTTCCGGGCTACGGCCTGATGTAGTATGCAGTATATGTGTTTATGCTAGATGATATGTGTCATGCTAGTTGATATGAGTTTATGTTATACTATGATCAGTCAGTTATGGACTTTGGTCCGATGCAGTTAGTTCCGGACTCCGGTCCGATGCAGTCAGTTCCGGACTTCGGTCCGATGCAGCTAGTTCCGGACTTCGGTCCGATGCACGGGTCAAGGTCCCAGTTAGTTTCGGATTTTGGTCCGATGCAGTCTCCGGACTTCGGTCTGATGCAGTGGGCAAGGCCCAATATGTAATTTATATGTATTGTATGGTGTGTGGTAGTTTGGGGGAGCTCACTAAGCTTCGTGCTTACAGTTTTAGTTTTGGTTTCAGGTAGTTCCACAAGTAAAGGGAAGAGCTCAAGATGATGGCATCGCACACACCACAGCTTCAGTTTTTGTCCTGGGAGTTTTTTTTGATACTTACTTTGATTTGATACAGTTATATCATGACATTTTATTATGGTTTGAGATATTTGACATATGGTTTTATGATATGACGTTCAGTATATGATTTTAATTATTATTAAAACGAAAATTTTGGGCCATATTTCGGGATGTTACATAATTATAACTACGGGCCTATAATCCTTATCTCTCGTTACGTCAGCCAACTTATGCTCTTGTGCCACAACTTGTAATACAAAGAAAACTGAATGGGTCAGGCTTGGGAGCCTGGTGAGCATATAGGGTTTTCAACCCACAATCTTTTATATATATATATATATATATATATATATATATATATATATATATATATATATATATATATATATATGTATGTATATATATATATATATATATATGTTCAATCATCAAACGATCATTCCAATTATCCATCCCCATTATCTTCATTACTCTTAAGGGTCTACCCTAAGAGTCATTTATTCGTTCACTCCGTATTAGGCACTAAGACAATAGCTGCCAGGATTATTTATTAGGCACTAAGACAATAGCTACCAGGATTCTTTATTTGGCACTAAGACAATAGCTGCCAAGGTTCTTTCGTAAAGCACTAATTCCATAGCTGCTCTGGCTCATTCATCGGGTACTAAATCCATAGCTACCAGTGTAGGTACTAAGTCCATAGCTACCAACATTTATCTAACAGTACTAAATCCATAGCTACCATTGTCTATCTAATAGTACTAAATCCATAGCTACCAACGTTCGTCTATACGATACTAAATCCATGGCTACTAAGGTTCATCTATACAGTACTAAATCCATAGCTACCAACATTCGTCTATACGGTACTAAATCCATAGCTACCAAGGTTCGTCTTTCGTCTCATCCTCAAACTCATTCGTCATCACACACCAACTAATTCGTCTACCCACGTTCTACCCAACATATTTGTAGATATAACATACATATACAGTTTAACTCATTTAAAACCTATATAAAACATCCATTCCACGCTTATCTCAAATAAACAACAATATATAAACACATAACACGTATTTCGTAGCAAATACTTAATACTTATGTGTTAGAATAAAGTAACTATACACTCACACATAACATAGATGTAATATATTCAATCGATACTTGTATTAAAATCGTGTTTATGAAAGGGACTATACACTCACTTGGTTAGACGATGCTCGGACAGCACTATAGCTCTAAGAGTAGTATTCTTCGGTGAAACCGAGATCACTTCGCCACCGGGCTTCTTGCGGGCAGAGCTTCGGCTCGGAAACTCTTTTCTTCTCGGGATCTTTGGGCTTCGGGACTTGCTTCGGGTCTCGGGGTTGATACCGGGGCTTCCAGGGTACTTCATTGCACGTAAATCGAGGTAATATGGGTGAGAGAGAAGAGATTTGGCAACCACAAACGGTTGCCCCTTAAAATCTATTTATAGGTTTGTTTTCTCATTTTCCACGTCGTGGGCACTTTTTCCATATCGTGGGCTTGGTCGTCATTGCATGCGTCATCATCCACTTGCTCTGTCAGGCTCCAGAAGGCGTCAGAAGCCATGCCACGTCATGGGCACTGTTTCCACGTCGTGGTCTTTGACAGTTTTGGGGTTTCGCGCCCCGAACTTCAGAAATTCATAACTTTCGGATACGAACTCCGTTTTCGACGTTCTTTAAATCGACGTGTAGGTAAGAACAAGATCTACAACTTTCATTTAGACTCCATCAGCTAATTTTGAGTTTATTTTGATTATATTATTTTTATATTATTTTTAGTAGACCGGGACAGGAAAACTCCGTTATAAACTCATAACTCCTTCGTCTGACGTCCGTTTTCGTCTGTCTTTCCGTCGTTGCACTACTATCGATGAGATATTCAATTCTCATTTAGATTGTTTCGGATAAATATCACTTGATCTCATATTCGAACTTCGGGTTGTACACTGCTAAGCCGAAACTTCGAAAAATCATAACTTCCTCATACGAAGTCAGATTTAGACGTTCTTATTACTCGCGGTTTAACGTATTCTACGACTTTCATTTAGATTTATAAGGCCAAATATAGCTCTAACGTAAATTCACTATTTACGTCGCGTTGTGTCGTGTCGGTTCTTTCGCGAAACTTCGACAGGTAATAACTTCTTCATTATAACTCGGATTTCGGCGTTCTTTATATGTACGGAATCCTTGTAACATATACTATAACTTAGTTAAGATTAATCCTTCTAAATAATCTTCCATCAAAAATTCATTTTTGATGCTTATCGTCTCTATATTGACTAACCCGGATCTACGGGTGTTACATCAATTCTGCAAAGATTAGTACTTTTATGTAATTAATCACTAAACCTGGCTTTTATTATCTGATTCTATCTAATTATTTATTGAATGTCTGATTTTGATTTTTTTTTAGATTGATCATCAAATTTAGGATTAAATCAATCTAGTTAATCAGTTGTTAAAATCTGTAATTGTTTTGGTAAACTGATAATAAGTAATAAGTAACATATCGATTCCGTGTTGGGATTTGACTATGTTATAAACTGGAATTTCATATTTTTACATTTTCGAGCTTATGAGAAGTATTGAATATTGTTGGAAATTTCACACAGATCATAGTGCTGATTTTCTAACTTGATTAAGAGCTTGTTTAATTAGATTAGTAAAAAGTTAGGATTAACTAAAGAGTTTTTTTAGTTAATTAACTAGGTAAAAAGAACTTACTAGAGCTTGTTACTAGTTTTTAGTACCAGCTTAGATATAATGTATCTTAAATAACCATGTATGTGTTGATTGCATAAATAGGAAAGTCGTAGCAGAACTGAAACATTTTTTATTACTAAATTTCATTTTGTTTATTTTCACATCTATTTTTAGTTGTAATTCACAACAAAACATCCAATTTCTTTTTATTTACTGTTTATTGACTAGTATGTGCCTTAAGCAAAGAGACATTGGCTTTTAAGTTGTGTCCCTGAGGATTCGACCCTACTTCCCTACGCTACCCATTAGTGCAACCAAACAGTGATAATTTATTTGTTTAAGACGTATGTGATAGCGTTTTAACAAGTAGCTTTTGTATGGTTATGGGACGGTTGAGAACTGGTGGATGTATGATGGTTGGGAGCCGGTAAGGGTAGGATGGCAGCATGCCAATGATTGTATATGTAATGTTGATATGTATGCTTGATAGAGATGATGACGGATCAACTATAAAGCCGATTGTCTTACTTGTATGAATTGCATGTATGGTGAGATATGTGGTATATTGGGAAACTTATTGAGCTTTATGCTTATGTTGTTAAGTTAAATGTTTTTAAGGTTGTTCGAGGGAAGAGTGCGACGTAATTGTACATTCGCATAAAAGATTTATTGTTATTGACTTTCGTTGGTTTTTATAAATTAACTATGTTTCATAAAGAAAGGATAATATAATATGTTTTTCAGGAATGTGCTTAAATGTTTAATTTGGTTTTAAATGAAAATTTTGGTTGAAATTTATGACGTATCAGATACAAGGAATAAAAAAATTTATAATTACCATTATGTGATGGCACATGATGTTAATTAAGGGAATGTGATAGATGATGTTTACCAAAAAGCACCTTTAGACAGTGTAGAGCAGGTAGAAGATATATGCAGATAGGCACAGATCAGACCTGGAGTTCTAGGTCGGGGACACGGTACTCCTGAAGGTGTCATCCTAGAAGGGTGTTATCTGGTTCTGGAGGCGGGGCCAGTTGGGCCCTAGGTATATTGGCCCGTTTCGGATTATCGCCCGAGTGGGCAAGGTTGCGTATCAGTTGGACTTGCCCAAGGAGCTCGAGCAAATCCACAATACATTTCACGCTTCGTAGTTACGGAAGTGTGTGGATGACGAGTCGATGGTTGTATCGCTAGATGATATTCAGATTGATGAGAGTCTGAATTATTTGGAAAAGGCCATTGCGATTTTGGATAGAGAAACGAAAGCCCTTCGGAACAAGGAAGTGAAGTTAGTAAAGGTGCAATGGCAGCACCGAAGATGCTCTGAATGGACCTGGGAGTCGCAGGATGAGATAAGGAAGCATTATTCAGACCTTTTTGCATCAACAGACTTCGAGGAGAAGTCTAGTTCAGGTGAGGGAGATTTGTAACGCTTGGTCCATGTATTATTTCATTTCTCAACTTTGGGGTTTTTGTGGGAACTCGACGATTTGGGGAGCTCCAACTCGTCATGTAGATACTTTTGTGTCTGCGGTTTTTAAGGATCCAAATCGACGAGTTGACGGCTAATGATGAAACCCTAATTTTAGGGTGTTGCATCCTATTTAAATGACTTAAACCCTTTTGGATGGCCTCCTTACCATGCTCCCTGTCTAGAAAACCCTAGATTTGTGTTTCATCTTGCAAGCTTGTGTGTGGTGAGCTTAGAGCGTTGTTTTTGGTGATTCTTGAAAGGAACTTGGAAGTGGGAAACATCTAGCTTGGAGGAAGGACCTTAGATCCAGAAACTCTTCTTGAAAGGCAACATTTTTAAGGTATAAAGTCGTCACCTTGTCATGTATTCATCTAGATCTCTTTACTTGAAGTTTAAGCTTGATTTTGGGGTTTTTGGTTGAGTTTTCCAAGAAGATGAGGATTCCAGGGGCTGATAAATTAGATTTGACACCTTCATGATCTCTCTTGGCTTAAAGTTGCAAACTTTATTGGTCCCTTTGTCCCATTTATGCAATAAGATCATTATAAAGTCATTAGTGAGCCTTAGAGTGTGTTATATCATGCATGGACGTAAAAGTTGGAAACTTTACGTGATTTCCCAACCTTGGGACATCAGATTTGTGTTTTGGGACGTTGTTGTGGGAGTTTTAGGTCTTAATGGGTCAAGACCCTCTTTAAAGAACCTATAGTTTGAGTTTGACGCCTTTTGGATGGTTCTTAAGGGTAAAGCTGGAAACTTTACCCTTTTTGACATCATTTTGGAAGAGATATGAGGTTTGGGGCCCTTGGATCTATTGGAAACAACTTAATGCATTAAGAGGCTGGATTACAAGCCAACTCGGCGAGTTCATTGGTGAACTCGACGAGTTGATGGGATTTTTCGCGATCTGATTAAACAATAGGGAAACTCGACGAGTTGTGTCAACTCAAGAAGTTAAATTTGACCTTTGACCTTGGTTTTTGACCAAGTTTGACCTTTATGGGTTTTGGGGCATTTTGAGTTGCAATTAAGGAAATTGTTTCTGTTTTAGGGTTGTGTAGAGCGGATATTGTAATCCCTATCTAGTCAGCTTTCGTGCAATATTGAGGCGATTCTTCTCACCACCCTCATGGGTCTAAGGCACCAAGGCTGACACATTAATTGATATTAAGATGTTTGGATTTGGAATGTGTAATGGTTTGCTATTTGATTTATGAATAGATTTATGTAAAGACCATGGGGGAGCCCATGACACTTGGCAAGACCATGGGGGAGCCCATGGCATGAAGGTATAAGACCATGGGGGGAGCCATGACATTCCATTAAAGACCATGGAGGAAGCCCATGTAATTGGGAAACTCACTAAGCTTGTGCTTACAATATTATTGAATCTTTCAGGTACTTCTATTGTTAAGGGCTAGGGCCCGACTTGATGATGTGGCATGCATTCTCCAGTGTTTTCACATTTAGCTCCTTGTACTTTGAATTTAAAAAATAATATGGATATGTATTGGGATTTTTGTACTTCCTATGGATGAGGTTTACGAAATTAAAAGTTTAAAAATTTTCTTAAAATTGGGCTGTTACAGTTTGATTACATCATTTTTGAAGTGGTAAGTTGGTCATATTTTTGCCACTTCATTTATTAGTGTTGCATAAGCTTGTTGACCGTGTCCTTTGCTGACTATCACCTCATTTATTAATGCCATATAAAGCAAAATGAACAATTATATTAGAAAAATGAGCCACAAGCAAGAATTTTAAAACAAACACCTAAAAAATTAAGAGAGAGAGAGAGAGATTATGAAGTGAGGCTTAGAATCATCATAGATTCTTTTTTGCTTCTCACTCAATTTAGAAACTTAAGTATTTATGAAATTGACTAAAAAACAACCGCATCCTTTTCGCAAGTTCTTGAGGTAATGTTAAAATGGGCACCCAAGAATCTGAAGGAAATTGCAAACAGTTGCATCTTTCAGAAATTGAAGGTTTAGAAAAATTATTTCAATGTTCTAAGTTTTAAGAAAATAGATTATAGAAAGTCAGTGAAGACTTCTGAACCATAAAGTTAATGATTTTCCTGTTGGTTGATGATTGGAACCAAGATGAAGAAGCACATAAAATGAAAAAAAATTATGTTTATGAGATGGAAATTACTTACTTGTAGTGGTTCAGGAATCATGATTCAGAATTATCAGTAAATTCAAATCAACATGAACATCGACTTTCAGAGTTGAAACTATTGAAGGGGCGTTGCAGGTGGATGGAATTGGTGGAGGCGGTACTAGAGGTAGGTGTCACTAGTATTAGGCGGAGGAAGAAATGGTGAGGAGGAGGTAGAATTGATGACGCTGACTAGAAGGAAGATGATCGATGGCATAGAGGGAGGAGGAATAAGTGGTTGTCTATGTGAGGAAGAAGAATGTTGATTTAGTTTGTTGACATTGGTCTTGTTATGGTGGAGGCAAATTTTAATAGGATTAATAAGAAACTGATCCCTAAAATAAATGGATATTACAAGTTAATTTGGGATATTAATTAATGTCAAATATTGTGGATGTGACACTCAAACCGAGTAAAACAAGTCCAGGGGACTAAATAGACAGGTTGCTGTTAGATGCCATTTTTTGCATCTTATAGGGTAGTTATCATTTTAGCATCATATTTTGTACATTTGCATGTCATTTATTTAAATAATGTTCAGCTCATGTATTTCATTAGAATTCCCGTATTGCTCACATTTTTATGTCAATTTCAGATAGTTCAAGTGGAGCAGTGCTTTGGGAGCAACTGGATGCATGTTTGGAGCTTGGGACTTATGAAGGATTATGAGGAATTCTTTCAAGATGCTTCGGTCGAGAAACATTCGATCAAATTAATTACACGAAGATAGAATATGCAATCTAAAGTTAAAGAATGTTGTTGACAGCTTTGACCCCCTGTCAGTATTTTGACCATATCTCATGAACCGTAACTCCGATTGATGAGATTCAAAATGATCTGAAAGTGGATGAAATTTCGGACGTCATAGGCAAAACATGCGATCACATCAATGGTCCATGTGATCGCATGGGGCCTTTATACGATCGCAACTTTGGTCGCAGCTTGTCTTCGAGGTTTTTTTGTGCCAAAAATTCATCCGATAGTGAAAATTTAAAAGGTCTGTGACGCTTTTCGGTAATACATGCGATCACAACTTTAAAACATGTGATCGCATGCGCATCGTTTTTGCCACTGGACGTATAAATAGACCCTCATAACCATCCAGTAACCTAAGTTGGCGATTCCGAGGCACCAGACGACGAAAATACGATTTTGGAGGCGTTTCTTCTCCGATTTCAACGATTTATAAAGATCTGAAGATTGTGGATCATCTCCATCAAGTAGATTAGTAAGATTAGTTTTTTTATGCCTCTTTTCATTTGTTTTTATCATATTTTAGCCATGTCTAGCTAAAACCTTAGTTTTCAGTTCTGCAAAGACGAGTACTTTTCATGTGACTAATCGTTAGATATGGTTTTTTATTTGTGTTTCTATCTAGATTCTTCAGCTTTGTTCTTAATGAATGTTTGAGTTTGATTCTTCTTAGTCTGATCACCTAGCAAGGGTTTTAACATTCAAGTTAATCAATTATATAATATTTAATTGTTCTTGTCAACTGGTAATAAGTACCAAGTAATAAATTGGTTCCGTGTTTGGGATTTGACTTTATTATAAACTTTAAAAATCATATCTTTACGCTTCCGAACCTGTGAGAAGTATTAGATATTGTTGGGAATTTTACATAGAACCTAATGCAATTTTTTCCGATTTAATTAAGAACTTGTTTAATTGAACAGTAAAAATTCAGGGTTAATTCAAAGAGCTTGTTTTGATTAACTAATTTAGGTAAAAGAGAAATTACTAGAATTTGTTAGTTTTTCTTAGTACCAGCTTAGATAGAACGCATCTCAAATAATCAGATCTGGAACAATTACATGATTAGGAAAGTCGCAGCAGAACTGAAAATTGTTTTTTATATTGATTTTCATTTAATTTAATATCACTGCATTTTCAGTTTTTACTTTAATCGAAATCCCCCTTCCTAATAATTTTTGTCTTGACTAGATTGTGCTTGATGCAAAAAGGCATTAACCATTAGGTTGTGTCCCTAAGAATTTGACCATGCTTCTTTATGCTATATTTTTAGTGCAACCAGCAATGATAAATTTATTTGTTTAATATGTGCGCGACAGCGTGTTAACAGTTGCGCACGAGTTTGTGCTATATTTTTAGTTTATATATATATATATATCTATATATATATATATATATATATATATATATATATATATATATATATATATATATATATATATAGGGTTAGGTTCATGTGAGACGACCTAATTTTGTGAGACCGTGAGACTTATTTTTTTATTTTATTTATTTATTTTTATTTTTTTTTAGTTAATTCAAGTTCCGAAAATAATATTTAAAAAAAGAATTTTTTGATTTTTCCATTTATTTTTCATTTTAAAATTATTTTTAGAATATGTACAGTGTAATATTTTATTTAGAATATTTCACGTATTTTTAAAAAAATAGAATTTTTTTTATTTTTTTTATTTTTTTAAAAAATTTTTTTAGTTAATTCAAGTTCCGAAAATAATATTTAAAAAAAGAATTTTTAGATTTTTCCATTTATTTTGCATTTTAAAATTATTTTTTAGAATATGTCAGTGTAATATTCTATTTAGAATATTTCACGTATTTTTCAAAAAAAAAAAACGGGATTTTTTTTTATTTTTTTTAGTTAATTCAAGTTCCGAAAATAATATTTAAAAAAAAAAATTTTAGATTTTTCTATTTATGAACCTGAACCTATATATATATATATATATATATATATATATATATATATATATATATATATATATATATATATATATATATATATATATATATATATATATATATATATATATATATATATATAAACCTTAAAAACTTCATAAAAGATTTTTGTCATTTCCCCAAAATATAATTACCGTCACCTTGAATGCAAGATTTGAATACCATAAAAAATAAAAATATGATGCCTAATTTTTATAAGATCTCAGATTTATTACTTGTAATATTATGTTACGTATTAATTATTTTTTGGTGTTATATATATATATATATATATATATATATATATATATATATATATATATATATATATATATATATATATATATATATATATATATATATAGAGGTTCAAATGTTTTTAGCAAATATTGTATGCCTAAATGCTCCAATTAGAATTTAGGAAAAAAGAAATCATTAATTAAATAATAAAGGGTAACTTAGTCATTTTACCTTTATAAACCAAAAATAAATGTTGTATATTTGGAAAATCATTAAATGAGTATCACATATCCTTTTTAAATCGTTGTTCATCTCACTAACCCTAATCCCTGCTCTTTTCTTGTTTCGATCGGTAGGCACATGAGAGACCCGATTTTTCTTCCTCCATCTTCATCAGATCGAGAAGGCATCAGACGATTTCCACCTTCGTTTTTTCGGCGCCGTTTGTTCCTCCGATGACGGATTAGCTCGTGGCTAGTCTTAATCTGTTCGTCTCTTCTTCCTTATTCTGTGGATATTGTTGGTGTTGTTCTCATGGAGGGGTTCCTCCT
Source organism: Lactuca sativa (assembly GCF_002870075.4). NCBI lineage: Eukaryota > Viridiplantae > Streptophyta > Magnoliopsida > Asterales > Asteraceae > Lactuca > Lactuca sativa. The sequence goes on along the minus strand of NC_056630.2, from coordinate 17,506,476 downwards.
GATTTGGAACCTGATGTTGTTATGAAAAGAAAGGGAAAAAATGCGAACCCGAGAAACAAGCTGAAAATCGATTCTGGTGAGGCTTCTAAGTTACCATCTGATCCTCTGAAAGCTAAATCAGTCACTCTTCTTGTCAATAAGTTTGAATCAGAAGTGAAATCTCCTGTGATAAAAGGATCAAGTGATGTGAGTAAATCTGAAGGCCCTAGGTCTGGAGTGAATTTGGTGGATTCCCTTTTGGATGTTGGATGTGATGCGATTTCTATTGAGAATAAGGGCTTGGGATTGTCGAGTGGTTCTGAGGGTGCTGTGATGGGATCGAAGATTTCTTCTAAAGTGGTTATGGCTGATATCGCTGGTTCTCCAATGGTTAATCATGTCATTCGCAATCCAATTAAGGAGGATGGAGTGATAGAAGGTTTGAGCTCCCCTGTGCTTGAATTTGAAAAAGACATTGAGCAACTAATTATTTATTTAGTGCCTACCAACTGTTTGTTAAAAATCATAAGAGACAAGATTTTTGTTTTTCATGTTTTTCACAGGTTTCAAGATTGGCCAAGGGATAAGCTGTCATTATTGAGCATTTAAAGAAAGTTTCATGTTGCATACCAATTGCTCGATAAAATGCTTAAATCAGGTTTCTGGATTTTCTATCCAATCTTTTTATATAAGTTCAACTATTTTTTTTGGCAAATATAAATGGTTTCTTCATAAAGGTTTTTGTTGTAAGTAAGGTGTTTAACAAAACTCTTGAATCAACTTTGTTTCAATTGTATTATAAATTGTTTTGCAGGACCATGGAAGTATCAAATCTGTTAATTTTTTTATTCATTTGATTGTTAATAAATTGAGAGGATAAAAATATGTTAATTTTTTTTATTCATGTCTTCCGATTATGGTTTTGGTTAATTATTTATATGTTGATAATAAATTCTGCTAGAATTTTACTGTTTTATTTTGATAAAATTTTAATATGTATATGTTGATAATGTATTCTAACAGAATTTACTGTTGCATTCTAACATAATTTGTGATAGAAATGGCTTGAAGAATGGTTTGAAGAACTGATGGGAAAGGTTTTAAGAATGAATTAAAGAATGATCACACTCAATGTTTAAGAATGTTGTTATTTTTAAAGAATTACACTTGTTATTTTTTCAGAATGTTGTTATTATTCAAAGAATCACAATTAATTTTTGGTATATTATTAGTTAAAGAATCTATTTTGTGTATTCTTTTCAGAATGTATTTAGTAGTTTATGATTGACATTATGTTATTCTGACAGAATATGTTAGAATGTAGTTATTTTTCAACCTCGGATTTCAAAACTTTGTTATTATTCAATAATATTCTAATAGAATAAAATTCTGAAAGAGCATCATTCTAACTAAAAAAAATATTTTGACAGAATAAATCGGTTATTTTTACAAATTATGTTAGAATTAAAATTGAATTAATTAAAAAAATCATATTTTTAAAATTAGGAGAATTAATTATCTATAAATATCCAAAAATTTCCTTTTATAATTGTAGTTAATTGTCCAAAATACCTTTTTGCTAAAATTTGTGTGATTATATGGTACATGTTATCCCATTGTAATATCATACACTTTCAAATCATGTTCATTGATGAATTCCATCCGTTGGTCCAAATTTGTGCATTCTGGCACACAATAAAATAACATAAGGCCTAAGCGTGTATATATATATATATATATATATATATATATATATATATATATATATATATATATTAAATTGTTACTTGTAGCTTTATGTTATGTATAAAAATTGATGTAAGATAATTTTGTTAAAATCTAATCAAGAAACCTTTTCGAAAATCTATATAAATTTGCAAAAGAAATATGTTTGGATTTTTTTTTTTTTGTCTAAAAGTAATGTAATGAGGTAAATCATTTTTCGCATCAAATATTATACTAGTATGATACTATGATATAAAAATAAGGTAATGGATCAAGGCCATATAAGTTAATTTAGCACTACACAAAGCATAAAAAGCGTGGTACACCTAAAACGTAAAACCAACTCACTTCTATTCTTTTAATCAAAATGGTTAATGACAATCACTTGAATACTTGATTCACATTCGTTCGTTATGACTTATGATTAGCTACATTTTGTTGACTGTATTTTTTGTTAATTAAATATAATACATTTTAAATTTATCGTTGACACGTCACAAATACTCCATATTAGAAAAAGCTTAAATAGTTTAATCATTTAAATAGCCCGTTAGCCCAATTTCCGTGAGCCCAAGGTTTAATCAATTTGGGAATCGGCTCTTACTTTGCCAGTTTAATTAATCCGTCGAAGTCGATTGTGAAGACGTGAATCTAAGAAGAACCAGAAGGTTCCACTCCCTCAGCCCCTGCCCCGCCCAGCACCTCTGCCGGCGTCCAGCTCCACAGCCTCCTGCTAATTCTCTTCCTTCCGCTGCTCAACGCCGTATGTCATCGCCACCCCTTTGAAGCCACCGGCCGGAGACCTTCGATAGCCAGCCACAGCTACACCGTCGCGACCCACCTCAGGTTCCATTCTTCTTCCTTTTTTCCGGCTTTCTTTCTTCTTGATATAAAGTTATACCAAATTCATCGTTATCAATTAATGCTGGTCGATTTCTTCCTTTTTTTCTCTGCCTTCGATAGCCACAGCTACTTGTTTGCTACTTCTGATTTGCTGGTCATATATGATATCAAATGTGTTTGTTGTTCATATGTGATATCTGATGTGTATAGTGTTCTGTATCTTTAATTAGATGTTTGAATTTGTGTTGTTAAGGCCCATAATGAGGGTTTTTTATTTGAGTTGGGACGGTTGGCATTGCAGGCAAGCTGTTTGATCAAATGCCTTAGAGGGTCTATAAGGGTTACAAATGCCTGGGAGGGATGAGTGGACATATTTGCCCTTGTCCCCTGTTTTTATCATGTTTTTAAGGATTACAAATGCCTGTTTTTATCATGTTTTTATCAGAAACTTTGCAATTAATCTTTTGTCGATCTTCATCCTTTCAGTTTCACTGCGTAATTTCACGTTCTTTGATCTGCATTTGGGATCCAAACAATAAGATGATCACAGGTGCATCTGCTTCTTCCATTGTAGTTCAACTGCTCGATCAAATACCCCTGAGGAAATTGTTTTGCTTTTACATCACTTTTCTCTCGAAAACCCTTGTTGTATTTCATTCCCGTTGAATTTCCTTTGACTCTGACACTCACGTATGCCCTATATGATGCAACGTAGGATGCCAATATCAGACTAGAGGCCTTCTTTTGCACAAATGGCAATACCCTGGTACGTTTTAATTTTATACTCTCGTAGTCACAAAAAGGAATATGAATTGGAAGTTCTAAACTCATATCAATTTCTACTATTTCATTTTTTTGCAAATACAGGTTTGAGGAAGACAACATCACATACATTACACGCAAGGTTTTTGAAAAAGAAACCAATAAGTTGTTCAATACATCAATCGATTGAAATCTCCCCTGTTGTTGACAAGAAGAGGGATGAAAATAAGAGACCATTGGTTAAAATGTGTGGAATCACATCAGCTAAAGATGCAGCTCTAGCAGCAGAAGCTGGAGCTGACTTTATTGGAATGATCCTTTGGCCTAATTCAAAACGTTCAGTTTCAATATCAACTGCAAAAGAAATCTCAAAAGTTGCACGTGAATATGGGGCAAAGCCTGTTGGAGTATTTGTTGATGATGACTCCAACTCTATTTTAAAAGCTTCTGATGATGCGGATCTTGAATTTGTGCAGGTAGATTATCAAATATAAAATATGTATATATAAAATTCGGATTTTTATTCATTTGATAACATGCTAAACCTGTATTTTACAGCTTCATGGAGATGGATCACGGGATGCATTTTCTGTTCTATCAAAGGAAAAACAAATTGTTTATGTTCTTCATGCAAATGAAGATGGTAAACTTCTCAATCATATATCAGATGGAGATTGTTGTTTGGTAGATTGGATTCTGGTGGATAGTGCAAAAGGAGGAAGGTATTGTTTTGTGTTATTATCAAATATATCTGCAACATTAAATTTAGTAACAAGTGGTTGGGTGTGGGTGTACATTGGCAGTGGTAAAGGATTTGACTGGTCAAAGTTCAAGCTACCACCAATAATGAGCAAAAACGGGTGGCTATTGGCGGGAGGGATCAAACCAGAAAATGTAATTTCAGCTCTTTCAATCTTAAAACCAGATGGAGTTGATGTGAGTAGTGGTATATGTGCTTCAGATGGCATTCAGAAAGATAAATCACGCATATCATCTTTCATGACATCTGTAAATTCTGTTCAATATTAATCATAATCCATCAAGAAAAAAAAAACATGAAAATGTGCTCGTTGTCTGTAACTCTTTTTTGATTTCATGTCAAATCAATGGAAAGCAACAATGAAACCTTTCTATTAATTGATATTTCTCAATTACTTGGGTGGTGTTGTATTTTATTAATTAAAGTTTGGTATAACAAATGACCCCACGCCTTTTATTATCATGTCCTTTTACTCAAATATTACGAAAAAAAACAAACATGGTTTTAAGTGGTCCACTTATCATGTATAGATTCATTTGTATCCAAAGATAGACAATAATGGTCCTTTAAGATAGAGATGTATGTGGACAACAATATTCCTTTTTCCTCTATAAAAGAAAACGTACTTTTAGCTTACATGTGTTACAAAATATTAACATAATAAATTTATGGGGATATGAATGTAATTATACAAAAGAGATTTGTTCAAAGCGTGGGGTCAGTTTGATAGTATACAACATCCCCTTCGTCACTCACATAATGATCTTTTTTCATACTATTTGCAACAACTCCAAGCAAATGGAATGGAATTGGCCATGATTTCTTTGGCTCCCTGTAATATTCCCCAAGCACTGGTTTTGCAGCTTCGGTCTACATTATCACAATTCAATTTCTGTTAATATATTTACTAATTAATAATATAATAAATTTTATAAAGAAAGAGTACTTACTGCCTCTATTAAGTTATAATGTGGGATTTGAGGGAAAAGATGGTGTATGACATGGGTTCCTATGTCATGATGGATGTTATTGATCCATCCATAGTCACGATCAAGTGTTGTTAGCCCTCCTCTTAGGTAACTCCATTCCTGTTGTGTTTCAAATTGAAAACAATATAATATAAGAAATTTATTCTAGTTTGTTACAATAATTAAGATATAAAGAGATTGAAATTTAGGGTTTAGTTTAAAGTTCAAACCTTGCCACGGTACCATGGGAGCTTGTCTTCATGACCATGGTGATGCAAGTAGGTTACTAAATCGAGCCACATCACAAATCCCTGAATTTAAATCACAAATTTAGTTAAAATATTCATAATAGTAAAATGGTCATTTACTATGTCTGGATGTAGATTTAGATACCGACACATCATTCATTTGCATTTTGGATTTAGATTCAGACAGTTCATTTAGCCCAAAACAAAACAAACAGCTGAAATTTGGAACAAGTGCTATATACACAAGACGTTTTTTTTTTTCTTTGGATTAAATGAATTGTTTGAAAGTGAGTAAATAACCATTTTGCCCAATTGCGTGTATGTAGTCCAATAAACAATGCTATATACAGTTTGAGAGTTTAGATTAAGTCCATTACATAAAAGAGAAAAGAGAAACTAACCAAATAGGGGATGCCATAGAGTTTAAGTACTTGAAGTGGGCCAATTACAAAGGACAAACCCACAAGAAGGGCAGCCATGGCTGTCCAACAAACGGTTGATGTGATCACATCTTTCTTCTCATTAGGCAGAAATAAATCGCTCTCTGGGTGAAAATGAGACCCTTTCTTTCCTGGACTTCGACCCCACTGATATGATATAATTTGAAACCCCAAACATAAGTTAAAATAAACATAAAAACAAAATAAATCAAATGGTTAAATTTTAAAAGTATCAATTATCAGATTTCTATTAAATATTATTATATGGTAAACTTGATAAGGCTCACCAGATAGAAAGGGTATGCAAGCATAGGGAAAGGCAAAGTGAATCTCAACATGCGAGTTGCCGTATCTAAACTTCTATAAATCTTCTCAGATAACTTTTTAAAAAAAAAAAGCACAAATTTCAAGAAATTAGATTGTGTTATAGATATAATAAAAAATGAAAATCTATATTACTAAACTCACTGGATGCCAAGATTCATCATTCTCAACATGTCCATGGTTTTGATGATGAGTTCTATGGCTAATTCTCCTATAAAAAACAATCATAACAATTAAAAATAATAATAATAATCTAATAAAAAGTGAATATGAGTAGACATGAATAAGGAATTATTTGTTGAAGTTAAATTCAATATTACAAAAATGAAAAAGGAGTAGGAATATAATATACCATCCATGGTAAGGTACAAGAATTGAAGAATGAAGAAGATGACCAACTACACTATTGAGTTTTGCATTATTAGAAAAGCTTCCATGGCCACTGTTCAACCAAAAAACAGAATCATAAATACAGAATTAAAAGCTAAAAACAATCATTTGTTACACAAAAAGATGATAAAAAAGAAATTAAAGAATTAGCTATCATACCAATCATGGCCAAGAACAAAAAGAGCCCAGAACATTGTTCCTTGAGCAACCCAATACAGAGGCCAAACCACCATATTGTTAAAATAAGCCGCCGCCGCCGCCAACCCAAAAACCACCACCACATCTCTTAACACATAACTCATCGACTTCCATGGATTCTTCACCCAGCAATGTTTTGGGATGGCGGCTCTGATGTCAGCCAATGTAAAGGGTGGTGGTGCTCCGGGGTTGAACTCACTTTCTCCGACGTTAATCTTTTCGTCTTCTTCTACAAATTGGACATCCACCGGCGCACTCACTTTCAATGCCCACCTCCTATCTCTTGAAACCGATGAGTTTGGCCGGAAAATCTTTGACGACGTCGGAGCTATTCTGATTGAATTCGGAATGGTGGAACTTGAGATTCGTGTTCTGGGATTAGAATAAAGTCTGGGAAGTGGTCTTAAACCACATTCTGATAACACCCAGCTAGCCATTGGAGATACCCAGATGATGAAATCGAAAAACCAGAAACTTTTCAGTAATGGGTTTGTCTTTCTAGAGAGAGGAAGTGTGAAGAGAGGAACTGTGTCTGTGTGTGTGTGTGGAATTGAAGGTAATGAAGGTGTTCTTGAGGAGATAAAACGCCCACGTCTTCTGAATATATCAGATCTTTGTCCGTGTGGGTTTTCAATCACCTCTCTCCTACTCTATGGCTCTCCTTTGCTTCCAGTTGACATCTTATATGAATCTGGATCCATACATATATATATGTAGTGTTTGTATATATAAAAATCCATTGGGTCTCTGTTTCTACCCAATTTCCTTACTCCATTAGATCTGCTTTTGATAAGTCCATTTTTTCTATATGGTGTGAAAAAGTGGAACGTGAATTTTGTGTGTGAAATTGGAGAAATACTAAATATGATTCGGTTTATAATAATTGAATAAATTACAAGTAGTTACCGATGACGTTTCTAAACTCTCAAGGATTATACTTTATTAAGTTGTGTTATCGTTTTATATTTGATTTTTTTTTTTTTTTATATTTGTCGTCAAATAGATGTAGGGTTGTGTTGTGTACACATTTTTTAAATTTAGTTATTTAACTATTAAGCATGGGTAATAAGTAATGAATTAATACCATTTTAAATAAAATGTAATGCACGTTTTTCTCGATTATTGGAGGAGGCAGAGTCCAAAATTAAACACGACCAGAAGTTGCTTTTCAGTCTCTGCGTTGCGGCTGCTCATGAACGTACGGGTCCAACCGTCCAAACCGTGTGAAGGACTGTTGAATTCAATCAAGCTTCCTCCAACTCCAACATCATTTTCTTTTCACTCGGTGACGACTGCCGAGAAATAAAAGTGTCTTCCTAAATAAATGATAGTAAATCTTTATATTTATATTATGTTAATAAGTAGTGTCGAAAGAGTTCATTTAATTTAACCTTAAATAAAAACAATTTTTTATGAAAATTGTTAGAAATAGATTAGATTTGTTGTTAATTTTTTTTTAGTCTAACGGTATGGTGTGTGCCTAGATCGAATGTTCAAGTCTCACTTGTGACATAAAAAATGTTATTTAAAAGGTTACCAATGGAATTCAAACTTTGATTTTATACAAGTTGGGGAGATATGGTGTGCACATTTGTGTAAGATAATTTTATTCTCGGTACGACCAAAATGGCTGGAGTCAAAGAGATTGTGTTGCAGCCTAGTGGGGATCATGTTGCTCGGTCGGCGGTCGAGGTCGAATTTAGACAAATTTTGACAACACATCAATTTCAGTTTTGAACATATAACTTTCTAAATTTTCTAAAAACCTCCATTTATGTGTAATTGTTATTTATACTAATAATCAACAATATTTTGGACATCTAGAAGAACTCTCTCTCTCTCTCTCTCTCTCTCTCCCTCTCTCTCTCTCTCTTATGTGTTTAGAATTGAAAGTGTTCATGGATTATGGTTTATGTTATCTAGAATGTCATTTCATATTAAGATATTCATATGCAAGTTAGATATCTAACTTAGAAGATCATCCTTCTACAAGTGGTTTGATATTTTTTGCTTAGAGTAGGTGTTATTTCTTGAACATCTAAAAAGCAAATTTCTATCACAAACTTAACAATAGGATTTAAGTTTGTTGTATTAGTTGCACCCACTAAAGAGATGGAGTGGCTAAGGAATTAGGTTTATGTGATTTTTTTGTGATCAAAGCTGATTGAACATATTTCTATCCATTATAATAGTATTGTCACTTTAGTTAAAACTTATAGCAAATTTTATAATGGCAAGTCTAGACATTTGCGAATTTTATAATGGTTACAGAATTAATCATGAATGGTGTGGCTATCGACGTTTCAGATCTCTCTATGTAGTGGTCGGCCTTCTAGAAGTTTTGCCAGGAGCGACTAGTCGCTTCCCGAATGCTCCTTTCCGATTGACGACTTCTGGTGGAGATGGAGAAAGGGGGAGATCGATGATGGGTTGCAGATCTAGCTAGTTGTCTCTCGTTTCTTGGGGTGATTTTGGGATTCTATGAATCTAATGATGAGGAAGGAGGAGATACACCATGAATCTCGCTTTTTTCGAAGATATGGTTTTAGATCTGACAATGCAGACAGTGAAGGAAAAATGACGAGGAAGGAGGATATGCACCATGTGTAACGCCCGTAGATTCGGGCTAGTCAATTTAGAGACGATAAGCATCAAAAATGACTTTTTGATGGAAGATTATTTAGAAAGAGTAATCCTAACTAAGTTGTAGTATATGTTACAAGGATTTCGTACATATAAAGAACGACGAAATCTGAGTTATTACGAAGACGTTATGACCTGTCGAAGTTTCGCGACAGAATCGGCACGACACAACACGACGTAAATAGTGAATTTACGTTAGAGCGATATTTTGCCTTAGCGATCTAAATGAAATTCATAGAATATGTTAAACCGAGAGCGTTCATAAAAAGAACGTCCAAATCTGACTTCGTATGAGGAAGTTATGATTTTTCTAAGTTTCAGCTTAGCGGTATGCAGCCCAAAGTTCAAATATGAGATTGAGTGGTTTCTAACCGAAACAATCTAAATATGAATAGAATATCTCGTCGATAGTAGTCCAACCGTAAAAAGACAGACGGAAACGGACGTCAAATGAAGGAGTTGTGAATTCCTAATGGAGTTTCCCTGTCCCGGCCTACTAAAAATAATATAATAAAAATTAAAGTCAAAAACAACTGACGGAGTCTAAACGAGAGTTGTAGAGCATAATCTTGCCTACGCATGGATATAAAGAACGTCGAAAACGGAGCTCGTATGCGAAAGATATGAATTTATGAAGTTCGGGGTGCGAACCCCGACACTGTGTCAGAGTTCATGACGTGAGCACAGTGTTCACGATGTGAGCTCAGTATTTATGACTTCTGGAGCCTAACAGACGCAAGTTGCGATGACGCACCTGATGACTACTGAACTCACGACGTGAATATTTGAGATCCACGACGTGAATCCAGAAAAATGGCCCTATAAATAGAAACCAAAGGGCAGCCGGCCATGGTTGTTAATTCCTTCATCCTCTCACTCCCAACAGTGGCGAAGTATTTATAGGGCCAGGAGGGGCAGTGCCCCCCTCCCTGATTTTTGGGCTAGAAATAGAAAATACACTTACAAAAATTTAATTCCAGGGCCTATTATCTTCAAACTTGGCCTTTGGTCCCTCCTGAATCAGACTCCAACTCTCCAAGCCTCAAGTGACAAGTCCGAATTCTCCAAGAAATATTCAGAAATCACGTTCGATTCTTGTTCTTCCTCAATTTCGTTGAGTCGCCACTCGCCAGTGTTCACTGTTGTCGCTGCTATCGCTGATTCGCTGTTGCCTGCTGTCGTTGCTCGCTGTTGGCCAGTCGGTGTCAGTCTTGCCATCGCCCATAGCACCAACACCAAAAATCAGTTATGGCGATCTTCTTCTTTCTTTTATAGTTCACTTGTTCTTTGTTCTAATTGAATGTTGTGCTACACTGTTGCTGCTGTTTTTGAGTTTCTCTAGTTCTCCTGACTCCTCTTTTCTCTCGGTCCTGTCCAAACTCCAAATTAGGGGTTAGAATTTCTCCTGTCAATTTGTGAATTTGGTTTATCACTTAACAGTATTCAATTATGATTTGTTTAGCCTTCTAGTCTATTTATTGTAAGTTGTAGGAATAGAAAAAAAAATTGATTTTGTTATGCTTCAAACAAAACTAAAAACAAAGATGAATGAAAACCATAGACTATTTTTATAAAATTGATTTGGTTGTCAATTTGTCAATTTGTCAATTTGATTTGGTTTTACTTTTCAGTTTTCACACACCGCTACTTGTTAAATGAGTTATTGGTTATTATTCTAATTTTGATTTTGATTTTTATAGATATAATCATGGGAAAGATGAAAACCTTAGACTATTTTTACAAAAGAAAGGCGGATGATAAAGAAACTAATCATGAAAGTGAAGAGAGTAAACATCACAAAGTTTCAACAAGTGAGCCACAACCGCAAGAAACGGAAAATCAACAAGAGAATGGGCCACAACCGCAAGAAAATGATAAACAACAAGAGAATGAGCCACTACCACAAGAAAAGGAAAATCCTAATGAAGTTGATTTGAAGAATCTAGAAAGAGATCTCGCTAAACGAAAGCAAATGTGGGATTATCCAGTTAATTTAAGAGAACAAGTGAGACGAGCTTATCTGAATTTAGGACCTTTCCAAATACATCTTAAGGAGTATCAAGCTAAAGGTTCAACAAAACATCCTCGTAGATTCAAATATTCTTGGTTTAACATTTTCCCTAATTGGCTAGAATATTCTTCAACAACACATGCTTCTTATTGTTTTATTTGTTATATATTTAATGATAAACCAAGTGTGTGTCATGGTTACGATGCATTTACTGTTAAAGGATTTGACAATTGGAAAAAAGTTAATGATGGGAAAAATTGTGCATTCTTGAAACATATTGGTTGCTCACAACATAGAAATGTTGTTGCATTTGTTGAAAACTTGATGAACCAAGCAGCTCACATTGAAAATATCATAGTGAAGCAAAATGAAGCACAAATATTGAAGAACCGTTTACGCTTAAAAGTGTCAGTTGACACAGTTCGATGGTTGTCCTTCCAAGCTTGTGCTTTACGAGGACATGATGAAACTCTTGATTCCAAAAATCATGGTAATTTTCTCCAACTTCTAAAACTTCTAGCATCGTATAATGATGAAGTTGCAAACGTTATATTAGAGAAAGCTCCTTATAATTCAAAGTATACTTCTGCGGACATTCAAAAAGAAATTCTTAGTATTACTGCAAATAAAGTTCGAAAGCATATTCGTAGTGAAGTGGGGGATTCATACTTTTGTGTCATGGTTAATGAGTCATGGGATGAGTCTAAAAAAGAGCAAACGGCGATAGTTTTGAGATTTGTTGATGTGGAAGGAATCATACGGGAAAGGTTCTTGAATTTGGTTCATATTAGGGATACCTTATCATTAACCTTGAAAACAAATATGTGGAGACAACTTTTACACTATCAATTTGATGTTAGTAAAATCCGTGACCAAGGTTATGATGATGCTAGTAATATGAGAGGGGAATGGAACGGATTACAAACACTTGTTCTTGAGGATTGTCCTTATGCATATTATGTTCACTGCTTTGCTCACAGATTGCAACTAGCCTTGGTGGCTGTTTCAAGGGAAATTATTCCGGTTCACCAGTTTTTCACAAACTTAATTTTTACAATTAACGTAGTTTGTGCTTCCAGTAAGCATCATGATGAGTTACAAAAAGCAAAGGCAACTGAGATTGAATAGTTATTGGAACTAAGTGAAATCGAATCAGGTAAAGGATTGAATCAAGTTGAGACATTAAGAAGGGCTGGTGATACACGTTGGGGTTCTCATTTTTGTTCCGTATGTAGTTTGCTTAACATGTTTGCTTGTACTCGTGTTGTTCTCCAAGGAATAATTGATGACATATCTACTACTTATTCTCAACGTGGAGATGCTGATGCAGCTTACTGTTATCTGAAATCATTTGAGTTTGTGTTTATTCTTCACCTGATAAAGGAAGTAATGGGAAAAACTGAAATACTTTCTCAAGCTCTACAAAAGAAATCCCAAGATATTCTTAATGCCATGGAGTTGGTTTCAGCAACAAAGGAGGGTCTAAACTATTTTAGAAACAAAGGATGGGAGTCCTTACTTGCACAAGTAAAGTTTTTTTGTGAAAAACATCAAATAAATATGCCAGATATGAATGCTCCATATACTTTTACTCGATACCGGCCTCGAAAAACAGACAATCATGTTACTTTTGAACATTTTTATCGAGTGAATCTGTTTACAGCCACATTAGACAAACAGTTACATGAGTTGAATAGTAGATTCAATGATCGGTCAATGGAGTTGTTAAGACTTAGTTCTAATTTAGTTTCTAAAGTGATTAACGTTGATCAAATTTGTCTTCTTGTTGAGAAGTATTATCCTGAAGATTTTACGGAGCAAGAGATGATTCAATTACGATATCAATTGGAGATTTTTAATATTGATATCACAAAGAATCCCAGACTAAGTGGTGTATCAACTATTGTTGACCTATGCAAGCGTCTTGTGGAAACTCAGAAACGTGAGACATACTATTTGCTTGATAGAGTGGTTCGGCTAATCTTGACACTTCCAGTTTCTACCGCAACAGCAGAGAGAGGATTTTCAACAATGAAAATATTCAAGAACCGTTTTCGCAATAAGATGTCGGATGATTTTCTCGCAAACAACTTGGTGATTTACATAGAAAGAGAAATTGCCGAAAACATTGATTCAAAATCTGTAATTTATGAATTTACAGACATTAAAGGTCGTCGGACTGAGTTGTAATTCTTTTTCTAGGTGTTTTTGGTGTTTATTTGTTGAAAACAATTTTTTTAAGAACGTTAATTTCAATTTATAATACTTTCGCCCCCCCTAGTTAATTGTTCAAGCTTCGCCACTGACTCCCGATACCCTATCTAGCCCTCTTAAAGTACCCGCGACGCCCAAAGCAAGTCCCGACGCTCCGAAGAACCGTGAAGAAAAGAGTTTCAAGCCGAAGCTCTGCCCACGAGAAGCCCGGTGTGTGAAGATATCTCGGTTTCATAGAAGAACTTCTATTTGAAGAGCCGTAGTGTTGTCCGAGCATCGTCTAACCAAGTGAGTGTGTAGTTACTTTCTTCTAACACATAGATATGAAGTATTTGCTATGAAATACGTGTTATGTGTTTATATATTATTTGTTTATTTGGGATGGATGTTGAATGAATGTTTTATACAGGTTTTTAAATGATTTAAACTATATATGTAATTTATATCTACAAATATGTTGGGTAGAACATAGGTAGATGAAATAATTGGTGTGTGAGGAAAGATTAGTTTGAGGATGAGACGAAAGATGATATAGATCATGAGATGAGGGTGACAGGTGAAAAATGAGTGAAACCTTTACCCAAACGATGGCCACCGTCATTCATCAGAGTAGGGATGACAACCACGGACTATTCTAGATAGTCTAGTGGAACACTAGCAGGCTCGCAACTTGTAGGTGTTGTGAACGATGTGTTCACCGGTGTACTCTAAAAACCATGGAAACTATATATTTAGTGTCTTATAATAAAACGATGGTAGCTATGGATTTAGTACAGTGTAGATGAACCTTGGTAGCTATGGATTTAGTACTGTATAAATGAACCTTGGTAGCTATGGATTTAGTACTGTATAGATGAACCTTGGCAGCTATGGATTTAGTGTTTGTTATAGGAACCTCGGGTGACAATGGACTTTGTGCCAATTCCTTAGGAACGAATGAAAGAAGGATAGTCAATTCTTAGGGTAAAACCTTAAGAAACAAAGAAGATAATGGGGATGGGTAATTGGGTTGATTGTTTGATGATTGAATATAATAATTATATTATTGTAGGTTGAAAACCCTATATGCTCACCAGGATCCCAAGCCTGACCCACTTAGTTTTCTTTGCATTACAGGTAATGACACAAGAGTATAAGTTGGTGGACTTGATGAGAGATTTTGGATTATAGATCAGTAGTTATAAATAACTATTGTAAGGTCTATTTTATATTGTTTATGCTTTTGGTCTGTATCGGAACATGACATCCCGAGATTTTGTTATTTGATGAAAATACATTTCTTTAAAGAAATGTTTTGATAAATTCTTATCACATTTTGTTTTATGAACAAATTCCGCAGCAGTTTTCTTTAAACGATTACTCTGATTTTAAAACAAAGCATAAACAAATTGGTCTTTTCTGGCCGTGAAAATGGGGATGTCACACCATGAACTGATGAAATGGAAATCATACTATGATTGATAACCCTCCATTTTCTTCTCCGTTTACCTAGGTTCCAAATCAGAACTTGATTTGTCTCTAATCATGAAGATGCACAACCTTCAGGAGTTTTGATATGCTTCCAAATTGGACCTTGACTTAGGTATGGATTTACAAAGATTTATAAATTGTTGAGATTTTTCTAGGTTTTGTTGGGATTGTTGGGGGGTTTTTGGATTTAAAGATTTTGATAGGCGAGGGTGAGAGTGAGGGTATCCATGGAGGTAGTTCAAGGGCGGTGGTAGGTGGTTGAAAATGGTGTCTAAGGGTTGCCAGCATAGTTCACACCTAAAAGTTCAAAGAAGTGGGTCGGTTTGGATGGGGTGGGGTATAGATAGTGGGCCCATTTCCTTTTTAAAATTATAAATAATAACAAAAAATATTAGATTAATTAAAAAATATACAAGGGTATTATGGTCATTTCAGACTTGACACTGACTAAAACTGCAACAAAATCGTCTTTTAAAGATGAAACATACAAGTTTAAACCAAACGAGAGATGATCCAAATTAAATTTTTGAAAAACAGAATGAACGTGCCTTTTGATGCGTACACAAAGACCGATTTGTGTAATTTACTTTAAGTAAAGGATTTCAAAAGTAATGTAATCACTTTATTTACTTAATTTCTTTTGTCAGTACGAAAAAAATTATTACATTTATTTTTCAGATAAAGTAAATACATATGACTATGGTCTATGTATATAACTTCAACAAAAAATACTACCATCAAACACATATACAAAATCCAAATTCATGTAAGAAAAATAATTCTTAAACCATACTTAATGTTAATAACGTAAGAGCATCTCCAATGGTTAAGTTAGCTATGACTTAAAACAAGTGACAACATCATTCTTTTAATTTTGAACTCTAAATAAATGAATGCTCCAATGGTTAAACTTATTTACATAGCTTTTTTCATAAATTTAACTAATTTATCCCCATCTTTCTAAAATGTTTTATAAAATTTCCTCATTTAATTAGTCTATTTTAAACACAAATAATATTTTAAAAACATTAAAAATAATATATTATCGTTATAAAAGTTGTATTTATAAATAAGATGTTATTAAATAGTTTAGAAATAATTAATTAGTAAATTAGTAAAGAAATAAAAAATATTCAAAACTAAATTAAAACTAAAGAGGTAAATTGAAATATGGTTAATGTATAAGGGGTAAAATGTATTAGTTGTGAAAGTAAATTGACCACTCAATATATATTGAGTGGTCAAAATAAAAAAAGCAAAAAAGCTATCTACTCTAATGGTAATAAGTGGTCAAAGAAAAAAATGTATAGTAATAAGTTATAAAAAAAAAGCTTTCATTGGAGATGCTCTAAGACCATGTATAATACATACCATTACCATTATAGTGGTAGGTGTCACATCATTACATACATTTATCACTAAATTATGGGATACTATACCACTACCACACCATTCAACTCATTTTTTTAAATTAAATTTAGTTTAAAAATACAATGAACACATATTTTTTTAAACTAGTTTTTAATTAATTTAAAATACTATATTACATAAAAAATTACATTAATTAAAAAAAGCGCAACATTAGAAAAACTAAGAAAGGCAAACATAACTAAAAAAAACTACACCTTGTTCCTATATTGAGCTCAAATGAATTCTTTCATCGTCAAAAATATCTTCAAATCTTCGCCTTCAAAATCATCCGCTTTCAACTTCAAAATCTCCATATCGGTTTTTGTTTGAAGTGTTGTTTGTGCGTCTATTATTTTTTATTCAACCCGACTCAACATATCCGCCTTGGTTTCTTGAATGTAGACATATCGATCAAATTTCTCTCCAAATGATCGATAACACTAGAACTTGAAGCCGACGAACCCGTTTTTTTGCTTTATTTCTTCCAACGGGCCGACGAATAGATTGGTCGTCTTCAAGATCACTTGGATCAATCGGGTCATCGTTGATGTCGATGTGTGTTCGATTGATGTCCGATTGTTGGGAAGTTGCATCGTGGTTTCTTGATGGCTTTGAACCGGAAGAAGTTTGTGAAGTTCCTTTTGTTTACTCTTTCGATTTTGGAGCATCTTTCAATTTTAGCCACAATTTCACAGATGGAAAAAATTTGCAGGTTGGCGTTGTTTTTGACTTTTTTCAAATTGATCAAAGGCCGCCTTAACGATAACGAAATCGGTTGACCTGCTTTTGTGTATTTTTTGGAGGTTGTTGTAAATCTCTCTGTAATCCGTGCATTTTAGTCTAATATGGTGCCACTTTGAGCTAATTTGGTTGTGATTTCAACTTTCACTTCCTGTTATCTCATAAAATTTGGTTTGAACTTTCTCCCAAAAACAAGTAAATGCTTGTGTATCTCCTTCAATTGGGTCTTGGAAAATCGACAACCACGCATTCGCTAAATTCTCTTCTTCCTATTTTATCCATGGTACCCTTTCTTGTGTATTGGTTCGGGATGGTGTTTTTTTTTTGTGGTTGAGGTGGTGGTGATGAAGGTTGCATTTCCGAAACAAAATTTGGCGAATGAGGGGGTTGTGAAAGTGGTGGTTGTTATTGTTGTGGTTGGAATTGTTGGAATTGTTGTTGGTAGGCCGGGAAATGTTAATATTATTGTTGGAAAAGTAGTGTTTTTTGGATAGGGACCAGTTTGAAGCAAATTGACGAGGGGTTATATAGTTTTGTGTAATTTTATGATAGAGAAAGAAAAGAATAATGTAAAAAATGAGGTTGTATAGTTAGGTATTTATAGGTAAAATTTTTATGTATAAAAAAATATAAAAAAAAGGAAAAAAAGATTGTTTTCAAAATTTAGTCGTTGGAACGGCTATTCCAATGTTCAAAAGAAAGAAGATCCCTCATTGGGCATTGCTATTCATTATATGCAACACGAACCATCACGAAAACAAGTGACCATGACTCATTGCGGTGGTGTGTACAAATGTTGTCCGTGGCCACGTAGATCACGACAGGGTCATGGTCTGTATACCGGTTGGCCTAATATATTTGTTAATAGATGAAATTGAGAACCTTTTTACGATATTTTTAAATAATATAAAATAATAATCATATTTTACCATGATTAAACAAACTATTATTATTTTATAAAAATACAACATCTATTCTTTTTGGACTACTAAAAACATAAGGTTTTATTTTTACATAAAATTTAAAAATATCGTGCTATTTGTTAAACTTAAATCATTATACAAAATCCATTCTAGTAAACGAAGGTTTTTTTTTTTTTTTTTTTTTTTGCTACATATCACACTCTCATTCAATTTGTCAAATATCATTTGTGGTTATTTTGAATTAATTTATTTTCCACATGTCATTTTATGAGTTTTTCTATTTTAATAAATTTCACATAATATTTTAATGTAATAATTACAATATATGCAATATTAAATGAATATCAATTTTATTAATGGACATACCTTCTTACATCAAGATTCTCAAATTAAAGCTTATTAGGTTATTTTGTTTATTTATTTAAATTTAAAAGATAAAAAAATCAATTTTAATAATTCATGATTTTTTTATTTTCTTATAAATCCAAAATTTTTAAATATTTAGACCTTAATATTTATTTATTTTAATTAACCTATATGTAATATATGAATTTTATACCTAATTTAAAATATTAATTTAATTTACAAAATATTTGTTGAAGTATTTAAGCAAACAAGTACTAAAAAGTAAAACAAAATATTTGTTGAAGTATTTAAGCAAACAAGTACTAAAAAGTAAAACAATCATTTTTTATGAACTATTATAAAATGGGAAGTAAAGTCAATCGTAGATAATAAGATCAAATTCAAAAGGTGGAAACGGAACCTCATGATTCCGTTGACCAGGGGCAGAATTCATGCTTCTGATTGCCGTCGTTACGACCGCCGTCCACTGCCGCCACAGCCTTTCTTCGTCCACTCTCTAAAATGAGTAAATTACACGATTCGTTCCTGGTGTAAGTGTCAAATTGCACGTTTATTCCATATTTTTTAAAATTAACTCAGACCGTCATTTATGTCGTTAAAAGTTGCACGCTTCGTCCCTGGCGTGATTGAAATGACTATATTGCTCTTTCCTATTTCTTTTCTATTTATTTTTTAAATGTTTATTGATTTTGAGTTTTTATTGAAAAACAAATAAATGTAGGCCCACACCTTTTTTTACCTTACCCTTTTCAACATTTCCCTATCAAAATCAAACGAACAGGCGCTTCTCCCCCTTCTTCTTTTCTCAGTTCTCACAGCATCATCCACTGTCGGAAATGTCCAACCTCTAAAACCTCGTCTTCTTCCCGAAAGTTTCTGTAACAAGTGAATAAAACCACCAGCGCCACCATTCTCCTTTCCGCCTATCTTCTTCCCATCCCATTCTCTCTGTCTCGATTTTTAGGTTTGATTTCGGGTTTAATTTTATGTTTGATTTCAGCTTACATTTTGAGTTCCAAGTTGGAATTTAGGTTTCATTTTGAGTATCAAGTTTGATTTCAGTTTTAATTTTGAGCTTCATGTTTGCTTTCAGTTTTTGTAATGAGTGAGTTCATTTTTGAGCTTTAGGTTCTTGAACGATCATGATTTGCTTGAATCTGACTCACTTATGAGTGATTTCAGTTTTGATTTTAAGGTTCAAGTTTTGAGTGATTTACTCCGACAGTTACCGACGAAGAGGGAGGAGTGAGTCGTGAGGGTAAGGGTTATATGAGAGATGCTTGATGGTGTGGCTGGTCTAGATCGGTTGTTATTGATAATGAGAGACGAACGGTTTCCGACGGAGATGGAGATTGTTTCCAATGGAGATGCAGGTCAATGTCGACAGGGTTGTGTTTAGGGATTTAGAGGACAGAAGATGGAAATGGTAAAAGGATGTGGGGTGGACCCACAAGTTTAAATAAAACATTTTTTCTAATAATTAGAAATCTGAAAGATAGATGAAAAAGAAACCAAAAGGGCATTATAGTCATTTTATGTCTATCAGGGACGAAACTTGCAACTTTTAACGATATAAAGGACAGCCCGAGTTAATTTAAAAAAAAAAATAGGGATTAAACGTGCAATTTGACATTTATACCAGGGACGAATCGTGTAATTTACTCTAGGAAAATAGTGTTTTTGGCTTCTTCTTTCGAGACACGTCTGAATTTTTCTTAGAGGAGTTTAAAATTTTTAACTTTCATTCTTCTCATATTATCAAGGAATATTGTATGTAGGGTTGGCCAAAAAGACATCATATTTATGATACAGACACCTAATTAATTTTTGAAATATTATTATTTATTGAAATTACATTATTTTTCAAAAAAACAGATTATAAATAGTTAATTATAAATTGACTTTTTTATAAAAATGACTATGAGATGTCTAAGATGTGTCTTATTAGCAACACCCTTCAAAAACTCTTCAAGTTGACTATTTTTACGTTTTTTATTTTTATAATTTTTTTTTACTCTTTGTCGTTTTTAAACGATTTTTTTGAAGCATTAAATCTAATCTATTTTCAAACAACTTTTATTCATGGTTTTTAGCCGGTATGTCACTACTTCCCCTAACAAATAATTATCACTTCCCCAAACAAATAGTTACCCGAGGGATTTATGACAATTTTAACATATTGTTTTTTATGTTATATCAATACCATCTTATATTTGTTACAAATTTGTTCTTTATTTTGCCATTTAAAGGACAACGATGGACCTATGTATATGTTCAGGGTAGCCGGTGCTACCCCTCAAAGTTTTTGGTGCAATGAAATTTTTTGGAAATTTTTTTCGGCACAATGTGTGTGTGGGGGGATGGGGGGCACTCATTTTTACGATTTATGGATGATTCAATTTATTTTTCCTATTTTTCTTAATATGAAACTTATATTATATAATTTGTAGTGCGCATGACTATAAATTATCCCATTCAAAGATTTTAATTTTTAATAATTATTACTTATTATGTGCAACCCGAATCTGCAGGTGTTACAATTATCTCCCCCTTAGGATCATTACGTCCTAGAATCATCGACAAAACAAGGCTTGTATAATGAAGCCGCTCTTTACATTTCCATCCTAGTTGATAATTGTAACTCTTATGTCTTTTCTGTTGAGTTTCTAACTCCGAAACTTCTTGACGTTAGTGCTAAATTCTATATTTGCTCTTCCTTCTAAATTTGATCTTCATTGGAGACTACTGCTCTTCCTAGAGTAGACTTAACCTAAATTAAGGTTCTTACTTTGAGTACCGTAACAGACCGATGAGTCATATTCTAATGACCTCTCATCGTATGACGCGACGGTTAGACTCAGGTCTCTTTGAGTCAGACTCTAGCATGAAAGACACATTCCTTCGTATTCTAATGTGATATAATCTCATTATAGCTGGTAGCAATCTCTAGCTATCGACTTTTAAACTCTAATGATGATTTGCAATCTATCTGTCAATTGTCTCGATCCTTTCTTTCTTCGATATTTGACTAAAGTCGAACAGTATGTCGAATATGGTTCTCATAACTAAGTCTGTTATTTTACAAATATATCTTAGCCGGACTCGATTTGACATGACCACTAAGTTCGGAATATTTATTTTCATAGTCAATACTGAAACAAAGATAATGACGAAAATGAACAAAATAGCTCAACTACTAGTGTCTTAGTAACTCCATGACTTTCCCTGATCCAAGTGTGAGTTATGTGCTTCCAGTAGTATAGGTCTATACTACCTTTCACACCTACTTACACTCGTCCCAAGTATTGTCTTGCACTCCGCTAAGTTATCATAAAAAGGAAATCACACAGACAACACATAATATAATTTAGGAAATTGCATTATCTCCAAAAACGGTTACAAGATTTATTTATTCTACATGTCTATTACATTAGCTCGCTTATTCCATTACTACCCACTTACTCCCACATATCCTAAACTCCAGATAGGCCGCTCTCTATTCCCGACCTATTGTTGTTTCGTCAAGGATCATATGATATGCCCTTGCCTTTGGCTTCCACGAAATATTTGGCCTTTCCTCTCATATTTTCTTTGGGCAGTCCTTGTGGAAATGCCCTGCTTCTCCACACTCGAAGCAGACATCCTGTTTGGCCTTGCATTTGTTGGCATAGTGACCAGTCTGATGGTTTTTACATGCAATAACATGGATAAATCCTTATACACTTAAGGGTACATGTAACTTATTAGATCTAGTCATAACTCTATTGAAATAACATTCTATTGAATAACAAGAACTCTATAATCCTAGGTATTTTCGAAATTATAAGAATTACACACCTTTGTGATTGTAGTAGTAAATAATCAAACAATCCTTCTTGAAATCACTTGGAAGCTAGCACCAGAAATCTCGTGCCTCTGATGGTTCACACCCAAATCTAGTAACGAGGAGGCTTAAAGAGAAGGAGGAGAGGGGGCTCAAAATTTCAGCCTTGCTTATAAGAAAGGATTAGGCGAAATAATGAGGCTAGGTAGGTGTTTATATAGCGGAAGGAAACTTGGGGCCAAAACTAAGGTTTATGGGATAAGGCCGAGATTAATTAATATAATAATCAAGTTGCCTTATCTTCTCATCCTAACCCCCATGGACGAAAATTATAGGCTATTCCTAGCCAATTTTCTTCCACTCCATCCCATGAGGTTCTAGAGTCTTCCTGCTTCAACTTTCAATAAATAACCAAACAGTATCTGCACTTTTAATTAATCCAATTAATCCTAAAATTAATTCTAATTAATTTTTGATTAATTATTAATTAAATAATATAATTTATAATTAATATATTATTTTCATAACATATTTGAAAAATCATTAATTTATTAATCACATAATAAGTTAATAAATCAATCTCTCTTTCTAAAAGTCATCATTTTCAATTAGTAAGTTTGAGGGCAACCCAAAAGGATTTTGCTAATAATTCAAGATTATACTAATTTAGTTATTGACTTAGACACCTAATCCAACACAGTCTTCCCACACTTGAAATAGGTCACTTTTTCGGTGCATCCCCCAAAGTGCTTCCTTTGGCACTTGTCACACCATTGTGCATTGCCGGTACTTTCAAGTTCCTCGTCATTAGATTTTGAAAATCTACTCTTTTTATTGGATTTAGAAGATCCTTCGACCTTCCTCTTCTCTCCATCCACAGATTTCTCCAGACTCTTCTCCCGAAGTTGGGTCTCCACATTCTTGGTTACTCTTACGTTTGTCTTCAAAGTAGTTGCCATTTTCACCGTTGGACCAAAGTCCGTCGGCAACCAATTAGAAAACATTTCTATCTTCGAGAGTTTAGTAGGCACCAAGTAGAGGAATAGCTTTATCTTCTCGGTGAATGTGGTTGCATACTCATCAACCCTCCTTTTCACGTTCTTCCGGTTTTGAAACTCGTTGTTCACGTCTATTAGATCCACATTCGAGAAGTACTTGTAACGCCCGCAAATTCGGGCTAGACAATTAAGATATAATAAGTAGTCATTATTATAATTAAAATCCTTGATTAGAATAATCTACAATCATGTGCGGTGTAGACTATATAATATAAGTTTCATAGTAAGAAAGATAGGAAAAATCAACAGAATCGTTCGTAAATCATAAACATATGTGCGTTGAAACACACACACACACACACACACACACATATATATATATATATATATATATATATATAGAAAGTACACGTCGTCCCGATCTCGAAAATATAAATTTCGTAGAAATCTGATTCGGTATGAATTAGATATGATTTTTATAAGGATATAAAAGTCAGCAACGCACAAAGAATGTGTGATGTTAAAAGGTACGAAGAGAATGGTGGAATTTTAGATAAAGTCACCAAAATAAAAGCCTTAGTACTCTATAAGATAGAAATTTTGTAAAAGGAACACCGAAATCGGAGTTCGTATGAGAGAGTTATGATTTTTGCAAAATCATTAAATCATATAAAAATAAGGGATAAAAATAAAGTCAGAATTAGCCGATAGAGCCTAAAGGAAAGTTGTAGTACTCATCTAGGGATACGCGTACAAAAAAGAACATCAAAAAACGGAGTCCGTATGAAGAAGTTATGGAATTTACAAAATCTGCGATTTGCGCCCCGCGCAGTGCACGACGCGCACTTCTAGAAGGTGAAAACACAGACCACGGAGAGTCTAACACATGGAACAAAGTGGTTGGGGAGACATAGCCTTAAAATGCACGATATGTACCCCTTTAGCACGTCACACGCCCCAAATTTGGCTATAAATAGAGCTTCAGCCCCCATTTCATTTCTCTTGAGTCCCTTCGACTTTTAGCCCGTTTTCCCTTAGTTTTAGTCTTCGGCGAGGCCCTACGAACTTGAAGTAGTAGTAGCTAGCGAGTAAAAGCTCTGCTAGTGCAATTTCCGGACTTTTTTCTTAGAAATATATGTAAGTTAAGCTACACTCTCATTCTTTCAGTGTACCTTATATTTATAGTCATAGTCATTATTATGAACCTATAAAGAAGATTTATCAGTGATTTCAAGTCATTATACTGATAAATCTACTTACGATGATGATGTTTAGACTGGATTTAGTGAGGTGTTTAAATTGATATTTCCAGACAGTATACTCTGTGACATGCCCAAAATTACGGCCAAAAAAGACCGATTTAATTTATGCTTTTAAAATATTTTTCAGAGTAATCCTTTGATTTACAAGAGTTGCGGAATTTGTTCCCAAAACAAAATATAATAAATAAAATTTATCAAAGCATTCCTTAAAGAAATGTACTTTTATATATAAAAAAACTCGGGATGTCATGTTCCGATACAGACACAAAAGCATAAACGACATATTATAAGCCTTACAACAATTATACACAATTATTGGCCTATAAACAAAATATCTTCACAAGTTGTCCAACTTATGCTCTCACGCCACTACCTGTAATACAACTAAAACTGAGTAGGTCAGGATTGGGAGCCTAGTGACCATATAGGGTTTTCAACCCACAATAAATAATTATATTTAATTTTCACCAACCAATAATAACCCGATTACTCATTCTCGTTATCCTCACTTTACGTCCTTAAAACAACAACTATCACAAGGGACCTAGTCTAGGATTTTTCATCGGGATGGACATTACTGCAAAGGGGTTTCCTCAACAATAGATGTCCTAAAGCCAACCATGAGGGGGATAGAGTAAACCGGTGAACACATCGTTCACAACACCTACAGGTTATGAACCTGTCAGCGTTCCACTGGACCGTCTAGAAAGAGTTCGTGGTCGTCATCCATACTCCGCTAGATGACTAAATCAACAACAACATCGAG
This sequence comes from Lactuca sativa, assembly GCF_002870075.4. Classification (NCBI taxonomy): domain Eukaryota; kingdom Viridiplantae; phylum Streptophyta; class Magnoliopsida; order Asterales; family Asteraceae; genus Lactuca; species Lactuca sativa. The sequence goes on along the minus strand of NC_056630.2, from coordinate 17,481,212 downwards.
GCCTCTCATAATTTTATTTCATCACACATCATCTATCTACCCATGTTCTACCCAACATATTTGTAGATAAAAGTATATACATTTATATATAGTTTAAAACCTATACAAATCATTCATTCAACAATGATTTCAAATAAGCAAAAAATATACAAACACATAACACGTATTTTGTGGAGAATACTTCGTATTTATGTGTTAGAAGAAAAGGAATATATACTCACTTGATTAGAAGATGATCGGACAACACTACGGCTCTAAGAGTAGTATTCTTCAGTGAAACCGAGATGCTTTCTTGAAAACCGGGCTTCTCGCGGGCAGAGTTTTAGCTTGGAAAATTTACTTCTCGGGTTCCTCGGGGCTTCGGGACTTGCTTCGGGTCTCGGGAATGATACCGGGGCTTTGGGGTATAACTTGCATGTAAAATGAGGCAATAACGAGTGAGAGAGAAGAATTTGAGCACTAAAACTCGGCAGCCCACGACATCTATTTATAAGGTTGGAGTTGGTCTCAAACGCAGGGCGTTCCCTTCGAACGCGGTGTGTAGGAGCGGGGTTCCGATCCTATCCCTTATCCGTTGAGTCATCATCGACGTGGCCAATCCAGAGCCAAGCACTGAACACGGGGCGTTCCCCAATTGAACGCGGGGTGTTCCCTCTTTGGGATGCGTGCCTCGAACTTCAAAAAATCATAATTCTTGCATACGATCTCCATTTTAGACGTTCTTTATATCCACGCGTAGGTGAGATTATGCTCTACAACTCTCGTTTAGACTCCTTCGGCTAATTTTGACTTTATTTTTATTATATTATTTTTAGTAGGTCGGGACAGGAAAACTCTGTTAGAAATTCATAACTTCTTCATCTGACGTCCGTTTTCGTCTGTCTTTTTACCGTTGGACTACTATCAACGAGATCTTAGATTCTCGTTTAGATTGTTCTGGCTAGAAACCACTCGATCTCATATTCGAACTTTGGGTTGCATACTACTAAGTCGAAACTTCGAAAAATCATAATTTCATCATACGAAGTCAGATTTCGACGTTATTTTTATGCACACTCTCAGTTTAACGTATTCTACGACTTTTGTTTAAACCACTAAGGCTAAATATCGCTCTATCGTAAATTCACTATTTACATCGCGCAGTGTCGTATCGGTTCTGTCGCGAAACTTCGACAGGTCATAACTTCTTCGTTATAACGTGGATTTCGGTATTCTTTATATATCCGGAACCCTTGTCACGACCACTACAACTTCCTTCATAGATATTTGTCTTATCTAATATTTCATTATTACGCTTATTTTTATTCTTAATTCATTTAAGCCACACAATTAAGCATAAAACACATAAATACTCAAATAATACATTCTTATTATTTCAACATGAGTTACAAAGGTTAACCTAGACTATTACATCAACATTAATGCCTAGCCTAGAAACACGGGCATTACATATTTGATAGTCTAGAGTATGTAACGTCGCATATTTTAAAGTTATGTCTCCCCATCTGCTTTGTGCCACGTGTCGGTCTCTCTGTGGACCGCGTTTTAACATTTTAGAAGCACGCGTTGCGCACCACGTGCGACGCAAAATGCAAATTTTGTAAATTCTATAATTTCTTCATACGAAATCCGTTTTTGACATTCTTTATATCCCCGAAAAGCTCTCGATGAGATCTACAACCTTCCTTTAGACCCCAAAAACTAATTCTTATTTTATTTTTCATCCATATTTTTATAAAATTAAATGATTTTGTTAAAATCATAACTCTCTTGTACGGACACCGTTTTTGACATTCTTTTTCTCAAAATTCCTATCTTAAAGAGTACTACGATTTTCCTTTCGGTGACTTTAGCTAAAGGTCAACAATTTTATTTGTAGCTTTTTGCATCACACATTCCTTGTGCACGACTGACTTTTATCTTATAAAACGTCATATCTAATTCATAAGGAGTCAGATTTCTACGAAATTTATATTTTCAGGATCGGGACGATGTGTACTTATTAAATATATAATAATATATATGTTTTGGTGCACTCATTTTTACGATTTATGGAGGATTTAGTTATTTTTCCTATTTTTCTTAATATGGAACTTATATTATAGAGTATGTAGCACACATGACTATAAATTAACCCATTCCAGGATTTTAATTTTTAATAATTGTTATTTATTATGTGCAGCCCTAATCTGTGTGTGTTAAATGAACAAGATCACCGACCGATCCAACATGGGCCTACACACCCGGTTCATGAGATCCATGAATGTTGTCGATGCGTTTGTGAGTCCGAAAGGCATCACCACAAACTCATAATGCCCATAACGAGTCCTAAAGGTCGTCTTCTGGATATCCTCCTCGCAAAATCTCATATGATGATACCCAGATCTCAAATCAATCTTTGAAAACCAAGATGCCCCCTGAAACTGATCGAATAAATCATCGATCCTCGGTAGTGGATAACGGTTCTTGACCGTTAACTTGTTCAACTCCCGGTTGTCGATACACATCCGGTGTGAACAATCCTTCTTCTTGAAAAAAAGGATCGGCGCTCCCTATGGTGAGCTAATCGGTCTGATAAAACCCTCCCCCAGCAGCGTCTGGAGCTGCGAGGATAACTCCTACATCTCAGGCGCAAGGCGATAAGGTGCCTTGGCAATAGGCGCCGCACCCGAAACTAAATCGATCCGGAACTCCACCTGCCTCTCGGGAGGCACACCCGGTAACTCCTCGTGGAAAACATCTGGGAACTCACATACAACCGGAACATCAGAGATAGAACTCGGCCTCTCAGTGGCAACCCTTATATCCATCACATATGCTAAATAGCCCATACATCCCTGCTGTAAACTCTGACTCGCCCCTGCAGCAGAACATAAAGCTGATCTTGATCTGGTCCCCTCGCCATACACAGTAAGAACTCCCCCACTAGGGTCTCGTATGGTCACCATCTGATGCTCACAGTCAATCAAAGCTCCAAACTGGCTCAACCAATCCATGCCAACTATGACACAGACATCACCCATCGTTATCGGTACCAGATTTATCGGGAACTCAACACCAAAAATCGCCAATGCACACCCCTGGAATACATTGGTGGCAAAAACTGCATACTCGTCGGCTATAGAAACCCTAAGTGGTCGACTCAACGCCTCACGTCTGACACTAATGTGACGACTAAAGGATAAAGACACAAAAGATCGACTCGTCACCCGAGTCAAATAACACCAAAGCAGGCACAGAACTCACAATAAATGTACCTATATACAGCACAATATAAGCACAACAAATCTCAAAATAATATAAATAAGGAGATACATACCAGCAACGACATCAGGTGCGACACAGACCTCCTCTGCGGTCAACTGAAATGCTCTCCCACGATCCCTCGGAGGCTCGGCCTTCCGCGGTTGGCCATCAGTAACACGTAAAGCATCAGGAGCAGCATCCTGGGCTGATCCCTGAGTAAGTTTGGGACACTCGGCCTTCTGATGGCCCGTCTGGTTGCAATGAAAGCAAACAGAAAATCCCTTGGGGCAGTCCCTCGCCATATGCCTCTCCTTGCCACATTTATAGCAAATCCCTTTTCGGCAAGGCCTCTCGTGGCTCTTGCCGCACTTGTTATAAGTGCGGCCCTTCTGGCCTCCAACTCTCGAATTAGCGGGCTTAACCCGCTTAGCCACCGACTGCAACTGTATCGGGCTCCTATCTCTCCCCTGCTGCTCTCCCTCCTCCCTGGTTTGAATCTCCAGGTCAATCTCTCTCCTCTTGACACTGGTCTGCAACTCAACCAATTTTCGATAAGATGAGTTCGCCACGAAATCCTAAATGTCTCTCCTTAAGATTCTCAAATACCGACTCATATGTGCCTGCTCAGTGGACACATGCTCAGGGTAGAACAACACTCTCTCATGGAACATCCTCGTAATCGCAGTCACTGACTTTGTCTTCTGCTTGAGAGACAAAAACTCCTGTGCCAAATGTCCCCTCTCCACCTGGGGAACATTCTCATCTCGAAACAACTTGGTGAACCTCTCTCAAGTCACTGCAACATGATATGCAGGGGTAAAATTAGTCGTCACAAACTTCCACCAGTCCTTCGCTCCCAAGCGAAGCTGGTTCAGCACGAACTGGACTCTCAGATGATCTGGGCATTAACACGTATAAAAGCACCCTTCAATGTCGGAGATCCATCTCATGGAAGTGATCGGATCCTGCATCCCATCAAACTTTGGTGGCTTCGTGTTGTTGAACTCACAAAACAACAACGAGTCACCTCTCTGTGGCCTAACTGCAGCTATGGTCGTGATGGCTGCAGCAGCAGCAGCCTCCGTAACAACAGTGTATCGCTCATCGAATGTCTCAATCAACGTGGTCTTAATAGACCCAAACATCTCTGGTATGGCCTCTCGGATAACTACGAACACCTACTCTTGAATGATCCTGCGGATCTCCTCGTCACTAGCACCACGGCCCCCGGGGTTGTTGCAGGTAATCACCATAGTGTCTCTGAAACACATAACACAAAATCATCATACACTATCTCAATACACAACACACTCGATTACCCACCCCTATACGTTCCTTAGCATCCTAAGATTTTGTGACAACCGTCAATTTTCCGGTCAAGTCAAAGTCAAACAAAGTCAACAAGTCAAACGAGTCAATCTAGCTAACCCTCGTATATTAGGGTTTACATTATGTTCAAACGTTGTACAACTTGCTACATTAATACAAAGTATCACTTAGAAGTGTCACGTGTTCAGAAAATCTAAACCCTAATCAGTGTAACTGATGGAACAACTATATAAAACATTCATACATACCCTTCGGGGGCGTATAACGCTCATAAAAAAGGCAAAACGGGGCTTACAAACCCCACATTTCAAAGTAAAACACTCACAAAAGTCGCAAATAAAGTCTCTCTAAATCTTTCTCGCTCTATCTCTCTCTACTTAAAATCTCTCCTAAATCTCTCCAAGTATGTGAAATCTCTCCAAAATCTTTCCAAGCATGTTAAATCTCTCCAAGCATGTGAAATCTCTCCAAGTATGTGAAATCTCTCCAAAATCTTTCCAAGCATGTGAAATCTCTCCCAAATCTCTCCAAGCATGTGAAATCTCTCTCATAACCTCCCTCAACTTTTTAAAATCATTTGGGGCATCCCGACTCTTAACAGTCCCTAACTTAGAGCCGAACCTCTTAGAGGCGAAACCCTAAGAAGTGAAACCCCAAGAAGTCCCTGGACCGAACAGCTGAAGAACCGAACTAGGAGGACCGAACCTGTATGAGACCAAGCCTAGCATAGACCGAACCCGAACTACCCTTCGCCTTCGCCTTACTCTATTCGCCTTCAGTTCTCTCCGACGGCTGCGCATGCGAGACCATCAGCCGAACACTCCCTTCGGTTCTAAGCACCAAGGACCGAACCTCCGGCCCAGACTTCGGATGTTCGTAGCTTTTTCCCGGTTTTCGACCCCGACTTCGTTTTAAGCTCGTTTTTCATGATTTTAACGCGGGATTTTCACCCAAATTCGTATTTTGACATATGAGACCCTATATAATCATATTTTAATCATTTTGGGGGGAAAATCTTAGTTTAAGAATAATATCTAGTGGGTAAGATTTGGTGATAGAGTGTTGACTTTGCCATAAAGTTATGACACAAGCAACCTCCCATACCCGCTCCATGACACCCTCAGTCATTATTCACATCAGCCTTGTCCACTCATTGTACCCTTAAGCATTCCTCAACAAGTTTCACTAAACCCCACACAACAAAAGAGTCCATATCCTTCTCAAATCTCCTAACTCTCTTTCACTCACACATTAAGCTACACATTTTTCTCTCTCATTTCTCTCCAAGATTTTGAGATTCTCCAAGAAGTTTTGAACTTCCCATCCACTCTTGGTAAGTAAATTCATTCTACACTTGATTATCATACACTTCTTCACTCAATTAATGGATTTCTCACACAAATATCGTCATATTTGTTGCTAGATCTTCAAATCTTCAAGCATCTCCCAAGTGTTCTTGACTTGGAGACTTCTTTTCTTCATCATCCATCTCCTGAAATCACTCAAGGTGAGTTCAAACCCCCACATTTTCATGTTTGTATTAAGTTTTAGGGGGGATAATACAAGTTAAAACACCAACAATTTAACTAAACTCAAACATCAGCTTTCAACAGAAAAGTTAATGTTCATTCACAGACTGTTTTGAACATCTTAAAATTTTTAGTTTCAAAATTGTATTAGATACAAATAGTTCATGTTTATACCTTTAAAATGACTGCTTGCACATATTCACACGATTTTTCTACAACTTATGGTGATTTTTACAAAACTGCCTATCACTGTAGCTACGGATTCGGACCAGTCTGTGAATATGAACATTTTCACACCAGTTAGAGACTTCTAAAAATCATAATAAAATTTATGAACAAACTAGACACATTTTTTAAACTCTCAGAGTTTACGGATTCAGTTTTCAACTTCGTATAGTTTTTCTAAGATTTTTCTAAAACGGTGCAGAAAGGTTAAAAACTAGTTAACAGCTTACAACTTTCATAACACTTTGTAACATGTTGAGCAAAGTGCATAACAATAAGTTTCTAAATTTTGAATGTAATTATTGTTAGTTTATCATCATAAACAGAAATTAGTCATTCATGATAAGGTTTTTCATTCATTTCGAACACATATAAACTACGATAGGTATAGTATTGGATTTTACAAATAAATGCATACTACATGAAGAAGGTTTACTCTCAAATCAAACGGGTTTTTCATATACTACATGTTAAACTATACTAGTAATAGTTTATGGTTTTCATATCACGAATTTATTACATAAAAAGTGATTTCACTTCCACCACGGAAGAGGTTTTATACTCAAACTATATGTAAACTAGTTAACTTAAGTTGTGAAACTATTCTTCCATCGTACTCTTCGAGTACGGGTTCAAATTCCTGTAAGTTATAACCAGAGTCTCTTGTAGGGAGAGCGTGATAATTATGTATAGATCTATATTGGGATTGACACCCCACACCTCGCTGCTAGCTACAGCCGGACCTATAGGTCTACGGGTGACAAGAGTCATAGGATCTTAGCATCTGGAAAACATTGTTGCAGGTTAAATTCTCGTTGTATAGTATGGTTATAACGACTCACATAGGGAGTTAACAATCTTTCAAGTTTACAGGAAAATTCTACTTTAAAAAGGGGTTTTATTTATCTAAAACTACATATTCTCAGTCTTTGGATTTAAGACTACATAACTTTTATAAGGAAAATATTGGGTTTTCTTTGGAAATACATCACTATTATAAACATTATAAGTATAAAACACGCACATACTCTCGGCCTTGGGATTTAAGGCTACATAACTTTTTATAAGGAAAATAAAGGATTTTTCTTGAAGCATACATTACCATTACAAACAAAGGTTTTCAAACTCTACTTCCAAAAGATTATGAACTCCCCAACTTAATTGTTGACACTCTTTCAAAACTACTTGTATTCTTAGGAAACCAGCGAAATAGGAAATCGACAGCTTTTGAGGATGGGACGTTAAATCGTCGAACATTTCATTTTGTCATCATAGTGTAATTAATTTGAAACATGTAAACACGTATTATGGTGAAACTTTTTCAATTTTATTTATGATGGTTGTATTTACTTTGAACACTATTATACTCGTTGTTGTGATACTATACATGAAGTCCTCCACCCCCGGACTTTTCTGCCATCTTTGGTTTGGGGGTGTTACAGATTTTTACTTGGGTCTCATACAGATCTAGTGTTTTCAGTAGTACGGGCCCAATACTGTCACACCCCCAAACCAGAACGGCGGAAACATTCGGGGGCGGATGACTTCATGTGGTAGCATAGCAAAGGAATGGATAGTAAAGAAAGCAATACAACCATCATATATATAATTGAAAGTTTACATTGTTAAAAGTACATGTTCAAAACCAATTACAATATGATGCCAAAATATGAATTTAAATTGACGACGCATCGTCCCTTCTTCAAAGCTGTTTTGATACCTGTAATTACTGAATCCCTGGGACATACAAGTAGTTTTGAAAGAGTAGATCAGTATTTAAGCTGGTGAGTTTCATAAGTATTAAATGACAATTTTTGTATGAAAATGAAATGTTTTGTTTTTGTTTGTTTGTTTCTAGAAAATCCCATATTTTCTACTAACATAAATGTAGCCTTCTAACAAGACAAATGTTTGTTTCTAGAAAATGTATGTACGTGTAAAATAACCAATATGTTTGAAAACCTCGTAAATCAATGTATTTTTAATACCTCATGTGAGTTTTATAACCATACTATTGACTCGGAACGCCTATACACAACGTTCTTCAGGCGTTGGAATGTTATGACGTTTGTCACCCCAAATGGTGGACTGTAGCTAACAGTCAAGGCGGGGGTTGTCAAGCCCGTATAGATCTATACACAAACATCATGCTCCCTCTCCAAGGGATTCTGGTATATAATACAGGACTTGAAATGTGTACTCGAACGTACGTGAAGTTAATGTCTCACAAATCGTAGTATAAAAACAGATTTACGTGTTAAAATGTTTCGTTTGTTCTTGTATATGAAAGTGACTTCTTGAAAATTGTGTTTCTAGTATGTAAAAGCTAGTAATATTCTCGTAAAACTATACCTATTATAGCTTTCTAAAAGTGTGTCTCATTTGTTTAGAAATCCCTAGAAAATGAATCACTTGATATGAAAGTATAGATTTTTAAAGTGTCTAAGATAGACACGTATACGTATAATCTAAGCAAAATGTTTAGTTTATACATGCATGACAACAATTTATATTTCAAAAGATAGAATGTTATTGTAATATATTTTATATACGAGAGTTCCCTATAAAGTTTATAAATCACATATGATTCTATTTAATAAAAGTGTATAATAAAACTTTATATATAACACCCGATAATAATCGTTTGTTTTACTTGTATTCCCCCCCCCCCCCCTGAAAGCATATAAAAGCATTTAGAATATTTAAAAGGGTTAATTAAGGGGTATGAACTCACTTGAAAGATCGAAGAAAGGCGAGATGAAAACCGGGCAGAATTTCTTCTTGGGAAAATGGATTTTCTCGGGAATCTCGGGAGCACAAACGACCTTCGGAACTTGAGCAAAATGACCGGGGCTTCGGGTTAGCACGGACACGGAAAACGAGGCAACAACGCAAGAGAAATGAGAGAGAAAGGCAATTTTCTTCGGAACCCTCGCATCCCTTTTATAGGGGCTGGGAACCGCCTCGGTACGCTGGGCGTACACGGGTACACTGGACGTACGCGTGCGTCACGCATGACCGGATCCTCGACTGCCTCGGACTCGGATGGGACGGGCTACTAGCTTCGCATAGGGCGAGACGTGGACGATCCGAAGCCTAGCCCTTGAGTACGCGGGGCGTACGCCTGTACGCTGGGCGTAACTCGGATAGGCTTGCTGACTCCCCTTCGAATAATACCAAGGATTAATAATTAAATTTATATTTTATTTAATTAATAAACTTCTAAAATTCATATCTTCTTCATACGAACTCCATTTTCGATGTTCTTTATATCCACGCGTAGGTGAGACTACGCTCTACAACTTTCGTTTAGATTCCGTCAGCAAATTTTGAAATTATTTTTATTATTTATTTTTAAAATGTCGCGTTAAGAGAATTTCGTTAGAAATTCATAACTTCTTTATCTGACGTCAGTTTTTGCCAGACTTTTTACCGCTGAAATACCATTGTCGAGACCTTCGATTCTCGTTTAGGTCATTCCGGCCAAAAGTCGCTCGATCTCCGATTCGAGTTTTTAGCTGTCTGCTGCTAAGCCGAACTTGGAAAAATCATAACTTCAATATACAAAGTCGGATTTGGGCGTTCTTTTTACGTACGATCACGGTTTAATGACATCAAACATAGTAGGTAATTAAAATAGAAACTTTTTGGACATTTTATTTTCAAAGTTAATTTAATTAACTCAAAAGTGGTTACAATACTTGACTTTTTAGGTCATTACAAAGAGTTGAAATATCGGGTTGTCACAAATACTACCTTCCACACCAACCTGTAGTCATCTCAAGTCCTCTTCCTAGGATCCTAATTTGCAGTACTCTATCCCTCACGGATCTCAACTACTCTCTCGGTAGGTTCCTCAATTCTCATCTAGGTATCTCTCTTAGATTAGTCAAAACTCTCTCTAAAGATTCCTGCTATGTTTCTCCCTACTCAGTACACATACAGAGCAACTAGCAAATAAAATCAATCAATAGCTTACCCTAGGCTAAGGCATAATGAATTAGGAAACTCTTGCCCTAATTTCTGAAGTACCTAGCCTACTCTCTAGCATGTAGCTCTAATATCTCATAATATAAACAAATAATGGTATTTTGGGAAATCACCGTTCGGGCTCTGGTTGATTGTACACATTGCTCCATCTCGTTTTCTCTTTAAAGCTCTTACTTATTTTAGAAAAATCATTTCTCTTTATAAAAAATTTCTCAATTCCTCAGTTTGAGTCCAGACATACCCGAGAGTACATCTGAATCCCTCAAACCAAGGCTCTGATACCAACTTGTAACACCGTAAATTTTCAAACAATTTTTTTTTCATTTCAAAAATACATAAAACTCAATGTCGCTTTTCTAAAAACCCAATGTATCATAAGTCAAAAACACAAATCACTCAAAACAACTGATAGTAGCCCAGAATCCTCAAACATAGTCTCGATCAAATGTGTACAATCAAGCCAATGCCTTCCCACGATCCTGAGAAGTACCTGAAACACATAACACACAACACAGTAAGCACAAAGCTTAGTGAGTTCCCCAAAATACCACATACACAAATAATAAGCCTCTCATGGCTATAGCTCGGCATGGACCCTTCGGTCATGCATCTCAATAAGGACCCTCTGGTCTCACAGCTCGGTGTGGACCCTCCGGTCATGTGTCTCAGTGAGGACCCTCCGGTCTCACAGCTTGGGTTGGACCCTCCAGTCCTGTATTTCAGTGAGGACCCTCTGGTCTAACTGCTCGGGTTGGACCCTCCGGTCCTATCTCAGTAAGCATAGAATAATATAGCATATATCACAAAGACAAAATGCATAATATCATATAACTCAATATAAGCACATAGGACCCTCCGATCGATAACTCAAATAAGACCCTTCAGCCACTCAGTATTACCACTCAGGTAAGTATAATGAAAAGACTCACCTCGTAAGTAAAGCGATTATGTCTCGTACTCAAACCATAATTATCTCTAATTAATAAATGACCCTCAAGATGTTAGGCTAAACCCACTACTAATTCTCAAAAGGATAAAAGACCATTTTACCCTTCCATGGCCTATATAGTCCACTGTTTGACCAAACCCTAAAAGTCAACAAAAGTCAACAGCAAGCGCGTAAGTTGGGTGTACAACCCTTTACGTTGGGCGTACTACTTCGCCATGCATGCATCGAGGATCTTTGGTGCTACGCAGCGTGTATCTGGGAATACGCTCAACATACATCCCAGACTTACTTTTCCCACTCTCCTGGTCTTAATCCGTTAAGACCATAGCCATAATCTCAGATCTTGACTCCCTAAGGGCTAATACTCCATAAAGTTTGTGACTTTAAGCCTTTGCATGGCTGAAAAGTCTAAAACCCATAAACTCTCACTCCCTACTCACAAAAATGCTCATATATCATGCATGGGGAGATCCTGACATCCAAGATCCCATTTTTATGAGTCCGCTCCACTAAAGACACTTTAAGGGACAGGTATGAGGCTCTGGAGTTCAAGAAACTCATAAAGCTTCAAGCTTTGGGACTTAAACCTTCAAATCAATACAATGAGAAAGCTTTGAGCTTGATACCTTCAAATGATGCATCGACCACAGGGAAACTCAGATCCAAAGCTTGGGCTTCAATTCTATTCTCTTCAAAGCTCCTTCTTCACTCTAAGATTCCCACAAGAACACTCAAAAGCTTAAAATGGCCACTCAAGCTAAGAGAACGGAAATTAGGGTTTTGAAGGGAGTTGATGACTTGAAATGGTGGCCAAAAATGAGGCTATCATGTTCCTTAAATAGGGACACACCCCACAATTAGGGTTTTCACTCTTAGCCAAGTACGGCCAGTGTACTAGGTGGCTTCCGCTTCCAAAATACGCACATGAGTACGCTGAGCTACACATGCGTACGCCCTGCGTACTCAGCTACCACCTTTTCTCAAATAAAGGGCCAAACTTGACAACTACAATAAATTAAGGTTTAATGAGATATACCTGGTCTTGGGATGTTACATGATGGCCCACCAAGGCCCAATAACTAAGAAATCCAAAGATAGACCAAACCAAGGCCCAAATGATGTGAAGCCCAAAATCAGTGAGTACACGGGCCGTACTCCTCTATACGCTAAGCGTACAGGCTGCATGGCTTGTACACCCAGTGTACTTCTCTGTTAAGCCATATTCTTCAAAAATTCTTAAGACCTTAAGCTTAAAACACATATCTGAGTCCACTAACATGTCTTCACCCATAAAGTCGATTACTTGGTGGCTTGCAGACCACCAAATTGACCCAAACTTGAAATATGGCAACTAACTTCCATGGAAATGACTAAAACTCATACATAGCTACAATAAGACCTTCAAGATGGAAACTTTTTTTGTTCTTGGGACTCATATAGCACTAAGGGTGGCAACCCTAAGCCTAGAAACGGATTTGGACCATAAAAATGATGGGTTTGAGCCATAAGAACATTCCTATGTGCACATACAAACCCTAATGCTTGGATCTAGGTTTCTCTAATGAACATGCTTTTCATCCAGGACTTGCAAACCCTAGATCTATGATATACAATTCGAAATTGACAATACACAAGAGATCTAGATGATTACCTCTTCTTGAAAGCTTGAATCTTGTTATCCTTGGAGTTTAGAGTCACAAATGCCACTCCTCTAATGGCTTACAAACACCAAGAAGCAAGAGGATTATTTGGAGAGAGGTTGTAGGCACAAAATCGGCTCTAGGAACTCCTTAGGGTTTCTGGTAGCCAATTTCTGTAGCCCTGGGTCCTTTAAATACTTGAGTTGTTAGGGTTACAGCCTGAAACCCTAATTGGATTACTTAGGCCTTAAGCAGTCCAAGGATCCTTCTAGATTAGGGCTTGGACGAATTCAAGGAGTCCATACACCTTAATTTCATCCACCCTATGATCCATAAGGATCCACATCCCAAAACCAACTATCACACAATTGACAGTTCTAGTCCCCTTTATTTAATTAATCTCTTTTAGCCACATAATTAATTCTTAATTAATTCTTGTCTAATATTAATTAAACTATATGATTTCTCCTTTAATATATTAATCATATAATATATTAATAAATCATAATAACCTCTTTATTTATAAATCATCCTATCATGTTGCTTTGGTGAAGGCAACCCAAAAGGACCATGCACAATCGGGTCAAGTACTTACCAAATATAGTTACGGGCTTGGACACTAATCCAACAAAAAATTCATTCTTGGGACCAAAAAGGTCCAAAACACCTTTTACTATAGATCTAAGCATACATGAGGCAAGTTGTGAACTTTTTACCTAAAAAGAGTGCTAGATGATGATGATATCTCAGATCCTTGAGCTCAAGCTACTCAGGTTCTTCCTTTACCAACCTCTCCTTTCTCCTTCCAAGCTTCAAACTACCAAAATAGCTTCACAAGATCAAGAGTGTAAGGCTTTCGAGGGTTTCTGAGTCAAGGTGGCTGGTAAAGAGGCTAGGGTTTCAGACATAATGAGGTATTTATATGGCTTAAACCCTAAAAATTATGGTTTTAAGTCTGCTCGCATATGCTGCGCGTACTCCTTGGTACGCTACGCATACGCACCTCCGCCCCCGCATCCAATGTTTCTACTACGCCCTGCGTACGCCAAGCTTACGCCCAACGTACGTCTTCAGTCGTCCCACTCACTAACGGCCCAAATCAAAAGGCCCAACTCAATTAGTCCATCATTACCCTCATAGTCCAACAATAAATTACAAAAATAAATAATTAGCATTACCTCAAATCACAGTTGTTACAATATACTAATTAATTATTTCTAAACTTTTTTGTAGCTTTACATCCCAATCAACATACCACAAGCTCATTGATTTTTGAGTACTTTGGATATTAAGACATTCAAAATGACTATATATGATAGTCATTGAAAGGGAGGCTACTTTTCGGGAAATGAGGATTGGTTTATAGGTATGACGACCAACATCCACAAACTTTTACTAAGAATCAACTACTAGTGTACCGAACCAACTGAGTCAATCCCACTTGAGAGCTTTAAGACGACCCTGGAAAAGACCCCAAACGTACCACAACAAATTGAAAACAGAGGGGATTGTGGGGTGTTTTTGTGTTGGTTCCTGGAGTTGTTGATCACTGGGAAATCAATTTCTACAGAAGGTAAAACGGTCCATGGGCTTTGGGTTATTGAAAACGACTAGCGGAAATTTTTTGGGATACAAAGACAAAAATAATTTAAACATTGTATTTGTAATACCACCTACAGACGCATCATTTATTTAATGAGTAAATTACACGAATGGTCCCTATGGTTTGTGGTAATTTGCACGCTTGGTCCCTAACTTATTTTTTTAACTCGGAAGGTCCCAACTATATGGTTTTTTTACGCGCTTGGTCCCTACTATTTGTTTTTGTTACGCACTTGGTCCCTGTCTTACCTTAAAAAAAACTATTATTTAAATACGGAAAAATGGTAGGGTAGGTAATGTAAGGTGAGAGGGGTAGGGTTGGAGGTGTGTTTAATTAAATAAATTAAAAAAATCAAGGGAAAAATAGTCTTTTTAAGTAAGACAGGGACCAAGCGCGTAACAAAAACAAACAGTAGGGACCTTCCGAGTTAAAAAAAATAAGTTAGGGACCAAATGCACAAATTATCCTATACCATAGGGACCATTCGTGTAATTTGCTCTTATTTAATTTATGTATTTATTATTTGTTTGTTGATTCTAATTGCATTTTATATTTGATAAAACCAAAAGGTATACATTTTATAAAAGCAAAACTTAAACATTTTATAAAAACAAAGTTATACATTATATAAAACCAAAACTTACGCTAAAAGAGAAACCATATGTTACACATGAAAAAACCCTAGGAAACTGTATTCCAAAACCATGGTCCGGAACCGTACTTCGGAATTTCGAAGAGCTCTCCGGAACAAGGTGTTCCGGAAAATGTGGTTATTTTTTATTAAAAAAAATTGATCATTTATGTCTAAAAAGTCACTTATAAGGGTTAGATTACTCAAATTCCCTTAAATATAATTTGTGATTAAGGGGACATAATGAAAATGTTAATAATATAAAGGAATAAAATGTAATATCACAACAAATAGATATGTGGCTAAAGAATATTGATTGGTTGATGAATAGCCAATATTATAAATAATTTAAGGCATGACTTGGCAACAATGTTAAGCCTCAAGTTTTTCCGAGCATTGGCGAGCCACGTCGTTTGTAAAGCGTGACTTAACACGATGATTTTGTATATAATTAATGTAATTTCAACTATTATTATTATTATTATTATTATTATTATTATTATTATTATATATATATATATATATATATATATATATATATAGGGTTAGGTTATATTGTTTCTCCTAACTATTGTGTGTCAGAATGCACAGATCTGGACCACCGGATGGAATAGAATCAAAGGTCATGATCTGAGGGTCTTTGATATTAGAATATGATAACATGTACCATATAATCACACTAATTTCAGCATAAGGGCATTTTAGTCAATTAACCTATATTAAAAAAGGAAATTTTCGAATTTTTAGGGATAATTAATTCTTTTATTTTAAAAAATCTGAATATTTTAAACTAATTCAAATTTAAAAAACCGATTTTATTCTGTCAGAATGATAGAATGCCAAACATAAACTAGTAAATATATTTTTCGATTTTATTCTGTCCGAATGATAGAATGTCAACCATGAACTAGTAAATATATTTTCGATTTTATTCTGTCAGAATGACAGAATGTCAATCATAAATTACTAAATACATTCTAAAAGAATACACAAAATCGATTCTTGAACTAATAATATACCAAATAATTACATCGTATGATTGTGATTCATTGAATAATAACAACATTCTGAAAAAATAACAAGTGTAATTCCTAAAAAATAACAACATTCTTAATTACATTGTATGAGTGTGATCATTCTTTAATTCATTCTTCAAGCATTTCCCATCATGTCTTCAACCATTCTTCAAGCCATTTCTATCACAAATTTATTGCAAAATATTTTGTAGTGATACACTTGTAACAAATGTACATTAAACATATAAACAATTAACTACAATTCTATCAGAATACAACAATAAATATTCTTACAGAATAAACTATTCTTGCAGAATGGTTTTGAATATTCTATCAGAATCGCTATTTTACACCTGTTTATTGTTTTTTACATTCTAAATCCAAACTGAATGACATTCTTACTAACATGAAAACAAGCCTTGAGCAAGCTATATTTACAGACTTCAAAAACATATTACAGCCTTATTCTCCGATGGAGAAAGAAAAACACCCCCAACATGGCGTGTTTATTAACAGGCTATTCACAAATATCATACAAATCAATCATATGTTACTCCATTCACAACATTCTATGTAGAAAAAGAATCAGTGAATAATAACAAAGACTTACATGTGCATCAGTAAAAGATATGTCAACATCTTCCCATTGTCGCATGCAATCGTGGGCTTACTTCAAGTTTTCTCTGCTCCTTTCACAAAAAGGTATAAAAGTCTGCATTTTCACTCTCATTCGTTGAAGACTTTTCACAAACACTTTAAAGGCAGAATTTTGAAGACCAAATTCTAAAGGTATACCTACAATATACAAGATCAGCAATAGAAATAAGTTGACAAACATATTATTATAAAAGATTTGGAATCGGGTTAACTTTATTTGGGAAATTACATCAAGCCTAACATGTTCAAGTTAATTATTGAGTACAAGCTAAAGATGCAAGAAAAATTGAACCTGAGAATTAATAGAAACTTGAAAAACAATTGAAAATCAAATTGTTCAACTGATGTAGTGAATAGAATGTCGGCTACGAAGGAGATAAGAATCAAACCTTACCCTGATTGGTGTTTAATTGGTTTTACATTATTTGGTTATACCCCTATCTTCAAATCGAACCCTTTCCTCTTCAAGATTCGTGTTGAAGCTATCTCTAATCAAACATCCATCGATGTTCAAACTGAAACGAAAATCTGGAAGATGAAGGCTGATTGAAATGGTTTAGATTGATGACAGCAGACGAAAATGATGGCAGGAAACGAAGGTGAAGGACTAGGTCAAATATATTTACTTTATTTCCATAATTGTAGGATTTCAATTATGATCTCCTTAATTAAAAGTACAAAAGGTCCAAAATACCCCTTAATGGTTTATTTAATTATTTATTATTTCTTGAATTCTCATTGGTACATTTAAGCACACAATATTTGTTAAAACGACATTTTGGTAAAGCTTGACCGCAGACACAATCATTGGAGAGATGACATGTCATAGCGGAACTATGACGAACTTTTTAAAACTTTGTGAATAGCAACAAAATAAATTATCTTAGTTGTTCAAAAGAATAAGAAACAAAATAAATAATATTCTTTGGAAAAGTATATTATAAATGATGTTATTATAAATAAACTCGCATATTTTAAATAATGATCTTACACCAACTAATCACCTATTTCATAATGGTTACTGTGAGATGACTTTTTATTGCAAAATGTGTTTTTTAATGCTCTTTCACAAAAAAAGATAAAAAATAAAAAGAATTAAATACTTTTCTTGAAAAACAAATTATATATTGGGTATACATATTTATATCTTGAGAGATTCGAGATTTTTCATATATTTCAAAATATATGATTTTTTTTTTTTTTTTTTTTTTTGGTGTGAGAGAAGTGAACCATTAAAATATATATTTTTCAGCCTAAAATCATTTCATAATAATTCACTGCAAAATAAATATTCATTTTGTATAAAAAAATGTTTGTTTTGTTAGAACTCTTCATTCAGTTTAACTATTTTTACGATTCTTTTTTATTTTAATCCGAGACAATCATCAAGAGCACGGAGGCTGGTAAATTTCAATGGAACAATTTTTTGTGATACTTATTAGTTACGAATTCCATATACCCTTCCAATTTCCAAAATTTGAATCTTGATTATCCAAACCATAGACCAAGACCAAAGGCTGGATGTAGTCTGGTCTTCAGTCAACGTATATGACGTACATTGAATTCATTCATAAATTTCTAATAAACATATGTATAACAACTCATAAAACATTTATTAATGTTTAATAAACAATATTTAAAAGAACCAATGATCGTATTTCCCTCATTTAAATCAAATATTTAATACCTAGAGCAAATTATTAAACGTAATAAACTTTGCCTCCATGATGTGTTACCTAAATAAGTGAAATACGCAACACACTGTAAGACTATTTCTTTTGTTTATAGTTTAGTGGGTCCATGTTTTGTTTACAAATAATGTAATTTCTATAACTGGAAAGAACAAATACAAAAATAATGCAACTGAACACGATATGCATATAGTATAATATAAACTGTGTAGACACATTAATTATTTGATAAAAAAAATGATGAGAAATGAATGAATGGGTGGAGTTATTGAAATCAAAGCTGCCACCACTTTCTATTTTCCATTTGCTTTGCAAGTTGTTCTGCCATTGATGCAAAATTCTCGGACCCACTTTCCAGTTCTTCCGCATTTTCTTTTAATTTCTGTCAAATAAAATGTAAGATTGATTACCACATCACATTAAATGATTAAAAAAGTAAACTGAGTGGATTAAAATTACCAAATATCAGACATTATTATCTATTATCCAACATAAAATTCTTGGACCTAAAATTACCACCACCAGCAGCAGCAGCAGGCACTAAGATAAGTAATGGTGGTGCCATTTTAGATGAATCATTAGCTACAACTAGTCTTCCATCATTATATTATTGCTCAAAAAACATACATATAATAATACAGTATGACAATACACATTCAGATACTATATGTTTGAAATTATTTAAACCCAAAATCCTATAAGAATCGGGGGGCTTAAAGCATAAAGCATATACTTGGAATTTGGAAAGCCAATAGTAGCAATAAAGCTGAAAGTAGAAAGTAGAAAATGGAGAACATTGAAAAATCAAGAGGGGACGAGCATAGAAAAATTAAATAAACTAAATCGATACCTCAAGTTTCATCTGTCGCTCTAGAAGCTTGTCTTTTGCTTCTTGAGCTGCAGCAGCTGCACCCGCTATATCCTAAATAATCAAAATTCAACAAGGTTACAAAATAATATTCTTTTAATTAGTAACAAAATTTTACTTTTTTAAATTAGACTACCGTTTTTCGATATTTAGCTTTGATTTCGTCTGTTGTCCTAGCTTTTGGTTCTGAGCCACCTTCAAGTAATCTATCTCTCTCCACTTGCTTGTCTACATGCCACAACGAAACATTATTAATTCTTTTCTTAAAATTAAAAAATAAATAAATAAGAATAATATATTCTTCAGGATTTGAATCATACTTTTCTCAGTTTTAGCTGGAGCCGGAGATGGTGGCGAAGGAGATTTAGGTTCAGCCTCTATTCTTTCAACAACTATAGAAAAAAAAAATTAGTTAAATAAAAATTATGAGGTGAGAACGATAAATAATTAAAAACTAAGAACCTAATTTGGTTGGCATATCGAGCTCATGATCTCCCAAATCTAAATCTAAATCCAAATCCAAATCTGAAACTGAAAATGGTGTTCTTGAAAACAAGGTTTCAAGCTTAGGAACAAGAACATCTCGAGTTTCCTCTATATTTTCAGTTTCATTTCCCTTATCTCTCTTTATTCCCTTAATGATACCACCAAGTAATCCCGTTGGTGCATTCTGTAAGCAAGACAGGTCACATAAATATGTAAGCAGTTTCATCAAACAAAATACCAATATACAAAATCACATAACAATTCTATTTCAACCTGTTTTCTCTGGCTAAGAGCGAATTTATATGCAGCCTCTTTAGCTTCTGCCACAACTTTATCATGAAGGCGAGGTAAACCCTCCGGTATCCTAAATATCATATACCAAAACCCATCAATCAGTATGTGTGTGTGTGTGTGAGAGAGAGAGAGAGAGAGAGACCTGAAGTCATTTTCAGAGGAGAAAAGAGACAAAACAGAAGATTCACACCCGTACACCTAATGGAGAAGCAAATCTTAAAAGTGACCAAATTTTCAAAAAATTGAAGAAACAATTAATAAAAAACAGGTAATAAAAATTAGATGGGTAAAATGCTAACCATTGCAATATGGCCATTACCAAAAGAGCTCATTGTGTTCTCCATTTTAGTTTTAAAGTTCCATCTGAGAATGGACATTAGAGAAGTTTCTGCCACCACTTTAAGATCTGGCAATGACCTGCAGCAAAATAAGTTAAAATTACAAATATGCCCCTTACAGAAAAGTGAGAAAGAATACTTCACCTGATTTCAACAATTCCAGTCGAATACACTAAAACCACTCCAGATTCCACTTCATTTTTCTTGAAAATTGTAGTCCAGCGACATTGTTTCTCCAAATCAATTTTGCAGATGAAGTTTGGCTTCTCCTGATAGAAGATATATATATATATATATATATATATATATATATATATATATATATATATATATATATATATATATATAATAAAAAACAGCAACATAAATTATATTAAAAAAAAAAAAAAAAAAAAAAAAAAAACTGAAGATGATATAGAACGAAGTGGGGCACCTGAAGTAGAGACTTGGTTGAGTATAAAAGCAGTGAATCCTCACAGCAAATTAAAATGAGTGAATCTACAAAATTCTTCCATGGTTCAATGGGTTGACTCGAGGTTTTTTCTTCAGCTTCTGTTGACTCACTTTCTGGCTCTGTTGACTTTAAAGACTCTTTTTCATTTGTAGTTTCCTGGGATGTGTTTGCAGGATTCTCTTCAGGTAATTCTGGGACAGAAAAACTTTCATCTGCATGCAAACATGTTCCATTAGAAACAACGACAAGTTTTAAATGTTTAAAAAAACAATCATATATAAATTATTTAACTACATTTACAGTTTGTCATGAATTAGCAACCAACTAATTTGTATGTTTCACTTAGTCATTTTATAATGGTACATTTTGAATAACACTAGACATTAAAATATATTAGTGACTAAATGAAAATATAACGAAATAGTTGGTTGCTAAATCATTACATAAACCTTTACATTTATTAGTAGTCTAAGGAATGAAACTTGCCTAAAATGTATACCGAGATTGCAGTTGATTCTTTAGGGTTTACTGAAGAGCAACAGATCTTGTTACCATTATTACTATCCAAAAAGATGATGTGTGAATCTTTGGTCAATAAGAAAGCCACTTCTGTTTCTGGACCACTTGTAGATGTGTTTCCAGATTGTTCCGGAACATTAGTGTCAGTTTGTAAATATGTTTTCATGGCAAGAGAAACAATTGGAGAGCTAGGGTCGACTAAACAGTCAGTAAGAAACAGTACTGATGATGATTGAACATCAAGTACAGCAGCCTGATATGTAAAAAATGAGTTAGAAATGATTTTTAATCAAATAAAAAAAAAATTCTAAATACTGTTGTTATTATGATGCTTACCTTACCGCATTCATGTCCAACAATAATTTTAGCTCCAGAAAATGTATATTGAAGGGTTCGTATAGGTGAATTTAGAACAGAAATGACAGCTGTTGATTGCCATCCATTCCCATGGTGCAAATCAATTTCTGTTATGATATTCAATTATGTTATTAACTTCAAACTGTTGGGAAGATAATAGATGTATGAATTTACAAAAAGGACCTTGACGTTCGGTTTCTGTCACAAGGGGAACATTCGTTTCTTTGGTTTCTCCAACTAACTTGAGTAGATTAACCTGTATATATAGAACATGGAATAAATAAATACTATACCATCTTTTAAAAAGATAATACCTCAAGATCTATTTCAAACAAACTGACTAATGATAGTCAGATACTTTGCAGTTGCATAGATAGGAGGAAATGGTAATTGAGAAAAAAGTTTATACCAGACCACAATTATTGCCAACAGCTAAACTTGATGTCTTTGAGTTAAAATCCAAGGCTGATATTGGTTCACTTGCACCTGGGACTTCGGTTCCTTCAGTATCTTCCACCTAAGGACACATGTTTTTAATCAAAAGATTGAATGATTTATGACATTCTTAACCATACCCATGGCACTCACCTGCAACTCAAGTGTAAAAATCAGGGAGAAAACTGGAAATGTGGCATTCCATATTCTAACAGAGCCATCTTGATAACCTGCAATATATATCCTCTCAACTCCAATATTTTCATCTGAAGATAGTTGACTTTGAAAGCCACCAGTCACAGGCCACTTTCCACTCCCTGGAGTCTTAGGTGATGCTAATTCACTTTTCACAGCCAAAACTGTCTTCAAACATGAAGTTAATAAAAACAAAAGTTAGCACAAATAAAAAAATACAATCCTAGTAGTTATTTATCTACAAATGACAACCTCATTGAGAACTCTTTGAAAATCCCCATCTTTGGGTACAGAACATAGCTTTGAAATAGTCATATTCGGTTCAACAGTTGGTATTGTTACAGGGCATTGAACTGGTTTTACAGATGGACCAGATGTTAATCCGGTCAAACATTCATCATCATACACATGGAGTTGACCTGGGTTGGTCAACACAAAGAGTGAAGTGCAATTACTTTCTGTTGCACCAACATTTGGTACCAATTCTATATCAGCATAAGAGCCATCAAGTGTTAGGTCAAAACGTTTAATAAACTTCAAAGCTTCTATCCCTGATGACAAATCAAGATTCAAAATCTGCAAAACCCAGAATATAAAATAATTAGAAAAGAAAAGAAAAAAATCAGGGACATGGAGTAGTATTTAGTAAAGTGGTTTGAAAGAAATGTTACTGTTAGGACTTCTTCAGATCCAATATCATCGCCTCCATAGACAAAGAGTTGACCGGATCCGTTACGTTGACTATTTGGACACCAATGAAGAACAATAACTGGGAGTCTTTTATCACTTGAAGAGAATTTTAACTTAACAGCATTTTTTGTATTTTTATTTGTTTTCTGATTGTTAGTGGATAAATTCCATAATATAATATCTCCATCTACATAACCAACAGCGAGTATTGACCCATCTGGAGAAACCCAACAGAGAGCACTTATTTCCTTTTCTATCTGCTCTTCATCTGATTTATAATTTATACTTTCACGCTTGATGTCGTTGTTAGAACGAATTACTATTTCGTCCTTCAGTTGGAGATCTTTATAGCCTCTGATGAGTAAAGCTTTATCTTCAGAAACATCCCATAAAATTATCAACCCATTTTGATATGCAATCAGCACTCTGCAGATGAAGAAAACTACTGTAAATTGTGACAGATTGAACTACAGATCATAAAGAAAGAAAATAGGTAATGAATTGCATTGATAAGCCAAAAAGAGAAAGATTAATTATTTTCCATACCTCTTCCCAGTGGAACACGGTTGGGCAAGAAGTCCCACAACAGACTGATGCTCAGGTATTTGAACCCCACCTCCATCTACCAAAATGGAAAGTAGTAATAATTAATTATATGATTTATATAAAAAAGTTACCAACTATCAATTAGTAGAAGTCACTAGTGATAAATTGCATTACCAGCTATGAGATCTGGAGGAATCTGATAGGACATGGGTTGGATATTCCCTTCTTCAATGTCATACTTCAACACAGACAAATATCCATACTCATCTCCAACATACCTGTTTGCAATAGTAGTCAATTAATCATGAACATTCCTATGATCTTTTTACAGTATATTGAAAATTTGAAATGTAAGAAGTTAACTTTTTGGGAAACTCACATGTAATTGGTGCTACAAATTACAGAGAATGCACTTATATTGGATCCCCATTGTAAATTAGCAGCCAACTGCCTCCGTTCTAGATCCCAAACCTTTCAAAATCATAAGCACTTTAGTAAGGGTATAAGAGATGAAATTAAATGGACATATGGATATTATACCTGTACTTCATTTTCATTTGAGACACTGACAAGAAACCCTTGGTTTTGTATGAACTGTAAGAAAACAGAAGAATGTTTGTGAAACAAGAGGTGACATTATTTCTATGTTCGAAAAGATATATTGCATGTAGAACAACATGAAACATAACAAAGTAGTGAATGATAATCCAAAGGGCAAGTTACAGAAAAACCATTATATTTTGAACAGTTTTGTGGTTTGATCACTAATACTTTATTTTTTCCAATCAAACCATAATTTTTCAAGAGTTTTTCCAAATTAACAATTCTGACCTGTTATATTAGGTTTCACTGGTAATTTTGTTATGTTGGGTTTCACCGGCAATTTAGTATACTACCCATTATGACCTGTATATCAAGTCAAAATGGTTAAATTGGAAAAATGTCTGAAACTTTTATGGTTTGATTGAAAAAAATAAAGTATAAGTGTTTAAAACGTAAAACTGTCCAATATATAATGGTTTTCTGTAATATGCCCTAAGCTAAATGCACCAAATATAGACATCATTCATGCTCTCTGTAATGCCTACAATATCTAAGTCTATGTGATTTATTAATTTCTGAATCCAGTATATCACTATATCTAAAGGACAATAAAGAAAAATAAAGCACCAGAGTGTTGTTATGTAGACAATAAAATTCAAACCACCAATATCAACACAAATTAAATATATTATGGGTGTAGAGAAGCTCAAGAACCTCTAGGTTTTTCAAGGGTACTGGCTTTGGAGATATTAAAAGGCATTCAATGTTATCACCACCAATCACCTTTATCCTGCCATCCCTACAGTACCAGAAAAACAAAAAAGAAATCAAGCAAATACTAGTAACAGTAATAGAATAATATTTTATGGGTGTATAGAAGCCAAGAGTGTTGCTCACTATTGAAAAGATGAATATTGTACTCACAGTGTTCCTATAGCTAGTAACTGCTGAAGGGGGTCAAAGGCCAGGATTGATGCAGTAGTTGGGATCCCATAATGAACAACAACACGTGGTTCAAAGTCTTTCAATCGTGGATCATCATCCTGCAAAAAAAGCATGTGTAGATTTTCAAAATTAAAGCAATTTGTAGAATAGATTATCAAAACAGAAGATAGTTTGATAGATTTGAAGGCCCAGTATAGCAAAAACGCATTGGCAAGTATGCTATTTTGCTACAAACAACACAACATATGATAAGAGTAAATACTGTAGCAACCAATTAGAAGAAATGGTATTAGAAAAACTTAGAAATAAGATATGACTTGCAGTAGTTGGCCAGAGATTATATTGTCTATAAACACATGTTCCTAATGCTAAATGGTTTCAGAAGCTGGTTGTGTAGTTTTACCTAATGCAATTTTGCTCCTAAACCCTTGTGTTCATGTACATATGTAAGGTTTGTTAACGAACTACATTGAATTAGGCAGACATCATTTTTACATTTCATGCCGAGATTTTATCCATAAACTACTGATGAGCATTAAACAACTCCATCTATCAATTTCAATGGCTTTCTGTTTCAATTTCCTGTTGTTTCTCAATAATTAAACAAATCGTAACAAGATCAAGCTCCACAAAACGAAAGAGACTAAATTTTGAGCTGATCAGAGACTAAGACACGGAAATATGCAACTGATGAAGCAATTAAATTCGCTAACAAGCCATATATCGAATCTGAAATCTAGGGTGAAAATTACCTCCTGTTGTGATGGTTGCTGCGGAGTTTTGTGAAATAATTTAGCAAACATAACGCAAGATTTGAAGGTTTACGAGCTCCGTAGCTCCTATTGCTTCATAATTCTTCCTGTTTTTCTCTTTAATGGCGTCTTGCGTGTATGCATGTTCTTAGAAATATTTACGATTCCAATCCACGGTTAATCCGAAGTGGTTGGGGACGGTATGTCGTGTTTCGGGTCATAGAAAAATATTTCCATCGCCGGTGGGCCGGTGGCATCACCATGATTTGGGCCAAATGTTGATGCTTTAGTTGGATTGGGTTTCAACTTTTGAAAATGGACCAAACCTTTTGCTTCTTTTTGTTTTTAGATAGGCAAAACCACAGGAAAAAAAAAAAAAAAACACTATGTATAACAATAGTTCACTGCTTAAAAAAACATTTATATTATATTTTGATAAAACTTCAAAAATGGTTACTGTGGTTTTCCTTAGTTTTTAAAAATCTCACAGATGGTCTCTATAGTTTCAAAACTTTTAACAAATGGTCATTTTCGTTAATTCCGTTAGCTTTTGACCGTTAAGTGAAGGGTATTTCTGTCATTTCACTACCATATCGACTATTTATGAAGTTTTGCCTTATATATATATATATATATATATATATATATATATATATATATATATATATATATATATAATTATATAATTATTTAATTTTAATGGGTCTCTCTCTCTCTCAAACATACACCCAAACACACACATAAAATCCCGTTTCTTATTTTTCATCTTCATCTTCTAAATCAAAAGTCAAATTAGAGTTTTGTGTTTCAAAAATCAAATTACAACACTTGTACAGCCATTTGTGCAAAGAGTTCTACAGCTCACAAAGGATGATTAATCAAATTTAAATGTGATTTTTCTTATAGAAGTATATTGTCCATGATGGTGAAATTCCTTGGAGTGCTAGTGTAGATCAAGCTTAGTTTCTCAATTAAATGCTTGTAGTTATCATCCTCTTCACCTTCAATCTCTTCATTTTCTTCCCCATTTTTTTCATGTTCCATCTTTCAAGTCCTGATTCGGGCTTTAGAGTCCCCAATCCGATAGCAGTCGCTTGAACCCTAATTGACGTGAATCATTCTTGTTGATATCAGGAGGAATAATGTTGATTTTTGAGAAAATATGCGGCTTAACGAAGTAATTTGCTCTCTCGAGCCCAACGACTTATGATGCTTTCGGTGTGCTCACAGCTAAGTGACCGATGATCGATCGTGTTAGGCGGAGCAATGAAGATCTCAAATTCGTGATCATGATCTATGAGCTTACAAACGATGGACTGGGGGTCATCGTCTTCATCAATTCGAGAAGGGAAAAACATGCATGAAGCAGAAAAGGTTTGGGGTGGAAGATCTGTTGCCGAGACCGGCGATCCCGCTTTTCCGGCGAGTTCATTTATTCCTCGGTATTTAACCCAACAATGGGACTGTGGGAACGGAGGGTGCTACGCGACGGTGGTGAGCTCGAAGGGGTGGTATGGGAGGTTGGGGTTGGTCGTAATCACGAAGGGAAAAATTAGGGGTGAGCTAGGGTACTACACCGTCGGGATGGAGGCGGACGATGATGGAGGAAGTCGATTGTGGTCGACGTGTCTTGCCCGCTTTCTACTCTTGTCGGCATCACAGATTCAAAGGAGGAGGGCGGAGGAGGCTGGGAAAGGTGAGGCAACTCCGATGGTAAGCAGCCTCTTCTTGGCCGGTGGTGAAGAAAAAATGGAAGGGAATATATATATATATATATATATATATATATATATATATATATATATATATATATATATATATATATATATAGAGAGAGAGAGAGAGAGAGAGAGTTGGATCCTGTAATATTAAATAATTATATTTTTTTCTTTTTTTTAAATAAGGCAAAACTTCATAAATGGTCTATGTGGTAGTAAAATGACAGAATTGCCCTTCACTTAACGGTCAAAAGCTAACGGAGTTAACGAAAATGACCATTTGTTATAAGTTTTGAAACCACAGGGACCATTTGTGAGGTTTTTAAAAATTAGGCACTAAACTTCAAATTTTCGAAAAGCACATGGACAATTTTTGAAGTTCTGTCTTATATTTTTGTACGATTTAACCATTATTATTTCCCAAACATGTAAGATATCTAGTTTATCCGGTAACCCTAGGTTACCCGCTCTCATTAGTGTACGTGTAATATGACTTCAGTACATTGACCCTACTTTTCACTTCCAATCGACCGTTTTGAGAAAAAAAAAATGTTTGTCCAATGTGAAGGAGGGAAAGCTTCGTGGAATTAGCGGTAAAATTTGTGCGTTAATCACAAGAAAAAAGGTAATTTACTTGAAATTATGGTTTGCCGTCTTCTATAATATATGTATATATATATATATATATATATATATATATATATATATATATATATATATATATATATATATATATATATATATATATATATATATATATATATATATATATATATATATATATATAGCATGTGTTATTTACCTTTTTTTAGCATTTATTCTTTAAGGAATTGTAACGTCCCAAAATTCAAGACTTAAAAATTTCTTTTAATAAAACATTACTTTAAGCAAATTCATCATTTCAAAACATAAACAGAGTATTAGTTTCCAAAATACATGTTCGTTATCAGAGTAAACATTCCCAGGCGGTCTAAACTATGGTGTGTGTCATGCGATCACCCCGAGCTCTTCCTTCCGCTACCGGAAGTACCTGAAACCAAAACTGAAAACCGTAAGCACGAAGCTTAGTGAGTTCCCCACCATACCACATACCATGCATAACCACATACTGCACATATTGGGCCACGCCCGCTATCCTGGGCCTCGCCCCCTACCTCGGGCCTCGCCCGCTACAACGACCCCGCCTGGCTTCGAGCCCCGCTCGGATACAGATCTGTTTTGCTTAGGCCTCGCCTGTCACAGAGCCTCGTCCACTAACATATAATAGCACATAAACCTATCACATCACATCACAGAAGCTCAACACATACTAACGGATCTTGTTCTAAGGCCTCGCCTATCTCTGGGCCCCGCCCTTGTCCTGCTACTGATGAGTCATGGAACCCCGTCCATACTCCTGCTGATAGTGAGGTACAGGCCCAGCCCACCCTCACTCCTTCCCTAACTTGGGCCTCGCCCCTGATCTGCTGCTACTGAGATGTGGAACACCATCCACACTCTGCTATTGGTGAGATACGGGACCTCGCCCACACTCACCTCCCTACCAGGCATATACAGGTATCACACAGACAACAAGTATAAACTATCACATAAACCATTCCTTGGGCACCCGCCCTCTATCATTGGACCTCGTCTCGTATATCATACTAGCATACTGTGCCTAGGGCTAACCCTCGGGTCTTCTACTCATAACTACATGGGCCGGCATTGTGGCCGTAGACCCATTCATACAAAGGGAAACTCACCTGCACTGGATGAACTTGCTGATGATCCTACTAGCTGCTGCCCGGCAACTCTCTGAACTCCGACTCCACCCGCTCCTCGAGCTACCAATAACAATGCAACACTGAGTCTAACTGACCCCCGAAAGACTACCAAGTCAACTCTGGTCAAAGTCAAAGTCCTGGTCAAAGTCAACCTTCCAGGTCAACCCTACTCGTCGAGTCACCCTACTGACTTGCCGAGTTCATAAGTTCAGAGTCCTTCCACTCGCGACTCTACTCGCCGAGTCAGTCCATGACTCGCCGAGTCTACCGATTTCCGAGTCCTGACCTGTCCAACTCCTCGAGTCTCCATTCGACTCACTGATTCGAGTCTCGACTCGAAGGGTTTGGGGGTTCCGCGACCTGACTCGCTGAGTCCAAGAACAGACTCGTCGAGTACAAGGAAATCTTCATCCAACTCGCCGAGTTGTTCTTCTAACTCGCCAAGTTCATGCCCAACTTCATCCGACTCGACGAGCTGTTCATCCCACTCGTCGAGTTCCTCCTCATCTTCAAGCTACTCGTCGAGTCCACTCAAAGGACTCGTTAAGTCCATCCGGTCCTTCATACATGCAGAGGACTTTTGAGTCATGTAGGGACTCAAATCTGTAGATCTACCCTTCCCAAGCCTATTCCTCACGTAAAGTTGCAAACTTTACGTGTAGAGAATGAGATCTAGGCAAAATACACCATAAACTAGGGTTTAAGGCAAGGAGGCTCCATAATCAACTCAAGGGCTGCTACTTTATGCTTCTCAAGACCATAATATGCTTAGATTTGAAGTAGCGACTTCAGATCTGGCTTCTAACTCAAAATAATAACATTATGGCTAAAAAGCCCTAACAACCACACATAGATCTAGGTGCAAAAAGGGTCCAGGAACTAGTTTATTACCTCCAAATGCTCAGAATGAACTCACAATCCCAGATCTATAGTCCCTTCTTGCTCCTCCAAGTTCCTTCTTCCTTTTCCAAGCTTTAATGCACCTTCCAAGGCAACAAATGGCTCAAAAAGAGGATATGGCGACTAGGGTTTAATGTTCTGGGTGAAAGAGGCAGTAAAGGAACCCTAGGGGAGAGAATGAGGC
Source organism: Lactuca sativa (assembly GCF_002870075.4). Classification (NCBI taxonomy): domain Eukaryota; kingdom Viridiplantae; phylum Streptophyta; class Magnoliopsida; order Asterales; family Asteraceae; genus Lactuca; species Lactuca sativa. The sequence continues at coordinate 17,450,716 of NC_056630.2, read as the reverse complement.
TCTTAAATAGGCTCCAAGTCCCGAATTTAGGTTTTTCCTTGCACAGACCAGACTCGCCGAGTCCACTTGGCCGACTCGCCGAGTTGGTCACTTACTCCTCGACCCGGATCCTGCTCGGGCTCGCCGAGTCCCTCCTTGGACTCGCCGAGTCGACCCCCTAAACTTAGGGTTTTCTTTCCTTTCTTAGCCTTCAAAACTTTGGGTGTTACAGGAATCTTTAACCGACAGTTATGAAACCACACTTGGGGGAAAAATACAAAAGCCCATAACAGTTTAAGCTTTGTCTAACAAATTATGTGATGGATAATGGATACCAATTGAGGTTTGCCAAATGCGATCGTTCTATGATGCAATTCCCTGAATCTCAATTTGATGAAGGAGTTTCTATAACTCAAGATGATGGAGTGCCTGAAACTTAATTGATATTGATCATAGTAAGAAATAATTTTATCTATATGTATTTTATGTTCATATTAAATGTAATATTTTCATAACTTTTGCAACTAATTTGAAAAATCAGTCTCACGTGGTTGGCGGGATAGCGATTGATGTATCTATTATTTGTGCAAAGCTCAAACCAAGAAAGCCACTAGGACAACCATGTTAATTTGGAATACTATATTTAGGATCCGGAGTGGGACAAAACTCTAGTCTTTTGTGATGATTTTTGAAACTTGGAATTTAGTCTTTTTTTTTTTGTTATTGAATTGTAATTACATTATGTCCCTTTAACATGTTATATTAACTGTTTTGATAAATGCCTACACCAAGGGCAAAATGGTCATCTCCTGTTTTTGTTTTTCCTTTCCCGTGATGCAATCTACCTAATCTGTTTTGTTCCATTTTAACATGTATAGAAAATGGTGTGATCTTGTGAACCTGTAATAATTTCCAGATTAGGGGCAATATGAGAATTTTTACTGTTTTTGTTTTACTTTTCTATGAAATGTGAGTGTGGGTGTTGAAATGGATGTGAGTTAGATGTGAGTGTGAACACAATAAGACATCTTGCTTGATTCTGTGTCATTTTATTTTGTAAAAGAGTCAAATGTTATTGTTTTTGTTTTCCTTTGCATTTGTAAAAGAGTTTGAGTTTCTTGTTTTATAAAAACTAGGTGTAAGATCCATATATTAAATGGGTTAATTAAAAAATTAAATATAAATGTTTAAATATTTAAGAACTTTGAATTTATAAAAGAAATAAGAAAAATAATGATTTATTAAAATTGATTTTTTTTATCTCTTAAATTTAAATAAATAAACAAAATAAACTAATGAGTTTTAATTTGAGAATTTTGAAATAAGAAAGTAAGTTCATTAATGAAATTGATATTCATTTATTACTATATTTATTGTAATTATTACATTAACGTATTATGTGGAATTTATTAAAATAACAAAAACTCACAAAATGACATGTGGAAAAAAATTAATTCTAAATAACCACAAAATGACATTTGACAATTTAACGAGAGTGTGACATGCGGCAAAAAAAAACATTAATTTATATTTTAAAACATATATGTCCCTTTCTAAAAAAAAAATATATAAAATGTGTTGAATCTAGCATTTGCAATGCTTAAATTGTTGTTGAAAATGACATTTGCCTTTGTATTGCTTAAATTGTTGCTGAAAATGTACATTTGCAATGCTTAAATTGTTGCTAAAACATGAATTTGTTTGTTGATTTGATCAAAGAAATGGGAGAAAAGAAGGATAAGATTAGTTGGAAGGTTGAAGGTGCAGAGAAAACGTTCCAAGATACACTATTGTTGTTGCTTTTTTTGGTAAATGTATGGATAAGAGGCATGTGTGGTTAACCATTAATCCAACTATTTGTGAGAACCGGACCAAGACCATTGGAGCACATTATGGAATGTTTCGTTAAATAAATGTTTTGAATAATTTGATGGTTTTTTGGACAACTGGATGTTTTGAACGACTTCATGTTTTAGATAACTAGATGTTTTGAATTACTTAATGTTTAGTTTGAACTAGATTTGTATATGACATGAATGGTTTGATGTTTTGTATGAATTTGTATATGTTATATGTTGTTAATATAACTGTTATGTATTTTCAAATTAACAGATTGCTTATCAATCCATACGAAGAAATTGCATTTTTCTTTTTACTATGTTGCTACTAGTTGAATCTAGCATCCAATAGAATTGGAAGGACACTTGATCAACAAACTCGCTACAGGGGAAGGGGAAATGTGAATGCTTTCAAAATGTTTTAGGAATTTGTGATTTGGATATGATATTCACATTCATATAGGTAGGTTGGGAGGGCATAACACATGATTCACGAGTTTTGAAAGAATTTGCATTTAACCCGACTTCAGGCTTTCTATTCCCTCCTCCAGGTTTGTAATTCTTTTTAAATATATTATGAAATACGATTTTGAATTTCTATATACAATACTTCCTTCACTCATGTGTATAGATAAATATTACCTTTGCGATGTTGCATACACCAACACTTGTGAATTTATGACTCCTTACCGCAACATGAGGTATTGGTTATCCGATTTTCGACGATGACGTGCATTAACTAAGGAAGAAAAATTCAATCATGCACATGCACAACTCAGAAATGTTATTGAACGCGCTTACGGTGTTTTGAATGCGAGATACCCAATCCTAAAGCAAATGGCTCATTTTATTTTTTCAGTGCAGAGAGACATAGTCGTTTCTTGTTTTGCAGTCCATAATTTCATAAGGAAATGCAATATTCATGATAAGATATTTATGGCGTTCGGGGAGAACAATGGTCAAGCACAAGGGAGGGGGAGAATGATAGCCAAAAACGTAAAGGATATGGAATGAGGTTCACAATGCAACGAATACATGACTAATTTGCGTGACCAGATTGAGAATCAATTAGGGTCAAATAAAATTTGTAGTATTTTATTTAGATTTTAGTATGATTTTGTGGATTTAAAAAGATTTATGTTTGATTTGGATTTGTGTTTAATTTTGATTTATGTAACGACCGAAAAATTCCAACCAATTTAAATTTTTCAAAAACAACACGATTTCATTAAATTATTACAAAAAGGTTTTCAATTCAATTTATTTAGAGTATTCCCAGAATCACATCACAACATAAGCACGAGGAGCGGTACGATCACGCCTTCGCCTTGCCACGGTCTCCTGAAGAACCTGAAAAACATTAAACCACAACTGTAAGCCTGAAAGCTTAATGAGATATCCCCAAAATACCAACCACATATACCATACACGCATACCATGTCATATCATATCCGATCACAGAACAACCATGCACTTCGGGTCTACTGGGTGACTGGTCCGCCGCACCGGCCAACAGTCCACCTGGTCCACCCTCCGAATCTAGCAATATACATCGAGTCTGCAGTGTGATTGGTCCGCCCGCACCGGACCTTCAATCCACCTGGTCCACTCTCCGAGTCTACAGTATGACTGGTCCGCCCGCACCGGGCCTTCAGTCGGCCTGGTCCACTCTCCGAGCCTCGACACGTCTGGTCCGCCCTCTTGGGGCCTACAGCCTATCCGGACCACTCACTGGGCCTTCGGGACAACCGGTCCGCCCTGGGTATCTTGGCCTACAGCACAAAGCAGGACCCGCCTCAACCCAACTCCAGTCCAACAACCATGTGCACATAAACATACAATCATATAAGAATTCACAGTCAACAAGCCGATCAAACAGATCACATAACATATCATCATCCTAACCAGGATACCGACCTAACCGGTCACTAGCATAACATCACTCTACATATCAGGGAACCGACCTTAACCAGGTCTCTAACATATACCACCCTAACTACCAGATGCAAACATATCAAAGCAATATCATAACAACAATACCCGGATCTCAATCCGATAAAAGGGTCGGCCTTGGTGCCTTAGACCCTGTCGATATAGTGAGGATAACTCACCTCAAAACTGTCGACTGAACAGATAACCCAAGCTGCTCCGATCACTGATATGATCTCCACCACTGGACAACCACCAAAGCACTGAACTCAAAACAATATCCAACCATTACCAAAATGCCCCTGGAAATCAATTGGTCAACCCTTGGTCAAAGTCAAAGTCAACCCCTGACTGACTTTACTCGCCGAGTCAACCCGATGACTCACTGAGTCCCCATGCTCAGAATTTCCTTCAATCCACGACCGAACTCGCCGAGTCACCCCGAGACTCGCCGAGTCCAACAACTTTGAGTCCAATCACACACAACTCACCGAGTCATCCCTTGACTTACCGATTCTCGGCTCAACCAGAAAAGATTGGGACTCTTCGACAAGACTCGCCGAGTCCAAGAACAGACTCGTCGAGTCTAGGGCTATCTTCAACCTACTCGCCGAGTTGTTCTTCCAACTCGCCGAGTTCCCGGCCATCTTCATCCAACTCGCCAAGTTGTTCTTTCAACTCGCCGAGTTCCAGCCTATCTTCAAGCAACTCGCCGAGTCTACCCATGTGACTCGCCGAGTACCACCGGGTCTGAATCCATACCGAGGCTTTCCAAGCCATGCAGATGATCCAAACCATAGATCTACCCTTCCTAAGGCCATCCATCACGTAAAGTGACAAACTTTACGTGAATCCAAGGAGATCTAGGCATTTTCACTCTAGGGTTTGGGCTTGGGACAAGATAGCTCCACCAATCACTCAGAAGCAAGGACTTTTATGCATTCAAACCCTTTTCCATTCCAGATCTGAGGTAGCAACCTCAGATCTAACCTCTAAACTCCAATACACCAAAGGATATGATCTCTAACACCTCCAAAAATGATGAATCTAGATAATAGCAGCTCAAACAATGAAATAATACCTCAAAAAGAAGCTCCAAGAGAAGATTAATCCAGATCCTTGCAAAGCCCTTTGATTCAAGTCTCTTCTCCTTCAAGATTTCTTCAACAACCACTTCTCCAAGCTCCAATTGCACTCTAATCCCTCACAATCACACCTCAGGGCTTTCTGGACTTCTACAGGGGGTAAAGAGGCTGGGGAGAGGGTATAACGTCCTTTAAATAGGGCTCATCCTCCGGATTTAGGGTTTTCTCCACTCAGCGCCTACTCGCCGAGTCCATCTGCTGACTCGCCGAGTCGGCCACTTAACACGCGACCAAAGCCGCGACCCTACTCGCCGAGTCCACCCATGGACTCGTCGAGTTCCCCTTCCCAATTTACTATTTTAGCCCGTTAACTTTACTTTTGATATTCCAGGATGTTACAATTCTCCCTCACTTAAATTAGGCTTCGTCCTCGAAGCCTGCAGCAACTCGACTTATGAGCTATTCCCGCAACGCACCACCTGGCATTAACCAGACCAGGTTCCTCAAGGCACAACCATCGAAACTCGAACTCACTTTCTCCTTTCTTGCGGTGTACTGACCACCGTCTCAAGCCGGCCACCAGCTTTACCCTATGATAACCACACTTAACAACTGAGTACTACCCATGATGCAACACTGCTCCAAATCACAACCATCACTCGACCCATATGAGCTAGAAATAACCATTCACCACCGGATTCCCGATCCGAGTCCAACTCTATCCATTCCATGCTGACAGAAAGACACATTCTTCAGAGCAACTCCCATGAGTTATCCTCTTGCAATCACATGCACATGCTGAACTAGTCCTAGCACTCTCAGGTTGGGAAAAACCTGTCACACTGACGACACCTCCAACCATCCCCAGGATGAACCACCACTACTTACACACTCCTTGATTAAAATCAATATGGGAGTCCAAGACTCCATCCCTGCACCCCTTCCGAGCCTCTTGGCTCTACACCCGCGGAATCCCTTCCACGACCTTAGCAAACATCCCATCCGGATGTGATACCATGCCACTGCCGCAATCAGGCTGCTCAAGGACCATAATTGGGACACAACGATCACAAATCTGCACTACTGCTTCCACTTCCGTGAATTTACATTCCCTCTCGGAGTTACATTCCTCTATCTCCTTTCCCTTACCAAGGGAATCCACTTGGCCGCATTGTCACTACGACAAGTGCCACGGTGCTCGCCCAATGCTACACCACTTCCTTATAACATAACCGCTATCCATGCAACACACATGCTCTGAATCTGTTCGCAGGGACTCTCGACTCCATGCACTATCTCCACTCATCAAGATCAATACCCGGGGCCAGACCTTCTAATGCTAACAAATCGCAACAAACAAAATCCTTTCCTCGAACCGGTCTATCAATACCTGCAGAGTCTTCAGCATAAATGGACCGCCTTACCAGGCCTTTAGTCAATCTGGACTACTCTCAGAACCTTCAACCAATCTGGACCGCCCTACAGTGCCTTCAGTTTGGCTGGACCGTTCTCCGAGCCTTCTTGGCATGACTGGTACGCCTACCGGCCTTCAGTCTATCCGGACCGCTCAACCGGCATTCATCACTCCTAGTTATCTCTCCGGGAAATCCTCCCATGCATACTATTCTAGCCCTCTAGGGGTTCCGAACTCTATCCCCATCACACAACTCAATCTCGGCCTGATCCCAGGCCCTCCACAATCAAATGCCATAGGTCTGTATCTCGCCCCGCATGTCTGTCACTTACTCATACCAGCCTACGCTCTTGGCTGACAGAACACTGCTGAATCCCAACAGCTAAACAACCTCTAATGCTCATCGATCTTCCAGAGAATTATCCAATTCTCCCATACTTAAAAGTATTGATTAACAACCACCGGTCGCCATCACCGACCTCCCTCACACCCTACATAACACAAACACTTACACGCGAACTGCGTCCCGCAAGCATAAACAACCTTCGCAAAAATCACACTTCCACACTGATCATCCCGCTCAAAAGAAACTCAATCTACAGTTAACCGCTCTTCAGAAGGCAGATGCTATCCGACATTCAGACCAACGCCGGATTCCCACTAATAAACCTCACGAATGATAACCAATGAAATTCTCATCACTAACCCATAATCATACCATAACTCTCAAAGAACAACGAATACCACACCGAAAACCACACAAAGAGACTAGCATATAAACAACACTCCACAATAATCACAAGATAACAAGACATCAAGAAAGAAACATACCCGCAGCTGCATCCGGCACTGCTCTGACCTCCTCTGTTGTAAGCTGAAAAGCACGACCCCGAGCCCTTGGGGGCTCCGTTCCACCCTGACCTCCACCCGTGATCCTCAAAGTGGCCGGTGCTGGAGCCTACACCGGTCCTACAACAAGTTGTGGATAGTTGACCTTCAAGTGTCCAACCTGATGACAATGATAACAAATCCTCAAATCCCGAACCGGCGCTGACTGCCGACAATCCCTCGCATAGTGCCCCTTCTTTCCGCACTTGCGGCATGCACCACCGGACCTACAAACTCCGATGTGACCCCTCCCACACTTCCCACAAGCGTGGCTGATCTGATCTCCCACCCTAGAATCAACAGTCTTAGACCGTTTCGGCGCCGGCTGCGACTGCACCGGAGCCTGCCTCAGCTCACGTAACTGCAACTCAATCTCTAACTCACGTCGCCTGGCGGCCTCCTGCAACTCCAACAAAGTCTCGCACCTCTACGTAGACACAAACTGTCTGATATCCCTCTTGAGCATGCTCAGATATCGAGACATCTGAGCCTGCTCTGAAGCGAACTCAGGGCAGAACATTGCCCTCTCAGTGAACATCCTGGTGATCTCAGTCACCGACTCCGAATCCTGCTTCAGCTCAAGGAATTCCTGAGCCAATCTCTCCCTCTCAACTCGTGGAACATAATGAGTGCTGAACATCTCTCTGAACTGATCCCATGAAACCGCAGCCCTCTGCATATCCGAATATGACCCCGTGGTCAATCTCCACCAATCCTTCGCCCCGAGCCTCAACAGTTTCAGAGCACACCTCACCCTCTGATCAGCAGTGCATGAACACATGAAGAAACACCCCTCCACGTCCGATAACCATCTCATAACAACAATCGGGTCCTGAACTCCATCAAAGGTGGGAGGCTTCGTATTATCGAAGTCCCGATACTGAAAACCACGACCAGCTCCTCCCCTTGCCGCTGCTACAGCCGTTGTAGCCGCCGCGGCAGCCGTCTCTGTGAGAGCTGCATAACGCTCATCAAAATACTCAACCATGGCGGTCTTGATCGACCCAAACAGTTCCGGCAACTCGGCCCGGAACAACGCAGCAACCTCATCATGCAGGATCTCACGAATCCTCGCATCCAACTCGCACGTGCTCATCTGACCAATAACCTCGGGCGGTACTGACCCGCCCGAAACTCCCTCTCCTGCTCCTGATCCTGACCCGGATCCACTCCCAGCATGCCTCGGAATCTCCATACTGGAAAACACCACAAAATCTTAAATACTTCCCACTAACCCGGGAACCAACTCTCATCCCAAACCTAGGGGTCATGGTTTCCTTGATACGCGTATGGGTCCTGTGCTTTCAGTAGTACGAGCCCATACTACCTTCCATACCTACCCATATTTGTATGAAGTACTACCACCACGCCCTAGAGAAAACATACAAACAAGCGCTCAACCCTCACCACTAGAGAAACACTGGAAATCTCCCACAAGGAAACCCTAGGCTACAGGCATCGCAAATCAGACAGCATTATCATGAAATCCTGAAGATCCCTAGCCTAGCACTAGCATGCTGTTCTATCAAAGCTCAAAAACAAATATCATGTATGGTATTTTGGGGTTACTTACTGGCTCCGGCTGATCGTACCTCCGCGTCCTCCTTTACTTATTTTGAAAACCATTTTAAATTCTCTTTTGAAAACTCTCCTCGATTTGAGACTGGAGTCACACGAGTGTTCCTCCAATTCGCTCAAACCAAGGCTCTGATACCAACTTGTAACGACCGAAAAATTCCAACCAATTTAAATTTTTCAAAAACAACATGATTTCATTAAATTATTACAAAAAGGTTTTCAATACAATTTATTTAAAGTATTCCCAGAATCACATCACAACATAAGCATGAGGAGCGGTACGATCACGCCTTCGTCTTGCCACGGTCTCCTGAAGAACCTGAAAAACATTAAACCACAACTGTAAGCCCGAAAGCTTAGTGAGATATCCCCAAAATACCAACCACATATACCATACACGCATAACATGCCATATCATATCCGATCACAGAACAACCATGCACTTCGGGTCTACTGGGTGACTGGTCCGCCGCACCGGCCAACAGTCCACCTGGTCCACCCTCCGAATCTAGCCATATACATCGAGTCTACAGTGTGATTGGTCTGCCCGCACTGGACCTTCAATCCACCTAGTCCACTCTCCGAGTCTACAGCTTCAGTCGGCCTGGTCCACTCTCCGAGCCTCGGCACGTCTGGTCCGCCCTCTTGGGGCCTACAGCTTATCCGGACCGCTCGCTGGGCCTACGGGACAACCGGTCCGCCCTTGGTATCTTGGCCTACAACACAAAGCAGGACCCGCCTCAACCCAACTCCAATCCAACAACCATGTGCACATAAACATACAATCATATTAGAATTCACAGTCAACAAGCCGATCAAACAGATCACATAACATATCATCATCCTAACCAGGATACCGATCTAACTGGTCACTAGCATAGCATCACTCTACATATCAGGGAACCGACCTTAACCAGGTCTCTAACATATACCACCCTAACTACCAGGATGCAAACATATCAAAGCAATATCATAACAACAATACCCGGATCTCAATCCGATAAAAGGGCCGGCCTTAGTGCCTTAGACCCTGTCGATATAGTGAGGATAACTCACCTCAAAACTGCCGACTGAACAAATAACCCAAGCTGCTCCGATCACTGATATGATCTCCACCACTGGACAACCACCAAAGCACTGAACTCAAAACAATATCCAACCATTACCAAAATGCCCCTGGAAATCAATTGGTCAACCCTTGGTCAAAGTCAAAGTCAACCCCTGACTGACTCTACTCGCCGAGTCAACCCGATGACTCGCCGAGTCCCCATGCTCAGAATTTCCTTCAATCCACGACCCAACTCGCCGAGTCACCCGAGACTCGCCGAGTCCAACAACTCTGAGTCCACTCGCACACAACTCACCGAGTCATCCCTTGACTTACCGATTCTCGGCTCAACCAGAAAAGATTGGGACTCTTCGACAAGACTCGCCGAGTCCAAGAACAGACTCGTCGAGTCTAGGGCTATCTTCAACCTACTCGCCGAGTTGTTCTTCCAACTCGCCGAGTTCCCGGCCATCTTCATCCAACTCGCCAAGTTGTTCTTTCAACTCGCCGAGTTCCAACCTATCTTCAAGCAACTCGCCGAGTCTATCCATGTGACTCGCCGAGTACCACCGGGTCTGAATCCATACCGAGGCTTTCCAAGCCATGCAGATGATCCAAACCATAGATCTACCCTTCCTAAGGCCATCCATCACGTAAAGTGGCAAACTTTACGTGAATCCAAGGAGATCTAGGCATTTTCACTCTAGGGTTTGGGCTTGGGACAAGATAGCTCCACCAATCACTCAAAAGCAGGGACTTTTATGCATTCTAACCCTTTTCCATTCCAGATCTGAGGTAGCAACCTCAGATCTAACCTCTAAACTCCAATACACCAAAGGATATGATCTCTAACACCTCCAAAAATGATGAATCTAGATAATAGCAGCTCAAACAATGAAATAATACCTCAAAAGGAAGCTACAAGAGAAGATTAATCCGGATCCTTGCAAAGCCCTTTGATTCAAGTCTCTTCTCCTTCAAGATTTCTTCAACAACCACTTCTCCAAGCTCCAATTGCACTCTAATCCCTCACAATCACGCCTCAGGGCTTTCTGGACTTCTACAAGGGGTAAAGAGGCTGGGGAGAGGGTATAATGTCCTTTAAATAGGGCTCATCCTCCGGATTTAGGGTTTTCTCCACTCAGCGCCTACTCGCCGAGTCGGCCACTTAACACGCGATCAAAGTCGCGACCCTACTCGCCGAGTCCACCCATGGACTCGACGAGTTCCCCTTCCCAATTTACTCTTTTAGCCCTTCAACTTTACTCTTGATATTCCGGGATGTTACAATTTATGCTAAATTTGGATCTTATATGGTGTTTATGTATATATTTTTATAATTATTCAAGAATTTGATTAGGTTATTTTATAAACAAACATTAGAATTCAATAAAAAAATAAAACAAAAGGGTAACATGATCATTTTTATAATACAACACAACAATTCACAGGTCTAACCAAACAACATGTTAAACATTCAACTCTTAAAATTTCAGACTCTCTTAAAAACTTAGACTTCTTAAAATTCAGATACTGACAAAGAACCCCTTAGCAACATTAACAAATCAATTTTCTATATTTGAGCTCATTACATGCATTTTCATTAGTTTTATTTCAAGAGTACAATCCTTTTAAGCATATGCTCATATTTTAAAGCACTTGCATTAGTTGTATTTAATCCTTTATTTTCGGTGTAAATAAGGCTAAACGGTATCGAGGCGGGAAAGCTACGCGTGGGGCTGAGGTGACAAGCTCACCTACGCGTGAACACCGCCCTATGTGTGCGTAGGTGACTTGTGGAGTGACACCCTTCACGGAAGAGGACAACTAATGAAATGAAAGGAAAAAGCAGCGTTGAACGAATCTTTTGACCGGGTATGGATTAAACAAAAAAAAAATACAATTAAATTTAAATAACATCTTTATATATATATATATATATATATATATATATATATATATATATATATATATACGCTACACTTTCACCTACACTGTCACACTTATACTTCCAATTAAAAAAAAATTCTCCTACTTTCTTTCAATTATCTTCAAAAAAATGGATCCTAACCAAAATACCTCACCCACTCCAAACACCCCAAACACTCCTAGTGATTATCAAGCTTATATGCAATTGTTGAATTCTCCAATCCAACAACAACCTTTATTCACTAACATTCCCTAAAACCCACAATTCTTCAAACAACAACCACCACAACAACAATTTACCCAACCTCAATTCATTCCCCAATTCCAAGCTTTTTCAACAACAAGCTTCTCCACAATTCCAAACTCAATCATCTCAAGTCCCATTAACTCAATCCCAAACCGTCAACCTCGACAACGACGATGAGATGGTCCAAGAAAGACCACAATCATCTCGAAGAAGGCAAGCAAGAGTAAAAGGGAAAAAAGAAAGCAACAACTTGGACTGAAGAAGAAGAAGAAGAAGCTTTAGCAAAAGCTTGGATTTTCATATCTTGTGATTCGAGGAGACGCAATGCGCAATCTGGAGAAAGTTTTTGGAATCATGTTGTGGACCACTTTCATGCGCTTCTTGGAAGAAAAACGAATCGGTCCTACGACGCGGTCAACGGAAAATGGCGTGATCTTCGCGCGATTTGCACAAAGTTTAATGACATATTTGAAAATCTAAAAAATATGCATAAAAGTGGTTCCAACGATTTCAACGTTTTATCTACCGCGTGCTACCAATTCAAACTGACCAACAACGGTAAACCATTTGGTCACCAAAAAGCGTGGGAAGTGTGCCGTCAAGGTCCAAAATGGGTCCTTAATCCAGAGACATCGCATTCAGACCCGACCACCGGCTCCAACAAAAGAACAAGAACTTCTGAATTGGACGCGGGTTTTAGGCTAGACCTCAATGATGACGTTGATGGTGCCGAGGAAGAGGGTCCGCCTGAAGTCCAACTCCGTCGACCACCGAGTAGGGACAAAGCAAAACGGGCGGCGTCTTCAAGCGGGAAAGCAACCGCAACTAGCGACGACGGGCTTGTGGAATCCATAGATAAAACTTTAAGTTTTCTAGAAAAAAAATACCAATCAGCAGAGGAAGGTCGTCGCCAAAAACTCGCTCTCACTGATCTTCAAATCATAAACACCAAACCTCAACCAGATCTCGACCTTGAAAATCTAGCCACATTTCTGAAAATCCAACAACGTGTCCGTGCTAAATATGACGATTAGGTCCTAATATTTATGTTTTAGTTCGTGTGTGTTTTTTTTAAATAAATTAGGATAAATAAGTAATTTAAGATTTTTTTTGTCGTTTAAGTATTTTAGGAAAAATAAGTAATTTAGGATTTTTTTTATCGTTGTTTTTTAAATATTTTAGGATTTAAGTTTTGTGTTTAAAAATTAATGCAATGTATTTTAATTTAATGCTTTTAGTGTGTGTTTTATTTGAATTATTTTTTAATTTAATCTAATATTGTTCAAAAATATAAAAAAAAAGACGTCGAGTGGTAATATTTTTAAGGGTTAGTGGGTTGGTAATCATTTTTAAGGGTCACTCGGTTGGTACTTGATAGGAGGTTAATAAAGAAGGTGATGGGGGCATTGATTTGACTTCAAAAGTTCTAGAGATAAATTACACGGATGGTCCCTATGGTTAATGGTTACTTGCACGCTTGGTCCCTAAGAAGTTTTTTTAACTCGGACCATCCCTAAAACCTAAATTTGTTACCCGCCCGGTCCCTAAGTTAACTTTTCGTTTGTTTTGCTGTTAAACTATGGTGAAAAGACATATCTACCCTTACTTTTATATTTAATATAGGGAGAGAGAAAGAGATAAAAGAAATCACCGCCACCCAACGCCCTCACGTCCTTACCCTTCTTCTTCTTTCTTCACTTCTCCTGAATCATCTGCCACATCGCAACTTGCTTCTTCACCTTGAAATCGAACAACAAGTCTGTCACAAGAAAAAGTAAACGCACAGATCGATTTTCGGAATCTACGGAAACGCTAATGACGGGTGTGATTTTTTTGGTGTGGAGACGATGAAGAACGCTGATATGATGGAGGAGTCTACGGAAACGATAAACAACATCGATGATTTCTATGGTGCGAAAACAATAAACGTCAGCGATTCTCTAGGTTGTGGAAACAATGAACATTGTCATCGATTTCTAGGATTTGGAAACGATTCACGATTCATAATGACAATGTGTCTTAAGATTTAGAGAGGATTCATCCATACAAAGGCAGCCTTGCACCTGGGGATCGATTTAGGAAGAGGAATATGCACAAGGATTTTGTTGTGTGGATACAGAGGCGAACATTAGGAATTCGAAGACAACTGCTTTCAAAGTTCCTTCTTGGTTGGAGAGAGAGGGAGAGAAAGAAGTAAAGAAAGATATGAGGTTTTGTCAATTTGGATTCTAGCATTTGACGGAGTAAAAATTTAGGAATTCTTTGTGTGAAATTTTCCAATTCAGTGTATTGTACATCTTTTAGAAGCTTGCAATATGCAAACTTGATTTATGATGTAAAACTTATAAGGATTGCTTAGTTGGAAGGAATTATTCAGTCCAAATCAAGTTAGTCCCTGAAGCTAGTTTTAAGACATGTTAAAAACTTGATTTTATATCTTATCTGTTGTTAACTCTTTGTATAACAGGTGAATATGACTTTATGAGTTTTAACTAATCTTTTGTTCATTGTTGATTTTTTCATAACAGGTGAAAGTTCCAACTTGGATTGACAATAGTAAAGAAGGATTTTTCAGTGTAGGTGCCCGATTTGAACCTATGTTAGAATCAAAGGAGAATGATGCTATTAAAACAAATTTACCCTTCAGACCCATTTTTGCTGTACACCAAATAACAAGGTTCATTTTTCATTTTCTTACCCCTTTCCTCCTTCACGACTCGGATACATGTCATGGTATTGAAGTTTATTATTAAAAGATTTTCAAGTTTGCTATTTATATAAAAAATCAACATTCAGGCATGTTATTATTTGGAGCTTACTGATGAAGTCGGTGCACCAGTGCACCGAGAAGAACGAGAAAGAAGAAATTGATAAAAAGAAGGTTGGGTAGGTCTTTAAGTGGCTATAAACATGGAAGGACAAAAATGCCCCCAACGTGCTACTCACATGGGGGTTAATAACAGCAAAATAGATGACAAAGTTAATTTAGGGACTGGGCGGGTAACAAATTTAGGTTTTAGGGATGGTCCGAGTTAAAAAAACTTCTTAGGGACCAAGCGTGCAAGTAACCATTAACCATAGTGACCATCCGTGTAATTTACTCAAAGTTCTAGGTTTGTGGTATCCATGCCCTTAGCCTAATATATTTCGGATCGAGTACGTATCTCGTAGGCGTTATTATGGGTCGAGAACCAAACTCAAAATTTGGCCCAGTTGGTCCGCTTAAAAGGGGGATAAACATAAACCATGGCCGATTGGTCCGATTACGATCTCACCTCTCTTCGATTTTCTCTTCATTAGCCTCGGCCTCTCGCTGCTCTTCGATCTTTTCCTCGTCGATCCCTGTGACTCTATCTGTATCGGCCTCTTGCTATTGTCCTCTTCGATCTTTCTGCACTCATTGGCTCACGCTCGCCTCTCAAGTAGGTATAACCTAATTTTGTTCATCTTTATTAATAGACCCTAATTCAATTTTTAATTGTTTGTTGTTGTTGGTTACTTGGCTTAAAACTGGTTATAATATGAGAAAATGACTTGAGTTGATATGATAATCATCCAATATTACCAATTATATTTTCGACTCTTATTTAAAGCTCTGCAACTGTGCAGGGATTTGAACCTGGAGGTGTTATAACATGAGAATACATAGGCCAAAGTTATAGTGTATACTTATTCCTATTATTTGAATTGCTTGTAGGAACACTATGTTAATTACTGTTTATTCTAATTGAATTTTAAATTTATGTTGCTTGAAGTGATCAGGTTTATGAATCATCCAATCGTTCAAGTAGGATCACCGAATCATCAGATTGCTGCTGAATTCCTCTACTAAGTTCAGTGATTACCAGATTCAAGTCAATAGCTAAAGCGTAAACTCTAGGTGTTTTGTATTCGGATAATCAAAACATGAGCATAGAGCCATTTAACAAGTAAATATCTTATTTATTCGTATAAAGCGATTTTTTAGTTTTAGTTCTGTAATTTCTTTAAATTTTCATCAATTTGGGTTTGATTAGTTTATAATTATGATGGATTTAGATTGGTGAAGTTGGCGGCAAGGGCATTTTATGATGATATTACTGCAAAAGGAGATAATCAACCGAAATCAGGGAGGAGTGATAATAGGGGAATTGCTGTTGTAGTTCTTGATGCTCTCACGAGGTAATTTGGTTTTCAGTTCATAGCAATTATATACAAATGATAATTAAGCAGTGAATTCGTGCATGTGGGTGTGAAAAGTAGTTGGTTGTGGAATCTTCCAACTTTTTGCTTTGGCTCAATTGTAAACGATGAATTTGCTCAACTCTCTATATGTATATCCATCCAGTTCTTTTAAACTGGATCCATGATCACATATTGTGTATCCTCACACAGTCTTGAAACACTAAATGATATAAACCGATAGCAGCATCCTAACTTTTCTGAATCCTTAATATGTTTAATTATTTAATCAGGGTTAGCAGTTATGCAAATAGGTTCAGCAGTGGCAATTAGGGAAGTGATGAAAAACTTATATGGGAATTCTTTACCCATATTTTGATTTGAAAATCATTTATTCTAAAACACAAATTTGGATGATGCTTCTAAGAGAAAAGTACAATTACAAATGGCAATCAATAACATTTTGTGTAGTTTCTTGTCTGCATATGAATAGAAGTGTAGGGATTTCAAACAATTTTTAGTTTAAGGTTAGAAATATGAAATACATCATCTTTTATAATCTAAACATGCTGGGAAGAAATACCACCAATCAAAGAGTACGCTTTTCTATTCGTGAAATAACTTCTGCATTTTGGTTTTAGTTTTGATAATGGTTGATTCATTGACTAGATATGCCCAACTCTGACTATTTAGTAGGATGGAGAGTACATTAGGGTGTGGCTTAATTTTGTTATATCTCTCAAGACGAATTAGGTAGTTATCTCATTGGACAAACAGGGTGTAACTGATTCCTGACCTGTCTGAATTTAGAACCTATACTTTCCTTTACGAATTAGTCCTGTGAATCTTCTAGAATCTAGATTTCGCAAACAGGATTGCAGGACTTTCTCATCCCACAACAGCATACTGAAAAGAACAAGAAAATCCGGTAAGTAAAATGAGATCAAATCCTGTATAGACTTTTAAAGATAGTTTTTTTTTTTTTTAAATTATTTATTTATTTATTTATTAATACTAGCCTATATTAGATAACCATTCACTTTCAGTACTGAATGAATAATTTTTTGTCAAATCAACTTGACTTCTTGAAGCCAAAAGACTAATATACCACTGCCACAAAAAGTCATAAATTTGGAATAAGATTTATCAAGATAGAGGGCAGCAGTGGAAAAGCATGCCTCTTCTGAGAGAACATAACCAGCTGCTGCCCAAAGGGCGACAGAAGTCCACCATTTTGGTCTTTTAAATATTTTAGATCCATTTGCTAGGAATTGAGTTAACCAATCTCGTCTCATCATTTCACCTTTCTGTGATTGGAAAAAATTATCTAACCAAGGGACATATCTCGGTTCAAAATCTGGGTCAAAGATGAAAATATGGTCAATACTTATAGAGAAATTAAATATCCTCCTACTTTTTATTCCTACATATCTTCCTACCAATTTAATATGATGACAAGTGTATTAAAATATCATTAATCTTATCCAAATATGACACATGTCATCATTTTACATGGGTAGGAAGATAAGTAGGAAGAAAAAGTAGGAGGATATTTAATTTCTCATACTTATATGGACAAAATATCTGTCAATTGGGCTTGCTTTAGTGTTTTGGACAACTTAATGGTAACATAAATAATATTCAAGATTTCCAATATGCAAAAACATAACCAAAATAGCTAGTGGATTGATTAGATTTGAGTATATGGAAAAAATGATCCCTGTTTGTGTGTGTGTGTGTGTGTGTATATATATATATATATATATATATATATATATATATATATATATATATATATATTTGGTTTGGATCCAAAAAATATTCTTTTTATGTTGTTGCTCCTTAGGGCATCCACAATTCATTCTAACTCTGCATTCTGCAAAGTTTAATGGATTGCCATATCAACATTTCACTTCCATACAACTTTGCCATTTAATTCATACAGAGTTTAATGAAATTTATTTATGTAAAATAATTAAGAAAGTGATCCCTCTTTTTTCAATTCAACGGTTGAATAGCCATTAAACTCCAAATCCATTATATGCCAACTTGGCGTTCCACCTCATTCAACCCATCCATTGAAGCATGCATTGTAAATGCTCTTATGTCAAGGTTTGGTAATTTTATTGAATTGAATATAAGGGAGGCCAAAAATAATGTGTTGGACTTGGCCAATACAATAGAAGCCAACAGCTTAATCATATTCTATAACCTTATACAATCCCTTCAACTAAATATAATAAACCCTTTTTTACAACATTTATTTTTGTTTATACATTGTCTAGCAATCCCCACTCCCTTCTTTATGGGAAGTATAGTTAAAATATAGTTTTATACATTTTGTCTAATAGTTTTGCATTTATCTTTTGTCACCTAGACGCCAATGGGTACGCGAAGAAGATTTAGCAAAAGATTTGAAATTGCATTTAAAACAACTTCGGAGGACTTTGCGGTTTTTTGAAGAAGAAAAACTGGTAACCAGGGATCACAGAAAAGAGGTTAGTTTCATATATATATTTTTTATTATATGTTTAAAACATTATATTATAGATATAACTGTAGTCGGATATTAATGAATAGCTTTTATATTATATAAAATATTACAGACTGCCAAGGGTGCAAAAGCCTATAGTGCTGCAGTTGCTGCTACTGCTGATAGTCTTACTGGAAGAGAAGGAGAAGAGAAAATTAAACTTCACACTCACTCTTATTGCTGTCTTGACTATGCACAGGTTTTTCTTCTACTACCAAACATTGTTTCTCCTTTTACAAGAATTTGGGTTTATGTTGTATGATGGAATGAAATTTCAAAGGATTGGAATGAACAAGGTAATGGAATAGGTTATAACATTCTGTTATCATGTTTGGTTGGGTTGAAGGAATATAATGAAATCATCAAAAATGTTGTTTGTTATGTACAATTAGAAATTCTAAAAGAAAATTTATTATTTTATGAAAATCGTTTTAATCAAATAAAGATGGTGTTGAATACATTTCGTATAAAAATAGTTTATTTCATCTGTTTTTGAAATAGTCAAAAAGAAGTTTTTTTTGAGAGGCTTATTATCTATTACTCTAAAAGATTGCTTACAAAAAAAGTTAAATGTAATGTGTTATCATGAAATCTTATGATAAAATCATAATAATAAAATACTTTTAGTTGTTTTTAGAAATTAGCCAAACAAATTCTAAATGAAGCTTTGTTTTTAAACATATTATTTTTATTAAAGGTTGTATAAGTAAAATTAATTTGTAATTGTAATATATCATTCCATTCCATCACTGAATGACAAAAACACCCATCCCTTGTAGAATGAAGAATCACATTCCATTCCTATGTGGCGAAAAATAAACAAGAGTTTTTTCTCTGATTCCATTCTGTTTGTTGTTGCAACTTGCAATGCAGATACATGATGTGGTGAGGTATAGATTGCACCGGATGAAGAAAAAGTTAAAAGATGAATTAGACAACAAGAACACAGTCCAAGAATATGTATGCCCAAAATGTGGAAAAAGGTTTGATAATATTTTTCAACGAAAGATGTGTAAAAAAATAAAAAAGAGTAAAAAATATTAATTCTTAACCTACCCTTTTTTCAGATACAATGCTCTGGATGCTATTCGGTTAATCTCATTTGAAGATGACTCTTTTCATTGTGAAAGTTGTGATACCGAATTAGTAGCAGAAAGTGACAAATTAGCTTCCCAACAAGATATTGGAGATGGTGATGATAATGCAAGAAGACGACGTCGTGAGAAATTAAGGGATTTACTTCAAAAATTGGAGGTAAATAAATTACTTTTATTTATATACCTTTCATAACACTAAACGTTTTTAAAAGAATACAGAATTTCAATTTAGTTATATATTTATATTCCATGTATACTAATTATATTTCAAGATTTCATGGTATTTAAATTTTTATTTTTGTAAAAAACTTTTTTTTTTTTTTCCAAATGATAAATCAGCTTTTTCTTTACTATTTGAAAAGCATGCTGTTTAATGATATGAAATATATTTAACGGCAATAGACTTTCTGTAATTATACATAATAAGAAACAAGATGCTTCTTTTTTCTTGGAGCCAAGAAAACATGAGAATGTGAGTTGTTTGTAATGATCCATTAGTCATTACATCTGTGTGTGATTACATTATTACAGGTGGAATTGAAGCCTTTAACAGATCAGCTTGGAAGAGTAAAAGACCTTGAAGCCCCTGATTATGGAACTCTTCAAGCATGGGAAGTACGTGCAAGTGCTGTTGCACGTGCATCTAATAATGATCCTGGTGGCAACGATGCTTCTAGATCCGGACAGGGAGGGACACCTATGCCGTTTCTTGGAGAGACAAAGGTACCTTTTTTTTATGACCATTTTGCCCTTGATTAGTAATTAATCACATCATAATACGTTAATACATACAGGTTGAGGTGGCTTTTTCTGGTGTTGAAGAAAAGGGGGATATAAAACCTGAGAATGCACCTATGAAAGTGTTGCCACCATGGATGATTAAAGAAGGGATGAATCTTACAAATGAACAGCGTGGAGGTGTAAAGCAGGAAGAATCAAAAATGGAAGGAGGAACTTCTTCTGCTTCTGGAGCTGCTGCTATGGATTTCAAAGACGACAAGAAGTTGACTAATCAAGAGGATGATGTCAAGAATCTTCAGGTTGGTTTGGTTTGGTTTAACAGTATGTATATAACATAAATAAATAATAAAATGGTGTTTTTTGTAATAAAATCTGATGATATGATGCTTTTGTATTGTAGGATGAATATTTCAAAGCGTATTATGCTGCTTTACTTCAGAGGCAAAAAGAACAAGAAGAAGGCACCAAAAAGGAACAAGATTTGCCTGCTGCTGACGTGGAGGCCTCAAATTCAAGAAAACGCCAACGTGATGATGATGATGATGTGGAATGGGAAGAGACTCCAACTGCAGCAGGTAAATTAATAAAATAACATTTGGATATATTTATTTCTTATCTTGTTCAAAATTCAAATAATTAAGTAGATTTTTAAATTATACTAGTAAGCTGTGAAAACCATTTTAAAAAGATGAGCATGATCAATTAATGCATGATGCTTTATGAAGTCTAAACTCTTACTAGTATTTTATAAGGTGTAAGATTATTTACTCAAGTGTAAGTAAACAACATTAGGTCAACTCTCACAACTACATATCAGTCAAAACCTACTTTGAAAAATTTAATTTCCCAAATTAAGTAAACAAAACAAAGTCATTGCCATTGTTGTTGCAGGTGAGACTTTCAAGGTTGACTTGAATGTGGAAGCAGCTGAGCCTTCAGGTGATGACGAAGATGATGATGATGATGGAATTGATTGGGAAGAAGGTTAAGTACCTGGTACTACTTACTAGAAGAAGAAAGCTTCTTCCTAGAGGTCTATTTTCTCACTTTAACTTGTAGTCATCATCTAGTGGTTAACAGGAGAATATAAGTTTATGTTGTACATCTTATGAATGTGAAATCTGTAGTAAATTGGATTTTTATATAAATGAAGTTTGTTTTGGGAATTTGTTATTCAACTAACTAGTATCATTTGCTGCTTTGTAATTGTGTGTAATCAACCATGTGAGTCAGGATTAGATCCTAAATCAACTCAATGGAAGATTGGAGATGAAAATTGTAATGTGATGGGAATGCAAGAGTCTTGTCTAGATATAAAAACTTTTATTTGATATTGGTGATGAAAAATCATAATTGGACAGTGTTACAAATAGGGAACTCCTTCCTAAAAGCAACAAATGCCCCTCTGGTTTTTTAACCCATATTTCTTGTTGTGTCATATAGTTTGATTAATATTTTATAGATATAATACAGTTGATATAATTTAAAATTTCATGAATGGTCCTTTTGGTTTAAAAAGTTTCTTTCAAAAAGTCCTTATAATTATTTTTTTTCCATCATTGGCCTCTTTCAACAAAAGTTGGCATGTCAATGGTGTTTATATATAACGTCCGTTAGAAAGAGACGATAATTCCCCATAAGAAACATTTGTGAAAATTTTAAAAAGTATTATATACGAACATTTTTCAAGGTGGCAACGGTAATATAAAAAAACATTGTATTATAAAAAAACATGGCATGTGTGTGTGTGTGTGTATATATATATATATATATATATATATATATATATATATATATATATATATATATATATATATATATATATATATATATATATATATATATGATTCTCCTAGATGGTATTATACAAGGTTCTAAATGGCATGAAGCGTGGCGTGGTGGCAAGGCCAAGCCTCAAACTTAACGAACCATGACGTTTTTCAAGGCGTGATGTAAGAAGGCGGCGATTTTTTATTAATTTAAAATTATATTACCATATAAATATAAATTTATATTAAATATAACTACTTTTTACAAGTGTTAAATCAATAACTAATAACAAAAAGTTAACAAAAACCACAATACTTGTATCTCCAATTTGAAAAGACATAACAAATAGCAAAAAACTGTGTCTCAAACGAAAAAACACGCGCCATAACACGCCATAACGCGCCATATCACGCCTTGCCACGCGTCACGCCTAACAACAACGTTATGAAGCCACGCCTCACGCCATGGCGCGCCTTTTAGAACACTGGTATTATACAAGCTCCTTTTACAGAATTGGAAATGTTTTGTCACACTGTTTGATCTAGTCAACAACTATCTTTATGTGTTTTCATTCCAAATGTAAATGAGTACAAATGTCTTGTTAATATAACTTTAAACTCTAAAATAAAATAATGAAAATGGAACCCAGTAATTAATCTATATTGCCAAATAGTAATTTCTTTCAAAGATACTCAAATTTGTTTTATCACTTTACCTATAAAATTATTACTTTATTATGATTATTATAATACTTGTTAGGTGGCTTAAGAAGTAACAAATCCTTTTTCGAATCAAAAAGTCTACCGCCACCATAATAGATGTCATACATAACACCATATCGACAGTTATATCAGTTAGTTTTGAATAAGAAAAGAACTCACCATTCGATTGAATAATCTATCATTGTTGATAATCCTTCTTCCCGAAAATAGAAACATCAAGCTCAATTATATTAAACAATTTGTCCAAACATTAACATGATAACAAATTATCTAAACAAAAATGGAATCATAAATTCCCAAATCATATGAACATGAAGAACAAAAACAGAAGAAAATCATCACAACAAAAGATAAATTATGAGAATAACCTTTATGGAAACATACACGAGGAGGATTGTGATCAAGAAGTTGGCGCAAGAGGCTGCTCTCAGCCAAGGGATGTTCAACAGCATGTTCACATACAATTTGATTAAAACCATGAAAGTTTCCAATTTCACAAATAAGGAGATGATATCTTTACCATAAATGGTAGAAAAAGATCGACAATACTGAGATGGGTTGCGGAGATGAAGCTAACATGATATCAATGCTTTCATTATTCATTATTCACGCTTTTTTGGCTTTGGCTCTTCAAAATATCATCAATTCATGATTTTCGAGGCTAGATTTTTGGTAGCAAAGAACACAATAACAAATCATATGAAAGGAAAAATTAGGAAACTTTTGAGCGACTCCTGAACGACATCTAGAATTTGAGCGATAAAAGAAAAAAATGGTAGCCTAAGAAGATGACCTTTCCATATGCTGAGGAATTTCTCTTGACCGGAGTCTGGAACCCCGATGTCTCCTCTGTATGTGTTCCTAAAGTAATTCTCCATTGAGGTATGTGGTGGTTTCTGATCATAAACCAGAGAGAGAGAGAGAGAGAGAGAGAGAGAGAGAGAGAGACCTACTGCGTGTGTAAGTCTTTAGTCGTCATAAATGGTGTTCTTTCGTTAAGATTTTACCATTTTCTTCAGCAGAGAAATAGGTAGCATTGGTGGTTTTGACCAGAGAAACAGAGGGAGAGAGAGAGAGAGAGAGAGAAGGGAACCAACAACTGATGAGCGGCTAAATTAGTGTAACAACCCAGAAGTTACAATAAAAAATTTCAATTTTAAATCAGGAATTTCATTCATAATTGTTTAAAAGAAGTCCATTACATTAAGTCAGAACAAAAGATCAGAGTTTTCATAATACTAAAATGCGGAAAATGTTGGAGAGTGAATGTTGCGCCATCAAGTCGGGCCTTTCCCCTTAGTCCGGAAGTACTTGAAACACCCAAATAAACTGTAAGAAAAAATTTAGTGAGTTTCCCAAATAACACATACCAAGCATACAAGTGGGCCCAACCTTGGGGTTCGTACTAACCCAACACAAATATGGGCTCCCGCCATGGGGTTATTTCCAACCCAACAATACATAGTGGGCCCCGTCCTGGGGTATATTTTAACCCGACATATCATATTGGGCCTCCGCCTTGGGATGCATTTCAACCCGGTCATAAAATACAACACACAACAATTAATATATTGCATAACAAATAATGGGCTGACCTTGGTGCCTTCGACCCGTAATACTGGGAAGAGACTCACCTGGTCTACTAAAAGTGAAATCTACTCGACTACCAATCCAAAATCTCACACTGTAAAGATATACAATTACCCTAATTAGGATTATGACACAAACCCAACTAAGGGCCCAAAATCCTAAGTTCAAACTCCTCCACTAAAGCCCAAAAGTCTTTCTTCCTAAATGGGCCTACATCCAAGGTCCAAAACAATAATGTGCCATAAGGCCCAATAGGCCCAACCTTGACACCCATTGCCTAGCTAAAAATAATTTCCAAGGCCCAAATACCCTAATCGATCCAAGCCCAAGGCTAAGTAGGGACCAAATGGCTCAAAAGCCCAACACCCACTAGAGGCGTACGCCCAATGTATAACCTCAGTACGCTCAATATACAAGGTTTTGTGGTGGTACATGCAATGTACAAGATAGTACGCCCAACATACAAGTAGCTTTTACCATGTCTAACCATCCCCTCTGCCATATATTCAAGTTCGACTGATCCATCAAATACTTCAAAATGTTATGATCAGTGTAAATAGTACATTGGGCCCCGTACAAGTAATGCCTCCATATCTTGAGGGCAAACACCACCACCTCCAATTCCAAATCATGAGTGGGGTAATTCGCCTCATGAGGCTTCAGTTTCCTCGAGGTGTATGCAAGCACATGTCCCCCCCTGCATGAGGACAACTCCCAAACCCGAAATAGAAGCGTCACATTATACCATAAAATCATCCAATCCCTCGGGCAACACAAGAATTAGGGCCTCACACAATTTCTATCTCAAGGTCTTAAAGGCCAACTGTGGATCCGAACCCCACCGAAAGGTCACATTCTTCTTGGTCAGACGAGTCAAAGGCACTACAATTTTTTAGAAATCCTAGATAAACCTATGATAATACTGTTGGATTAGTGTCTAAGTCCATAACTATTTTGGTATGTACTTGACCCGATGGTGCATGGTCCTTTTGGGTTACCTTCACCAAAGCAACTTGATAGGATTAATTATGGAGAGAAAGGATTAATTATGATTTATTAATATATTATGAGAATAATATATTAAAGGAGAAATCATATTGTTTAATTAATATTAGTCAAGAATTAATAAGAATTAAGTTTGTGGCTAAAAGACATTAATTAAACTTAAGGGACTAGAACTGTCAATTGTGTGATAGTTGAATATTGGGCTAATGGACTCCATATTAGAGGGGTGGACGAATTCTATGGGGAAACCAATTAGAAATCTTCCTAGGTCTCTAAGGAGGGAGTCCATGGGTTGCTTAGGGCCTAAGCATCCAAATTAGGGTTTCCTTGTTAAGATAACCCTAATAGCCTCACTATTTAAAGGACCATTGAGACTCAAAAACGTGGTGAACTTATTCCTTAGGGTTTCCACATGTTTTGGGCAGCCTCCCCTCTCCTTGTTCTTCATCCTCTTGCTCTTGGTGTTTGTGAACCATTAGAGGAGTGACATTTGTGACTCTAAGCTTTCTAAAGTCATTACAAGGTGGATTTGAGATTGTTTTTGCTACATAACAATCAAAGGTAATTCTCTAAACCCTAATTTTAGTTTATAATATGTTAGATCTAAGATTGTAAGTCTTGGATACATTGCATGTACAATAGAGAAACCTAGATCCAAGCATTATGGTTTGCATGAGCACATAAGATGTTCTTATGGCTAAAACCCATCATTGGTATCAGAGCCTTGATTGGTTTCTATTGTATTGATGCTTATTTGATTGAAATTATCACTGAAAATCGAATTTTTTTGCTTCTGAGTGTTTGACTCGCCGAGTCAGCTGTACTCGACGAGTCCAGGTCCAAACTCGACGAGTCAAAGGGTCTGACAGCTCGTTTTCGCGATTTTCTTCCTGTTTTAGCTTTGGATAATTACCATAAACATGTTTTTGTAATAAAATCCGAATTTTATCAATATTTGGTGATTATCCTTACCAAAATAGAAGATAATTGTCAAAATTTAGATAATCATTTGTTTTATTAGATAAAGTTTGATTATTTGTAATTTAGATTTGAATTATCTTGTGAAAAAGTTTCAATTTTCCCCCCTTTAGGTTTTATACTTTAAATTTGAACTCAAAAGTTTTGTTTTTGAAATTTAAATAAGTTAAACCCTAATGTTTTGAAATGTTTCAAAACTTTCCCTCAAGTTTTGGAAGTTAAAAGTTTAATTTAGAAATGATAAATTCTAAAACCCTAGTATAGTTTTGAAAAGTTCAAATCACACCCTTATGGTTTTATTAATTAATTAAGGTGTATAATTAAAAGAGATTTAATAAATCCATAAAGTTTTGGTTTACAATTTAATTAAATTATAAGTATAATTATTAAATTTGACCACCTAGTATTTTAAAAAGTGTAAAATACACCTTATACTATATATAACATTAAAAGTCTAATATTATATATATGTATTAGTAAAAGTCAGTCTTACAGTTAGTAGGTCTCATTCACGAAGCTGGTCTATAAGGGGTGTTTAAGGAAATTGTCTATAAAATGGCGATTGAATGGGTATCTACTCTTACCCACCGCACTCTTGACTAGTGGAGGGTCGCTAGTCGGATGGGTAGGATAGGACAGAAACCTTCCATTATAAGTATAATGAAGTACAAAAGTAACTAAATGCTTTTACAAATTCCCAATCTTAGTTACTTTAGGCAAAAGTGAATTGATGCAATTACACTTTGTACCCTTGCGAAGACGTTAGTGGAGTGTGTGTGGTTAACCGGCACACTAAATGGTTCTAAACAAAGGTAGGAAAAGGTGACTCAATGTTTGTCATAGTTCGGTGGAGCGTGTGTGGTTAACCGACACATCGAATAGGTGACTGTAACATGTGGGGGCACCATGTAAGTTTGCATGGTTATTCACACCCGCTTTGTGATCCTCGGTATCCCAGTCACAAACTAGAGGGGCATATCGAGATTTAAACATGCCATTGAAATGTTCAATGAATCTCAAAAGATCTAGGAATTTTCAATATATTTAAAACTTTAATTTCTTTTTCGTTTTTCATGGTGGAAATTGGTAAATCGTCATTTACCTACCTTCAAATATTCTGCAACTAGATTACGGCATCCCTTTTCTAGGTTGTAGTGTATTGTGTTGGATCCTAGCCTCGATGTTTCATTTGGGTGTCACATCGAGGATTATAATCAACTAACTTGAATTTGTTTTCTCCCATTTTTTAGATGTCAAAGTATGACAACTATGGTATTCCCAAATCCCGTGGAACAAGCTTTCCACATGAAGATGATATTCCTCGACTCGATCGAGGAACAAGAGATCATGCTTCACTTCCTCCACCTCCTCCAATTATTCTCCCTAACCCACAAGTTCGAAGGCTTGATAAGTTCAAGCTCACTCAAGCCCTTTTGGCAAGTAAACATGAAGAAGGAAAGTCGGTGTGTGCACACATCCTAGAGATGAAGTCACACATTAATAGGTTAAGAATGTTTAGATCCGTTGTATGTGAGGAGCTGGCTGTTGACTGGGTTCTTCAGTCACTTCCTAACTCGTATAGTGAGTTCGTAAGAGAGTACTGTATGATGATTTTACGATGTGACCCTTATAGATCTCACCTACATGCTTATTGCTGCTGAATCAACGATGGTTTGGCGCATTGGAAAAGCAAAATTGATTGGTGAATCTGCCTTCGAGACCTCTATGGATATAGGCAATGGCAACGAAAGGCATGCCATGATCAAAAAGTTTGATCATAAGTAAAAGGCAAAGTCTGAAGTAGTTCCATGTGCTGTTCCAAAAGAGTCAATTTTCTTTTATTGCCAAGAGAAGGGGCATTGGAGACGAAGTTTCCCTATTTACCTAAGAGATCTAAGAGATGGGAGAGTCAAAACTTATGGCTCTGCTTTAGGTAAAATCCATTAACTAACTCTTTTAAGTTCCTATTCTAGATTCTTAATACATGATGTGATAAGATTACAATTGATGTTTTATAGGATCAAAGAAAAGGAGAGGAAGCTTAAGGGAAGAAGTGAGCAGAATCTAATCGTGAAGAAATGGATTTCGATCGCATTGCTTGAAGATTGGATTCTTGAGCTACTACTTAGAGTTAGAAAAGATTGCTAAGAAATATGTATTAACATAGTTTTTCGATGAGTTGCATTGTAAGGACAAATTTTTCCGCAATAAAATAAAATTTTGTTTTATATTATTTATTTATCCTTACAATGGAATGCATGAAAAATTGATGGATTTGATTCATAATTATGTTATTTGTGGAAATGTCGAGAATTTACCAAATAGGGAGAGTTTCTTATCGCCAAAGTTTCAATTGGAAAGAAACTTGGAATCATGCAACGTGTATGATGAATGAAAAACTTTCACATTTGGAAATTAGACTAATTCGTTGACAAAGTGTCAAGTGAAGGACTAAGAGATCGAGTACACAAAGTTGTGTGTTGATCAAGTACACCACAAGAGTAACAAAGATATTCATCATGATTTACTAAAGGTTTTAGTAAATATGATTATACTTATAAGATTAAGTGTAATTCTGAATTGATTAAAAGAGTATAAATCAATAGCAGAACGAATAAGAAGAATCAAGTAGGCAGAAAGATAAAAGTTTCTCTATTCTAAGAAGAAGAGAGAGTATCTTTTATTATGTTTTATATGATAGGTCTTAATGATTAAGAACCATATCTCAATTGATCCTCTAAGTGAGTCTTAGTACAAATGTATGTCTGAGAAGAGAAATCAAGAATCGAAGAAATGGTTAAATCAAAAAGTCAATCATACTTCGTTCCAAAACCAAGTCTTAGAGTTAAGATTGTGACAATGAGTGACAAGTCTTAAGAAGGTTTATAACATTCGTCAAATGTAGAATTTGGAAAAGGGTTTTCTTATTCTTGCACATTTGAAATTGGTAAGTTGTGATGTCTTGGACAAAGACCAACGAGGACCAATTTTGTGAAGTGTTTTTTCTTGATAAAAGCTACACTAACTCTTGAATATTTGTTTGTCAAGAAATGTTTATTGACAAGAGAATCTTATATGTCAAGGAGTCAGTGGGAGTCTTAATGGTCTTGAAAGGGTTCAAGAACAAATCAAAATAAACCTTATCAAACATCACTAGCACACGACTTGAGGTTTACAACCTATCGTGTTGACACTATCTTGTTTCTGTGCCGTTCCAATCGAGTTAATTATGCATATGAGTTTTATGAGTTCTCATTTGAACGCATAAAAGGCAAGCACCTTGATCAATGAAAAGTACATTGATAGGAAAGGGTGAGCTTCTTAACTACTTGGAAGACATGGTGAGCACTCGTGTTACCATAAGGCAAGAAATCAAGATTGAGAAGGTTTGGTCCATATGAGTTTGAATTTGTCGTAAACTTTGGTTTTGACAAATTCACATGGATAGGAACACATACACCATGAAAATCTAAGTGTCATAAGATTCCCTCCTTCATAAAAATGATTGTGAGGAAATGCTTTCACTAAGAGAGATTTTAAGAAGATAGTGATTGTGAAAATTGGATTCTCGAATTCAATTATGGTTACAGTATCCCTTTCCATGATTCGAATTGTGAGATTTGGCAATTAGTCTGAATTGTTTAGACACACATGTGAGCTATTTAAGGCAAAAGTGTATAAGTTTGAGAAGCTTAGATAAAAGGATTATCAAAGCATTAGGTATTAGAAATATAAACTTAAGAAATTCAATAGGTATTGTTTTTCTGGAAGTTAAGCTATTTTCTGAATACATGTCAAAGCTAGTGGGAGCATAAGTGTTATGCTTATATGATAATAATCATCATGATAGTGGGAGCATAAATGTTGTGCTTGTATGATTATTAAGGCAAGTACTGCAAGTTAGCAATATTAATTATAGAAAACAAGAGTTATACCTTGCAAAGTCGTAAGGATTGAAAAGTTGTTTTGCTATAATTAAGGGAGAGAATATTATGTTTCATTTCAAATCTAAAGGCTTAGGTTGTGGAATGTTAATAAATTTAGTCAAGGATACATAGTGTGTTCTCAAATTTCGATTATGATCATGGCATCCCTCTTCATAGTTCGAATTGTGAGAACGTGACACATTAAATATTATGACAGAAGATTGATAAAGTATCATATCTTTATGTAAGACATTATGCATCGTGTTCCATACGCTTCGGGTATAGGATCGATTGCAAGGGTTATAATATTTAACCATTCTAAAATTTTCCAAATGTCTAGCGCATTTAGAGGGAAAAAGGACAAGAATCGGTTTTGACTAAGATAATTAAACAACTATCAAATGACGATCCAAAGTTCGCCGAGGATTGGTCGCTTGTGAGTAGTTGGAAGTAAAGTATTGGATGGACCATATCGACATTATTATGAATAGATAAGATTCTATTAAGAATGAGTTGTCATATGGAAAATATGGAAATGGTTCCATATTAGGAGTTGTATATTGAGAGTCTATGTCTAGATTAGAAAATTTTATGCAAAAGGATGTTCAAGGAATGTACTTTGAGTGAGAGACATCATGTTTATGGAATTGTATTGTAACAATCTCAGATAGAGGACTTTGTAATTTCATTGGCAATAGTCATTGTGACTTTTGTACTATGACATTGTGAAAGAATCATTGCATAAAATGTTAGAATCTAGCATATTCTATAAGTGGTAAGAATTTGATATTCTTTCACTTGTGAAAAAGGATTTGGAGTTGTGAAATGAGTATGATTGGAAATGTGTTCATTCGATCTATTTCACAAATAAGAACCGTAGGTAAACATTGTGTGCATGCTAAGAGCATGGGACAAGTGTAGTAATAATTCAAGTAAGAAGTTGATTACCCGAAACAACAAATAATGAGTAATCGATATGGTGATAGATAAAAGGTGTTTTATTTATACTCAAAAGTTTGGGGCCATATGGGATTAGTATTATTCTTGTGTTTCACTTTAAATGTTTTGACTTTCTGAATAATTTAATTGGTTCAGAACAGTCAAATTATTCGAACGGACCATAGTCGTTCATATGTTGGAAGTAGGTATGAATGAAGACTGTCGTGAATTGGTGTGTGGATTGTCTAAAGTGTATTAGACATAAGCAATTATTTGCTGCAACGTTCATGAGTGCTTATGAATATGATTTGAGCATTGGATTAAACCCACGCTCACTTGGATCCCTTCATGAATTGTATCACGAGTGATTGGTGAGACGATAAGATCTTATATTCTTGAAACCGAGATGTGTGAGTTGTATCTTGCGAGTCGGTTACACATTGATAATATGTAAACGCACCAGTAACTTGGTGTTATAAAGCATATTGTTGTGTGTGATTCGGTAAGTGAGTGAAAGCGAGCATTGAGTCAAAGTTTATTCGTTCCTTTTATCCAAAGTAGGATAAAAGCGATATCTTTGGGCCCCTCGATGATTTAGTGATGGCACCTAAGCGCTTGGTCGAGCCAGGACTAATTTGATGTGATCAATTGTAGTCTGTTGTCAGTCGTCATAAATCGGAAGTCGGGAAATAGTATAGAGAAAATGATTAGAATTCATGTCTTATATCTATACGATATATAGAATGGAGGAATATATGATCCCTTATCTAAAGGACACGCGTATCTGATAAGATCAGAGTTGACAGCGGCTTTGGAAAACTACGATTGCAGATCAGGATCTGAAGTCATACGCAGAATAGTTATTAGACTTATCCAAGTGGGAGACTGTTGGATTAGTGTCTAAGTCCATAACTATTTTGGTATGTACTTGACCCGATGGTGCATGGTCCTTTTGGGTTGCCTTCACCAAAGCAACTCGATAGGATGAATTATGGAGAGAAGGGATTAATTATGATTTATTAATATATTATGAGAATAATATATTAAAGGAGAAATCATATTGTTTAATTAATATTAGTCAAGAATTAATAAGAATTAAGTTTGTGGCTAAAAGACATTAATTAAACTTAAGGGACTAGAACTGTCAATTGTGTGATAGTTGAATATTGGGCTAATGGACTCCATATTAGAGGGGTGGACGAATTCTATGGGGAAACCCATTAGAAATCGTCCTAGGCCTCTAAGGAGGGAGTCCATGGGTTGCTTAGGGCCTAAGCATCCAAATTAGGGTTTCCTTGTTAAGATAACCCTAATAGCCTCACTATTTAAAGGACCATTGAGACTCAAAAACGTGGTGAACTTATTCCTTAGGGTTTCCACATGTTTTGGGCAGCCTCCCCTCTCCTTGTTCTTCATCCTCTTGCTCTTGGTGTTTGTGAACCATTAGAGGAGTGACATTTGTGACTCTAAGCTTTCTAAAGTCATTACAAGGTGGATTTGAGATTGTTTTTGCTACATAACAATCAAAGGTAATTCTCTAAACCCTAATTTTAGTTTATAATATGTTAGATCTAAGATTGTAAGTCTTGGATACATTGCATGTACAATAGAGAAACCTAGATCCAAGCATTAGGGTTTGCATGAGCACATAGGATGTTCTTATGGATAAAACCCATCAAATACCTTGCAAGACCCAAGAAATCTAAATCTCTTATGTGTTCTTCGGTACATCCCAATGCATTACAACCTTAATCTTGGCCGGGTCCATAAAGATACTTCCTTGGTTGATGATGTGCCCTAAAAACTGCACCTCACACAACCAAAACTCGCACTTGGAGAACTTGTCAAAAAGCCTTTCCATCTTCAAGGTCTCTAATACCTCCCGAAAATGTTGCTCATGCTGATCCTTGGTCTTGGAGTAGACCAGGATGCCATCAATAAAACCAATCACAGACCGATCCAACATCGGTCTACACACCCGTTTCATGAGATCCATGAACATTGCTGGAGCATTGGTGATCCCGAATGGAATCATCACGAAATGATAATGACCATAACGAGTTCTAAAGGTCGTCTTCTGTATATCCTCATCCCTGATCCTAATCTGATGATATCCTGGCCGAAGATAAATCTTGGAAAACCAAGATGCACCATGAAGCTGATCGAATAAGTCGTTAATCCTCAGAAGTGGGTAACGGTTCTTCACCATCAGCTTGTTCAGCTCCCGATAATCAATACACATCCTGTGTGACCCATCCTCTTTTTCAAGAATAGGATCGGTGCCCCCCCACGGGAACTGCTCGGATGAATAAAACCCTTGTCTAGCAGCTCCTGCAGCTACGCAGACAACTCTTGCATCTCAGGCATAGCTAGGCGATACGGTGCCTTGGCTATCAGAGCCGCAACATGCATCAAATCGATCCGGAACTCAACCTGCATCTCAGGAGGCATTCCAAGAAACTCCTCTGGAAAAATATTGGGAAAGTCTTGCACAATCGGTACCCTGCTCAACTCTGATGTGGTCTCCACCCTGGAATCCAAAACATAAGCCAAAAACCCATAACAACCCTGTCGAAGAAGCCTCCAAGCCCTCACAGTTGAACAGAGAGCTGGCCCATGCAAAGCTCTCTCACCATGAATGACCAGTTCTCCCCCACTTAGGGTTCGAACTCTCACCAACTGTCGCTCACAATTAATTACGGCCCCACTGGGCCCCAGCCAGTCCATCATGATGATCACCTTCAATCCCCTCAAAGGAATCAGAACCAAGTCGATAGGAAACCTTTTCCCGAACATGTTTATAATACTCCTACGGAATACCCTTGCAATGACTAAATGTGATAAGCAATCTCCGCTTCCAGAGGGGAATCCAATGTCCCCGGAGCGTCTCAAAACTTCTTGTTGAGTGCAAGAGATATAAAAGATTAGGTAGCCCCTGAATCGAAAAGAATATGAGTCAACAATCCATTGACCAAAAAGGTCCCTATACAATATCATAACAACATAAGCATGATAATAAAACAATAAAGATAAGGATAAGTCACATACTAGTTACGATGTCCGGCGCTGCTCAGGCCTCATCTGTGGTCAACTAAACTACTCTGCTCTTCACTGCAGGAGTCTCCGCCTTGACCTGGAGACCATTCGTAATCCTCAATGTGGCGGGCATAGGCGCCGCCACTGCTTCTCCAGACAACCTCGGACAATCGTCCTTTTTATGACCGGTTTGGTTGCAGTGAAAACAAATCAAGGCCCTCTTAGGCAGTCCTTGCTCATATGGTCCAGTTGGCCACACCCAAAACATCATGATCTCACTTATCGACAAGGTCCACCGTGCGGCTTGCCACACTTGGCACATCGGCCCCGACTCTGCTGGCCTCTACTGTGAACATCGGTGGTCTTAGGCTTCTTAGCCTGACCCACTGCCGTATGAACCTGCTCCGTCTTCCGCTTCGTGCGGAGCTCTAACTTGATTTCCCGCTCACGGGGCTTCTCAATCATGTCATTCATGGTTTCACACCCTGAGAAACTCACAAACTCCCGAATATCATCCCTCAGCATAACATGATATCTCATCTTCCTCTTCTCCTCATCTGCAACGTACTGCGAAACCAACAATGCCCTCTCTCTAAACTTAGCGGTAATCTCCGACACCGACTCCGTAGTCTGCTGAAGGTCCTGGAACTCCTTCATTAGCTGTTGCACTTTAATGGCTGATACAAACTCCCAATCAAATCTCCGGACAAACTCACCCCAAGTCATTTCAGTCACAACCGCCGATCCTACCTTGCGGGTAACCTCCTCCCATCAGTCCCGCGCTCGGTCCCTCAACATATAGGATGCGAATCCCACCTTTGCCGCATCAAGAAAAAAATCGTGCACTGAGCATTCTCCATGTCAGCGATCCAACGACGACTAGCGATGGAGTCCTTAATCCCAAAGAACTCGGGCGCACCACATGCCTTGAACTCCCATAATGAGGGAGTTCAAGCCCCAATCTGACCCATAGCGATCTCGGCTCGGAAGGACCTGAGTCGCTCCTCCATAATCTTCATGATCCCCTCCTTGTCGATACCAAAAATCATCGGGGTATCCCCCTAATTCCCTCTTCTACCACCTTTTTTTTTGTATTTTCTTACTTTTTTGTCTTTTTGTTGTCTTTTTTACATTTATTATTATAATTATAATAATTTATTATTATTATTATTATTATTATTATTATTATTATTGTTATTATTTATTAATTAATTAACTAATTAATTAATTAATTGACTTAAAAATAATAACAATAATAATAATAATAATAATAACAATCGAGTTTGATACAACCTAAACATACAATGTTATTATTAACCAAATTAAAATTTATATTTCATTAATTATCTGATATGTTAACTATTGTAGTTGGTAAAATGACGATTGAAAAAAAATAATTTTTTTATTATTAAATTACTATAACTATTATAAATTAAATTAAATAAAATAATAATAATAATAATAATAATAATAATAATAATAATAAAAGACAACAAAAAAAACAAAACAAAACAACAAAATAAAAAAAAACAACAAAATAACAAAAAGGATGTAGGAATTTTTTTATTATTAAATTACTATAATTATTATAAATTTAATTAAATAATAATAATAATAATAATAATAATAATAATAATAATAATGAAAGATAGCAAAACAAACAAAACAAAACAAAAAAACAAATAAAAAATCAACAAAATGACAAAAAAGAATAGACAAAAGAATTTCATAAATCATAAGTACATACAATAACACCCATATAATCTAATATGCTTTTCAAGTTTTTGTATTTTTCTTGTACTTGATTTTTTCTTCTAATATTTTGTCTCATGGATTTTATGTTGCGTCAACCTTGTGCTCTTTATGTGGCTTGGACGATGAATGTTTGGATCACGTTTTCTTCTCATGTAATGTTGCCTCAAGACTTTGGAAATGGTTGGTGGAGTGGTCTAGCATTCTTGATAAGTGTCCGTCTTCCTGTCTGGAACTTTGGAGATGCTGAATTTTGTTGTTTGGTGTAAAAGAAGAAGGAATCTGCAAGTTTCTCTTGTTTATGTGACTCCGTGGCCTATTTGGTAGGAGAGGAACGCTATATTCTTCAGATCTAATCGGAAAGCATGCATTCTTCTGAACGATATATATATATATATATATATATATATATATATATATATATATATATATATATATATATATATATATATGGAATGATCATTTGCGAACTCATATATTACCGAGAACTTGAGAACTAAAAGTGGACCACTAGATTCAAAATTTTAAGGGCTCTGATTTTTTATGGCAATCTCGTAATTAACAAAAGCTTGAATGGTGTATACGGGCTTTTAACAAAAATTGTGAGGGTAAACTGGGAATGAGATTTTCACATCCCGAAAACTCATTCTCTCTCTCTCTCTCTCTCTCATGTACGTCGTTCACTCGTCCTCACCGTCTCCCTCCTCTCTCCAGCCACGACATTTGCTCCATCTTTGCCTCTGTTTGTGGCGATAGTATCCTCGCCGAATCTAGAGGATTGTACATCAACCAGCAACCACCACCTGCATCGACATATCACTTTCTTCATCGTCTCATTCTCGGCTTCAGACAAGGATCCACAATCGATCCATATTTCATAGTCATTATAACCGATTGATGTTGAATCTGAAATCCTCCAATGATTTAAGCTTCATTCTTGTCGATCATGAACAATTTCTGTAAGTATTTATTTTATTTGCATTTTGAATCTAAAATCCTTCGTAAATCTCTCTTTCAAGTACGTCCTCCTCACTTCCTCACATCTCCAATGAAGTTAGGGTTTCTTCATTTGTGATTTTATGGTATGGGTTTGACCATGTCGTTCGGTTAGGGTTTAGAAACCAACAAAATTGATATCAAATTAGAGTTTCAAATCCTTCAGCGGCTTGCCAATAAACAGTAACATAAAAAAGAGATTAATTTTATTCGTGCTGTTGATGTGGACATGTAATTGATTTTAGTTATACCTCTCAGAAATCACAATTTCACATTAAAATATACCAGCATCATGTATTTGGTAATTAAAAAATGTCATATATGCAATCATATTTTATGTTATCAGGCGATATTTGACTCATAAATCTTTTATCAATTAGCATGATCTCTGTTTCATTAATGCTTTTACAACTATTTTGCTGTTGAATTTTGCTCTTATTTGAGGTTGTTTGGCATCCTGTTTCTTTTATATTTGGTGCTTTCTACTAGTCATTTGCTATGTTTTCTAATATTATGCATATTTATAGATACAAATATGTTTTCTGATTTCATTCATATCTATAGACGCTATATTACTGTAGAACATACAATCCTAAAATAGTTGCATTGTTTATTGGATCTAGTTATTTGGGGCAATTAAGGATGTAACATCACGACTCTCAGGTATGAATTTCAAGAATTTTTATACATCATTTAAGACCTACTCGACGAGATTGAGGCCCAAAATCGTCGTATAGAAACTGATCAGGCCGCATGGTTTATGGAACCTACTCGACGAGTTGGAGGACCGCAACTCGACGAGTGGAGGTTGTGCATGAAAAACCTAATTTTTAGGGTTTGTACCTTATTTAAAGGACGTTAAGTCCCCCTCACCAACCTCTCTTATCAGTTTACAGTCCAGAGAAATCCTAAACAAGATAACCTTCCATTTTGAGAGTGTATAAGGGTAAAGAGTGTGTGTTTGGTGCATTTCTTGAAGAAGCTTGAAGTGGTGAGTGCATAACTAAAGGAAAGGGCTGTAGATCCAACTTTTTTCATTGTTGTAGCAGCCATCTTGAGGTATAAAGCTGCTACCTTGACCTTGTTGGATAAGGTCTCTAAGTTCATAACTATATTTGGTATGTACTTGACCCGATCCGACATGGTCCATTTGGGTTGAATGACATCATGCATTTGGATAGACTAAATGAGAGAAATAACACTTGCGGTTTATTAATATATTATAAGTTCTAATATATTAATAGTATTATTTAATTAGTATTGATCAAGAATTAATTTGGAATTAATTAAGTGATCAAAAGATAACCAATTAAATATATGGGTTGATTATGTAAATCATCCAAAACTTGTATAGTGGGCTAAAAGGCTTCATGGATTATCAAGTTGGGTTAAACCCATAGGATGCTTCATGGATTCTCTATGGTAGTTACAAACTCATGGGTCATGGAAATGAAGAGTCATGTCACATTAGGGTTTACATGGTGTAACCCTAGATGTGACACACTATATAAGGAACATGATACTCACCAAAATCAGCTAGACACTAAGAACAAGAGAGGGCAAGCCGATTTTTACAAGTGTTATACATACTCTAAAGTTATTCCAAAGCATTTGGTGTTGTGTGAAGCATTTGAGGCATCACACTTGGGGTGCTAGGCTCTCAAGGTTTTCAAGGAATCATATCAACTACAAGGTATGTAATTCTAGCCACCTTTTAGATTAAAAGTTCCCCATGTATGCTAGATAGGATTATGAACCTTGGAAATCATATTTTGCATATAGTTTAGACAAACATAGATCCAAGGTTTTCTAGGGTTGCATGTACACTTAGGGGTGTTAGAATGGCTCAAAACCCATCAGTGGTATCAGAGCCTAGGCTTGTTTGTTAATACTTGATGCAAAATAGTTTAAAAAATCGAATTTTGAGCTGTCTGCACAGGGGACTCGACGAGTCCAAGTGAAAATGCAACCAACTCGGCGAGTCAGTTTGTGCACTCGACGAGTTGGCCAGGCAGAGTGCAGAATTTCGATTTTTGCTGCTGGAAATGGACTAGAAACATTACCCTAAACTGTTTTGGTGTTGTAAAACTTGTTTTACATGGTGTAATGGTTGTTCTAATCCATTTACAATGGCTAATATCATTTTTTCATGATTTTATGTGTTCATATGTTCTTGAAACTTTGATATGAATATTCATGTTCTTATGAGTTTTTGATAGATCATAGGAATTACTTGTTTAAATGTTTAATTCATGATCTTTATGTGTTTTAATGGAGTCCATAACTTGTCCTCAAGTTATGGATAACCAAAAGTCTCTTTGTGTTAAAAAACCATTTAAAGAACACATAAATTATAAAATGAAGAGTCTTCATTTTAATAACTCATAAGTTATGAATTTGAAAGGTTTTGTAAAGTTACAAAACTTGCCCTCATGTTTTGGAACATGTAAAGTCACTTAATAAACTTTAGTTCCAACCCCTAGATTTCTAAAAATTTAAAAATCAACCCTTATACTTTATAATATTATAAGTTAATAATAATATATATATATATATATATATGTGTGTGTGTGTGTATGTATGTATGTATGTATGTATGTATGTATGTATATATGTATGTATGTATGTATGTATGTATGTATAAGAGCAAGTCGTCTTACCATTAGTAGGCCCCATTCACGAAGCCAGTCTATAAGGGGGGTATAAGGTTGCTGCCTATAAAATGGCAGCTTAATGGGTGTCCACTCTCACCCACCGCTTCCTTGATCGGTGGAGGGTCGTCAGCCGACCGAGTAGGACAAGGACTTATAAATTCTCATTAAAAGTATGATGAATATTATATAGTAACTAAATGTTTTATTAAATTCCCAATCTTAGTTACTTTAGGAAAATGCGAATAACGTGCTAATCCATGAAATTACACTTTACACTTTGTTTAAGTCGTTAGTGGAGCGTGTGTGGTTAACTGGCACACTTACATGGACTTAACAAGGTAGGTAAAGGGTGACTTAAAGTTTATTAAAGGTCGGTGGAGCGCGTGTGGTTAACCGGCACATCGATTGAGTGATAAACTTTAAGGGTACCAAGTGATTTGCATGGTTACTTCACACCTCATTTTGTGATCCTCGGTATCCCAGTCACAAAACTTGGAGGGCACACTCGAGATTGAAACATGCCTTTGAAAAGTTCATTGAATCTCAAAAGATTCTAGGAATTTCTAAGAACCAATTAAAACCTAATAATTTATATTGTGGTTTTTGGTGGAAATTGGTGAATCGTCATTCAACTACCTTTCAAATATGTTATAGCTTATATTACAACATACCTCTTCAAAGTTATAATATATTGTCATTGGATCTGTTGGATTAATGTCTAAGTCCATAACTATATTTGGTAAGACTTGACCCGACCCGGCATGGTCCATTTGGGTTGCATACCATCATGCACTTGAATGAGAGAAATAAGACACTTATGGTTATTAATATATTATAAGTTCTAGTATATTAATAATAAGAATAATAAGATTATTTAATTAGTATTGATCAAGAATTAATCTAGGATTAATTAAGTGATCAAAAGAAGACTAATTAAATATATGGGTTGATTGTGTAAATCATCCATACTTGTATAGTGGGCTAATGCTCCATGGATAATCAAGTTGGGCTAAACCCATAGGATGGTCCATGGATGCTCCATGGTGTATTTGTACCCATGGATCCAAGGAAATGGAAAGCCATGACAATTAAGAGTTTACCCTAATTGTGTAACTATATAAGCATCTTATTATTGAGGAAAAATCGGCCACTAGTAGTATTCAAGAAAGGGCTAGCCGATTTTGGTGAGTGTAGAATTCTCTCAAGTCATTCTAAGTGTTTTGATG
This sequence comes from Lactuca sativa, assembly GCF_002870075.4. NCBI lineage: Eukaryota > Viridiplantae > Streptophyta > Magnoliopsida > Asterales > Asteraceae > Lactuca > Lactuca sativa. The sequence continues at coordinate 17,409,655 of NC_056630.2, read as the reverse complement.
ATTGTGATTCCATTTGAGGTGTCACACTTGGGGCACTAAGCACTCAAGCTTCATGAAGACTTTCTACATCAAGAGGTATGTATTCTATCTTGTTACATTATTGTTTTGTATGCTAGATTAGGATAATACCTTGGAAGTTCTTATTTGCATGTATAATAGAGAAAACATAGATCCAAGGTATTTAGGGTTGCATGTACACTTAGGAGTGTTAGAATGCTCAAAACCCAACAGTGGTATCAGAGCCACGGGTTGTTTTCTGTTATATTGATGCAAATATTTTATTTTCAAAGTTGAAAAAAAAAAGAAAAAAAAAACATGAAGTTCGTCAAATTTTAAGATAATTACTTGTTCTTGTGAAAAACTAATTATTTGTAAAATTTGAATAATTTGCTTTATGAGTTGAATTAGGTCAAATTTAATAAAAGATAAAATAATATGATTATTTTATTAGTTTTAAAAGTTTGATCTAAAGAGTTTTATTTTTTTGAAACCTCCATAAGTTATGGATATGAAAAGGTTTTTAAAAAAATTGATTCAAAGTTTTATGGAGTTACAAAAAATTTGGTGTTAATGTTTTAAAGGATTCCATAACTTAAGAATAAGTTATGGATCACCAAAAGTTTTTTTGTGTTATCTTGTTTTATGAGTGAATTTGGATTAATGATGAAAATTATGTGATAGTTGCTTTTAATCCAAATTAATCTAAGAATTGATTCAAAAATGTGTTTTTGTAACTTGTCCTCAAGTTATATGAAAAGTCACATTTAAGAATCATAAAACTCATAAAAATTGGCAAAGGTTACAAAATGAAGAGTCTAGTTCTAATTAAATGGTTTTATGACTCCATAACTTGTCCTCAAGTTATGGAGGACCAAGAGTCTCTTCATTTAATAAAATAAAATAAAATAAAAAAAAGTGTAACCTTAATTAATTCCATAAGTTATAAAATAAAGAAAAGTTAATTCTTTTATTAGTTTAAAGTCTTCCATAACTTGTCCTCAAGTTATGGAACTTGAAGAGTTTTTGGATTAAAACTACTTTAAACACATAAGTTATGGAATTAATTAGTTTTGAATAGTTTCAAAACTTGCCCTCAAGTTTTGGAATTTGTAAAGTTTTCACTTATGAATACTTTAATTCCAAGTTAGCCCTTAGAATTTTAAAAGTTAAAATTCAACCCTTATACTTTATAATATTATAAGTTAATAATATATATATGTATAAGAGTAAAGTCAGTCTTACCGCTAGTACGCCTCATTCACGAAGCCGGTCTATAAGGTGGGTATAAGGTTGTTGCCTATAAAATGGCAACTTAATGGGTGTCCACTCTCACCCACCGCTTGCTTGACTGGTGGAGGGTCGTTAGCCGAACGGGTTTGACAGGACTAGAATTCTCCCTTCATTAAAAGTATTAATGATAATACTAAGTAACTAAACTCTTAATAATACCCAATCTTAGTTACTTAGGAAAAATGTGAATAAGGTGCTAACCCATGAAATTACACTTTACACTTTGTCTAAGTCGTTAGTGGAGCGTGTGTGGTTAACCGGCACACTAACTTGGACTTAACAAGGTAGGTAAAGGGTGACTTAATATTTATCATAGTATCGATGGAGCGTGTGTGGTTAACCGACACATCGATTGAGGGGTAATTTATTAAGGGTACCAAGTGATTTGCATGGTTACTTCACACCTTGTTTTGTGATCCTCGGCATCCCAGTCACAAAACCTGAAGGGCACACTCGAGATTGAAACATGCCTTTGAAAAGTTCAATGAATCTCAAAGATCTAGGAGTTTCAAAACCAATTAAAACCTAATAATACATTTCGTTTATCTTGGTGGAAATTGGTGAATCGTCATTCACCTACCTTCAAATATTTTATAGCTTGGATTACGGCATACCTCTTCTAAGTTATAAAATAGTTTGTTGGGTCCTAGCCTTAATATTTCATATTGGGTGTCATATTAAGGACTTTAAATCAACTATCTTGAATATCTCCCAAAAGATGTCTGGTTTAGACACCTATGATCTTCCCAAATCTCTTGAAACAAGGTTTCCTAATGAAGATGATGTCCCATGGATATCATACTTCTTCACCTCTTCAAATTATTCTCCCTAACCCACAAGTTCTTGAAAAGTTTAAGGTCACTCAGGCCCTATTGGCAAGGCAAGGTCTAGGTGTGGTCACATCTTGGAGATGTAGTCACATATTGACAAGCCGGGAGAGTTGGGTGTCAAAGTCTTGAGAAAGTTGGTGGTTCAACTACTTTCTAAGTCACATAGTGAGTTCTTTTGGAACACCTATGAAAAAGACTATGACAAGACCCTTAATGATCTTGTCTATTTGTTAAGATCAACTTCCTAAAACTTTATGGACATTGACAATGATGACATTGGATATCCAGTAAAGCATTCTCTTCCCAATGGAAAGGGATCGGCTATAGTCAACTCAGCTGACCAAATGGTAAAGAGAAAAGCTAAGTCTGTGATAGTCCTGTGTACCATTATCAAAGGGTCCATATGTTTGTATTGCCAAAGAAAGGGCATTGGTTGCGAAGCTGCCAAATTTACCTAAGGATGTTAAAGTCAATAAGTTTGACTCTACTTCAGGTAAATTCCACTATCTAACTCTGTTAAGTTTCTATTCTGAGATTCTTGATACATGATGTGACTGGGTCACATGGCGATGTTTTAAGAATCAAAGGAAAAAAAGTGAAGAAACTTAAAGAAAGAATATGCTGAATCTGATCGCGTAGATGGATTTCTATCGCATAGTTTGAAAAATCGGATTCTTGAGCTACTTCTTAGGAGTTATGAGATATTGCCTAGGAATAGATAACAACAAGTTCTCATATGGATTGTAAGGATAAGTTTTTTTCCGCAAAGTTTTAAAATAAAAGAGAATTTTTTGATTTTATTTATTTTAAAATATCCTTACAATGGCATTTGAGGAAAAAATTGTTGCTTATATAATTCCGTTAAGAGCAAGAGTGGAAATATGAAATTGATTCTTTCATTTGTGGTAATGTCTAAATTTACCAAATAAGGAAAGATTCTCATCATCCAAGGTTCAATTGGACCGGATCTTGGAATCATGCAAGTTGTATAGCATGATGAATGAGAACTTTCAAGTTTTGGAAAATTAAGACTAATTACTTGTTCACATGGATGTGTGAATCAAGTAATGGACTAAGGGATCGAGTACACATTCTTGTGCACTGGTCAAGTCCACCACAAAAAGTTTGATAAGACTATTCGTCATGATTTACTTAAGTTCAGTAAATATGATTATACTTACAAGCTTAAGTGTAACTCTGAGACATTGGAAAAGGTTCCAATGTAAGGCAGAGCGAATAAGAAGAATCAATTTAGGCAGTAAGATAAAAGTTTCTCAAATCTGAAAAGATGGGAGAGTACTTTAGTATCAGTTTTTGTGATCATCTTAATGATTAAGAAACCATAGCACAATTAGTTCTCTAAGGAAATCTTAGTGCATTCTTATGACTAAGAAGAGGGATCTTGAATTGTTGAAGTGGTTAAATCAAGAAGATGAGTCATACTTCGTTCCAATACAAGTCTTAGAGTCATACTCCAAGATTGTAATTTGAGTGACATGTCTCAAAAGAAGGTTAAAACACTTGTCAAATGTAAGAGTAAAAGTTTTTCTACTCTTGTACATTTGAAATTGGTAAGTTGTGATGTTTTGGATAAAACAAAGACCAACTTAGGCCAATTGTGTGAAGTGTTTGTCTTGATTAGAATCCTCACTATCTCTTGGATATTTGACAAGGGAGTCTTATATGTCAAGAGGACAGTGGGAGTCTTAAAGGTCTTGAAAGTCTCAAGAAATAATCAAGAATAAAACCTGAAGTTCTTCGCTAGCACACGACTTGAGGTTTATAACCTATCGTGTTGACATATCTGTGCCCATTCCAGTTAAAGTTGGCTTTGCATATGAGTTCTTAGAGTTCTCAATTTGTTGCACAACAACTTGGAAGCAATGGCAGGCCCTTGAGCTGCCAGGTGGCAAGAAGTTAAGATTGAGTTCAATCCATATGAGTTTGGATTTGTCATTATCCTTGTCTTGTGACTATGGTTTTGACAATTCACATGGATAAGAACACATACGCCATTAAATCTAAGTGTCATAAGGTTTCTCTCTGATTCATGAAAATGATGGTGAGGAAACACTTTCACTAAGTAGATTTTAGCTAGATAGCAATTGTGATATTTGCATTCTCAAAGTCGTTAGTGGAGCGCGTGTGGTTAACCGGCACACTAATCTGGACTTGTGAGAAGTGGCAAAAAGGTCTAAACATTATGATTACGGCATCCCTCTTCATAATTGTTTAGATACACAAGTGTGCTATCTAAGGGAAGGTGTATGATTTTGATAAAGACTTATCAAAACAATCTAGTATCAGAAATCTGAACTTTGGTAAGAAAGTCAATGAAGTATTGATTTCTAGAAGTCCAGCTGATTTCTGAGAACATGTCAAAGCTAGTGGGAGCATAAGTGTTATGCTAATAATCATCATGTTAGTGGGAGCAATGATAATTATGTTAAGTATTGCAAGCTAGCAATGTTAATTATAGAAAACAAAAGTCTCAATTGGGAAAAAGTTGTTTTGCTATAATTAAGGGAGAGGAAATTATACTTCATCTCAAATCTATAAGCTTAGATTGTGAGGTTTTAATCATTTAGTCAAGGATATATATGAATTTCATGTTGGAATGGCTCAACATAAGGAAATTCTGTATACGGGTCCATTATTTGCGTTCTAAAATTCGATTATGATTACGGCATCCCTTTTCATAATCTGAATTGTGAGAACTTGGCAAATAGAAATGGAAATGTTATAGCAAAAGACTGGTTTAGTCTTTATGTGAGACATCATGAATCGTGTCCCATATGCTTCGGATATAGGATCGATTACATGTGCTATATTCATCCGTTCTAAAATTTTCCAAATGCCTGGGGCATTAAGAAGGGAAAAGGTTTAGAACTGGATATGACTAAAAGGATTAAACAATTGTCGAGGACAATCTAAGGTTTACCAAAGATTGGTTGCTCAAGGACAATTGGAAGTATAGTGATAATTCTGGAAGGACCATATTGACATAGTCTGTAAGGAGGCAACTCTTGTTCAGAAGTGATAGTCAAAATGGAATCAGGAAATGTTTCAAAGTTAGAATTTTCACTCTATGTAAGATTAAGGAAACTTAATGCAAGAAGGATGGTTCCAAGGAGTTGATCTCCTTTGGAATGATCTGTAATGTTTGTTGTCAAGTCTTTATGACTTTGTGCATAATCATTACAAGAGGATCAATGCATATAAGTTTAGAATCTGACAGATTCCAGTAAATGGCATGAATTTGGAATTCTTGCATTTGCAGTAAGGATTTGGGAGTGTGAAAAGAGAATCATTGAAGTTATGTTCAATGGATCTAGTTCACAAAGTAAAGATCATAGACAAACATAGTATGCATACTTAGTGTGTGGCATGACTAGTGTTTTGAAAAAAAAACATAGTGTACATGCTTGGAGCATGGGACAACTATTGTTTTAAATTCAAGAATAAAGTTGATAGCTGAAACAGTGTACAATGAATAATGTGTAATCATATGGTGATAAATAAAAGGTGTTTTATTTATGTTCAAAGGGTTGATACCATATTGGATTCAATTATTATTGTGTTTCACTTTGCATGTTTTGACTTCCCGAATAAACTAGGTTATTCTTCCGGAATGACTAAGTTATTCAAACCATCCACAGTCGGTCGTATTTTGGAAGTAGATATGAATTAAGACTGTCATGATGAGTTGTAGAGGTCTAAGGTGTTGGACAAGGCTACAACAATCATGAGTGCTCATAAGTTCTGAGTATTGGATTCAACCCGCGCTCATTGGAATCACTTCATGGATTTTATCACGAGTGATCATGAGACGATAATATCTTATATTCTTCAAACCTAGAGATATGAGTTGTTACTATGAGTTGATAGTACATTGATAGCACGAAAACGCATTTGGTAACTCGGTGCTATAAAACGTGCCTTTGTGTATGATTCAACAAGTAGTAGAACAAGCCATATGAGTCGAAGTTTATCCGTTCCTTTTACCTTCGGGATAAAAGCGATATCTGTGGGCCCCTCGATGATTTGATGATGACAAATGGAAGTGCTCGGCCGGGCCAGGACTGATTTGATTTGTTCAATTAGTCAGTTGTCATAAATCGGAAATCGGGAAACAACAAATGGACAGAGAGAATGATTATAATCCATGTCTCAGTCCATATGATATCTAGAATGGAGGAATATATGATCCCTTATCTAATGGACAAGTCACTGACAAAGGTCAGAGTTCATCTACAAGGTCAGAGTTCGACAGAAGCTTTTGAGAGCTACGATTGCCGGTTGGTTCCTGAAGTCATACGCAATAATAGTTTTAGACTTATCCAAGTGGGAGACTGTTGGATTAATGTCTAAGTCCATAACTATATTTGGTAAGACTTGACCCGACCCGACATGGTCCATTTGGGTTGCATACCATCATGCACTTGAATGAGAGAAATAAGACACTTATGGTTATTAATATATTATAAGTTCTAGTATATTAATAATAAGAATAATAAGATTATTTAATTAGTATTGATCAAGAATTAATCTAGGATTAATTAAGTGATCAAAAGAAGACTAATTAAATATATGGGTTGATTGTGTAAATCATCCATACTTGTATAGTGGGCTAATGCTCCATGGATAATCAAGTTGGGCTAAACCCATAGGATGGTCCATGGATGCTCCATGGTGTATTTGTACCCATGGATCCAAGGAAATGGAAAGCCATGACAATTAAGAGTTTACCCTAATTGTGTAACTATATAAGCATCTTATTATTGAGGAAAAATCGGCCACTAGTAGTATTCAAGAAAGGGCTAGCCGATTTTGGTGAGTGTAGAATTCTCTCAAGTCATTCTAAGTGTTTTGATGATTGTGATTCCATTTGAGGTGTCACACTTGGGGCACTAAGCACTCAAGCTTCATGAAGACTTTCTACATCAAGAGGTATGTATTCTATCTTGTTACATTATTGTTTTGTATGCTAGATTAGGATAATACCTTGGAAGTTCTTATTTGCATGTATAATAGAGAAAACATAGATCCAAGGTATTTAGGGTTGCATGTACACTTAGGAGTGTTAGAATGCTCAAACCCCAACAGGATCCTAGACTTAATATTACATTTGGGTGTTTTATTAAGGACAATCTTTATATCTAAACTAAACTTGTTCTCTTCTTTTCAGATGTCTTCCAACAACACTGCTTCTGGCTCAAACCCTACTGGCTCCTTTTCCCTCATGAACCTATGTGGGAGGGTCATCTTCGATGGTTCCAACTTTATGGATTGGATCCGGAACATTAGAATGGTGACTCGTTATGAGGACAAGGAATATGTCCTTGATAAGGAGCTAAAGGAGATCGATGAGTCTACTGCTACTCCCCAAGAGATCACTGACTTTCGGACTCATGAAAGAGATGCCACCAAAGTGGCATGCATCATGATGGCCACCACGGCAGATGAACTCCAGAAGTCCTATGAGGACTACTAACCTTTTGAGATGCACCAAGATATGATGGAAAGATACCATCAGAGTGCTCTTCAAAAGCGGTATGAAATAATCTCCTCCATGATAACAACCAGGATGAAGGATGGAGAATCCGTCACAAGCCACATGCAGAAAATGCAAAGGTATGTGGATAGTTTGTTGAAGCTTAATGTGAACTTCCCCGAGGTGCTTGCAATAGATATTATTTTGCACTCCTTACCCTCGTGTTATGATCAATTCCGCATGACATACCACATGAATAAGGAAGAAGTCACACTCAGCAAACTTCAAGGACTCCTAAAGACCGCAAAAACATGTCTTAAAGGTAAGTTGGTTGTTAACTCTCTTACTCCTACTCCAAACTCCACCCCTATCTTGGCAATCGGGAAAGGTAGAGGGAAGAAGAGGAAGAGCACTTCGAAGGGTACCAAGGCTAGGACCCTTGATGGATCTTCTTCAAGTGGAACCAAGAAAGGTTTCGTCACTTGTTCTTTTGACCCAAAAGAGGCTGAATGCTTCTATTGCCATGAAAAGTCGCATTGGAAGCGGAACTGCCCAAAGTACCAGCAAGATGTGAAGGATGGGAAAGTTAAACCCAACCATGCAGGTATTTACACTATTGTATCTAATAACTCACCCTATTCTAAATCTTGGGTCCTTGATACCGATTGTGGTATTCATATATGTTCTGATTTGTAGGAACTAAGAAAAAGTGAGAATTTGGAGCATGGAAAGATAAACTTCAGCATCGGAAATATGAAAGCTTCACATATCACCAAGATTGGAGTTTATTCTTTGTTGCTAAGTAGTGGGTTTCCTTTAGATTTGAATAAATGTTGTTATTCGCCAGAAATGGCAAGAAATATTATTTCCTTTCATGCTTTGTACAAACATGGGTTTACCTTTTCTGTTGATAATGAAATTGGTAGAATAAATGCTTTCTTTAATAACGTTCTTTATTTTAAAGCATTACCTTATGATGGTGTGTATGAAGTTTTATCTGTTGTAAATGATCTAGGAAATAATGTGTTGTGTATTGATTATTCTGATAATAATAACTTGGATAAAGCATCATTATGACATTGTCGTATTGGACATGTGAGCAAGAAACGCATAGGCCAACTCTAAAAGGATGGAGCCATTTGACCTAAAGTCAGATGATAGTTGTGAATCAGGCTTAGTTGGAAAAATGACAAAGTCACCCTTCACTAGTTCTAGTGCTAGGGGTGAAGGTTTGTTGGATCTAGTGCACACGGATGTGTGTGGACTCTTCAAATCTGCCACAAGGGATGCTAATCGTTATTATTTGACTTTTACTGATGATTATAGTAGATATGGATATGTATATTTAATAAAGCATAAGTCAGAGACTTTTGAAAGGTTTAAAGAGTTTAAACAGGAAGTCGAGTATCAATTGGGCAGGAACATTAAGATGCTTCAATCCGATCGTGGTGGTGAGTATCTTAGTACATAATTCCTCGAATATCTTAAGGAATGTGGGATTATCTCACAATTGACACCTCCCAAGACACCACAACTTAATGGTGTGGCTGAGAGGCTCAATCGAACCTTGTTGGATATGGTTCGTTCCATGATGAGTCGAGCTTCACTACCAATCTCATTTTGGGGGCATGCCTTAGAGACTGCCGCCCATATCCTTAATCTGGTCCCTACAAAGAAAATTTCCAAAACTCCTCATGAGATGTGGACTGGTAAAGTTCCTAAACTAGACCACATCAAGATTTGGGGTTGCGAGGCTTTCGTGAGACGCGAGACTCATGATAAGCTGGAACCTCGAAGTGAGAGGTGTATTTTCATCGGCTACCCACATAAATCCTTTGGTTACCTCTTCTACAGACCTAGTGACAATGTGGTATTTGTATCAAGGAGGGGTGTCTTTCGAGAAAGTGAGTTCATAAGCCAAGGAAACAGTAGGAGGCAAATTGACCTTGAAGAAATTCAAGAGTCAAGTGGTGAAGGAACTTCAAACCCTAGCACTCAACCTGAGGAGGAAACTCCTGTTGAGCCAAGTGAAAAGTCTGTACCTCTGAGGCGTTCCACAAGGGTTAGGAATGCACCTGAGCATTATTATGGTTTCCATATTACTGCAGAAGGTGAGACACTTATCAGTGATGAGACATTGGTAAGTCTGGTTGAACCTAACAGTTATGCGGAAGCGATGACAGGCCTCGAGTTTGCCAAATGGAAAGAGACAATGGATATCGAGATACAGTCCATGTATGACAATCAAGTTTGGAACTTGGTTGACAATGTACCAGGTCGTAATGCAGTTGGGTGCAAATGGATCTTCAATAAGAAGACCGACATGAATGGTAATGTATACATGTATAAGGCGCGACTGGATGCAAATGGCTTTTCTCAAACTTCGGGAGTTGATTATAATGAGACCTTTTCATTAGTAGCAAAGATTATGTCCATTAGGGTTCTGTTAGCCATCGATGCATTTCATGATTATGAAATATGGCAAATGGATGTCAAAACCGCCTTCCTTAATGGAAGTTTGGCTGAAGATGTTTACACGTGTCATCCAGAGGGTTTTGTCAGTACAGAGTACCCGAATAGAGTGTGTAAGCTCGAGAAATCCATTTATGGATTGAAACAGGCACCTCGCAGATGGAATCTTTTTCGCTTCAATGAGAAAGTCAAAGAGTTTGGCTTTTCGAGGAGTGAATATGAATCTTGTGTCTATGTCAAGGCTAGTGGGAGTATAGTTAGTTTTTCGGTACTATATCTGGATGACGTACTACTAATAGGAAATGACATCCCAACCTTGCAAGAAGTGAAGTCCTGGCTTGGGAAGTGTTTCTCTATGAAAGACCTAGGAGAAGCTTCCTATATTCTGGGGATAACGATTCTGAGAGAACGGAGTAAAAGACTAATTGGACTTAGTCAGAGTACCTACTTGGATAAGGTGCTGAAGAGGTTCAACATGCAGGAGTTCAAGAAAAGAGAGTTACCCATCCAGAGTAACGCCAGGCTGAGTAAAACTCAGATCCCAAGTACTGAGGCTGAGATAGCATAAATGAGTCGAGTACATTATGTTTCTGCAGTAGGCTCGATTATGTATGCTATGACTTGCAGTCGTCCTGATGTGGCCTTTTCCTTGAGCATGGTCAGCAGATATCAGCGGAACCCTGGCAAGGCTCACTGGACTGCGGTAAAGAATATCCTCAAGTACTTGCGGAGGACTAAGGACTGGGTCCTTACCCTCGGTGGGAGTGATGACTTGAGAGTTGTAGGGTATAGTGATGCTAGCTTTCAGACTGATAGGGATAACTTCCGCTCTCAGTCAGGCTGGGTCTTTACCTTAAATGGAGGAAGAGTTCCAAGCAGGAGACAGTGGCCGATTCAACTTGCGAATCAGAGTATATAGCAGCAAGCGAGGAAACAAAGGAGGCGATATGGCTGAAGAACTTCATTGGAGACCTTGGAGTTGTACCAGCGATAAAGGAGCCAATGGAAATTTTCTGTGATAGTGAAAATGCAGTTGCCTTAGCCAAGGAACCAAGGGATCACGGGAGATCCAGACACATCGACAGAAAATACCATTTCATCAGACATCGAATAGAAGAAGGACTCCTCGAGGCAAAGAGGGTATCATCGGATGAGAACCCAGCAGATCCCCTCACGAAGGGACTGTGTCGGGTTACGCATCTCCAGCATGCTCGAAGCATAGGGCTGAAGGATGATATTAGTTTTAGTAGTTATATAATTTTGAAATTTGTAAAGTGTAATTGACATTTGATGATGAATAAAAGTTGTGTTTATTTATGAGTAAAGTGTTGCTATCTTTTGTCAATCGTTTACTATATTTCTTTTGCATGTTTTGACTTCCAGAATAATTATGGTTGGTATATCATATTATTCGAATTCTCCACAGTCGGTCAGATGTTAGAAGTAGGTATGAATCAAGACTGTCATGGGTTGGTTGCAGAGGCCTAAGTTTTTGGACAGGGCTACAACACTCATGAGTGCTCATAAGTTATGAGCATTGGAATCAACCCACGCTCACTGGTATCACTTCATGGAATTTATCTCGAGTGATCGTGACACGGTAATATCATATAAGTCTTCAAACCTAGAGATATGACTTATTGCCTATGAGTTGGTTATGCATTGATCGCACGAAACCGCATTAGTAACTCGGTGTTATAAAACGTACTTTTGTGTGTGATTCAACAAGTAGTAGAATAAGCATATGAGTCGAAGTTAATATGTTCCTTCTTGGATTAGAAGCGATATATGGGCCCCTCAATAATTTTGTTTTGACCTATGTACCGGGCCCGGTCAGAACTAAGTTGATGTGTTCAATTAAGTTCTTTGTCAAAAAAATCAGAAATCAGGAAACAAACTGTTGGACAATAAGTAAGACATTGTTCCATGTATTTTTCCGGCTGATATCTAGAACAGAGGATTATATGATCACTTACCTAAAATGGCGCATCATCATCTTCTCAGTTCCGAGAGACCTTGAAAGAGCTACGATTGCTGATCGGTTCCTGAAGTCATACTTACAGATATAATTATTAGACTTATCCAAGTGGGAGACAGTTGGATAAGGTGTCTAAGTCCATAACTATATTGGGTATGTACTTTATCCGACCCGACATGGTCCATTTGGGTTACATGGCATCATGCATTTGGATAGACTAAATGAGAGAAATAACACTTGTGGTTTATTAATATATTACAAGTTTTAATATATTAATAGTATTATTTAATTAGTATTGATCAAGAATTAATTTGGAATTAATTAAGTGATCAAAAGATGACTAATTAAATATATGGGTTGATTATGTAAATCATCCATAACTTGTAAAGTGGGCTAAAAGGATCCATGGATTATCAAGTTGGGTTAAACCCATAGGATGCTCCATGGGAGTTACAAACTCATGGGTCATGGAAACGAAGAGTCATGTCACATTAGGGTTTACATGGTGTAACCCTAGATGTGACACACTATATAAGGAACTTGATACTCACCAAAATCGGATAGACACTAAGAACAAGAGAGGGCAAGCCGATTTTTACAAGTGTTATACATACTCTAAAGTTATTCAAAAGCATTTGGTGTTGTATGAAGCATTTGAGGCATCACACTTGGGGTGCTAGGCTCTCAAGGTTTTCAAGGAATCATATCAACTACAAGGTATGTAATTCTAGCCACCTTTTAGATTAAAAGTTCCCCGTGTATGCTAGATAGGATTATGAACCTTGGAAATCATATTTTGCATGTATTTTAGACAAACATAGATCCAAGGTTTTCTAGGGTTGCATGTACACTTAGGGGTGTTAGAATGCTCAAAACCCATCAGACCTTGCATTACTTAGATATCCTCTCATGAAAAAAATGGTCCTTTTTGGTACATCTTGGAGTCATTCTCGGATTTGGGCTTGTCATGAGGACATGACTTTAGATCTAAACCCCTTTAGGCCTCCTTAGTCGTAAAGACTCAAGCTTTGTCAAGCTTTGGCCAACTTCCATGCCCTAGATCTCTTATTTAGCTTAGTATTGGTTTTTTGACCCCTTTTATGCCTTTCATGCACGTAAAGTTGGGTCAACATGGACTGTTGACCTTGACCATTAACTTTGACTTTGACCATGGTTGACCAAGTTTGACTTTTGGGGGTATTTTGGTAATTTGGGATTCTAATGGAATCAGTCATATGGTGGTTATAGAAAATCACAGATGAAGAAACCCTAACTTCAGTGGAGAGGTGAGGAAGTGAGGAGGACGTACTTGAAAAAGAGATTTACGAAGGATTTCAGATTCAAAATGCAAATAGAATAAATACTTACAGAAATTGTTCATGATCGACAAGAATGAAGCTTAAATCATTGGAGGATTTCAGATTCAACATCAATCGGTTATAATGATTATGAAATATGGATCGATTGTGGATCCTTGTTTGAAGCTGAGAAGGAGATGATGAAGAAAGTGATATTTCGATGCAGCTGGTGGTCGCTGGTTGATGTACAATCCTCCAGATTCGGCGAGGATACTTTCGCCACCAACAGAAGTAAAGATGGAGCAAATGTCGTGGCCGGAGAGAGGAGGGAGACGGTGAGGACGAGTGGACGACGTACGTGTGTGTGTGTGTGTGTGTGAGAGAGAGAGATAGATAGAGAGAGAATGAGTTTTAGGGATGTGAAAATCTCATTCCCAGTTTACCATCGCGATTTTTGTTAAAAGCCCGTATACATCATTCAAGCTTTTGTTAATTACGAGATTGCCATAAAAAATCAGAGCCCTTA